>NC_064927.1:367497121-368186496 GCF_023897955.1 Schistocerca gregaria | reverse complement strand
GTGTGTGAGGAATGTTTCCTGAAAGTTTGGCCGTACATTTTTGTAACACCCTGTATTAGTTATTACGAAATTCTTCTGTTATCCACTGCGTTAACGCTGACACTGTTCATCGCAACTGCGCGGACTGTCCCGGCACGCCTCTCGGGCGACCCGCATTCCCACGTACCGCCACACACCCGCGGCCCCGTCCGTGTCCTACATGTTCACTACGTTGAGATTCCCATAAAACGTCGAACGTAGTAGAGCATCCGCACTGAAGGTCGTCGGCGATTCCGCATCAAGTCCCGTGGCAGCTGACATCAACAGTTCCTTCACTTTCTTTTCCTTTCTACCTTCAATTTACATAAATTCTTCTGTGTCAGAAATGTTTTTCTTGCTGTTGCCACTCGGTGTCTCAAATGCTCTCTACTTCAGCCACCATCAGCTGTCTTCCTGCCAACATAATGTAACTCATTTACTACTTTCAGCGTTTCATTTACTAAAGTAATTCCCTCAGCACTTCACTTTTTAATTGAAATATGAAATATGTCCAAATACACTTGTTTCCCTTTTGTTGATGTTCATGTCACAGCGCTCCGCTCCATAGCTGAGTGGAAGCAGCTGGCCTATGGCAGTGCTGCGGTGAGGACGCGCTGTTTGTGTTCCCGCCACGGAGCGAGCGCTCGTGTTGTTTACATCGTACTACGCCGTTTCGTGCGTGCCGTACTCAGCATATAGACCACCATGGCGCGCCAATACAGAAAAAAATGGCTCAAATTGTTCAAATGGCTCTGAGCACTATGGGACTTAACTTCTGAAGTCATCTGTCCCCTAGAACTTAGAACTACTTAAATCTAACTAACCTTAGGACATCACACACATCCATGCCAGAGGCAGGATTCGAACCGTCGACCGTAGCAGCAGCGCGGTTCCGGACAGTAGCGCCTAGAACCGCACGGCCACTCAGGCCGGCACCAATACAGAAAATCGAGCTCAAATTTACGTTCCGCAACGAATTTGCACGACCCAAAGCACTTGAAGTCGAACTATTCCTACGAGAAGGTACACAAAAATCCCGGCGACCGTCATTCTTGGCATTCTTTGTCCATTGTGAGTAGCATCGTATATGTCAAGATCATCGGCGACGCGACATGTGAACGGATGCTACGGGAGACGAAACAGGGCCTCCGTTTCTGCCATGCTGATGGCAATGTGGGGAATCTGCACGTCTATTGTTCTGGCATGGGACTCCGCACGATCAGACTTTTCGAATTTGCGTCCGAACTACCGGCGAAGGACGTCGTGGCAGCGCTGCGCCCCTACGGCACGGTCCTTGATCATATTACGGGAAAATGGACTCAATTCCAGACATATCATGTACTGAATGGAGTCCGCAGTTCCGAATAGAACTTAAAAGACATGAACCTTCACATCTGAATATCGGTGGCTGCCGTGCCATCGTCATCTATGTTGGGCAACCGAAGACCTGTTCTGGTTGTGGGAAGGAGGGACACCTCAGATCGGAATGTATCCAACGTCGAATCACTCAACTGCCGCCGGCTGACGCGGACCCACCATCGCAGCCGACGCTGCTGCCTGAGACTTACGTAGGAACCCTCTCGACCGCTACCACTTTACCACGACAGCCGATATCCACTGTTGAGTCGCTGCTCCATCCTCCAATACTGGGCGATGACGAACACATCCGTTCTACAAGTTGCGGATTCAACTCCGATGGCGCCGCTCCCGTCGACGGATGACGCGTTACATGACGATAGCCTCTGTGCCGGAACGTCGTGTGTCGTTGCCATCGTCTGACACAGAACAACACACCAGGAAGCAACGCTCTCCGAAGCGACGGAAGTGGAGGCTTAGAGCAACTTCCGAACGGGATGCGACACAGCCTCCAGAGGACGAAGACTCCACCTTCAGTGACGACGCTTCCACAGAGTCAGCCGCCATTTGTTGCTGTGTGACACCACCGAACGGAACTGAGGACAAATCACACGTATCCACAGTGGTGCAATCGGATGCCGATAAGCAGGACATATGCTGCCAACCACATTCTGGAGTGCAGGCACCCATGCCGTGTTCTGAGAAAGCTAGGGAAGCCGATCTTGCTTTGAGTTCCCCGACGTGGGCGGATGACCACGACGACGACGGCACCGTGCAAGTTACGCCAACAGGACCCACGCCATTGGCGCCGGCTCTCTAGAAACGACTGCAGGTGAGACTTGGGGGGGATGCGGAGGTGCCACTGCAATCGGAAGTGCCATAGACAATTCTAATCTCAATGGATAATTTAGCACGTGCGGTTCGACAACAAGCGAATCGTATCGCCATGATTAAGCTCAATACGATAAGAACGGCAGTGAAGATCCAGTTGCAGTGTGAGGTGCTTCGCTCTTCGGATGCTGACATTGCTCTGTTGCAAGAAGTGTATATAGCGGCCCTCTCCGTCTTCTACGGTTATGTAACATACACGTCACCGGCGGACCGAAATGGCAGCGGTACTGCAATACTAGTACGCGAAGGAATTGCCATCGAAGAAGTGACTTACCTTCCGTCAGGCAGTGTCTGGCGGTCACAGCACTGGGCACGCGTATCATTAACATTTACGCTCCATCAGGAACTGACCAACTCCGCGAGTGATCGCAGTTCTACTCGGAGGATATCGCCCCCCTCTTTGTTAGTCGCTTCGATCAATATATCTTCGGCGGCGACTTTAACTGTGTGCTCCACCCCAAAAACCAAGCCCCACATTTCTCGACTTGTCAAGATCTTCGGCTAATAGTTCGAGATGTGCTTCTCACCGACACTTGGCAGAAAATGCATGGTGACCGCCCCGGACCCACATACCTTACTAATCGCTCGGCCAGTCGCCTAGACCGCATTTATGTCTCACGAGCTGTAGCGCCGGGAGTGTTGGACCCCGAACGTTGGCTGCTTGCCTTCTCCGATCATAGCGCTTTCATATGCACGGTCGCTCCACAGCAGCAGCAGATATGGCGCATCCGTGGACCCTGAAACCTGAATGTGGCACACCTTCAAGACCCGGAATGCCGTCAGACTATCGCCAGTCTTCCCCGATATCCTTCGAATCTAGAATGGTCGATGAAATGTGCAAAACCAACGTTTCGGCGTGTAAAAACACACTATGGAAAAGACATCGCAGCGTGGCATCGTCACACATAGGACTTTTATTAGCCCGGCCGCAAGATGAGACGCAGGTCCGTGAGCTGACGCAGGGTGACTCACGGTGAGTTTTTGCGAACCACACAACTGAATGCTCATGCGCACGTTGGAGCGCAGCGTGACGTGACACTTCATGCGCTTGGTGACACTGCGGACCGCAGTTTCCTGTACGCAGTCTACTGCGAGGCTCACGGTGGTCCTGGCTGATGATAGTTCGAAATGGAAGAAAAGGTAATTGAAGCCGTAAGTGTTCGCAACGTTCTGTATGATACAAGCCATGAAGATTACTTGAAAACGAAGCTGAAAGCTGTCCTGGTTAATGTTTATCAGAAAAGATGCCTAGGTTCCTTACAATATCATTCCTTACCAGCATGTAGTCCTCCATATCTACCAGTGAAAACGGAGTGGATGGATTTCACCACGTCTCTGATATCAATATAGAATCGAAACTGTCGTCCAAGTGATGACACGAAGTCCTATGAGCACTGTTTAAATTGATATGTTGTTGGATAGTCCTTATGACTAATAGGATTCTGTTTCTGCTACGAAAATACGGTTTCTGTTAATTGATAATAACGAAATTTGCTCACTTCTCGCTATATATACAGTAGCCCTGGCGACAGCAAGGGCTTTTCTCACCAGCTACTCTGCCCCTTTTGACTCACGCCATATGGTCGTCCTCGTGCCTTCTTCGGCGTGAGAACCTGTAGCCAGTTTCATCAAAGCGATGTAGCACACCGTTTCGAGCTCAAACTCAGAATCTGAACCCGATTCTGAGCTTATGTCTATTAACATAGCAGAAGTAGTCGCCCTCTCTGCCAGAGCCAAAGTTCCTCAGCAAACTGCGTATTGAAACTGCGATCCAACTTGCGATGATTGTCGCCGTGATTCACGCTGCCGTGAGGAATATGGCGTGAGCCCCCCTGCGTCACCTGCTTCTAATCTTGCGGCCCGCCTTGCTCAATGCTCCTCGAACTTGGCACCCAACCACCGTCACCAGACCGACAAATGGAAAGCCACCGAATTAAAGGTAAAATGTTGTCTCTTACGAGGCAACATTTGGAGGGGGTTGTCGTGCGGTTGCGACGTCAAGACTGAGCGGGAGGAGAAAACACGTCCATGCATCACATCGTGCTGGACAGCCGCCGACGCCGACAGCAGCTGATCACGGACCTCATTTTACTCGATTATAGGGTTATAATGAATCAGGCGGCGGTTGCAAGAGCCTTTGCAGATCACTATCGCCGGTTTTTCGAAGAGGTGACTACGGAGGAAGCAGACGATCACGACATACTGCTGCAAGTGTCGCATACCCTCGACAACGCAGCGGCGGCTTCGCTTTTTGCTGGACTTACCCGGGACGACACCGAGGACGCGCTTACCAAAGGATCACTCAACAAGTCGCCCTGGCCAGACGGACTGCCGCTCGAGTTTTATCGGACTTTCCGTGATCTAATGATGCCCCGATGGATCACCATGTACCAAGAACTGGTGGCCACGTGGATTCGTGGAAGGTCTCCTCACACAGATACACAAGCCTTCCAGGGGTCGGACGGTCGAGGACTACAGGCCAATGACAATGCTACACTCTGACTACAAAATCATCGCCCGACTACTCGCCAGGCGCATAAAGAAGGTTCTGCCACTGTGCTCCTGTCCATGGAGCAAACGACACACGGCGGAGACCAACATGTAAACGGCAACCAGCGAATGCAGGGATTTAATAGCCATCGCCACGTCCTGTCGCCTTCGAGTTGCTCTGATCTCCATTGATTTCGACCTCGCCTCCGACAGAGTTCACCACGAGTTCCTTCTGTCCGTTATGGCCTGCATGGGCTTCCCGCGTGACTTACTCGACATCTTTCAGTGCCTTTTTCGCGGAGCTGCATCCCGTGTGCTGGTGAATCGACGGATTGCGGCTCCATTGCCGATCCGACGGTCAGTTCGCCAAGGATACCCACTCTCCATGATGCACTAGAACCACTTGTCAGAGGGGTGAAAAACAGGCTCTCGGGCATGTCACTGAGGGATCACACCTTTCACTGCAGGATATATGCTGATGACCTATTACTTGTCCGATCTGGTGAGGAGATACACTTAGTGATACAATGGATAAATCGATACGGATTGGCAGCGGGCAACCTCATGAATGTGGCCAAGTCGGCAGCGATAACTATTGGGAGAGGTCTACAGGAGGGCGCTTTAGTCCCACTCCCACTAGTTAACAACATCCGGTTCTTGGGCATAACATTTACACAGGATGTGCGCCGCACAGCTGCCATGAACTATAAACGATTACTACAGGCCATACACACAGAAGTTCGCCGGAACCTACTTCGACGGATGGACCTCCTACAGCGTATGGATTACCTCAACATTCTCGTGGCGACTAAGATGATCCACATGGCTCAGGTTCCATCAATACAGACATCGATGACACACAGACTGCAAGCAGCGTTTGGATATTACCTTACCGCTGCACTCCCTTTCAAAGTAAGCTGCGAAACACTCGCCCTCCGTCCGCGTGAAGGCGGTCTGAGACTTATAAATGTAAGAGCGAGAGCTACAGCTTTATACATGTGCACAATGATGAAATTGTGGACCCATCAAGATGCTCCCCTTACGGGACGTCTGTCAGAGGAATTTCTGCTTGCGTCTCTTCTGCCACCTGTCACGATAGTAGACATTACTCCCTCACTCTCACACCTCACGGCATTTATTCTTGAGTATAGCTAGGTACACCCAGACCTTCCAAACACTCGCACTCCCAAGGCGAGAGACATTTACAGTTTGCTGCTAAGGCCCATCTGTCGCAATGTGATTGAGAGGAAAAGCTCGACCACCCTGTGGCCTGCAGTGTGGAGAGCGGCCCAGAAGCCGTTCCTCCCCACGCGGGTACGAGCTGCGTGGTACCAGGTTGTGAACGGGAAAGTTGTAACACGACAAAGGTTGCATGCTATTGGGATGACGGATTCCCCTATTTGCCCACGTTGCCACCTCGTGGATACTGACGAACACCGTTTAACATGTAGATCGGCGTTAGAGGTTTGGATGCTAGTGCAGAAAGACCTCGCCTGCTACCTACGTATCGCGCCTCGCACAAGTGAGCCACGGCTCCTCCTTTGTCCGGAGGATACTATTTCCCACCTGCGAAGACTCACGTTCTCACATGGTTTGAAGGCATGTCCATATACTACCTCTTCCGAAATGATGAGAAGATGGTACTTGATTACTGGAAATTTTTCAGGACCATCATAGCACACTTGAGCGTACACCCCGATACGGACAACTATTTGCTAACTATTTGCGCAGTGTCTTCGATAACCTCCTCTCACAGCTGGGGAGTACCGGGCAGAGGATGACCAACGTTATGGAGCTCCACACGCTGCAAAATGTTTGTCAACGTGAAACACAGAATCTGTACGCGGATGGGCCATGCACATGGAATGGCGTGCAAGACTTGCTTAGATTTTTATTTCTCTGTTATCTGTCATTATACGATTAGTTTCGAATGCCATTTCATTGTTTCGAAGGTACTCTTGTTCTGTTGTTGCTGTGGATGTAAACTCTAATTTTGTTTGTCGTAACTGACAGACGCCTTATTTATATATAAAAAAAAGTCAGCGCGGCAGAAATCCATGCGCGGGGCCCGGGTTCGATTCCCAGCTGGGTCGGAGATTTTCTCCGTTCTGGGAGTGGGTGTTGGATTGCTTTCATCCTGATGTCATCCTCATCGACGCGAAAGTCGCCGATGTGGCGTCAACGGAAAAGACCTGCACCAGGCGACCAGGTCTACCCGACGGGGTTCTCTTGCCATACGACGTTTCACTTCATGTCCGAACTCCTTTTCAAGATGCCATCCTTTCCATTCAGTTGTTCTTCCCAAGACCTTTTCTGTCTCTAAGAGAATTACAAAACGTCGTGGGAAAACCTCAAAGTTTTAATTTATTCTCCCTTACGTTTAATTCCCTTTCCAAATTTTTCCTTGGTCTCCTTTAGTGTTTGGTCAATACACAGACTACATGATAATGAGGGTAGGCTATAACCCTGTCTCAATCCCTTTTCAACCACTGTTTCCCTCTAATGTCCTTGGACTCTACTAGCTATAATCTCCTTTCTGTACAATTTTTAAATATCCTTTGGCGCTCTTTGTTTGATTGATGTCGCCTTCAAAATCGCAAAGTGTAACCAATCAACACATTAAATGCCTACTATAAATTTAACTATGCTAAAAACATAAGCTTTCTTTTCTACAACCTATGTACTAAGTCGTAGGGTCACTATTGGTTCCCGTGTTACTACTGCAAGGGTCACCCCTCGGGTCAGGGTTCAAGGTTGAACAGGTGGGGTAATGACGTTACACTGTGTCGGAGACCGAGCTGGCGAGTGTTTGTCTTACGCCCGAAGGCGCCAGAGAAACAGCAGTTTTTTAAATCACAATTTATTAAGCTGTTTTATACAATGGGTATTGTCTTGCCCGGCACTCAGAAAACAGACCGTGTTGCTCTTGCAGGCGTCGGTGAGAAATGCTGAACACAGCAACAGAACAGCCTTTGTGGTGTGCGGCAGCTTGGGCACCCTGCCTCACGGCGCAGCACTGTTAGCGAGACCCCGTGTGGTGGTCCACGGACGCGGAGAGGTGAACTCGAAGGCATCACCTCACTCGAAGAGGAACGCAAGCTCAGTTTTGTACTCACAGCATCTTCCGGATGGCAGTTGTCGTGAAGGAGGAAGCCCAGTACTCCCTCAGCGCACACGCAGCGTACGGCCAAGAAGGCGGTACGCATACACCCTGGGAGGCGCCTACACACCCCCATCCAACAAGCAGAAACAGGCAGCTTGCAGTCAGTTGGCTAGACCGTTCACCAGAGGAAGGTCCATAGGTCTGAATCTTTTACGGTCACGGCTGCGACCTATCAGGAACGATGACGTGGAGCGTCGAAGTATACGCGCAGCCGGCAAACTGCGGTCTCGTAGTTGAAGTCTTCAGACGAGTGGCGAGCAGCTCACCACAGTTCGCCAGCGGCGCTAACCTGGTGCAGACGGAATGAACACACACACCGAGAACGAGCTGTCCGAAAGAGGGGCATCTGAAGCCAGACATCGTGTCAAGGTAGCAGGTTAGGCGGCCGGTTGCTCTCGTTTAAACAGAGGTGTCAGCAGTCATGTCCGCACCGTGGTGTTTCAAGTACGGACGGTTTTCCCTGCCTCTGCGTTCATTATCATAAGTACTAGGACGCCTTGTAACAGCAGAGTTAGGATTTTACACGCTGTTACTCAATATTGTGGAGTTTGCAGAACGCCGTTTTGTGTGTCGTCTGTACGCCTCGCTATAGCTCTGCTCGCTGCATAGCGACGAGGTAGGGGTGTGACCCTGGTTTTGCAATGCTGGCGCTCTTTGCGTGATCTAGATTGTGGTTGTGACACGTGGTCTGAGTTGGACTTGCTTCTTTTGCCATCTGTGCCGAGCAAGAGCTTCGAAAATTCGTTACTGCTGCCGGGAAAAGCGCTGCTGTGCAACACTAAGTTTCTCCAGAGCCCTAACTGATTTTCCCCAAGGTCTGCTGCTTCCAACTTTTCCATTGTCCTGTAACTAATCGTGATTAATTAGACCTTTTCGGTAGTATTCGCTCAGTGAGCATCGTGTGTTCTCTGTCATGGCTATATCTTAAAGTAACGTCAAAAATTCTAAGGAAATGTCGTCTACGCCAGAAGCTTGTTTCCACTTAGCGTGTGTATGAGCTCGAAAACCTCTGATCCTCCTGCGATGAATCTTTCACTCGATAGATATGGGAGAAAAGAATATTCGTCTGACTCATCTGGAAATTTACGCTCACGAGATTTTAACAGTAAGTTTATTGGTGGCGTATAACGCCACGTTGGTAGCGTCAGGCACTTCAAAAATCGTCAGCTGTCCTCCTTACTAAACGATGCTGTGGCGGAAGGTGCTGCTGCTGTTGTTAAGGTCTTCTTTATCGTTGCTATTAATTGTAGTTGGCAGCCATCTCAGACTAAGCTGTAGATTTGCTCAAGACTCGATACAACAAAGGTTTAGAGAACCATTTTTTTCGTGGGTGAATTACATTTCCCTACCACTCTCTCCATGAATCTCCGCAGACTGACATGGTCTGACAACTAAGTCTCTTGGTTCTCATTCGGGAAGATCCCGGCTTATCTAGCAAACAACGGAACGACACTGAAGACCTACAGGTTTACTACATACATTGGTATGTACTAGCAGAAAAGACGCTGTTACGCTGTTGCAGAGGCAACGGAAAAAGCATGCGAAGTTCAGAAGAACGCGAAATCCTGAAGATTGGCTAAAATTTACAGACGCGCGAAATTTGGCACGTACTTCATTGCGAGATGCCTTTAATAGGTTCCACAACGAAACATTGTCTCGAAATTTGGTAGAAAATACGAAGAAATTCTGGTCGTATGTAAGGTACACAAGCGGCAAGACGCAGTAAATACCTTCAATGCGCAGTGCCGATGGTACTGTTACCGACGACTGTGCCACTAAAACGGAGTTATCGAACGCAGTTTGCCGAAATTCCTTCACCAGGGGAGACGAATGGAATATTCCAGAATTTGAAACACGAACAGCTGCTAGCATGAGTTTCTTACACGTAGATACCTTAGGGGTTGCGAAGCAACTAAAATCGCTTGATACGGGCAAGTCTTCAGGTCCAGATTGTATACCGATTACGTTCCCTTCAGATTACGCTGATACAATAACTCCCTACTTAGCACTCATATACAACCGCTCGCTCACCGATAGATCTGTACCTACAGATGGGAAAATTGCGCAGGTCGCACCAGTGTTTAAGAAGGGTAGTAGGAGTAATCCATCGAACTGCAGACCTATATCATTCACGTCGGTATGCAGTAGGGGTTTGGAGTATGTACTGTATTCAAACATTATGAATCACCTCGAAGGGAACGATCTATTGATACGTAATCAGCATGGTTTCAGAAAACATCGTTCTTGTGCAACGAAGTAGTGGCCGCTATCGACAGGGGATCTCAAGTTGATTCCGTATTTCTAGATTTCCGGAAAGCTTTTGACACCGTTCCTTACAAGCGACTTCTAATCAAGCTGCGAGCGCATGGGGTATCGTCTCAGTTGTGCGACTGGATTCCTGAGTTCCAGTCAGGAAGGTCGCAGTTCGTAGTAATTGACGGCAAATCATCGAATAAAACTGAAGTGATATCAGGTGTTCCCCAGGGAAGCGTCCTGGGACCTCTGCTGTTCCTGATCTATATAAATGATCTGGGTGACAATCTGAGCAATTCTCTTAAGTTGTTCGCAGATGATGGTGTAATTTACCGTGTAGTAAGATCATCCGAAGACCATTATCATTTGCAAAGCGATTTAGAAAAGATTGCTGTATGGTGTGGCAGGTGGCGGTTGACGTTAAATGGCGAAAAGTGTGAGATGATCCACATGAGTTCCAAAAGAAATCCGTTGGAATTCGATTACTCGATAAATAGTACAATTCTCAAGGCTGTCAATTCAACTACGTACCTGGGTGTTCAAATTACGAACAACTTCAGTTGGAAAGACTACATAGATAATATTGTGGGGAAGGCGAGGCGAGCCAAACGTTGCGTTTCATTGGCAGGACACTTAGAAGATGCAACAAGTCCACTAAAGAGACAGCTTACACTACACTCGTTCGTCCTCTGTTACAATATTGCTGCGCGGTGTGGCATCCTTACCAGGTGGGATTGACGGAGGACATCGAAAGGGTGCAAACAAGGGCAGCTCGTTTTGTATTATCACGTAATAGGGGAGAGTGTGTGGCAGATATGATACACGAGTTGGGATGGAAGTCATTAAAGCAAAGACGTTTTTCGTCGCGGCGAAATCTATTTACGAAATTTCAGTCACCAACTTTCTCTTCCGAATGCGAAAATATTTTATTGAGCCTAACCTAGATAGGTAGGAATGATCATCAAAATAAAACAAGAGAAATCAAGGCTCGAACAGGAAGGTTTAGGTGTTCGTTTTTCCCGCGCGCTGTTCGGGAGTGGAGTGGTGGAGAGATAGTATGATTGTGGTTCGATGAACCCTCTGCCAAGCACTTAAATTGTGAATTGCAGAGTAATCATGTAGATGCAGATGCGTAAGTGCAGCTAAAGACTAGTCTGGTTCAAGCTATTTGCAGCATCTCAACCATTTCACGACACACACACATTAATGATTAGACTCTAAACACTGAAGCCTGTCGCATATAAGAGGAAATGTCCCACAAGCGTCTATAAGAGTTATTGCGAACCGGTTACTAGTAGCGGGACTGAAGCCACGCTCACCCTCAGCCAGCCTTCCACGGACGTGCACGGCTCGGCTGGTGCCACAAGGATGGGACCGTGGTCTCTGCCGATGAACGAGATTCTGCCCGCAGGCAACTGAGGGGCATTCGCTCGTACACCAGGCGAGCACTGCCTCGAACGATGTCAACCGAACTCACTGTCAGGTGCACGACGATTAAAATCCTCGTAACCATTCTGATTTAAATTTTCCGTGATTTCCACAAATCGCTCCAGGCAAATGCCGCGTTGGTGCCTTTGAAAGGGTGCGGTCAACTTCCTTTCCTGTTCTAGAAACCTTCGAACATTGCGGAGGTTCCTCCTCAGTTCTTACGGTCTGGCTTACGATAGGCTACAGGTCTCCTTCACCTCTGGAGAGAACGGTGACCAGCGTTAGATACGCGAAGAATGTTCCAACAAGAGAATGCTGGCACACAAACTAAACGCGAAGTTAAACGTCCTGTGCAAGATCTGCAGCAACTCCTCTGACCGAACTTTTCCAATCTCGCACAAGTGGCACATAGTGGGAAAAGTGGCTCGTGTGACTCCCACAGCTGGTACAGAGCTGTGCGAACAGATGGGATAACGCCTGCTGAGGCAGTTTGGTCACCTTGACCATCGACTATATGGCAGAGTCAAATGCTGCACTGCCACGCTTGTAGGCAGCACATCGTATTAATGTGGGATTACAGCGTACCTGGTACCTCAGAATCGCTTGAGCTTTGATCTGCATAAGTAATCATCCCGTCTCAGTATTTATTGTTTCCACAACAAATTATAAATAAATTAGAAAACTTTCAATCGGTGCTGTAATTATTTTTCCCGCAATGTATAAGATTGAAATTTCTCACGACGCCGTCCTTGTATGAGGGTAACTCAATTATTATCCGCAATTTAGTTATATTTTTGTTTATTTTGGTAGTACTGTCGTTTTACATTGAAGACGCATGCATTGTTTATTTGTTGTTATATCTCTGCAAATTTTGCAAGTTGCTAGGTTAGTTTCGTTATCGCTGCCGTGTTGTTAATCATGGCTGCTCCGCTGTCTATTTGCACCAAAGAAGAGCAACGTTCAGTGATCGGTTTCTTCTGGCCGGAAGGTGAATCAGGGACCGAAATTCATCGAAGAATTTAGGTCCAGCGCGGGAACAGTGTTTTTCCACAACGGAGTGCCTACGAATGGATTTAAAAATTACGAAATGGTCGTACAAGTGTTACGTACGATGAAGGATCCGGACGACCGTTTACCGCCACAAATGAGGAAACCATTGAGCGTTTACGTGAAATGATCATCTTAGACACACGATTAACTATTTTCGAAGTGGCATATAGTCTCCAAATTAGTCACGGTTCTGCCTACGAAATCATCCACAACAGACTTAGGTTTCATAAAGTTTGTGCAAACGCATAAACAAACGCTCTTAGACATCTGCAAAATACATTTGGATCGCTGTGGTAACGAAAGGTACAACTTCTAAGACAACATCATTACTGGTGACGAAACATGGATCCATCATTACGAGCCGGAGAAAAATGTGGTTCAAATGGCTCTGAGCACTATGCGACTAAACGTCTGAGGTCATCAGTCACCTAGAACTTAGAATTAATTAAACCTAACTAACCTAAGGACATCACACACATCCATGCCCGAGGCAGGATTCGAACCTGCGACCGTATCGGTTGCTCGGTTCCAGACTGTAGCGCCTAGAACCGCACGGCCACTCCGGCCGGCACGAGCCGGAGAGTAAATGGCATAGTATGGAATGGAAAGATCCACATTCGCCGTGCACGAAAAAATTCAAGACCCGACCGTCCGCAGGAAAACTGATTCTTACGATTTTTTGGGCGCACAAGGTACAGTACTGGAACTTTTGTTTGGTCCACTCAAACGGGTATTAAGGCCGTCGATTTGCCTCGGACGAAGCAGTGAAAGAAGCGGTGCATTCCTGGCTCGCAGCTCACCCGAGAACCTTCGTTTGTGAGAGCATCAGGAGGCTTGTACAACGATGGACCAAGTGCGTTGAAATGCAAGGAGATCATGTCGGAAAAAGATGTTCTTGTAAGTTTCCTATTTGATTACATTGAGATTTTATAACTACCTTGCGGATGATAATTGACTTACCCTCGTATAAATCATCCTTGATTTACTTGTCGCATCAAAATTTCGATTAAGTCCTATATCTTTTTCGTCAAGAACCACCAACTGTGGTACGTGCTGTTGTGATAATCATGTGTAGCCCTCAGCATACAATAATATTACTTCATTTTGCCCACGCCTGGATTTATGGTGCCAGGAACGTAAACAGTTCTGCGCATTGCTTTGTGTCTTCTCGGCATCGAGTTTTCGCTCCCACGCATTGCTAATATTGTATCCAGTCTCCTGGTTCAAGGTGTTCTCCAACATTCTACCTTCCACTGCTTTTTAATGCCAATATTTTAAAAAAATGGCACTATATTTTAGGTTCATCAAGTATAATTCTGTGTCTATCTGTCAGACAGCGGTCAGTAACTGCTAATTTCTGAAGCTCTCGATTTTTTAATGTGCATTTGTTATTCTGCACAGGGGTCTATAACGCTGCAAGTAGACTGTCCGACGTAGTTTTTTCGGCACTCACAAGGAGTCGGGATCCTGCGAATGACATGCCCTTAACCGCGCGTAATATCTCGCTTATCTTCTTCATTGGGCAGAAAGTGAGTGTTGCGCCCCCTTATTCCCAGCACACTATATGTAGCATTGCAGAAAGGAAGGAGGAGGACTTCAGAAGATTAATCATATAATTCAGGCGGTCCTTCTCACAAACATTTTTAGATCTACGTATTAACATGTTTAAAACGGCCTTCCTCTGGCAAGGTTGCGGAAAATTTGTGCATGCGTGTAGAAATCAGTGTGTATACAGAGTGACCAAGCCTCACATCCAAAACCAAAAAACATCTAAGAATGGCAGCTTTCCTTCTCTCTCCGTCTCATCAGTGAAGCAGATGTACGGATGCATACTATTCTTGCGACTGATGAACTGTTTCATAACTTTGGTGCCCCGTGGCCAGACCGTAAATCCATTTTTAACTCGTCGATAAAATGAGAATGGACGATATGGAGCCAAATTTGATATGCGTTCATCAAAACGCTCGATACAAAAGTTGGTCATTGCTGGCGGCAATGGAGAACTCGTTGACATTCCATCGAAGGCTGCAGGTTTTACTCAGATTTGGGGCGACAAATAAACACAGCCCACTTTCAGGATCTTATTCAAAGACTTAATGCTGCCATTTTTACTATTCGAACGGTACCTGAAGTAAGTGATTACTCTACTTTGCTTATTTTCATTTGCTTATGTTTTATGGTATTATAGTTTGGGACAACTCTTCCCATTCTGAAAGGATATTTTTTTGGCTCAGAAACTGCCAGTTCAGGCAATAAGTGACGAACCTCTTGTCCACCCCTGTTCACTGGTCTGGGTATTCTGACATTGCTCTCCTAATATATATACACTCCTGGAAATTGAAAAAAGAACACATTGACACCAGTGTGTCAGACCCACCACACTGCGAGAGGGCTGTACAAGCAATGATCACACGCACGGCACAGCGGACACACCAGGAACCGCGGTGTTGGCCGTCGAATGGCGCTAGCTGCGCAGCATTTGTGCACCGCCGCCGTCAGTGTCAGCCAGTTTGCCGTGGCATACGGAGCTCCATCGCAGTCTTTAACACTGGTAGCATGCCGCGACAGCGTGGACGTGAACCGTATGTGCAGTTGACGGACTTTGAGCGAGGGCGTATAGTGGGCATGCGGGAGGCCGGGTGGACGTACCGCCGAATTGCTCAACACGTGGGGCGTGAGGTCTCCACAGTACATCGATGTTGTCGCCAGTGGTCGGCGGAAGGTGCACGTGCCCGTCGACCTGGGACCGGACCGCAGCGACGCACGGATGCACGCCAAGACCGTAGGATCCTACGCAGTGCCGTAGGGGACCGCACCGCCACTTCCCAGCAAATTAGGGACACTGTTGCTCTTGGGGTATCGGCGAGGACCATTCGCAACCGTCTCCATGAAGCTGGGCTACGGTCCCGTCCACCGTTAGGCCGTTTTTCCTTGTTTAAAGTCAACTGCCATTTATCGCATCATACAGGTACTTTGTCTAAATTTTGCTGTTGGATTTGATCATCTGATGACTTAGAAGGTGAATGACTGCATCATCTGCAAACAAACTAAGAGGCCTGCTTACATTGTCTTCGAAATCGTTGAATTACAGTCTACCCCTGCTAATGGCCGGATAATGAATTAGACTTTTTGATTTGGAAATGTGAAGTCATAAATGGAGATTAATGAAATGCTTTTACGGCCGGCTGCTGAACAAGCATCACCTAACGCAACTGAAATAACATTATAGGAAATTTAATAGGGAATGTTCTTAATTGTATTTCCTTTTCAGTGGTAAGCTTTACCTCTTCTTTCTGCTGCGATGGTCGTCTTGAACACAGCCGTTGTAGAAGTTGATAATTCTTGACTGTGTTGCCTAATGAAACAAACTCATATTTCAATTCGGTGAGATGAACTGATGTCAAATAAATAAATAGACAGACATTGTATTTTACTTGACGTTATTTATATTAACCCAAAATCCCATATTATTTACAAAACTGGTACAATAGGAAGATCGAGAAAATGTCCGCGTCCGCTCTTCATCAAAAGACACACCACAGACTCTTCTCTTTCTGCAGACTTAAGAAAAACAGCATCTTCGCTGCAGCGCTTCGCTTGTTTTTTACGTTACGTGTACCTCTTCGGAAACATCTAGCAAGTGCCGTTATGGCTGCCCCCTACTGTGGGCTGTGAACTCATATACATAGCACACAGAACAAAATTTCCTTTTCTTATTAATGTAATCAAATTTATTCATTTTACGTTCTTTATGCAGTCATCTCCTTTCAAGGTCGAAGGGTCAGAAACCTTCGTTTTGGCGTTCGACTGTTGTCTTATTTGTCTATTATTTTGCAATACACTCTTTGAGTAATGCGCTTTAGCTACGTGGGTACCTCGTTTTTATCAAATTCTTTATATTTCAAGTATTTTACCAAAACTTTTCTTGAACTATATTATAATTACAAATAAATCAATTACTGTAGACATGTGAGGAAAATATTACAATATTTGGTTTTCTATCATAAAGTCCATTCTCACATTCAATTACATATTTATCTTTCTTTATTTCCATTTATGACAGTTGCGTGTGTCTCCTTTAGTTTGCAATAAAAATTTGCATCTTCTCTCTCATTTGTTTTTCTATTGTCGTAGAGTCTGCGTGAGCTGGCTCCATTGTCTGAAGGTTTTCGCAGCTATTGTCTCCCGCACCAAAAAAAAAAAAAAATGTTCAAATGTGTGTGAAATCATACGGGACTTAACTGCTAAGGTCATCAGTCCGTAAACTTACACGTTACTTAACGTAAATTATCCTAAGGACAAACACACACATCCATGCCCGAGGGAGGACTCTAACCTCCGCCGGGACCAGCCGCACAGTCCATGACTGCAGCGTCTGAGACCGCTAAGCTAATCCCGCGCGGCGTCCCGCACCACGCAGGGCAATATTCGCGCACGTGATACGAGTGTGAACAGCTCGTAGTGTCCCACTCGGGGTAACTGTTTACACCTGACTATGCATTTTGTAAGCGAGTACGGTCTCTTTTCATGATGAGGCCGAAGGACACTATGGTACCAATTACGTATGGATGAAATCTCCAACATTTTGGCGAGTGTTCACCATTCCATTAGCTCACACGTGCAACTGTTCCACTTATTCAGCTCGGCATTGTAGATTCGTTAAGCTTTCTGCATTGCAAATGATGGATCACTTGGCGATTGCGAACTTGAATCGTCGCTCAGCACTATTTTTAACCACTAGGTGGCAACTCCACATACTTGAAGTACGTTGGAAAACTTATGTAGCACTCTTTCACACCTACTTGCACTTTCTACTACGTGTGTTATTGACGGTTTCCACAGTTTTACAAAATATACGTGAATATGTTTACAGAGACATGAAACAAATAAGTTGTACAAGCACAGCTACAAGAAAATCTTATCTATACACTAAGTCGAGACTCGAAATAGCTTATTTTTAATTCTAAGAAAATTTGCTTCTTTTTATTTCTTTCACTGAGTAAAGAATTTACTTCTCGAAAACCTTACACCTTTAGTAACAACTTGAAAACTAATATTATCAACACAATCAAGAGGAATTTCACCAATTCACGAGGAAAGGGAAACAGGAATGTCATCAAGCAACTTCTGTTTAAGATAATTATTATGCATTCTCTTGTACTAGTACCTGATTTCACAAACAATTTACGCTAATTGCTACTAGGTCTGGTCTTACATCCTGTGTTTAATATTTATATTTTTCACTCAGCTAATCACCGTTGAAACCGTCTTTGTATGCCACAAACCGATATAGGCGTATATATTTTCTTGATAAAATTTTGTGTTGAGGTTCACTGGTAACTCTGTGTATGAATATAGAGTCCAGGTGTTTCTTCAACGCTAATTCTGTGTTACATTTTGTACAACGTGAACATAAGTGTTAATTTATCCTCGAGGTGTCATGTAAGGCCTTGTACGTAATTCATTGCATATAGCACTCAGAAGTTAACGTAACTGCTTAACAAGCAGGCTAACTTAATGTAAGATCCACTGTACTCGTTGTTGCTATTCATGTGGCAGGGCTACACTCATGTTTAGCTGTTTCAGCGTACTGAAAGTAAATGCACATACTTTCCTTTCCATAAATTCACACACAATCACAATTATACGTAACTTATAAACTAATATGAGAGGGGGGGGGTCTTTTGTTTGCTACCTTCCACCTCCAATTGAATCCTTTCACCAAGTGGGACATGCTGCTACTCTGCAGCGTCACGTGCAATTCTTATTACTGCATAACTTCTTAGTTATGCATAACAGCCCATAGCTCATTCAGCGTGTCCATTCACAAATGTGCAGATATAAGGTACAACTGGCTCCCTTTAATATTTTTGCTAATAACATTTCGTCATCGTACTTCTCAGACATACGTTTATCAATATTCCATACTTTCTTATGGGCTCTTTGACAGTGGTTTGCCAGCTGCACTGTGTTTGTGTAAATAACCCTTAACTTAATTTCAGGCTTGTAGTTGCTGGCTGTGCAAGGTTTTCACAATTTGCATGTACTTAATTTCATTTTCTTCTATTCGTTTTGTATTCCTTCCTATACTGTACATTAGTTCTTCCTATTCATTTTAATGTAGAGAGAGTTTTCAATAGAACTGTATAAAATATTGTATAATCATCATAGCTTAATCAGTTGTAATTTTATATAAAAAGGGTACTTCTTTCTTACTGTACATAGCTGTAGATACTGTAATACAAATCGCACATAATTTTAGTACCATCACTTTGTTCATTAGCCTGTTCCTTTTCGTAGATCACTCATTGACATTTGTTTTATTTATTACTTTAGTATACTAGTAATTTATCTGTAAGTAGTTTTTTCCTCACGTATGACTATAGCTCTTTCATGTAAAGTATTTCTTTTGTATACAGCTCCTTATTTTTATGTATGTTTTTTCTTGTACATAGTCTTACATCTACATATGGTCACTTCTGTGTAGTTGGTCTTGTAGTTAACACATAATGAGGCGGCAAAATGGACATGTCATTAGATAAAATATTTCTTACGAACAAAATGTGTAGAAAATAAAAAGTGTGCAGAAATAGTACTCGTTCTACATGTTTATTTTTTATGGTCAACACAATAGCTAACGATACAGGTTATCAAATGTACTCTTTGTTCCAATAACTAGTTGTATACGTAAATTGGAATAATTGCTACTTCATCTGGTTGAATTTCTTGTAATTTGGTGTTATGTATGTGTCAGTGTTTACTTAATGTAGTTTATTCATAGTATTTCCGTTGCGCAATGAAGTCCTATTCTGCCATTTTCACTACTTAATGTTTGAACAACTTGTTGTGTCTCTTACATTCATTCACTGCTTCTTAAGCGGTCTCTAGTTCGTGAATATGGCGACTGCAGACAACGTCAAAATTGGGAAGAGGGGAAGGGCGGAAAGTGTACCACCCGCAACTCCGCTACCTCCTCCCCTCGCGCTGTGCCAAGTGCATGCTGGTAAACTGTATTGCTATCATTTATATTCATTGTTTCCAAAAATGTGCTTAACGTACAGTTGGATATTGTCATTCGCTCTCAATGGAGTAACAAAATTTTCATAAAAGATTACAAAAAATATTAGTACTTACGTGAGATTAAATATGTTTTAAGCTATGTGACTTAAAAAATTCTTTCCACTTCGACTTGCGAAGTTAGTAACGTTATCAGTCAGAATTTCTTTTCGTTTACCCATTCTGACAAAATAGTTTTCTCATGATTCACTTGATTACAGGCCCTCCGTTAGAGTTTTAGCTGCGTACACCTGCAGATATTTAGAAAACACATCATAGAAGGCTGCTACATGTTGCACCACTCATGTGCAATTGTAGAAGGTCCTGGAGCATCGACTGACAGGAGGTCAACAGATTTTACTGGTATAATCGGATTCAGTTCACTGAATCGTGATATGTTTAAGTATTTGGCCTTTTGGCACGTTACACATTTCTTGATGTTCTATTGTACTCTATGCGTAATGTTAGGGAAATAGCAGTATGACACTTCTTTCTGAGCACATCTCGCTACACTATAGTGACTTCACGAGATATATGTATACCTGATAAAACAGTCTACATATGCTTTGGGTAAACAAACACACCATTTAGCAGACTGAGGTGTTCGGCCATAAAACTAAACTACATTATGTAACATCACATTTTCTCAAGTCTGCATCATGAGTACTTCTTAGTTGTTGCCTTACCTTGTTCCATTGAGTAACTTGTTCTTGAAGCTTGTAACATTACGAGTCAAGATAGATGTAACTGAAATTGAATAGCGTATTTGCCTCTCTTGGTTACGGTAGAGAGAGCGATCTTTCGGTCCTGTCTGTATATTTATATATAATATTGCATGAATAAAGGCTGGGCGAGTGTAAAGCTATCGTTGAAAACGCAAGCCGCGCGATTTGTTACGATTTGGTCGGTCTTAATAATAATAACATGCTTTTGAATACAATTAAAATATAACGGCGATACCTGTTTAGTGTTATTGGAAATAATATATAGTAAATTAATGAGTAAGGTAGCCGATCTTATAAGAAGAGGTAAAATAGGGCATATAGAGGTGTTTTGCTTTATATCGACGAAGCCGATGATACGGCGTCATTTTTTTCGTTTACTCTTAAAAATAAACAAGTAAAGAAGTGCTAATTGTGCGTAGTGAAACATATAGGGGCGAGTTTTAAGTAACTACGGTATATAATCAGAGTAACAAGAGGATATTTAGTTACATGAAATCGCGGATAGCTAAGTGTGGTCATGAAATTGAGTACACCTACAGGGCGGTCAATACCGGGATAAATCTATACGCATCTCACGAGGGACGCGGTATTGAGACAGTTTTTTTTTTAATTATATCGCGGAGAGCGGGCTCCAATTTATGAAAAGGAGAAAAACTGTATCATTGACTGTTGGTATCGAGCAACCAAAACTGTTCATCAAAGGGTTTCGATGGAACTTGGGAGTTAGGGTTCAGGCACTCGCATATACTCCACATCAGAGTGTGAATGAGTAGCGAATGCGAAATAAAACTGTGAACAAAGTTACGTTAAATAAAACAGAAGAAACCAGATAGTTTGGTCGTATCTGTATTATTCCATGAACTGTAACATTTCTTATCGTTGTACGAAGCCTTTATAGACGATCGTTATGACAATTTACTTCGAAGGGATCTCGTTACGAGTTAAGTTTTCGGGACCTGGTCGAGAAGGGGTAGTTCGTAGATCGTAACTACTGCAGCTATTCTGGAATCAGGTGCTACCGTGACCGTTGTGTGTTGTCAATGACTTAAGGTTACCATATCTCATGCTGTAAGATCGACGCGCCTTTCCACTTGGTATAACGGTGCCTCACGTCTACAACGACAACGCCGATGACGAAGGAACATACCGTAGAAGCTGATTCATGTTTTTTCATGTAACAGGGCCTATATGTGCCATCGCACATGAGTAGAAACCTTAGGTTGTATGTTTGTTTTGTTAATCCTGTGTATTCATTTAATCCATGTGGAACTTTAGACAAGGCATCTGTCAAAATATTCTGTTCACCTTTGATATATTCGAACTCTTGAAGAAAGAAACATCATACGGCTGATCTTATGTACAATAGTTTACATGTCAGTAAGAATGAAAGTACCTAATGATCACAATATACTACAGACATTTGCGGAGTGTCCTTACTACTGTGAGCACTTCAAACTCAGTTACGGAATAACCTCTTTCATATTCTGCCAGTGTGCAACTAGCAAAACTCAATACATTTACATTTTGATTATCATTGTCATGCTTAATCTGAACAAATGTTGCCCCCAGACCCTGGAAGTATGCATTGGTGCTGAGGTGAAATTCTTGTGTAATATCAAGATGTACAAATGTGCCAGAGTTTACTAAAGCTTGTTTTGTTACATAAAAGTCCTTCTGACAATTTACTGTCCATAGCCACGTGTTGTTTTTCATGAAAAGATTGAGCAGTAAATCACTATGTAGTAACTGACGAGGCACATACTTAAGGAAAGATAAGGCTAAGCCTGTGATTACTTTTAACTGCTTTTTTTAGTTTGTAGGATAGGGAAGTGTCTAAAGGTATCTAGCTTGTACGGTTCAGATCAAATGCCTCATGGTGTAATAATGTGACCTGGCAAATTCTGATTTCTTTAAATTAACTATAACTTCATACGTGGACAAATTGTCTAACACAATTCTTAATATGTAAGAACACTCACCCAATTAAGTTGTAGCACTAAGTAAATCTTTCACATAGACTGTTACTTGACTTAATAATTCGGGATCTAGTACCTTATCCAGAGCGGCAATAAACACTCCTGCGCTAACAATAACCCCAAATACTAACATTCGAAATTGATAACTTCCACCATTATACACAAATGCTGTAAATTGGCGGCTATCTGGCTGCTACAACATTTGTCAGTATGATGTTTTAGATATATTGTTGTAAGGAATTTTATTCCACAGAATTTTAATAATTGCTCCTCTAGTCTTTCTGGTTTGGTTCTTACAGGTACTATGATTTTGTTAATTTCCAATGCATCCAAACTCAGATGTACATTTCCGTTGGGTACTGCTAGGATAGGGCTCCAATATGGCGAGTGAGATGGTTCACTAATATTCTAGTTAGTCATATGTTCACTCACCTTTTGTACTGCTCCTTTCTTTGTCCAAGGAACTGTATATGACGTATGGCAGAAAGTTTAATGGAGGTATGCTTCCATATAATAGATATATCCTTAATTGCTCCTGGTTTCATTTTGAAAACATGCAAATTTTTCTACCTTACTCTCAAAAAGGAATCAGATTTTATAATGGTAAGACAGAGATTTAGAAACCAGGTTTGAAATTGTAAGACATTTCCAGAGGCAGATGTGGACTCTGACCACAATCTGTTGGTTACGACCTGTAGATTAAAACTGAAGAAACTGCAAAAAGCTGGGAATATAAGGAGATGGGACCTGGATAAACTGAAAGAACCAGAGGTTGTACAGAGTTTCGGGGAGAGCATAAGGGAACAATTGACAGGAATGGGGGAAAGAAATATAGTAGAAGAAGAATGGGTAGCTGTGAGTCATGAAATAGTGAAGACAGCAGAGGATCAAATAGGTAAAAAGACGAGGACAAGTAGAAACCCTTGGGTAATAGAAGAAATATTGAATTCAAATGATGAAAGGAGAAAATTTAAAAATGCACTAAATGAAGCAGACAAAAAGGAATACAAACGTCTCAAAAATGATATCGACAAGAAGTGCAAAATGGCTAATCAGGGATGGCTAGAGGACAAATGTAAGAATGTAGAGGGTTATCTCACTAGGGGTAAGATAGATACAGCCTACAGGAATATTAAAGAGACCTTTGGAGAAAGGAGAACCACTTGCATGAATATCAAGAGCTTTGATGGAAACCCAATTCTAAGCAAAGAAGGGAAAGCAGAAAGGTGGAAGGAGTATATAGAGGGTCTATACAAGGGCGATGTACTTGAGGACAATATTATGGAAATGGAGGAGGATGTAGATGAAGATGAAATGGGAGATATGATACTGCGTGAAGAGTTTGACAGAGCACTGAAAGACCTGAGTAGAAACAAGGCCCCGGTAGTAGACAACATTCCATTAGAACTACTGACGACCTTGGGAGAGCCAATCTTGACAAAACTCTACCATCTAGTGAGCAAGATGTATGAGACAGGCGAAATACCCTCAGACTTCAAGAAGAATAAAATAATTCCAATCTCAAAGAAAGCCGGTGTTGACAGATGTGAAAGTTACCGAACTATCAGTTTAATAAGTCACGGCTACAAAATACTAACACGAATTCTTTACAGACGAATGGAAAAACTAGAAGCCGACCTCGGGGAAGATCAGTTTGGATTCCGTAGAAATATTGGAACACCTGAGGCAATTCTGACCCTACGACTCATCTTAGAAGAAAGATTACGGAAAGGCAAACCTACGTTTCTAGCATTTGTAGACTTAGAGAAAGCTTTTGACAATGTTGATTGGAATACTCTCTTTCAAATTATGAAGGTGGCAGGGGTAAAATACAGGGCGCGAAAGGCTATTTACAATTTGTACAGAAACCAGATGGCAGTTATGAGAGTCGAGGGGCATGAAAGAGAAGCAGTGGTTCGGAAGGGAGTGAGACAGGGTTGTAGCCTGTCCCCGATGTTATTCAATTTGTATATTGAGCAAGCAGTAAAGGAAACAAAAGAAAAATTCGGAGTAGATATTAAAATCCATGGAGAAGAAATAAAAACGTTGAGGTTCGCCGATGACATAGTAATTCTGTCAGAGACGGCAAAGGACTTGGACGAGCGGTTGAACGGAATGGACAGTGTCTTGAAAGGAGCAAATAAGATGAACATCAACGAAAGCAAAACGAGGATAATGGAATGTAATCGAATTAAGTCGGGTGATGCTGAGGGTATTAGATTAGGAAATGAGACACTTTCAGTAGTAAAGTATTTTTGGTATTTGGGGAGCAAAATAACTGATGATGGTCGAAGTAGAGAGGATATAAAATGTAGACTGGCAATGGCAAGGAGAGCGTTTCTCAAGAAGAAGAGAAATTTGTTAACATCGAGGATAGATTTAACTGTCAGGAAGTCGTTTCTGAAAGTATTTGTATGGAGTGTAGCCATGTATGGAAGTGAAACGTGGACGATAAACAGTTTAGACCAAAAGAGTACAGAAGCTTTCGAAATGTGGTATTACAGAAGAATGCTGAAGATTAGATGGGTAGATCATATAACTAATGAGGAGGTATTGAACAGAATTGGGGAGAAGAGGAGTTTGTGGCGGTTTTCGTGGATTCCTGTGAGAAGGCTGTACAGTCCCACGTTCTATTAGACCCTCGCCTATTACGATTGACTACTGCCCAGGCATTATGTCATCAGATTGCGACGCCGTCCTGCGCCTTGTCGGAGGCGATAGTGCTGCGTGTGGTGTTAGTGGCACGTATGTGTGATGGTTTGCAAACGGTTCTCCTTCGCTTTTGTCATAATCTGGCGTCGGCAAAACAATGACCGCGTGACTCCATCCTGATCGTTGGTGAACACTTGGAAACACGCGATATTTTGCTTACACGTCGCGATACTGGGCAACTGCAACGAACATCAGAAGCACATCGTTCATATGACAGTTGCAATACCTGCTGATGTTTTGGCAAGGAGAAGATGGATATTACTTAAATATCAAAATGATTCGCCATGACCATTAACAAATCACAAGGCCAATCCTTGAAAATTTGTGGTTTAAAACTTGGAATATCCATGTTTTTCACTTGGTCAATTATATGTGGAATGTTCACAGGTCAGAAGACCATCTGCGCTGTTTGTCCTTGCGCCTGATACTAAAACAAAAAAATGTCGTGTATCACAAGGTACTTAATTGAAGAGTGGAAGCTATGCACCAAAAAACAAAGAAGAAAGAATCATTAAAATACATAATTTTTTATTTGTATTTCTTAATAAAAATTGAACTTAACACCCAAAATCTGATTATTTATTGGCTTTAAGGCGAAACAGAGTTCGCCGGGTCAGCTAGTATTAAATTAAAACTGCAATGAGGTGGCTATTAATGTTCAGCTTTACTATACTTGTCATTGTTCAAGGATTTAAAAAAATATATCAGAATATTTTGTCTCCTTCGCATCTTTCCATTAATTTAATATTTTAGCTGGCTGAACCTTAACATTGGAATAAATCGATGCTTCTTTCAGAAGATTTACATGCAACTCTTTTACCATTCTGTACAGCGTTTTAATCTTTTTCTCTTTGTCCTCTAGTCTATACTTCGTTCAATGTTAATTTAAAAATTTTCACAGAAATGATATTTGAGGACTTTGTGACAAAAAAATGTTACTTTCTGCAGGAGATCCACGTGAGAAATGGTATATACTGTATTTTGTTGTAGGGAAATGTTAATCTGTGTACAAGAAGTTACTAACTGTTTACAGAACAGTATATGTCTTTTACAATTACACATGTGTTGGAGAAGTATTTTTGAATCTGCGTACATATACAGCACCAGATCACTGATATGTAATAAGAAAGCAACTGACCCACATCTGATCCTCCACTCCCTCTCTATTCACTATCAGCATACCACTCGGATTCACGTCTGTTCCCTATTTGTTGACACAGTCAATGTTTTTCTTCCCGTTGACTCTGTAATGTTAAAACTTACGCAAATCAAATACTTGTTTTTAATCAAAGTTTCTTAATATACTTAAAATGGCTGCCTGCAGACCTGCCAGCAAATTACGTGTACAGATACGTATTACAACTCTGTTATACAGGGTGCTACAAAAAGGTACAGCCAAACTTTCAGGAAACATTCCTCACACACAGAGAAAGAAAATATGTTATGTGGACATGTGTCCGGAAACGCTTACTTTCCATGTTAGAGCTTATTTTATTATTTCTCTTCAAATCACATTAATCATGGAATGGAAACACACAGCAACAGAACGTACCAGCGTGACTTCAAACACTTTGTTACAGCAAATGTTCAAAATGTCCTCCGTTAGCGAGGATACATGCATCCACCCTCCGTCGTATGGAATCCCTGATGCGCTGATGCAGCCCTGTAGAATGGCGTATTGTATCACAGCCGTCCACAATACGAGCACGAAGAGTCTCTACATTTGGTAAGCGGGTTGCGTAGACAAGAGCTTTCAAATGCTCCCATAAATGAAAGCGAAGAGGGTTGAGTTCAGGAGAGCGTGGAGGCCATGGAATTGGTCCGCCTCTACCAATCCATCGGTCACCGAATCTGTTGTTGAGAAGCGTACGAACACTTAGACTGAAATGTGCAGGAGCTCCATCGTGCATGAACCACATGTTGTGTCGTACTTGTAAAGGCACATGTTCTAGCAGCACAGGTAGAGTATCCCGTACGAAATCATGACGGTGCATCGAGGAAGTACAGTACATACTGATGAAACTAAAATGACCTCCAACATGGAAATTAAGCGTTTCCGGACACATGTCCATATAACTTCTTTTGTTTATTTGTGTGTGACGAATGTTTCCTGAAAGTTTGGCCGTACCTTTTTGTAATACCTTGTATACTGCCTTTTGATAAACTTTCGAAATCATTGGTAGCAAGGAAATTGGCCTGTAATTTTCTATGTATTTCTTCTTTCCATTTTAGCGAAGTGATTCTATACATCACCTGAAAGACACATTGCTCAAGTGACTGCGTACATAACTACTGTAATGTGCTCTGATTTTCATTAGCGTACTTGACTTTTCATCATGCACATATGAGGGTTTACTTCTCATTCATTAAATAATTGATACAATTTCCTGCTCGTTTGTTACCTCTAGTTGCATGTTATGTGATTGTTGGAATACCAACTTTCTAAAGTTCTGCATATCTTTCTGCATGCATGTAACTTCTCTTTTATTCCTCAGCTATTGCCAGGAAATGGTAATAAACTGTGAATTTTAAATTTTTTCCGGCGAATTGACTGTTCAAACAAATTTCGTTCTTGCAGCCGGTAGTCGTTCAATACTTCGCACGATATTGCAACTGGGCACCTGCCAGTCATCTTCAGGTGAGCCGTCGCAGACTGGCGAAAACGTCCTCCGTTCCGCAGTATATAGCGTACTGTAACTATTCTGCGAAAACTTGATAGATGAACCACACTGCCCACACTGCCTCCAGCCTGTGACGGCTCACCTGAAGATGACTGGCAGGTGCCCAGTTGAAACATCGTGCGACCGGCTGCAAGCCCGAAATTTGTTTGAACTGGTAATAAACAGTTTTTCAGAACTCTGGTGGAACGTAACAGCATCACCCCTCCACAGAAATCTTCCGTTAATAATACAGAGATGTGCTTCGACAAATATGAGGAAGGCAGTAAACAAGCTCGTGAGTGTTGCACAATTGATGGCTACGAATATTTATTGAGATTTTATGATAAGGCTCTGACAGTGTTGAAGGAGCAGGAGTCGTCGTCGTCGTCGTAGCGAGGCCGCCAGGTATCCCACCAGTTAACTCATGACGCACCAGTACTTACAGACTAGCCACACGGTGAACAGCCTCAGACCTGTGAGCACACCATGAGACAGCAGTCGTTCATAATGTCCAATTACCTTCATGACAAGTCTGCAACTGTCAGTGGAAATGACTTTTTGAATGTCCTTGCCACATAACAACACTTCACACATTGGTGTAGGCATGCTGCGGATATTCTGGTTACAAGTTGACTCCTTATCAGTGACGTCATTCTTATTAGTGACGTCACCAAGTCGTGGCCCCGTCCCTCTCCCATCTCTCTCTTCTCATCCCTACCAAACGCCTATCTCCAGCCAATCAGAAAAACCAAGATGGTGGTAATAGCCCAATTGCGCTAGTGGGGAAATTCAAAACTCCTTGAATATCCAGCTAGTCAGAGTGTAGTATTAAAATGGGCTTAGAATGGAGCGAAGCTCAAAAATCTAGATCTTCGTGATTACTTCGCAGTTCACAGTGAAGTGCCTTACACAGTTCAAATGGCTCTGAGCACTATGGGACTTAACGTCTGAGAACATCAGTCCCCAAGAACTTAGAACTACGTAAACCTAACTAACTTAAGGACGTCACACACACACACCCATGCCCGAGGCAAGATTCGAACCTGCGACCGTAGCAGTCGCGTGGTTCCGGACTGAAGCGCCTACAACCGCTCTTCCACCGCGGCCGGCGCCTTACAAAGGTTTCAAGCTATTTCTCAACAGTTCCACTCTCAAATAGCGCATGGAGATAACGCACACTTAAATCTTTTCATGTGAGCTTCGATTTCTCTTACTTTATTACGATAACCATTTCTCTCTTTGTAGGTGGGCACCAGTAAAATATCTTTTCATTTACAGGCGAAAGGTGCTGACTGAAATTTCATGAGACAATCCTGCCACAACAAAAACGCCTATGTTTTAATGACTGCCTCCCCCCCCCCCCCCACCCCCCAATTCGTGTACCATATCCATAGCACTCTCTCCCCTATTTGGCGATAAAACAAAACGAACTGACCTTGTTCGAACTTTTTCAGTGTTTTCTGTCAGTCCTGTCTGATAAGGATCACATGCCACATAGCAGTACTTCAGAAGGGGACAGAAAAGCGTAGTGTAGGCTTTCTCTTTAGCAGACCTATTAATTTTTAAATCTTCTGCTAATAAATCGCAGTCTTTGGTTCGGTTTTCCCACATCACCATCGAGGTAATCGATCAAATTTGTTATTCATGGTTGTAATCCCTAAGTATTCAGATGAATTGACAGCCTTTAGATTTGCGTGATTTATGGAGTAACCAAAATTTAGCAGATTCCTTTTGGTAGTCACGTGGTTGACGTCATACTTTACGTTATTTATGGTCAGTTGCCACTCAGATGACGTGTCGAAATCGTTTTGCAATTGGTTTTGATCATGTGATGACTCAGCAGGAAGCTAAATGACGTCTGGAAACAATGTATGAAAGCTGCTCAGATTGTCTTCTGAATCGTTTATGTAGCTGACAAAGAGCTTGCAACATTTTCCTGGGAAAAGCCAGATACTGCTTCGGTTTTACTCGGTGACTTTCGATCAGTTAGTACGAACTGTCACGTCTGTGATGGGAAATCACGTATCCAGTTTCACGACTGAGACGATACTCCATAGGTATGCAATTTGATTAGAAGTCGCTTGTGAGAAGCGGTGTTAAAAGACTTCTGTAAGTTAAAAATATGGAATCAATTTAACATCTCTTGTCGATTGTACATTACTGAGTGAGAAAAAGAGCTAGCTGTGTTTCAGAAGAAGGACATGTTCTGAATAAGTCTGGCTATTTGCCAATAAATCGTTTTCTTCGAGGTTATTCATGATGTTCGAACACGTTTTATCTTACTACAAATCGTCATTAGTGATTTGAGCTGTGTAATTCAGCAGATTAATCATATTTTCTTTCTTGGATATTGGTGTGACCTGAGCAACTTTCCAGTCTTTTAGGTATGGTCCGTTTGACGAGGAGAGCAGTTGTACATGACTGCTAACTATGGAGCTTTTGTGTCAGCATTTTCTGAAAGGAACTTCACTGGTATATAATCTGGAGTGGAGGCCTTGCCTTTAGTATGTGATTTAAGATGCTGCGCTACAATGAAGCTGTCTGTCTACTCGCAAATGCATGAAAGTCACATAATTACAAACACATACATACCTCTGTCATAATATTAAAGAGATGCGTAAAAATCTCTCTCTCTCTCTCTCTCTCTCTCTCTCTCTCTCTCTCTCTCTCTCTCTCTCTCTCTCTCTCTCTCTCTCTCTCACACACACACACAGACACACACACACACACACACACACACACACACACTCTCTGCATAATGCTCTGCTCCACCTTTGTAAATACTGTACTGTCTTGTCACTTACACTTCATCTCACAAAATATTGCCTGTCTCACATGTTTCTGTTTTTGCATACACAGATTATATGCACATCTGCCAGATCATTATAATGTATTATGAGAGCAAAAAAAAAAAAAAAAAAAGAAACGTAATACTTTAAAAAAAATTAGCGTAACAAATTTTCACAGTGAACTTTGCCACTTTATGCTGCCACACACAGTGGACACAAATAAATTTAACACAGATTCTGCTTGATATTCCATTTTTTTTAAAGATTATCTATTTCAAACACTAGGTTGTTACAAATTTGAGGAAATATTTCAGGCAATTCCATTACACATCAATGTTTTGACCACTGCGTCTGCCCCAATAAAATCGAAAAAATCCTGAATTGCATTTTGCAGGTAAAATGTATACAATAATTGTAATATATTCTATATATTACAATCAACCAGTTTGTTATACTGGAAGAGAAACATTAGAGTGTAGTACTTACATTCATACCTCTCGTACACATGAAAAGCGAGGAAGTGTTGAGAACCTACAATGAACTCTCTCTGAACCAAATGTATTACTGTCGCCTTCATTTATGTAAAAGCTTTTAGGTCGCCAGGGACTCTATAGGTGAGAACTAAACACCCTTGCAAATTAAACAAAGAGCCGAGCCACAACAGTCTTCTTGTAGAGATCTAATAATAATGTCTCTTATACAGAGTGTTACGAAAAGGTACGGCCAAACTTTCAGGAAACATTCCTTACACACAAAGAAAGAAAATGTTATATGGACATGTGTCCGGAAACGCTTACTTTCCATGTTAGAGCTCATTTTATTACTTCTCTTCAAATCATATTAATCATGGAATGGAAACACACAGCAACAGAACGTACCAGCGTGACTTCAAATACTTTGTTACAGCAAATGTTCAAAATGTCCTTCTTTAGCGAGAATACATTCATCCACCCTCCGTCGTATGGAATCCCTGATGCGCTGATGCAGCCCTGGAGAATGGCGTATTGTATCACAGCCGTTCACAATACGAGCACGAAGAGTCTCTACATTTGGTACCGGGGTTGCTTAGACAAGAGCTTTCAAATGCTCCCATAAATGAAAGCCAAGGGGGTTGAGGTCAGGAGAGCGTGGAGGCCATGGAATTGGTCCGCCTCTACCAATCCATCGGTCACCGAATCTGTCGTTGAGAAGCGTACGAACACTTCGACTGAAATGTGCACGAGCTCCTTCGCGCATGAACCACATGTTGTGTCGTACTTGTAAAAGCACATGTTCTAGCAGCACAGGTAGGGTATCCCGTATGAAATCATGATAACGTGCTCCACTGAGCGGTGGTGGACGAAACTAAAATGAGCTCTAACATGGAAATTAAGCGTTTCAGGACACATGTCCACATAACATCTTTTCTTTATTTGTGTGTGAGGAATGTTTCCTGAAAGTTTGGCCGTACATTTTTGTAACACCCTGTATATATGGATCTGTCCATGGTATTCACTCTTCTGCAATATATGTCACGTGCATATATTGACACTGTCGAGTGAATAGAGTTCAGCAGCACTGATGATCAAGAATACTAATGTGAGATACATATTGCACTCCTTCGGATGAACCAGCAACGCAGCTCCAAATCTGGCTACCAGCAGTAACAGCAGAGGTAGTGGTTGTTGTGCTCATAAAGTTTTGCTGCACATGTTGAATTTCCGATTCTGCTCTCACTCTAGATATTGACTGCTATGAAGATGCAACAGAAAAATCTTCAACAAGCTGGAACTCCGATTTTTAAACCATTATAGTGGTGGCCAAGGGTTCCCCAAAATTGCAGCTCCTACCTTACAGATTCCCGTTCGTTTCCAAGCATATTTCGACAGGCAAATTGTTGAGAGGGGATTACCCAGAATTTCTTATCATTTTCTGCTGAATCAGAGCCTGCACAAGTATATTTCTGCAACCTCGAATCCACCTCTTACATCACCTGTCACTCAAGCAAAAGGAAACAGAGGAGCCTAAGCAAGTTAAGACTTGTTCCGACAGGTTGTGACTAGCAAAAAAGCGAATTTATGGTTATGAGGTCCAGATTTGCCCATAGTTTTCAGGTTTATTACGCTCAACTGCTAACTGCAGCTTCAACCGTAGAAGAAGAGGAGTTGTTACGCGTTAAAAGCAAGAATCGATACAGCAGTATTTTTTATATGCTCTAAAAATATGGAAGACAGAGTTGACTGTCTATTAAATTCGTATGTTTCCACTGTGTGTGGCAACATAAATTTAAGTTCATATTTTTTATAATATTTTTGTAAAAAGCTTCCTAAGTATTATATTTTTTATTTTGGTTTCATTCGTTTTGTAATATAAAGATGAAGCAAATGTAGAAATGATTTGTGCGCAGATACACGCGTATGAAATAGGAAATATTTGGTAGAGGGGATGCAAAGGACAAAACAGTACAATATGTATGGTAAAATTATGCATTGTGCAGAGAACAACGTTTCGCCAGAGGTATGTAAATATCTTTGACTTTTGTAGAAATAATGGAGCCTGGCACCATTTCTACATCTCATTTTTGTCCTACGCTCTGAAAGACTGAAGAGTCGAAGTGGTTTTAATTTTCTCCTCTAACTCTGCTGGGCTGGTTTCTCCATGTTGGATTTTTGACTGGCTGGAAATAAGGGGGGGGGGGTCGAGAGGAGAAGAGACAGGGAGAGAGAAAGGGGTGTGGCTTTATGATATCACCGATAAAAATGATGGTGTTACTGATAAGGAATGTGGAGCATGTAGCGTGCTCCTGCACGGGGGCAACCAACGGTCAAAGGACAATTTGAATTCCTACTGACAAACATGGTGGGTGATTCTCGTAGGTCACAACAAGCATTTAATTTCGTGAATGGTTCAGGATATCAAAACCAGGTGTTAGGCAAATAACAGTGCACCGAGAGGTATGTAACGCCACTAAATTTTTTATTCTCTTAACTCTTTTAGCTACCGAATTACTGGATCGAGGTTTTTTCCTTAACGATGTAGTTTTTTCAACGACATTCGGAAGTTCTTGAAAAATTGAGTATGATGATACAACGTTTGTTAATATTTGCGGTGAAACTTTTTTCAAAGATATCCGAGAAACGAGCTGCAACTCGACCACAATCATCTATTCCTGCGTGGACTCTGCCAAATGGGTCAGGATCCGTCACCATGTTAATTCTTTCTAATTTTTGCTTGTTTTCCCAAATACTGTTCAGGGGAATACGTACACGCATTTGTAATAATTTTCCTACTAGCTTTCTGGTACAAGAGAAAGTATCATACAGTTTCATTTACTAACATCGTAGGTGACTTGCATCAGATTCGTGTAAAGTAGGTCCAAGAGGAAATACGTTATATTTTAGTAGCGTAGTGCTATCAACTAGCTGCATATAACGAAGAATCCTGGCAAGAGAGCTACACTTTGCGGTGTTGACACTGCAATAGCCTATTCCGATCGGCTTAAATTTAAATTTGAGCACAACTCTCGGCTACCTGGGCGCAACGTTTCACCACCAACTTTAACAAACGTTGTACCACTCATACTCCAGTATGCAACAACAGTTGGGAGGATTAAGCATGCAACAAAATTACATGCTTCTTTGGGTAACATAATTCACCTTAAGCCTTGTTTTTATATTTTGAATGTTCAAGAAATAAACAAGGTTGTTACACCTTGTGCGACTTATGTTATGTATATATGACATTGTCAAGTCTCGTTAACTATGCCGTATGTAAACTTCATGCTAAAGTGGTTTTTTATTAAATATTACGTGTGTTCTTAACTGCAGTCTGCTGACAACACGCTGGGTATACGTTTGCAGCTATAATAAGGCAAGGTCATTCATTGTTCCTTTTAATTTCGTAAAGGCAGATACGCTTTCTTTCTTTTTGGTTCTCGAGTTTGAGGAGGACTGTGCAAGTACTCATTAAAATTTTACAAGTGTGTGTCTGTAATCATGGAAGACATGGTATTAGAAATAATCCTGCCTTTCCAGGTTTTTAGAATGTTTCCTTTGACAAAAATTTCATTTTTAATTATATTTACAGTAAATTCATTAATGTGTTCATGATGTAATTTATACAATTTCATTGTGGCCATTACATCATTGTTCCCAGATTGAACTACGACAGTCACAACTTACAGTGACATTTTCGTGAATACTAAAGTAAACAAGAATGCTCCTGTCTGTTGCGTATTCACGAAGGATATGTATAGAAACTGTGAAATGTTTTTGCCAGTCAAGCAGTGCACCCAAGTGTAGCCAAGTTTTGTAACGACTGAAGATTCCTTTTGCTCAAAAAAAATACGAAGCTACTGCTTGTGTCACGGTCGTGGCCTTCACTAATTTAGAATAATTCCACGACAGAAAATACAGATCACCGATAGTCCTGTAGGAGCTTGCGGCCGGTTTCAAATATAACAAGTGTACTGGTGAATTTCCCATGGTAGATCTGTATTTTCTCCTGTTTCAATTATTACTGGCACTAAAGTGCTCAGAAGACAGTGTCGAACTCAAACTTCACACGAATAAGCAATCACAATATCATTGTCAGTGCACTTCAGAAAAGCCCTTGTAATCTTCCATTATGTTCTTGGGAACAGCGGTAGTCTTGAAAGTGACACATTTAATTTAATTTTTTTTTAATTTTTTAAAATTTAAAACTAGTTGCATAGAGAGGATATTATTTTATGTCTGGATCTTGGAAGTTACGGTATAGAAATGTGGCCTGTGATGTTTATGGCTATGTGTCTGGACATAACTACTGCCCGGTTGTACTTCAACTTCTTAATGTATCTACATGTTCTGTTGAACATTTGCTGTATATAATCAACATAGGCATTTCGTAAAAGCTGATAAAATTAGGTCAGGTTGTGATACCTGATTTAAACGTAACCCTTAGACCATTACATCCTGATTGTTTCCATAGTGGCTGGAGAAAGAAGACATCCCACAATAACACACCTCGAGACCTTCAGTTTCTTCCTTATACTGTACCACAACTGGCACACTGTGATGATGTATTGTCATGTTGAAGCTTAAGATACATTTCTGACAACTAAAAAAAAATTATAAAATAAGAGAGAGAGAGAGAGAGTTCAGACATAAGGGAGTTGGGAGTTAGTGCACATCTACAACTGTATAAAAAAGTAAATCTGTCATCAACATGAGGATTGGGATGAGCATTCTGGTGCTTTACTCGGTATGGTCCTATTGGAAGTTCCCCGAATTCTGAACTAAGTTAACCAGCACTTTATAGGGGGGCCTTCCGACATACATGAAAAAATATACGGCGGCTAAGTAGTATAGCTATGTATCTATGTTGTTTATTCCCGAACATTTTAATTTTGACTTTATATTGCTTGAGCGTAAAGTAATGCTCCTTTTCCACCACACACTCATGAATGTGCCATGTTTCATGCCATGTTTCTATGAATTATTACTAATTCCTGTCTAGAGCACACATGCACTAACATGTTTTAAATTTTGTTGTTTCTCGCATACATACCTGGAGGTTATAATGTCAAATGTAGACCACGGTTCAGTTTCACTCTGCTTCGAACAAGAAGGATGTTAAAGTATCTGGGAAGATGCAGTGTGGCCGGACGAGGCTATGGTTAAAATGCCCTCTAGTAATGGACGCGGGAAGCCTCGGAGGAACTTACAATGTGAAATTTGCTCTTCTAACTGCGTATTTTGGTTGACGTTCGGTAATGGTTCGGCTCGTTATTTCGTGTTTAAATGGTTCCTGTGGCCATGTATGGAAAGGTGGGTAGGTAGAGCATTCGATCTTTTTTGAGACAATCCTGTTTATTAAATGGTGCATGTCTTCTTCCCAGCAGAGGACTATGTCTTCCTGGTTGACATTGCTCCCAATCACATGGGTAGAGTTGTCCAAGATTCGTCCTATAACTGTGCTGATGAAACAATATCATCGTCAGTTTTCTGTTATGTTAGCGCGATCCTTTTCATCTCTATTCCCTGCGATCCAATGCATCCTTCTGAATATTGCTGGATGTGGCATCGTCCAACACATCCTGCACAATATGAAATCGCTTCCTCTCTCACCTTTCTCTCCATTTTACACACCCTTCTAAAACATTTTTATTAGCCCCTCTTTCCTTCTCAATGTATTTGCAATCCCATACCTTTTCCTCGTCTCTCTTTCATTCAGTTTTAGCTCTCTCATTCTCCCTAAAGCCTCCTCACTTTTCACCCTGTCCATATTATTCATTATTTCCATCCTCTGCTGTGTCCACGCCTCAAAAGCGTCCAGCCTTGCTCTGCGTTACTTCCTCATTGTCCACGTTTCAGCATTATAAAGGACAGGAAAATACTTCACTCAAAACATTTTATGGGTCTTTCCTCAAAAATGGTTCAAATGGCTCTGAGCACTATGGGACTCAACATCTTAGGTCATAAGTCCCCTAGAACTTAGAACTATTTAAACCTAACTAACCTAAGGACATCACACACACCCATGCCCGAGGCAGGATTCGAACCTGCGACCGTAGCAGCCCCGCGGTTCCGGACTGCAGCGACAGAACCGCACAGCCACCGCGGCCGGCGGTCTTTCCTCAAAACTTGGTCCTTGTTGTTAAGGAAAATGCCTGTCACCATAGTAAATACCTCTTTTGCAATGTCTGCCCTAATTTTAATTCCTGCTGCGCATTTATTCTAGTTACTGTCTACCCTGCTTCCTAGATATCTAAAGCTCTGCACATGTTATATTTCAGTATTCAGCAATATCTTTACCCTCTTTTTTCCTCCTAGTGTTATTACCTTTATTTTCATTGTATTGATTTTGATTTAATAAGTCTTCAGTTTAGCTTCATTTGTACCCAGTACATTTCGTTTTTTTTTTTTTTTTTTCATCTGATCCTAGGAGGACAGTGTCGCCCTACTGCATCTCTTGTGTCTGTATTCTATTCAAAACCAAACTGAAACAATGTACATCTACCAAAACGCAAACAATCTGCTAGGGCTCCATGCATCCTGTAGCCTTGTTCTGAGGAGTTGGGTGACTTCCTCAATCAACGTTTTAATTTTTGTTTTAATTGACCCACTGCCGTAAGTTCAAGGTCGTCGCCCATGGAGCTTTCCGTCGTCGTGGGACTTAGATGTGAGCATGCAAGGCACTGACGGAACATTCGGACGGTTCCGGCACCATGTGTCGGCAAGACTTAGTTTGAAGTATCTCCGGACAGTCATCTGGAGCTCCAAGCAAGGTCATCGTTTTGTTGCAGCGTAATTTCGCTTCACATGAACATGAGTTACCGAATATGCTAAACTGTTTAATCAGGCGTATTGCACAATTAAAAGAAATCGCAGCAACAGAGTTGGTTACGTACAAACGGATTAAGGCAGCAGTGAGGCAAAAATGTAGGACTCACAGGTAAAGACGATGCTGACGGCAATGCGACAGCGAGCTGGCGTGTCGAGGGCCCGGATCCTCCCCGCCGACACAGCAGTCCTCCCGTCTAATTCTGCGAGGTTGTGCAGGCAGGCGACTACATGCAGCGGCGCCGCCCATGTCATCAACTTAGACGATCTCTGCAAATCCACAATAATATACACCACGACACTAGCGCTGGAAAAAAGAACGTAAGGCTTGATTCGGCCTATACCGACATGTCTATTTGCTTTGTGCATTGATGTACGGATGGAGTTCGTAATGTACTAGGGCGTTTCATCAAACGCACTGCTCCCCTGTTACATTTGTACCAGCTAAGGGTGGTCGTTGTTCCTGTTATACACTGTAGAGCGAAACAAACTGGGACACCTACCTAATATCGCGTAGGGCCCCTGCGAGCACGGCGAAGTGCCGCAACACGACGACGCATGTACTCGACTGATGCCTGAAGTAGTTCTGGAGGGAGCTGACACCATGAATCCTGCAGGGCTGTCCATAAGTCCGCAAGAATACGAGGCGATGGAGATCTCTTCTGAACAGCACACTGCAAGGCATCCTAGGTAAGCTCAATATTGTTCATGTCTGGGGAGTTTGGTGACCAGCGGGAGTGTTTAAGCTCAGAAGAATGTACCTGAAGCCACTCTGTTGTAATTCTGGACGTGTGGGCTTTCGCATTGTCCTGCTGGAATTGCTCAAGTTCGTCGGGATGGACATTGGACATGAATGGATACAGAGTGCTTACGTACGTGCCACTTTTTGTCAGAGTCGTATCTAGACGCTAGACGTATCAGGGGTCCCATATCACTCCAACTCCAGACGCCCCACACCATTACAGAGCCTCCACCAGCCCCTGTTGACGTGTACGGTCCATGGATTCATGAGATTGTCTCCATATCCGTAGACACCCAACTTCTCGATACGATTTGAAACGAAACTCGTCCGACCAGGCAACGTGTTTCCAGTCATCAACAGTGCAAAAATGGTTCAAATGGCTCTGAGCACTATGGGACTTAACATCTGTGGTCATCAGTCCCCTAGAACTTAGAACTACTTAAACCTAAGTAACCTAAGGACGTCACACACATCCATGCCCGAGGCAGGATTCGAACCTGCGACCGTAGCAGTCGCGCGGTTCCGGACTGAGCGCCTAGAACCGCTAGACCACCGCGGCCGGCAGTCATCAACAGTCCAATGTCGATGTCGAAAGGCCAAGGCAAGGCGTAAAGCTTTCTGTCGTACAGTCATCAAGGGTACACGAGTGGGTCTTCGGCTCTGAGAGCCCATATCGATGATGTTTCTTTGAATGTTTCGCACGCCGACGCTTGTTGATGGCCCAGCACTGAAATTGCAGCAATTTGCGGAACGGTGGCACTCTTGTCACGTTGAACGATTATCTTCAATCGTCGTTAGTCCCGCTCTTGCAGGATCTTTTTCCGACCTCAGCGATGTCAGAGATTTGATGTTTTCCGGATACGTGATATTCATAGTACACTCGTGAAATTGTCGTACGGGAAAATCCCCACTTCATTGCTAACTCGGAGATGCCGTGTCTCATCGCTCGTGCGTCGACTGTAACACCACGTTCAAACTACTTAAATCTTGATAACCTGCCTTGTAGCAGCAATAACCGATCTAACAACTGCGCCAGACACTTGTCTTATATAGGCGGTACAGACGGCTGCGCCGTATTCTGCCTATTTACATATCTCTGTATTTGAACACGCATGTCTATACCAGATTCGTTGGCGCTTCAGTGTGTGCTAAGTAGTGAGAAAAGAGGAGGAGATACTGTGCGCTGCAGTCTGTACTTGGTACTGTCGGAGCGTGGGTAGTAACGACGCCAGCAGCGGCGAGTCGTCAGGGGATGAGCACCTCTCACTTGCTGGCGGTGTCATGCACGGCCTGGACCCAGAGGGCCAGCGACAATATCAACGGGACCCGAAACAAATGGACGACTTTTGTTGAAAGTTCAGACTATTTAGAGTTGTAATTAAGTGGATCTGACGTAAGAGAGGAAGAATTTAAAACATGCAGAATTACAGCTTAAGAGTTCGAAGATTACATCGTAGCTCGAAGTAGGCGTCGTGATCTCGTATTTCGGGATCACCCTGCTAAGGACCGAAGTCCAAAATAAGAGGAAGTTCGTACACGGCAGTGGCACAGAGTAGCTGGACCACCAGAACAATTCATAAAGGTGTCAGTACAGAATCAAAAATAATATGAAGGTCAGTGGCAGATCCGAGACGGAGAAATATAGCAAGCGCAAGCGGCAGTTAAAGAACGGCACTATACAGGGTCGTCCATTGATCGTGACCGGGCCAAATATCTCACGAAATAAGCGTCAAACGAAAAAAACAACAAAGAACGAAACTTGTCTAGCCTGAAGGGGGAAACCAGATGGCGTTATGGTTGGCCCGCTAGATGGCGCGGCCATAGGTCAAACGGATATCAACTGCGTTTTTTTAAATAGGAACCCCCATTTTTTATTACATACTCGTGTAGTACGTAAAGAAATATGAATGTTTTAGTTGCACCACTTTTTTCGCTTTGTGATAGATGGCGTGGTAATAGTCACAAACACATGCCTCACAATGTCAGACGAACAGTTGGCAACAGGTAGGGTTTTTAAGTTAAAATACAGAACGTATGTACGTTTGAATATTTTATTTCGGTTGTTCCAATGTGATACATGTACCTTTGTGAACTCATCAATTTGATAACGCATTCTGTTACAACGTGATTACCTGTAAATACCACATCAACGCAATAGATGCTCAAAATGATGTCCGTCAACCTCAATGCATTTGGCAATACGTGTAACGACATTCCTCTCAACAGCAACTAGTTCGCCTTCCATAATGTTCGCACATGCATTGACAATGCGCTGACGCATGTTGTCAGGCGTTGGCGATAGATCACGATAGCAAATATCCTTCAACTTTCCTCACAGAAAGCAATCGGGGGACGTCAGATCCGGTGAACGTGCGGGCCATGGTATGGTGCTTCCACGACCAATCCATCTGTCATGAAATATGCTATTCGATACCGCTTCAACCGCAAGCGATCTAAGTTGCGGACATCCATCATGTTGGAAGTACATCGCCATTCTGTCATGCATTGAAAAATCTTGTAGTGACATCGGTAGAACATTACGTAGGAAATCAGCATACATTGCACCATTTATATTGCTATCGATAAAATGGGGGCCAATTATCCTTCCTCCCATAATACCACACCATACATTCACCCGCCAGTGTCGCTGATGTTCCACTTGTCGCAGCCATCGTGAATTTTCTGTTGCCCAATAGTGCATATTATGCCGGTTTACGTTACAGCTATTGATGAATGATGCTGCGTCGCTAAATAGAACGCGTGCAAGAAATCTGTCGTCATCCCGTAATTTCTCTTGTGCCCAGTGGTAGAACTGTACACGACGTTCAAAGTCGTCGCCATGCAATTCCTGGTGCATAGAAATATGGTACTGGTGCAATCGATGTTGATGTAGCATTCTCAACACCGACGTTTTTGAAATTCCCGATTCTCGCGCAATTTGTCTGCTACTGATGTGCGGATTAGTAGCGAGAGCAGCTAAAACACGTACTTGGGCATCATCATTTGTTGCAGATCATGGTTGACGTTTCACATGTGATTGAACACTTCATGTTTCTTTAAATAACGTAACCATCCGGCGAACGGTCCGGACACTTGGATGATGTCGTCCAGAATACCGAGCAGCATTCATAGCACACGCCCGTTGGGCATTTTGATCACATTAGCCATACATCAACACGATATCGACCTTTTCCGTAATTGGTAAACGGTCCATTTTAACACGCGTAATGTATCATGAAGCAAATACCTCCCGCACTGGCGGAATGTTACGTGATACCACGTACTTACACGTTTGTGACTATTACAGTGCCATCTATCACAAAGCAAAAAAGTGGTCCAACTAAAACATTCATATTTCTTTACGTAGATCGTATTTTAAAAAACGCAGTTAATATCCGTTTGATCTATGGTAGCGCCATCTAGCGTGCGAATCATAGCCCCATCTGGTTTCCCCCTTCAAGCTAGACGAGTTTCGTTCTTTGTAGTTTTTTCGTATGATGCTTATTTCGTGAGATATTTGGCCCGGCCACTCTGAATGGACCCCCCAACCAACCATCCTTCCTTTTCGGGGTGGGACAATGATACTTCAAGGACGACGTGCTTAGGAGGTTGTCGCTGGCTACTGTTAGATGACAGTGACCACTGGTAGAACGACATACGATGAGACGTTGCACTTAGGAGTAGCGGTCGGTCATCCTCCGTGGCAACAGCGACAGGTGCTCGTGTCAGGGGCAATTGCTCCAATCTGGGGACAGCTGCGTGGCTGTCATGAAAGACTGAAGGGGTACTGGTCACAGCTTGGTATAACAGCAGCTAAACACCCTTCAGAGGAGAGATGCTTGTGTGGCACTGAGGTTTTTTTGTGGTTTTAGGGCGCCCAACTACAGTGGTCATTAGCGCCCATACTAAGTTATGAATGCACTGCGAGGCGCAAGGTTGAACCGGCAACTAAAAAGGACAACACTATAAAAGGCACATTAACAGGCAAGGGATTGAAAGAAAACAGCATAATCAAATGTCCTTAGACAGGTTTGTCAAGTGGATAAAACGAAGAACGCGAGCAGCTGCTCCTGGGTCATCTGCTAAAATGTCATCCAGAGTACATGGCAGGCCTAGATCAATGCGCAGTGTATAAAAATTCGGACAGGACGTTAAAATGCGGCGTACCGTCAGCAATTGCCCACATGGACAGAACGGCGCCAGCGCAGCCGCCAGCAGATGGCGGTGGCTGAACCGGCAGTGGTAACGTGCCGTGGTGCAAGAAAGTGACTACAGTGCCATGTATAACGATAGGTGCGCTGCCCACTGGCGTGGTTGGCGCAGCCAGACGCCGTGAGCTCTGTGTGAAGCTCCCGTGTAAACAGCCTGAGCTGTGCGCCTTGGGTTGATGTGAGCTATTTACTTGCGTCCACCTGGAGAGTCGGGAGCCCACAATATCTGCCTGGTGTATGGAGCAGTTTAGTTCCAGGCAGGTATATCACCCTGCCGTCACTTCACTCCGAAGAGGAGACTGCTCCTGCAAACTGCACAGCAGCCTCTTTTGATCTTAGTCATCTTATTCCAAAACCGTACAAGAAAGAAAAGGCAAGGAAAGAAGCCAATAAAAATGACTACCAGAAGGAGACAGCAGTGTGTTTCTGACCTCATTTAAAATATGCTTATCCCCGCAAGCCGCTTTTCGAGGAGTTCGGACGCCTGGCACCACTTCGACGATGATGACGACAACGCAGCACCCAATCCCCAAGCACAGAAAGACTCTCACCTGCGTAAGCATCGAACCCGGGCCTCTCAAATGTCGTTCAGACACACTAAACGCACAGCTAGAGAGGGAGAAGATCACCAGTTCAAATACGAAGGGAGAGAAAGAGGGAAATGTAAGAGCTGACAAAAATTGTAAGAGTAAGTTGTGTGTGGTAGGTTTTTCGTGTAAGGAAACAAATAGAATTTGATAAATCGATTTTCGCTCTAATTGTACTAAAATAAGTATGCCTAATATGCCTAAGAATGATAACATTTTTATATGAGAATATAGAGAAGCTACATTATAAACGGACCATATAAATGAAGTAAATTACGAAAAAATATGTTATTCCATTTCGGGTCACGTATACAACGTTTTCGCTACACATAATGTTTATAAACAGCACGAGGAGTGTTGTACACATCAGGGCATGTAGGATGAAATTAGTTGCCCTTCAGACCAACAGACGGTGGATATTCTGCAGAACCTCTTCCTGAACACGGAGTGTACCTTGTAGTGGAAAGTAAGGAAAGTTCGAGGTTGACGACGTCATCGACAAAAAAGTCATTAGACACGGCGCATAAGCTCCGACGGGAAAGGGTGGGAAAGATATTGGCCATTAGCTTTACATTATAAATAATTTCGGGAAACATGTGAAAACCTCTAACCAGACGGTAAACGTCGATTCATAACCCCGATCCTTACTGAAGAGTAGATTAGTTCCTAACGAAAACGCTTTAGAGGTGGCCCTTTTCCTGGTGAACACGATTTTATTCTAAAATATAATCTAGTGGTGGAAGCAGAAAGTATCCAGAGATGAAAGATACGCACAAGACAGGGAGAGATTAGAAATAGAATCTAAAGACAGATAATACAATGAAAATGTTTAAAACGGGAGCAGTTTAGGTGTTGGCTTACCACGATAGCGGAAACCATGACGAGCGCATTTGCGATGACGGCAATCAGTTGGCTTAAAATGTAAGAGCCGCTGTGCACTGGAAAAGAAGAAAATATAAAATGTTAGTAAACGTCAGATCCATTTACACTTGTCGTAAATCGCAGCGAACGCAAGGGAGCATTCTGATATTACATTTGTGTCATAGGAGCAGTCAAGAATGGAACTGGAAAAAATCACATGAACATCGACGTAATATGGACCACAGCCGTATTCAGAAAGCAGACCAACCGGCTCCTACCTTGATCTATATTTGTTGCTGTTGTTGTTGTTGTTGTTGTGGGCTTCAGTCCTGAGACTGGTTTGGTGCAACTCTCCATGCTATTCTATCCTGTGCAAGCTTCTGCAACTCCCAGTACTTACTGCAACCTACATCTTACTGAATCTGCTTAGTATATTCATCTCTTGGTCTCCCTCTACGATTTTTACCCTCCACACTGCCCTCCAATACTAAATTGGTGATCGCTTGATGCCTCAGAACATGTCCTACCAACCGGTCCCTTCTTCTGGTCAAGTTGTGCCACAAACTTCTCTTCTCCCCAATCCTATTCAATACTTCCTCATTAGTTATGTGATCTACCCATCTAATCTTCAGCATTCTTCTGTAGCACCACATTTCGAAAGCTTCTCTACTTGTCCAAACTATTTATCGTCCACGTTTCACTTCCATACATGGCTACACACCATACAAATACTTTCACAAACTATTCCTGACACTTAAACCTATCCTCGATGTTAACAAATTTCTCTTCTTCAGAAACGCTCTACTTGCCATTGCTAGTCTACATTTTATATCCTCTCTACTTCGACCATCATCAGTTATTTTGCTCCCCAAATACCACAACTCCTTTACTACTGTAAGTGTCTCATTTCCTAACCTAATTCCCTCAGCATCACCCGACTTAATTCGACTACATTCCATTATCCTCGTTTTGCTTTTGTTGATGTTCATCTTATATCCTCCTTTCAAGACACTGTCCATTCCATTCAACTGCTCTCCCATGTCCTTTGCTGTCTCTGACAGAATTACAATGTCATCGGCGAACCTCAACATTTTTATTTCTTCTCCATGGATTTTAATACATACTACGAATTTTTCTTTTGTTTCCTTTACTGCTTGCTCAATATACAAATTGAATGACATCGGGGATAGACTACAACCCTGTCTCACTCCCTTTAGAACCACTGCTTCCCTTTCATGTCCCTCGACTCTTTATAATTGCCATCTGGTTTCTGTAGAAATTGTAAATAGCCTTTCCCTACCCCTATTTTACTCCTGCCACCTTCAGAATTTGAGTGAGAGTACTCCAGTCAACATTGTCAAAAGCCTTATCTAAGTCTACATATGCTAGAAACATAGGTTTGCCTTTCCTTAATCTTTCTTCTAAGATGAGTCGTAGGGTCAGAATTGCCTCAGGTGTTCCAATATTTCTACGGAATCCAAACTGATCTTCCCCGAGGTCGGCTTCTATCAGTTTTTCCATTCGTCTGTAAAGAATTCGTGTTAGTATTTTGCAGCTGTGCCTTTTTAAACTGATAGTTCGGTAATTTTCACATCTGTCAACACCTGCTTTCTTTGGGATTTGAATAATAATATTCTTCTTGAAGTCTGAGGGTATTTCGCCTGTCTCATACATCTGCCTCACCAGATGGTAGAGTTTTGTCAGGACTGGCTCTCCCAAGGCTGTCAGTAGTTCTAATGGAATGTTGTCTACTCCCGGGGCCTTGTTTCGACTCAGGTCTTTAAGTGCTCTGTCAAACTCTTCACGCAGTATCATATCTCCCATTTCATCTTCATCCTCCTCCATTTCCATAATATTTTCCTCAAGTACATCGCCCTTGTATATACCCTCTCTATACTCCTTCCACCTTTCTGCTTTCCCTTCTTTGCTTAGAACTGGGTTTCCATCTGTGCTCTTGATATTCATGCAAGTGCTTCTCCTTTCTCCAAAGTTCTCTTTAATTTACCTGTAGGCAGTATCTATCTTACCCCTAGTGAGATAAGCCTCTACAGCCTTACATTTGTCCTCTAGCCATCCCTGCTTAGCCATTTTGCACTTCCTGTCGATCTCATTTTTGAAACGTTTGTATTCCTTTTTGCCTGCTGCATTTACTGCATTTTTATATTTTCTCCTTTCATCAATTGAATTCAATATTTCTTCCTTTACCCAAGGATTTTTACTAGCCCTCATATTTTTACCTGCTTGATCCTCTGCTGCCTTCACTACTTCATCCCTCAAAGCTACCCATTCTTCTTCTACTGTATTTCTTTCCCCCATTCCTGTCAATTGTCCCCTTACGCTCTTCCTGAAACTCTGTACAACCTCTGGTTCTTTCAGTTTATCCAGGTCCCATCTCCTTAAATTCCCAGCTTTTTGCAGTTTCTTCAGTTTTAATCTACAGTTCATAACCAATAGATTGTGGTCAGAGTCCACATGTGCCCCTGGAAATGTCTTACAATTTAAAACGTGGTTCCTAAATCTCTGTAGCACATTGGACTCGTATTCGGGAGGACGACGGTTCAATCCCGCGTCCGGCCATCCTGATTTAGGTTTTTCGTGATTTCCCTAGATCGCTCCAGGGAAATGCCGGGATGGTTCCTTTGAAAGGGCACGGCCGACTTCCTTCCCCGTCCATCCCTAATCCGATGAGACCGATGACCTCGCTGTCTGGTCTTCCCCAAACAACCCAACCCAACCCTAAATCTCTGTCTTAGCATTATATAATCTATCTGAAACCTTGCAGTATCTCCAGGCTTCTTCCATGTATACAACCTTCTTGCACGATGTTCTGTACAAAATTCTACCAGGCGGCTTCTTCTTTCAGTTCTTACCCCAATCCATATTCACCTACTACGTTTCCTTCTCTCCCTTTTGCCACTATCGACTTCCCGTCACCCATGACTATTAAATTTTCGTCTCCCTTCACTACCTGAATAATTTCTTTTATCTCATCATACACTTTATCAATTTCTTCGTCATCTTTAGAGCAAGTTGGCATATAAACTTGTACTACTGTAGTAGGTGTGGGCTTCGTATCTGTCTTGGCCACAATAATGCGTTCACTATGCTGTTTGTAGTAGCTTACCAGCATTCCTATTTTTTTAATTCATTATTAAACCTACTCCTCCATTACCTCTATTTGATTTTGTATTTATAACCCTGTATTCGCCTGACCAAAAGTCTTGTTCCTCCTGCTACCGAACTTCACTAGTTTCCACTGTATCTAACTTCAACCTATCCATTTACCTTTGTAAATTTTCTAACCTACCTGCCCGATTAAGAGATCTGACATTCCACGCTCTGATGCATAGAACGCCAGTTTTCTTTCTCCTGATAACGACATCCTCTTGAGTAGTCCCCGCCCGGAGATCCGAATGGGGGACTATTTTACCTCCGGAATATTTTATCCAAGAGGACGCCATCATCATTTAACCATACAGTAAAGCTGCATGCCCTCGGGATAAATTACGGCCGTAGTTTCCCCTTGCTTTCAGCCGTTCGCAGTACCAGCACAGCAAGGCCGTTTTGGTTAATGTTGCAAGGCCAGATCAGTCAATCATCCAGACTGTTGCCCCTGCAACTACTGAAGAGGCTGCTGCCCCTCTTCAGGAACCACACGTTTGTATGGCCTCTCAACAAATACTCCTCCATTATATGGTATGGCTATCTGTATCGATGAGGCACCCAAGCCTCCCCACCATCGGCGAGGTCCATGGTTCATGGGGGGCGGGGGTCTATATTTATCAATACTAAATGATCGTAAGCCTACCCCCTACATTCCTACTAGTAACACTAGCTCACTTCAACAGATCGGTAATATCAATATATTGTAGCTTATAACCATATCACTTTAGGCTCGTTCTAATCAATTAATGTATCTGAATACTCCATGACAGGTTTCTGATTTACCTTGCCACAATTTGGCTACATTAACGTGAAGTCTGAGATGTTATGTTCGAAAAGGATGTTGAAAATTACGTGAACTGATGAAAATTACGTGGACTGATACGATAAGGAATGACTAGGTTCTCCGTAGAATCGGTGAAGAAGTAACCATACGAAAAACATTGACAAGCAGAAGAAGAAGAAGAAGAAGAAGAAGGGGGCAGGATGATAGGACATGCGTTAAGTCATTTGGGGAATAACTTCCTTATAGTGGGTTTCTGGGGGCAAAAACTGTAGCGGAAGACAGAGATTGGAATACATCCAGCAAATAATTGGGCATGTAGGTTGCAAGTACTACTCTGAGATGAAAAGGTTGGCACAGGAGAGGAATTAGTGGCGGACTGCATCAAACCAGTGAAAAGACTGATGGCTCAATAAAAAGAAGTAATAATGATAATAATAAAGGAATTTTAAATAAAAAAGTTTATGAATGATTAAATTTGTTGTTTTAAAACGCTCTAGAACATTCTCTTATGAAATTCTGTCCCACACTCACATATTCACTGTTTAATGTACGATTGTATTTGATTAGCTACTGTTAATCTGCATCAAAATTTAGAACTGAATGCAGTGCGGTTAATATACCAGTCATATTTAAGGATAAACGTATTCTAACTAACGTAACATTTTTAGCTACGAAAAGCTGAACTAAAGTTCACTGGTGATAACCAGACCAGCGTAACTTTCACATCTCCGTGCTCTGCGGATTCCGAAGTTCACGTTAACGAAGAAAATAAACTAAATAGTACTCGAATATAGAAACTTGGCGCCGACTTCCACTTTCTTTATCCAAATTTTTTCGCTTCGTATTGCTAGGATCCGGTTCATTGAAGGGTTTTCGAAAAATTTATTTATATTTTTCAGCTAAGTGACTAGTTTAACGAAGTTGTTGGTGGTTCAGTTGTTCTACGTAGTGATTTGCGGAGATATCCAATCGTCCAACTTCCCGCACAGTCATCTTTAATACTCTACTTGAAACAAGCAAATCACTCCACTTTCCATGCAGTTCTTAAAATTGACATCCTAAAGGAAGGCAACCAACAAATATCGTACTAACTCTATGCAAAGTTACACCATTGCTCTGAGTGTCTAAGCGTCGTTCATATCGAAAATGTTGCAGAGATTTAATAAATCTGTGGCAGAACATTAAAGAAGTCGAAACTGTATTGACCAAGAAGCCTCAAAATGTGTTACCTAAGTAATAAGTGTAGCAAGTTTGGTTGAAATCGATCCAGAGCTTCTTATCCACAGCTTTGCTAGAGTACGCAAATGTTGCATATATTTAATATATTTCACACATACTTGTACACGTATTTCGCCTGTATCTGTAGCTCACTTTGCCCTGCAATTTCGTTTTTCAACTCGGCTGGAGAGGTAAACGGACGATGAATAGAAAAATCTTCAATTTGCAAGAAACGTTATGTTTCCCGAATAACTGGCTTGAATTCTTGCCTTCGCGACCGTGTCAGCTTCCATCATCTTTAAGTGGGCCAACATTGTTCGCACTAGCAAATCAGACACTATAAATTAAATAGCAAGCAGATATTGTATAATTACTTCAATTCTTAGCGGTCTCAGTGAGATATCCGTAATCGCGGCTAACCAAATTTCGCCTAAGCCAGTTATTACCTACCGTTCATCAAGTAAGTCACCCGCATTTTGTTACAAATCCTATTAATACATGTAAAAAGGATGTTATTAGCATGAAATAATGTAGTGTTACAAAATATGGGAAATAAATTTAGTGCTTATTACTGTTCATACGCACTAACATTAACATATATGTCTTAACCGTACAAGGCCAGGAGGAGGAAAGGTAAAGATGAAAAAGGCCAATGAAATAGTTCACACAAAAGACCGATATTGCTTTATAAAGAAAACATTGTAGCTAAACTGATTAAATCGCATTATAATTCTACGTTTCGTATATACGAGTCTTCCTTTCATCACAGATAAACACTTTACAACAAGACTATAATATTTGCTCTAAAAATTGTTTTAAAGAAACAAGAAACTAAGAGAAAAGTACGAATACGTTTATTATGCTTACTGCAGCTCAATTTTTTGGGCTTCATACCTCCTTGGCTATGTGCCGTAGAATGATACAATTATGTAGGTACATTCAGCGGCCAATGTGAATACTGTCTGCAAAATTTGTCGCGAATAGATGTCGTTTGTAGTTATTACTTCCATGGTATTACATGCGTGATGCGGCAGTTTTTTTACGCATCTCAGTGTTCATGACATATAACCTGAACTATGTATCGTGGAATGTGTAAATATTGAAGTATTTGCGCAAGCAGAAGAGAAATGCGGAAAACACAAGTCCGAAAACAGTTTATTGGACTTACCAAAACGAAACAATAAAACAATCGCCAAAAGAACAACAGACAGTGTCCCAACTGCGGATCGTCATAAATATAAAAAAAATAATAATAGAAAAAACCCGTCTCTTCACAGGGAGAGATTACAAGAGAACAACTCTTTGATGTCAAGATGTTCGTCGACTAAACGAAGTCCATTTGCAAGAGATTGGCCAGGTAGAAGTGGCGTCTGGCCGTGGCTGCCTAGGTGACAGCTGTATACAGGATGGTCCACTGATCGTGACCGGGCCAAATATCTCACGAAATAAGCGCCAAACGAAAAAACTACAATAAACGAAATTTGTCTAGCTTGAAGGGAGAAACTAGATGGCGCTGCCATAGGTCAAACGGATATCAATTGCGTTTTTTAAAATAGGAACCCCCATTTTTATTACATATTCGTGAACCTTTGTGAACTTAATAATTTTGAAAACGCATGCTGTCACAACGTGATTACCTGTAAAAACCACATTCATGCAATAAATGCTCAAAATGATGTCCGTCAACCTCAATGCATTTGGCAATACGTATAACAACATTCCTCTCAACAGCGAGTAGTTTGCCGTCTGTAATGTTCGCACATGCATTGACAATGCGCTGACACATGTTGTCAGGCTTTGTCGGTGGATCAAGATAGCAAATATCCTTCAACTTTCTCCACAGAAAGATATACGGGGACGTCAGATCAGTGAACGTGCGGGACATGGTATGGTGCTTCCACGACCAATCCATCTGTCATGAAATATGCTATTCAATACCGCTTCAACCGCATGCGAGCTATGTGCCGGACATCCATCATACTGGAAGTCCATCGTCATTCTGTCATGCAGTGAAACATCTTGTAGTAACATCGGTAGAACATAACGTAAGAAATCAGCATACATTGCACCATTTATATTGCCATCGATAAAATGGGGGCCAATTATCCTTCCTCCCATAATGCCGCACCATACATTCACCCGCCAATGTCGCTGATGTTCCACTTGTCGCAGCCATCGTGAATTTTCTGTTGCCCAATAGTGCATATTATGCCGGTTACGTTACCGCTATTGGTGAATGACGCTGCGTCGCTAAATAGAACGCGTGCAAGAAATCTGTCGTCATCTCGTAATTTCTCTTGCGCCCAGAGCAGAACTGTACACTACGTTCAAAGTCGTCGCCTTGCAATTCCTGGTGCATGGAAATATGGTACGGGTGCAATCGATGTTGATGTAGCATTCTCAACACCGACGTTTTTGAGATTCCCGATTCTCGCGCAATTTGTCTGCTACTGATGTGCGGATTAGTCGCGAGTGCAGCTAAAACACGTACTTGGGCATCATCATTTGTTGCAGATCATGGTTGACGTTTCACATGTGATTGAACACTTCACGTTCCCTTAAATAACGTAACCATCCGGCGAACGGTCCGGACACTTGGATGATGTCGTCCAGGATACCGAGCAGCATACATAGCACACGCCCGTTGGGCATTTTGATCACAATAGCCATACATCAACGCGATATCGACCTTTTCCGCAGCTGGTAAACGGTCCATTTTAACACGCGTAATGTATCACGAAGCAAATACCGTCCACACAGGCTGAATGTTACGTGATACCCCGTACTTGTATGTTTGTGACTATTACAGCGCCATCCATCACAAAGCGAAAAAAGTGGTCCAACTAAAGCAATCATATTTATTTACGTACTACACGAATAAGTAATAAAAAATATGGTTCCCTATTTAAAGCCGGCCGGAGAGGCCGCGTGGTTGTAGGCGCTACAGTCTGGAACCGCGCGACGGCTACGGTCGCAGGTTCGAATCCTGCCTCGGGCATGCATGTGTGTGATGTCCTTACGTTAGTTAGATTTAAGTAGTTCTAAGTTCTAGGGGACTGATGGCCTCAAAAGTTAAGTCCCATAGAGCTCAGAGCCATTTGAATCATTCTATTTAAAAAAAAAAACGCTGTTGATATCCGTTTGACCTACGACTGCTCCATCTAGCGGGCCAACCATAGCGCCATCTGGTTCCCCCCTTCAAGCCAAACAAGTTTCGTTCTTTGTAGTTTTTTCGTTTGACGCTTATTTCGTGAGATATTTGGCCTGGTCACGATCAATGTACCACCATGTATACTTCCAAGCGGTGCGTCGAACTGTCCTTTGCCGGTAGTGTGTCGCCCTGTAAAGCCAGTTTGGCGAATGTATCTGCCGGAACTATTTGCGATCAAGTGCCTGGAGTATCAAAATATTTCCTGGTCCAGCCGCGACCTCTGATGACGCTGTTCTGCAGTCTCCGTGAACTGGTAGCGGTTCCTGGTGGCCGTTGGTGGAGATCTGGTGTTGTGTTGTGTTGTGTTGTGTTGTGTTGTGTCTGCCGATAAATATTTGTGTTGACCAGGCAGGTAAATTGCTCTGGTGAATATACGCCCTGTGATACAGGCATCACATGTTGGTGAGGTGGGATGGCGATGGAGTAGGCGCTACGGTGTGTGAAGAGGGCGGCAACAGCAAACACTGTCTGCGAATGGCTGCTCGAAACATGGACCGCGCGACGGACATACTCCTGGCCGTCCATGGGACCTGTGATACTGCTCGAAGACACCAGTGTATCTGTGGACTGTGTGAACGTTATTGCGGACCATTTCCTTCCATTCATGCTTGACATCTTCCCCAACGGTGATGGCGTCTTCCAGCAAGATAACTGTGTGTGTTACCAGGCCAGAGCGCTGCCACAGTGTTATGAGGACTGTGGTAGTGAACATATGTTAATATGTTTGCTACCAAATACGCCTGATACGGACAGCATGGAACCCTGAGTACTCTGCTGGTCGCCACCTCCGTGCTCACAAACCACTGTCTCGTAATTTACTGGAATTACATGACCCATACATCCGGAAACCTGCCAAGAACTTGCCGAATTCATGACACTTTGTGCAAATATTGCCTGGTGACTGCAAACGTGAATAAATGTACTGTTATTCGCGCAACAAGTTGAGAAGATCAGATACCGTCTGAATACCCCATCGACGACCGTCTTTGGACTCAGAGTATTCGAATATTCAGGAGCTTCTGTACAGAGATAAAACGCCTTGATAAATTTAGCCATGCAGGCTTAGATCATTGGAAGGGTACTGAGGATGTGCAGTACATACACGAAATAGTTCGGTTAGAATCCCTCGCTTGACCAATTCTTGAATATTGCTGGTCAGTATAGGAGCTATACTGAGTTGGATTAACGGAAGAGACACAGAAGATATAAAGAATAGCTATACGGTTCGTCTCGTGATTGTTTAGTCAGAGCGAGGTTATGGCGAGATGCTCGACAAAAGACAGAGCGATACGCTTCAACACAGACGTTGCGTTGTGCGTTCAGGGAGCCGTATTCACAAAATGCCGACAGTCTACGTTCCAAACTGAGTCAAGAAGATGTGCAAGTGAGAGTGAGTACCCCACATCACGTTCACACCACCTTCTGTGCTCCGTGCCATCGCGCCAGGTGTTACGAATGTTTTATCAGCCATTTCACATTTTCCAGGGCAGCTGGTAGTACACAGTGTACCGGATGCCGCCCTTGTGGCTTCAGAATATAAGTCAACGGTACTGACTAGTAGTACGAAGCATTAAGTGAGACTTCCTGCTTGTGTCATCGTGATCAGTTCGCAGTGTGCCAATCTCGAGAATAACGACTGCGATTCAATCTGCAGGCTGGTACAAAGCATCCTCGCTTCAGGGTAAACGCTTAAATGTAATAGCTCGGAAATAAAACACAAAACAATACTCACAAGACGAGCTCTGCATATTTACAATTTCGTCCTCGTCGTCCATTATGAACTCGTTCGTTATGCGGTAATCCATCTGTGAATATGACGAAGCTGTGTTTTAAGAAACGATATGGGCAATAAATATATAATCACGGAAAAAATCGCAACAGCTAAAATTAATTAGCGTAGCGTAATGAAATTTCGGGAATACATTTCTCTAGGTAACACATTTAAGTGATTAAAATTGCAAGATCACAGGTTAATGTAAGAGAAAAATCATTGCAAATGTGAAATATTGATCATTAGTGACCACCATAGCCGCTAGAATCTTGAATACAAGAAGACAAACATGCGTGCACTGTGTCGTGCAGGTGTTGGATGTCAGTTTGTGGGCTGGAATTCCATGACTGTCGCACCCGGTGAGCCAAAACACGGACAGTTAATGCTGATCGTGAACGACACTGGAGCTGTCCTGTCCCACCCACGCTCGCTTGTAGACAGATGTGGTCTGGTCTAGTCTAGTTAAGACTAGGCAGCTTGTTGACACTGTATAGAGCACTATAGATTACAACAGCGGTAAGTGGCCAAACGTTATCCTGTTGGGAATCATCCCCTCGAATGTTGTTCACGAATGACAGCGCAGCAGGTCCAATCACCATAATGATGTACAGATTTGCAGTCAAGTTGCGTGGGTTAACCTTAAGTGTTTCTGCTCTCACACGATGTAGCACCCCACACCGTAACTGCAGCTGTGGGTCCAGTGTGTCTAGAGGTTGGTTGCAGGCGCTCACCTGGCCTCCTCCTAACCAGCAGATGGTCATCACTGGCACCGAGGCAGAACCGCTTTCGTCAGACAACGCAGCAGATTTTGAATCCGCCCTCCGACGAGCTGTCGCTTGATACAACTGAAGTCGCAAATGGCTGTGGTTTGGGGTCAGTGGAACGCACACTACGGGGCGTCTCGCTCGGAGCTGTCTTGAAATAACCGATTTGTAACAGCTCGTTGTATCACTGTGGTGGCAACTGCTGCTCGAATTGTTTCTGTAGACGAAATGCGATGCACCGCAGCCATATTCCAAAAACGACAGTTCACCTTCTCGGTAGTGTCATTTGGTCGTTGCAGCCCAGTCTTTTTGTGGCCATAACTTCCAGTGACTACCACTGCCAGAAATACGAGCTGCATTCAAGTTCTAAGGCCTCCGATTTTTTTTCTCCGGACTGGAAAGAGATAGAAACATGCGCATTGTTTTAAAATGAGGCCGCGTTCATTGTCAATACGTCCCAGAGATGGCAGCACCGTACGGCAGATGGAATTTTACCGCCAGCGGCGAGAATGAGAACCGTTTTAAATACTTACAATGGCGACGTTTTCCTTACTTGAACAGCGTGGAATCATTCGTTTACTGAATTTTCGTGGTGTGAAACCAATTGAAATTCATCAACAGTTGAAGGAGACATGTGGTGATGGAGTTCTGGATGTGTCGAAAGTGCGTTCGTAGGTGCGACAGTTCAATGAAGGCAGAACATCGTGTGACAACAAACTGAAACAACCTCGGGCTCGCACAAGCCGGTCTGACGACATGATCGAGAAAGTGGAGAGAATTGTTTTGGGGGATCGCCGAATGACTGTTGAACAGATCGCCTCCAGAGTTGGCATTTCTGTGGGTTCTGTGCACACAATCCTGCATGACGACCTGAAAATGCGAAAAGTGTCATCCAGGTGGGTGCCACGAATGCTGACGGACGACCACATGGCTGCCCGTGTGGCATGTTGCCAAGCAATGTTGACGCGCAACGACTGCATGAATGGGACTTTCTTTTCGTCGGTTGTGACAATGGATGAGACGTGGATGCCATTTTTCAGCCCTGAAACAAAGCGTCAGTCAGCTGAATGGAAGCACACAGATTCACCGCCACCAAAAAAATTTCGGGTAACCGCCAGTGCTGAAAAAATGATGGTGTCCATGTTCTGGGACAACGAGGGCGTGATCCTTACCCATTGCGTTCCAAGGGGCACTACGGTAACAGGTGCATCCTACGAAAATGTTTTGAAGAACAAATTCCTTCCTGCGCTGCAACAACACCGTCCGGGAAGGGCTGCGCGTGTGCTGTTTCACCTAGACAACGCACCCGCACATCGAGCTAACGTTACGCAACAGTTTCTTCGTGATAACAACTTTGAAGTGATTCCTCATACTCCCTACTCACCTGACCTGGCTCCTAGTGACTTTTGGTTTTTTCCAGCTATGAAAGACACTCTCTGTGGCCGCACATTCACCAGCCATGCTGCTATTGCCTCAGCGATTTTCCAGTGGTCAAAACAGACTCCTAAAGAAGCCTTCGCCGCTGCCATGGAATCATGGCGTCAGCGTTGCGCAAAATGTGTACGTCTGCAGGGCAATTACGTCGAGAAGTAACGCCAGTTTCATCGATTTCGGGTGAGTAGCTAATTAGAAAAAAAAATCGGAGGCCTTAGAACTTGAATGCACCTCGTATATACACAGGGTAACGGAGCTAAGCTATTGAGCTCACAGATATATCTTGAACGGTTTCAGATTTCGCCCAAATAAAATGTGAAAAAGTTTTCTCAAAATGACGTATAATATCTTTCTCATACCTACATTAATCACAGAGATACTAGTATCAAATCAGCTCTTTTTCCACTGCTACTAACTTGGTTCTAAAAGAGAAAAATTCAACGGCGTTTCCTTCTTCAAAAGCCGAATAGTGGTTTTTGAATAAATAACAGTATTTACAACTTAGGATTTATCTGTTATCACATGTAACCGAATGCTGTCTTATGCAGAAGTTCATGATATACGGAACTGTCACATCAGGGTGAAGAAGCAAACGCAGCAGAGTTAGTCTACATACAAAAGCGGAATAGTGGAGAACAGTTTAATTTAAAACTGATATTTATAACGCTTGGTTAAATGTGGTTGTGTCGACACGTCAACTGGAGGGCAATGAACGTGGCATGTAAGAATGATTCATTAACTATTGTAACGTGTCTTCTCTTGTTTCTGACAGAACCTTGGTAAAAGGAGTTGCATGCCAAAAACTGACTGGATTTCATAAGCGGGTATCTGAAGTGTAAAGGCTGTTACACAAATAAATTCGTTTCGCAGTAATTTACCTAACAAACCACAATCATCCAAACTGCGTAACTAACCCGTTCAGTCTAACTCCAACCGAAAATTCCTAGCTACTAATAACCCGAAAGAAAAAACACGAATGTAAAATAAAGCAGTAACTGGCCTAGGTTATAGGGTCCACATTCCACGACCATTATATAAACATAAGTCCCAGAGATCATTTGAACGGGTATTTTATCAAACTGATGTCGAACGAGTCAGTTTAGAGGATATGTGTACATCATTAGTATTAACATTAACTAAAACATTATTATTTTTAGTCTTAAACATGCAGCTACACGTAATTTTTTTCCTGTACTAATGTAGGCTCCATCTCTGGTCTTGCGAAGTTCCTAAACGGTCCAAACCCTGTAATGACATGCACTCTGTCTCACTTTACGTTTCCAGCTATATTTTTCCTGCTATCTTTTCCCAATTTTACCTTCTAGTAACCCTTACGCATCGCACACTTTAACAAAGAAAATCTTATGTTCTGTGTGTCAATTTACTTGACAGTCTCAACATACTGCAGTAGCCACACCCAAAGAACGCTTGTCCACTGCAGTGCTTGTTTCACTACATCCCATTTTCGTTTCACACCCAAACAATCTAAATTCTTTTCGAGGACAATTCTAACCAGCTCCTCCTCCAAAAACTTGAAGTCATTCCTAGGAATTACGCACCCTATTATTTGTAGCTTATTCCATGCTTCGTATCGCAAATGTAGGGTGCAGTCCACATTTCCTCTACCTAGTGGTACCCACAGTCACCTGGTCTAACAACTACTACGTTATGCGTCTTTCCAACATGACGTCCAAGACTTGACTTTTTTAAGGTCCGACTCTCTAACTAATAACCGCTTACGATCCCAAAAATCAAGAGTTACATGTACGTCAAAGATCATAGTGACAAAATAAAGAATACACATAAGAATAATATCATTGCAACATAAACATACCGATGTATCAAAGTACCTCTACATTAATGAAATCAAATCTGAATGTTCTCTCAGAAATGTGTCAGCTACTTTACAGAAACACAGTAGAATATTGCTGGTATCGAGAGGTTCAGGTGAGCTGCCGTAATTGTTACGTAATTAAAGTACCTTCTAATAGTTTCTTCCTATATACAGATTCAAAGTTCTTTTTTTAGGCAGTGCCCTTTTAGATACTTTTCGCAACCAAATCATTCACTCACTGTTACGACGTACCTTCGCCATCATTAACACCATAAAGCATGTCTTCATAATAACATCATGCGTGCCATAGATCCTGTTGTATTTTAGTCTAATTTATTTTATATTCCTTTCTGTTTCCTGTAAACCACAGTCTAAAGAGTAACAACGTGGCAATTGTCCCACTGTCAGTATCCCAAGTTCATCGGGAATGCAAATAACCAATAAATAAGAAATGAATATAAAACCAAACCCTTTATTTGCTCAGAGTTGTACAGTTGAAACATATTCGAGACGCAACTTTTTAAACTATAAAAATTAAGTTAAAAAATTATATTTCTGTAAAGGAACTACATGTATTCTACTCTGGTTGTGATCAGCCTCAAATAGAACCTATTTCCTTTTATTCCCAACTCCATTGCTTGGTTCAAATGGTTCTGAGCACTATGCGATTTAACTTCTGAGGTCATAAGTCGCCTAGAACTTAGAACTAATTAAACCTAACTAACCTAAGGACATCACACACATCCATACCCGAGGCAGGATTCGAACCTGCGACCGCATCGGTCGCTCGGCTCCAGACTGTAGCGCCTAGAACCGCACGACCACTCCGGCCGGCAACTCCATTTCTCAACCCGTTTATGCACAGTATGTCGTTTACTGCGAGGTGTCACAGGACTTACGCCCCGTTCATCCTCGACAGAGTACAGTAATATCTATACTGGGTAACTGCTTGTCATCTGCTACTGAGCTCGTCGATTTGTGACAACAGGGATATAGCTTAGTGTCGCGGAGCTGTCTTGCACTAATAGCAATCATTAATAACATCTTGGTAGTATTAGTAGTAATTTTTATATGGAGACAGTGTGTATATCTGTGTTGTAGAATATTTGAATGTGTGTAAGAACGTCTTGGAGTCACCTAGTGCAATACTTAAAACATAACAAGTAGGAAAACCAGTGCCAAACACGAAAACATCTGTGATTTCTGCATGCTGCGCATAGTAATGTAAGAGACATCCAGTTGCAGAAAAAGTTGCAACGGACATCGTTTTAAGCCGAAACGGTTATGCTGAATATCAAATGCCGTTCAGTAACTACATACAGTAATTAAAAAGTAGTGTTACGTTGCGATTACTGAAGCTTCTTGATTAATGTTTCAGCGATTTGACTGGTAGGAGCCAGTCGTCATCACGTATTTATTTTCGAGTGCCACGGTCTGGCAATGTTGCCTCTTCTATAGGTTCGTGCAGGAACATGTCAAGTGTGGCTGACGCAAACCCACAACGTTAGCCTCGCCGCTGCAATCTGCCAATCACAGATATTTTCTTGGAACAAAGTGACTTTAATCGCATCAGACAGGTGTAGAGACCACTGTTGAAACTCACCATCTGCAGACCACAGAATACTAGCACAAGCCAACGCAAGGCGGTCTCGCTCAACATAGTGACCGACCGGTGCTCCGCTGTCCTGAGTTTCCTCGGAAACAACTGGTTTTGGAACCATCCCGCTACCCTATTACAGTTGACAGTTGTCATTGTTGTTATCGAGGAAGCGAGTTCCAGTAGCAGTCTCGGTTTGGTGGTGCGGATTTTGGGTCAATTCTAGTGTCCGATACCACCCGTCGGGTTGTTATTTTGTTTCTGCCGCAGATTGCTGTCGATGAACGTTAAATAATTTCTCTGGATATCCTCGTTACTCGCGTGTATTAAAACTTCGATGTAGATTGTTTCGTTTTGGTCTCGTAATTTGTTTTCAGCATCTTTTGTTAATGAAAGTAGTCGTGATTTATAAGGCCTTGATTTCTCACGCTGTTCGTTATGGATGAGTCAGTTATTTTTTACTGCGAAAATTTTGCTTCAGAAAATGAGTGACCGTACATCAACTATAAAATTTTTGCAGTCATTGGGCGTCATTGCTGAAATTTGCAAGTGCAGTGTCTGTGGAAATTACATGGTTTTCACGAAGATTGCGCCATCACGAACTTCCGACGAATACACGTGGAGGTGCAGAAAAAATAACATGTGGAAATCCATACGCAGGGGGACGTGGTTCGAAAGATCGAGGCCGAATTTAGAAGTAATTGTCATGCTAACCTACTATTTTTGCTATTAATATTCTTGCAAATCTGTCATGCACGAAGCAGGGGTTTCGTGTGGCACTGTAGTCGACTGGTTCTCATTTTGTAGAGAAGTCCGCGGGGAATTTATAAAGTATAGGGGGGCATTGGAGGGGGTGGGGGAGGGGTTATAGTTGAAGTAGATGAGTCACATTTTGGAAAGAAAAAGTACGAAAGGGGGCACGAGGTTGTTGGGCTTTGGAGTAGTAGTTTCTGGAGGAGATTGTGCAGATGTTGTATTTAGGGTTGTACCAAATAGGACAAAGGTAGCATGACATCTTTAATAGAAGGTTTTGTAGTTACGTCGGATGGGTTTGCTTCGTACAAAGGGTTGGGTGAAAGGGGTTATCATCATTTGTTCGTGAATCACAAGATTCAGTTTAAAGATTATAAGACGGGGGCATGTACTAATACGATCGACCTGTACTGGGGGGCTGCAAAATCTGTTGTCGGGCGAGGAAACAGAATAATTTCTGTGTTGCAAGGCCATTTAGATGGATACTGTTGGATCAAGAGTATTCCTAAAGGTTATTGTTTATTTCTTGCATTTATGAAAGTAGTCAGCAAACTGTACAAGCCTCGTTTTGTTAGCTAGGTGTTGGTGGGTCTGAAACTTTTTTTCTTGTTTCACGTTCCGTTTTTTTTATGTTACTGTCTTGCACCAGTGATACTTTTTTCATTTTTGGTTTCTCTGGAGGAAGGTTTTTCTGTCGTTTCCATATTTTCTGTTTACAATGGTGGGCCGAGGGATATTGTTCTCTTTGCCGGAGGGTTCATGTTATTGACTCGTGGTTTCTTTTTTTTAAAAAAAAAAATTGCGTCTGGTAGGGAAGTGCTGATTTGGGTGGTACCTCATTCGTGCCTGGCAGTTAGTGTTTCTTATTATTTTTTTCATTAGTTATTCTGGATTTTGCTTCTTTCGTTACAGATTGACCTAATATTATTATTTCTAGTTATGTCCGTATTTCGTTCTTGGCAGCCTCGACCTTTGACTCCTTCGGAAGTTCATATGGGGTAAGTTTCTTTTTATGTAGCCACTTTTATGTTTTCCTTTTCGATGTTTCCGCTACGCTTCCCTTATTTTTACTGTCAGTCCTGGTGTATCAGTTTTACTGATGGTTATTTGGAGCTACTGTAGCTGGTGTGACTTTCGTGTAGGTACTACACTTATAGATTACAAGGTTTGGTCATTTTAGCGTTTTATTTCTTTGTGTGTGCAGTAATGTGTGAGTAGCGACGTTGCCGCACGCTAATTCGAGCTAGCCGGTGTGTGTGTGTGTGTGTGTGTGTGTGTGTGTGTGTGTGTGTGTGCAGTGCTGTGCGGTCGTAATTACTGTACACGACGTCTGTGTAGTTCCGCGCCCAACCTCTAGAGGCGCTGTGTTTTCTAGCTTTTATATACGTTCTGTTTACTATTATTATTCCTTGTTTTTTGAGTTAATTACTAGTTCCGTGCCTCCTGGTTTGTGTGGACGAGTACTGTTTTCTCTCCTAAATACGGAAGTTTTCCCAGGATTAAAAATTCTTCTGTAGAGGCCGGAAGCAAATTTTGTAACTCCGATCAGCTCATGCATGCCGGGCGTCGTCAGATACGCAAAATGGTTCAAATGCCTCTGATCACTATGGGACTCAACTGCTGTGGTCATTAGTCCCTTAGAACTTAGAACTACTTAAACTTAATTAAGCTAAGGACATCACACACATCCATGCCCGAGGCAGGATTCGAGCCTGCGACCGTAGCAGTCGCACGGTTCCGGACTGCGCGCCTAGAACCGCGAGACCACCGCGGCCGGCCTCAGATACGCACTCGCAATAAAGTTATTGTCGCTGAACTGAAGGTCTTTATTTTTCTGAATCACATGAAGCAAAGGTCGGACAGCCACCAGTTTAGCTCCACCCGACAATTGGTGACCCCCGACGTGATCTAAGCAGAAACCGACGTGATTAAGAAGAAGCAGGCGTGAGCTACGTAAGTAACGAGCACATAATGACCGAAAAGTAGGCCGTCTCCAGGATTGCAGTCCGTTTGCCGCCGTTCTGGCCCGACAGCCCGGTACTCTGGTTCGGCAGGCAGAGGCAAGTTTTGGCTGCGCTGGAATAACGGCCGAAGCAACTAAATCTGCGCTGATTGTGAACCAGCTCGACCAAAGTTACGCAGCCGAGGTGCACAGCACCGCCCGAAACTGGAGCTTATGCCAAGATAAAATCAAAATTGGTTCGACGGGTGGCCGCGTCACAAGAGGAGCGGATACGTCAGGTTCTGACACAGGAAGAAACTGGCGACAGGAAGCCTTCTCAATACCTGAGACAGCTACGCAGCAAAGTTGACACCGTTATTGTGCCAGACAGTCTGCTCAGAACGCTGTGGAGCAGTAGGTTGCCGCCACAAATAAAAGCCTCACAAACGGACATGCCGCTGGATGACGTGGCGCAGCTAGCAGACCGGATTCAGGACGCGATAACACCGGCTCAGGTCAGCGCAGTCGCGGGGTAGGACAACAGTACAAACAGTACCGCGTCTGTAGCACGGGCCGACCACGATTCACTCGCGGCCAAGGTTGAGCTTTTGTGCGCCCAGGTCAGTGCGCTGCTGGCACGTGACGACAACAATAGAAGTAGCCGATACAGACGGCGGCGTTCGAGAAGCAGATCTTCCGGCGGTACTACCACTCCGCAAGGCGAGGTACCGTTTTGCTGGTACCAGCGACGATTCGGTGATCAGGCAAGGAAGTGCACATGGCCATGCTCGCACCCAAACACAACCGGCGGTCGAGAATAAGCGCAACCGACTGCCAGTTATCCTCCAAGCGCCTGTTCGTTACCGATAGGAGTTTCGGGGTAAAGTTTTTAATTGACACTGGGTCGGACCTGAGTATCATACCACGAATAGCCATACGTCGTTGACGGCCGCCAACTGCCTTCCGTCTGACGGCTGCCAACAATTCTTCCATCGCAACATATGGCACACAGAGGATGGAGCTTAATCTCGGCCTACGTCGCGCGTACGAGTGGAAATTTACAGTGGCTGACGTCACGGAGGTGATCGTCGGGGCTGACCACCTGGCGCACTACCACCTGCTGCCGGACGTCGCGAACGCACGCGTGGTACACACTGTCACTGGCTTGGCAGCCACGGGTTTCCGTCGCAACACCGCAACGCACAGTGCCAAGTTGGTCCATGCTACGGAGGGTGAATACACTGAATCACTGCTTAACTATCCGAACTTGGCCAGGCAGCCCGGCACTCTTAGGTTCATACCACATGACACGGTGCATCACATTCAAACGACTGATGGTCCCCCAACAGCATGCCGACCTAGACGTCTCGCTCCGGACCGATTGTCGATAGCGAATGCAGAATTTGACGCCATGATTCGCGAGGGCATAATGCGGCCATCTAAGATCCCGTGTTCCTTCGCATTATATCTTGTTCCGAAGAAGGGTGGAGCTTGGCGCCCATGCGGTGACTACCGTGCGCTTAACGCGCGAACAGTGTCGGACAGATATCCCGTTCAGTAATTGAGTGATTATAATCACGCTTTACATGGTGCCACGGTGTTCACAGTTCTGGACTGCGCTAAAGCGTATACGCAGATTACAGTGGCCAATGACGACATTCCAAACACTGCAATAATAACGCCTTTCGGTTTATTTGAAAGCAAATTTATGACTTTTGGTTTACGCAGTGCCGCTCGGACCTGGCAAAGGTTTATAGACTCGGTTCTCCAGGGGATGCCGTTTTGTTTCGCCTACCTGGACGATGTGTTAATGTTCTCTGTTGACCATGAACAACACCGACAACATCTGCGAGATATTTTCGAGTGATTTGAGCGTTACGGTGTCGTCTTGAACGTGGAAAAGTGTTTTTTCTGTGCAGTCAGAGGTGACATTTCTTGGCCATAAGATTTCTGCTGAAAGCTCTCTTCCTCGATCCGAGAAGGTGGACGCTATCTTGCAGCTACCCCGACCAACTACGATCAAAGAATTACGTCGTTTTTTGGGGATGCTCAATTTTTATCGACGACACCTTCCCCGCGCTGCGGAGCTGCAGTAACCTTTGACGGCGGCATTATCAGGCCATAAAATAAATAGCAAGTCTCTAATACAGTGGACAGAGGACATTTGTTCTGCGTTCGAGGCAACAAAGAAGAGCATGGCCAACGCGGCGCTTCTGACTCGACGCTTCATTAGCAATTGTCGTAGATGCGAGCCAGACGGCGATCGGAGCCGCGTTACAACAATGGTCGGACAACGCATGGCAGCCACTGGCGTATTATTCCCACAAGCTTTCGCCTGCACACAGAAAATGGAGCACATATGACCGTGAGCTCCTAGCGATATACCAAGCAGTGAAATATTTCCGCCCCCAAGTGGAAGCGCGAACTTTCACGATATATACAGACCACAAGCCAGTCATGTTCGCCTTCCGTCGGAACAGTGAGTGTCAACTGCTCCCCCCGTCTATTTCATCACCTTGAGTTCGTGGCCCAGGTTACTAACGACATTAGACATATTTCTTGGACAACGACAACGTTGTTGTTGCCCGCATCTCGTGGTCGTGCGGTAGCGTTCTTGCTTCCCACGCACAGGTTCCCGGGTTCGATTCCCGGCGGGGTCAGGGATTTTTTCTGCCTCGTGATGGCTGGGTGCTGTGTGATGTCCTTAGGTTAGTTAGGTTTAAGTAGTTCTAAGTTCTAGGGGACTGATGACCATAGATGTTGAGTCCCATAGTGCTCAGAGCCATTTGAACCATTTTTTTTTTTTTTTTTTTGACAACGTTGTTGCGGATTGCCTATCACGGATCAGCAGTGTTTCCAGCACCATAGACTTTCCTGCACAGGCACAGAGAGACGACGAAGAACTCCTTGCCTATGTTAAAGATACGGCTTCCGCATTGCAACTGAAACTCGTTGATGTTCCGGGGGACGGTACACAGCTATACTGCGACATTTCTCGCGGCCGACCTCGTCCCTTTCTGACGCCGGCTTTTAGAAGACAAGCCTTTGATACAGTACATGGATTGTGCCATCCAGGGGTACGCCCGACATTCCGCCTAGTATCGCAACGTATCGTGTGGCCGGGCATACAAAAAGACTGCCGCGAGTGGGTCCGATCTTGTCTTCAGTGTCAACGCTGCAAGATTAACCGCCATGTACATGCACCGATCGGCGATTTTCCTGATACCGCCGCCCGCTTTGCCCACGTTCATTTGGATGTAGTCGGACCGCTTTCACCTTCGAACGGACAAAGATATCTGTTTACAATGATCGACCGTTTTACACGTTGGTCGGAGGCAGTGTCTGTGGATAATACCACAGCAGACACATTAGCTTCCGCTTTTGCAATGACTTGGTTGGCAAGATTTGGGTGCCCACTACATATTACCACTGAGCGCGGACGGCAATTTGAATCAGACCTGTTCTCACAGCTGGCCAAGTTCTGTGGTTGCTCCCACCATAAGACCACAAGTTATCACCCAGCAAGCAACGGAATGATCGAACGCCGGCACCGTTGTTTAAAGGCCGCGCTGATGTGCCACGAAGAAACCTGGACAACCGCACTGCCAGTGGTCTTGTTAGGCTTACGGACGGCTTTCAAACCAGACCTGGCGTCGGCAGCGGCAGAACTGGTTTATGGAGAAACACTGCGCCTCCTGGTGACTTTGTGGGCGCTGATGCCACAGACAGTTGCTACTGGCCAGCCGGATTTCTTGGGACGCTTGAGGGACCACGTATCAAAGATTCGCCCTCCGAGAGCCACACGTCATGGCAAGCCGCCCACTTTCGGGCACCAGGACCTGGAACAATGTCGTCACGTCATGCTCCGCCCTGAGGGCGTAAAACCGCCTCGACAAGCCCCTTATTCTGGTCCATATGAAGTGCTACGGCGCAGTGCCCACACCATGAATATCCTAGTGAACGGCAAAACCACGACTGTTGCGTTGAATCGGGTTAAACCTGCGTATGTTTTTCCTGCCACCCCACTAGCGGCACCTCGTCGTAGGCATCCACCTACCGCTATTCCAGACACTGACGCCACATCTCCGGCGCCGGCTCTTCAACATCCGCCGCCCAACGCAGCACAGCAACCGCCTCCTGACGCTGTTCCTCCTCTGCCGATGCGGACGACCCGGTCTGGACGTCGGGTGCACTTACCGACGCGGTATCTCGACGCCGACGCCGACGCTCCGCTTCCGCCCGGGGGGCTGATTTAGCGACGCTGCCGGCCGCTAGTTCAAGCTCGCCGGTGTGTGTGTGTGTGTGTGTGTGTGTGTGTGTGTGTGTGTGTGTGTCAGTGCAGTGCTGTGCGGTCGTAATTACTGTACACGACGTCTGTGTAGTTCCGCGCCCAACCTCTAGAGGCGCTGTGTTTTCTAGCTTTTATATACGTTGTGTTTACTATTATTATTCCTTGTTTTTTGAGTTAATTAGTGGTTCCTTGTCTCCTCGCTTGTGTGGACGACTAATGTTTTCTCTTCTAACTGCGGAAGTTTTGCCATGATTAAGGATCCTTCTGTAGAGGCCGGAAGCAAATTTTGTAACTCCGGTCAGTCCATGCATGCCGGGCGTCGTCAGATACGCACTCGCAATAAAGTTATTGTCGCTGAACTGAAGGTCTTTATTCTTCTGAATCACGTTAAGCAAAGGTCGGACAGCCACCAGTTTAGCTGGACCCGACATGCGTAAAGATTTTCATCTTTCGAAACTCTTGTCGTATTCTGTAGTTCACTAACAAAATCATTTTTAAGCACGTTTCGAATATTTTATAAGATATTTGGGCAACAAACAGTAATATTGGAATCGGTAACTAGATATGACCTCCTACATAGTTTGGTTCTAGTTACCAATTACAACTATTCGACGGTTCACTATTTTGATCGTTTTTGCAGTACGTGTGGAAAATATAATATAATATATGCACTCGTAATTGCTCTCGTCTTCTTATTTATTTCAGTCATCTTCAACTCGTGTTAACGAAATTCGCGCGGTAGTAATAGTCGCGTTAAATGTATTATTTTATGGCATGCTCCATTCGTTTGTTTAAGAGTATGATCCGTTCGATTCATAGATGGTCCATTGCAGCATCTTTGCCTTACGTATGACGTCACTGGTCAAAGCCGACGAGTGGAACCGGACACTAGAAGTTATCCAATTTCAAATGTAACGTTACTCTACATCTACAAATCAGTGTGTGAGGCGGAGTACTCGAGGCAGAACTGCTATTTTCCGCCTTTCCTGATCCACTCCTAAATACTGCGAGAGAGAACGGCTGCCAGCAAGTGCACATTGTTGCTCTAATGTTCAATCCAAAGACTGGTTTGAGACAGTTCTCCAGGCTACTCTATCTTGCGCAACCCTCTTGACATATACGAGGGCTATCCACAAAGTACATTACGTTTTGGAATTAAAAATAAATAAAGTATTGGATTTTTTAAAATTATATACAGATGAAAGCAACACTTAAATACTACTTTTCTACATAGTTGCCATTTAAATTAAGACACTTATCGTAGCGATGGACGAGCTTGGAAATTCCTTCGTTGTAAAATTCAGCCGCGTGCGCCTTCAACCACATGGTTACCTCTTCTTGAAGCTGTGCGTCGTCATCAAAACGCTGCATAGCCAACCACTTCTTCATTGCTGGGAACAAGTGGAAGACGCTCGGAGCCAGGTCGGGACTGTACAGCGGATGAGGAAATAACTCCCACTTAAAAAATTATAGAACTTCACGAGTGGCATTTGCCGTGTGGGCCCGGGCGTTGTCGTGAACCAGCAAGATCTTTGAGCCCCACTTTCCCCTGCGCTTGTTTTGTATTGCTCTTCTGAGGTTGTGCAGAGTTTGGCAATACCTGAGAGTTTATTGTAGTGCCTCTTTCCAGGAAGTCCACAAAAATTGTGTTTCTACCGGGTTACTGATTAACCACGTGGTTGAAGGCGCAGGCGGCCGAATTTTACGACGAAGGAATTTCCAAGCTCGTCCATCGCTACGAGAAGTGCCTTAATTTAAATGGCAACTATGTAGAAAAGTAGTATTTAAGTGTGGCTTTCATCTGTATATAATAAAAAAATCCAATACTTTATTTATTTTTAATTCCAAAACGTAATGTACTTTGTGGATAGCCCTCGTACTTAATACTGCAACATCTATCCATTCGTAACAGCTTGTATTCATTCTCAGCTCTCCTTCTCCCCTGAAAGTGGCGAGTTTGGAGTGAGCAAACGTTAAGAATTTGTTTAGGCGCTGGTAACCGCGCAGTTGAGCGCCCCACAAACCAATCATCATCATCATTATCATCATCCTTCTCCCCAACTTATCCCCTCCCCATTTCCATTCATTAGCAAACTGGCGATTCTTTGATGCCTTGGACTGTGTCCTGTCAACCGATCCCTTCTTATAATCAATTTGAGTTATAAATTACTTTACAACTGAAATGACACGATTTCAGAGACTTTACTGGTCCCATATAGATACCATTTTATATATATAGACTGAAGTGGGGAGTTACTACAGGGTGTTTCAAAAATGACCGGTATATTTGAAACGGCAATACAAATTAAACGAGCAGCGATAGAAATACACCGTTTGTTGCAATATGCTTGGGACAACAGTACATTTTCAGGCAGACAAACTTTCGAAATTACAGTCGTTACAATTGTCAACAACAGATGGCGCTGCGGTCTGGGAAACTCTATAGTACGATATTTTCCACATATCCACCATGCGTAGCAATAATATGGCGTAGTTTCTGAATGAAATTACCCGAAACCTTTGACAACGTGTCTGGCGGAATGGCTTCACATGCAGATGAGATGTACTGCTTCAGCTGTTGAATTGTTTCTGGATTCTGGCGGTACACCTGGTCTCTCAAGTGTCCCCACAGAAAGAAGTCACAGGGGTTCATGTCTGGCGAATAGGGAGGCCAATCCACGCCGCCTCCTGTATGTTTCGGATAGCCCAAAGCAATCACACGATCATCGAAATATTCATTCAGGAAATTAAAGACGTCGGCCGTGCGATGTGGCCAGGCACCATCTTGCATAAACCACGAGGTGTTCGCAGTGTCATCTAAGGCAGTTTGTACCGCCACAAATTCACGAAGAACGTGCAGATAGCGTGATGCAGTAATCGTTTCGGATCTGAAAAATGGGCCATTGATTCCTTTGGAAGAAATGGCAGCCCAGACCAGTACTTTTTGAGGATGCAGGGACGATGGGACTGCAACATGGGGCTTTTCGGTTCCCCATATGCGCCAGTTCTGTTTATTGACGAAGCCGTCCAGGTAAAAATAAGCTTCGTCAGTAAACCAAATGCTGCCCACATGCATATCGCCGTCATCAATCCTGTGCACTGTATCGTTAGCGAATGTCGAATGTCTCTCGTGCAGCAATGGTAGCGGCGCTGAGGGGTTGCCGCGTTAGAATTTTGTATGGATAGAGGTGTAAACTCTGGCGCATGAGATGATACGTGGACGATGGCGTCATTTGGACCACAGCTGCAACACGGCGAACGGAAACCCGAGGCCGCTGTTGGATCACCTGCTGCACTAGCTCCGCGTTGCCCTCTGTGATTGCCGTACGCGGCCGCCCTACCTTTCCAGGACGTTCATCCGTCACGTTCCCAGTCTGTTGAAATTTTTCAAACAGATCCTTTATTGTATCGGTTTTCGGTCCTTTGGTTACATTTAACCTCCGTTGAAAACTTCGTCTTGTTGCAACAACACTGTGTTCTAGGCGGTGGAATTCCAACACCAGAAAAATCCTCTGTTCTAAGGAATAAACCATGTTGTCCACAGCACACTTGCACGTTGTGAACAGCACACGCTTACAGCAGAAAGACGACTTACAGAATGGCGCACCCACAGACTGCATTGTCTTTTATATCTTTCGCATCACTTGCAGAGCCATCTGTTGTTGAAAATTGTGACTACTGTAATTTCGAAAGTTTGTCCGCCTGAAAATGTACTGTTGTCCCAAGCATATTGCAACAAACGGTGTATTTCTATCGCTGCTCGTTTAGTTTTTATTGCCGTTTCAAATATACCGGTCATTTTTGAAACACTCTGTATTTGTACCAAGGCCGGGAATCGAATCTGATCTTCTGCTTATTAGCCAGGTGCGTTAGCCACGAAACCACCTGCACGAATTACCCTGGTATGCCTCCCTCCTCGATCATAATTCTCACTGCTGCCTCAGACTGAATTTTTAAATCCCCCCATGGAGAGCCTCGGAAATTCTGTTCATGTGCAAGGCGGAATTCAAAAAGTAGGCTGGGTTGGTAGAGAGAATTTGGATCGAGGAGGGCGGCTTGCCAGGTTAACCCGGGCAGTTGTGTGTACCACTGTGTCCCGGTGGCTCAGCAGATAAAGCTCCTGCGTAGTACGCGGGACACCTGGGTTCGATTCCTAGCCTAGGTACAAATTTTCAGTCCCCGCTTCAGTCCATATACATAAAATAAATTCCTTTTCCTCACTTCGATTAATTAATGAGGATGAATTAAATCGATCTATTCATTCTATCTACATCACTGATTAGTAGCACCATTTCAAATGTTTCTTTTCTCATCTTGCCTGGATTGCTTATCGTTCAAGTTCACTTGTGTGCAAGGTCACACTCCAGACAAATACTTTCAGAAAAGGCTACTTAGTTTTCAAATTTCTGTTGGAAATTATTTTCTTGCAATTGTCGGTCTTTATTTTATACCCTCTCCACTTCAGTCATCATCAGTTATTTTGCTGTCTAAATAACATAACTCCAATACTACTTTTAATATCTCATTTGCTAATGTAACTCTTCCTACATCGCATGATTTAATTTGACTACATCCCATTACCTCTGATTTACTTTTGTTGATGTTCATCTAACAACTTCCTTTCGAGACACTGCAAACCATTCAGTTGCTCTTCCCAAGTCCTTTTGTGTCTCTGTGAGAATTACAGTCCCATCGCTAAACCTCGAAGTGTTCGTTTCCTCTCTCTTAGTTTTAATTCTCTTTCCAAATTTCTGCTTGGTTTCCTTTACTGCTTTCTCAGTCTACAGACTGAATAACATTTGGCATACCCTGCAAACCTGTGCCACTCCTTCCTCAACAACTGCTTCACTTTCATATCTTTTGATTCGTCTAGCTGCTGTCTACTTTCTGTCGGACACCTTTCCCCTCACTTCGTTATACCTGCTGTCGCAAAAATCCGAAGAAGTACAACCAGTCGACGTCGACAAAAGTTTTCTCTAAGTCTGAAAATGACATAAAGGAAGGTTTGTCTTTGTTCAACCTATCTTCTGGGATCAGTTTACCTTGTGCATTCGAGCATTAGTGCGCAGGAAAAACCGTTAATCCCGAGAGCGGCTGCTGCCAGTTTTACCTTGTTCTGCGAATAATTCGTGCACACCTCTCTGCATTTGCTTTCTTTGCCACGACTAGTGCTCCCAATGGCACCAATAATTCTGAGGAAATATTGTCTACTGCAGGCACCTTGTCTCAAAATGGCGTCCGAAAGTATTCGTAATTTTATGATTTTCCTGTCCTGATCCTTACGCTTGATTAATATGGGAGAAAGAAATACTTTGCCTGACACGTCTTGGAATGTATGCTCACCGTTTATTTGACAGTACACCTATTGGTGACGCATAACGCCTCATTGGTAGCATCAGTCATTTTAGTTTGATAATCATCCACTCCCCTGTTCACAAAACGACCGTATGACGAAAGATGCTCTATGGCTTGGGTCTTCTCTATCTTTCCCTTTAATTGTACCTGGCAGCGATCGCAGACTAATCCATAGGATATCTCAAGACTCTATCGAACGAAGATGTAGTGAACCATTTCTTTCATCGGTGAATTTACGTTTGCTTACGATTCTTCCCGCAAGTCTCTGCTGATTAATCTAATGATTAAAAGTACGGAATCGCATCCTGGAAGAGCCCTGCTGCTATAGCAAGCAACAAAACTATACTAACGATTTACAAGTTTACCATATACACAGGTATGTATTAGGGAGTGATGTCCCGCTGTTGCTTTACCATAATATTGTGTGGCGGTGTTTATTTTCCTTGGGAGCTACGATTTCCTACTTCTCATTTTCTCATCTTATTATTTCTTCACATTCACCAACTTCTCCCGGTCGGACTTCATTTCTTGAGGTGCTGCAGTTGTTAATGGAAGTTAAAAGTACAACAAAATATCCAAATTCTTGAAAAAAGTAGGATGGTTGTTAGAAACAACTTGTTACATTCTAATCTCATTTACAATGACCGTGAATAACAAAGTTGGCTCTTTATTCGGAACATCACAAGTACATTAATACGGACTATGTTAAAAAATATCTGTCTTGGTTAACAGATACCAACTGAATACAAAGATAACAATTTCCTCTTGTCTCTGTGACGCCGTTGGCATTGTCACAGCCGTTCTTCTTTAGTGGCTCGCATCATCCCCAAGGCAGGACCCCGACGACGCGGAGTAAACCGCCCAACCAGCAGATAGCGCGAACGTGGTAAGATTTCGTCGTCATCCCGGCGTGCAGATACGCTACATTCGCCCAGTCCAGAATGCATGCACATAAATGAAACACACGTCCGAACAGCAGACTATAGTAATTCATTACTGAAATAAACTTTTTTGTGGTGGCGATCGTCATTCATCTGTTCGACAAATGCTTGTGCAACACATCATTTTACCGAAGGGGGAAATGTTGTTCCTAAATCCAGCTGAGGAATTGTCTAGAACAGGGTACTAGCAACATTTCCAGAATGACATTTTCACTCTGCAGCGGAGTGTGCGCTGATATGAAGCTTCCTGGCAGATTAAAAGTGAGTGTCAGGCTGAAACTCGAACGCGGGACCTTTGCCTTTCGCGGGCAAGTCGTCTACCATCTGAGCTACCGAAGCACGACTCACGCCCCGCCCTCTCAGCTTTACTTCCACCAGTACCTCGTCTCCTACCTCCAAACTTCTTCCAGGAGTGCTAGTTCTGCAGCATCGCAGGAGAGCTTCTGTGAAGTTTGGAAGGTAGGAGTCTCAGTCTGGCACTCAGTTTTAATCTGCCAGCAAGTTTCATATTAGCAATATACCAATCATTTTATGACACAGACACATCAGCGTGTAGACTGTAAACATTGCTCACTCTACAGCGTCGACCGCGACGGCCGTCTGATGTCACCAGGTTCTCTGCCGTGGTCCTCGCCGTTGCTATCAAATTCTGTCTGCAGGCAAATGATGGTCGTAAGTTCATACGACATAGACTTATTGAGTGCTGCGTTGTACGGTGGCGGACTGAAATTTCGCGAGAACGAGGGAGCAAATTCACGTCCAACCATACTGACTTACATTTTCCGTGATTTCCATAATTAGAACCAGGCAAACACCAAGATTGTTCGTTTTAAAGGACGTGGTCGACTTCCTTCCTCACTCTTCCAACAATGAAGGCACTGAATATTTTGAAGTGTCGGAGCCATCGGTCCTGGGGAGCAGATCGGGCGCGTCTGCTGCAGTTTTATAGGGCTTTCGTACGGTCGCGTCTTGACTATGGATGCACCGTGTATGGGTCAGCGAGGCCTTCGTACCTGAAGATTCTTGACGCGGTACACCATGAGGGTATCAGGCTGGCCACTGGTGCCTTCCGTACCAGTCCCATCCCCAGCCTGTGTGCTGAGGCAGGGAACCGCCGCTCGCCATCCGGCGGAAACTCCTCATGGTGCGACGGGTGTGTCATTTCCTTGCCTGTCCTACCTCCCCTGCGTACCCTACCGCTGCCCGACCGCCTATGGAACGTCTCTTTTCCAGTCGTCCAAGGGCAACGAGACCTTTTCGGATTAGTGCCAAGCATTTACTAGTGTCCCTTGCTGTGGAGCGTGTGGCACCCCAACTCCAGGGTTTTACCCGCCTGCCTCCCTCCCTGGTTGCTCCAGAGGCCCAGCGTCCTTTTAGACTTGTCAGAGTACCGGAGGAGCTTCACTCCTGCGTTTGTTTTTACCTCCTTATTTTACGATATTTTAAACCAGCATCCCGACCATGTACCAGTATTTACGGATGGCTCTAAACAGGAGGACTCTGTTGGTTGTGCTGTTGTTTTCCCTGATCGAGTCGTCAAGTTACGGCTTCCTGCGGCGTTTACCATCTTTGATGCCGAATTGTTTGCGATCTTGCGGGCATTGGAGCAGATGAGATGTGTTCCCAGTCCTAAGTTTCTCATCTGTTCTGACTCCATGAGTGCCCTTCAGACCATGCAACACTTGCACCCAGCGGCTATGGTCGTCCAGAACATCCACGATGCCCTACTCCACCTGCAACGGCAGGGGAAGGAGGTTTCTTTCTGCTGGGTGCCGAGACACGTGGGTATTAGGGGAAACGAACTGGTGGATGTGGCTGCCAAAGATGCATGTTCCCCCCCTCACGTTGTTGAATGTACCGTGCCCCTCCATGCTATTACCTCCCTCTTGCGTTTTCGTGTTATGCGTCAATGGGAAGAGGAGTGGCTGGCAGTCGGTGGAAACAAGCTGCGTCTGGTCAAGGCCACCACGCGGCCATGGCGTACGACCTACCAGTCATGCAGGCGGGATGAGGTTCTCCTCACTCGCCTCCGCATGGGGCACACTCCCTTAACGCATGGTTTTTTACTCCGGCGGGAGGACCCCCCAATCTGCAGTGCTTGTGGCGTCCAGATTACTGTCCGCCACATTTTACTTGACTGTCTTTTATTCTCTGACCAGAGGGCGGTGGTTTCCTTGCCACCGGATTTGCCCTCTATTTCGCAAGACGACGCAACGACTGTGGTTAAGGTCTTACGGTTTTGTGTCCTGTCCAATTTGTTGCCTCGGATTTTAGGGAGAGGATTTTAATGTGCTGCTGGGTGACTGGCGCACCCAGGTTTTAGGTAAGAGGTCCGCCAGTCACGATTACCTATTTGTTTCACTTCGATTTCTGTTCTCTTTTCCTTGTGTTTCCTTTCCTTTTTTAGTGCGTTTCTTTTCCTCTTGGTTTTGCCTCTGTATGTGAGGATTTGGAACTGCGTCAGGCCTGTGTCTTTGAGCCGTTCTCCTTGTTCGCTGTCCGTCTTCGTCCCTTCAGCGCATGTGTTCCTGTTTCCTTGCGCGCGCGCGCGCACACACACACACACACACACACACACACACACACACACACACACACACACACACACACACACCAACAATACGAGGTAGTTTTAGGTATCTAGCGATCTCGATATCGATGGGATGTTAAACCTTAATCTTGCTACCTTCGTACATTTCATTCATCTGAGACACAATGGTTCCATCTGAGGTCTTATGGTGTGAGGTACGATAGACTAGAATTCTCCTTCACCTGAGGAAAGAACGCTGACCAGCGCTAGATGCGTTTAGAGTGTTGTTCGACCAGTACTTCTGCCGTTTTTTTTCCAATAGGGGAGTGATATGATGCTCCAAGACGATAATTCTGGCAAACTGACTGCCAGTGAAGTTGAACGTTCTCTGCAAGATTTGCAGCAACTTCCCTGTCGAGCCCAGGCGCGGGGCTTATCTCCAATCTAGCACGTTTGGGACGTGATGGGACAAATGACTTCAGCGAATCGTCCACCCACTGCTCTTACCAAGCTAGGCGAACACATGGAGCAGGTGTGGAACAAGATATCCTAACGCAGTCGCGTCACCTTCATGATCGACTGCATGTTAGCGTCAATACCTGCACTGCCGCCCATGGAGCTCCACACCTGGCTTCTCAGAGCTGCTTGAGCAATTGATTTGCTAACGTAATCATTCCATCTACACCGTATATCTTGTTTCTACAATAAATTATGAATGAATTAGAAAACTCTAATAGGTGTTGTAAGGTGTCAGGCAAATCAAACACCTTCCATTAAAACCCTTGCATGATAAGTAAATTCAGTAGTATGTCACATAGCTCCGAATAAATCGTGACATTAAATTAACCAAAGTAATACGAGTAACGAGTGAGCAAATGGAATACCACAGACTAACACAAGAATGCCTAAATGCATGTCATACCTTCCCACCGTGAGACAGACGCAGTTCCGAGGGGAGAAACGAGAACGGAAGCTGAGAGCAGAACCGTGTTAAGCTAGAAGGCCCTACGATAAGGGACGGACACCCACGTCGCCAGCTAACCGACAGGACCACCCCCCAGCCCATGTTAAAAGCTAGAGCCCTCCAGAAGAACAGAATAGATCTTACAATAACACTAAAAGGGCCACACCAGCCGCAAGTTTTAGCGTGTGACTTTTTCGTGTCTCTGTTACGATGCAAACGTTAAAAACATTGCCCCACCACGAAAAGTATAACAGTTCTCGTTGGACAGACAGAATTTTTGTAGGCGGAGCTTAAGGTTAACATTGAGACCCTGATTGGTCCGATGAAAACACAGCCAGATAGTTTTTTTAACCAACTTCGGTAAATTGTAGTAACGAGAAGTTAGGAAAGAGTTGCTTCAGAGACAGCGAGCTGGATGGAGCTGCGCCGGCCGCCGCCCCCTGACGAACACCGACAAGGTAATGAACGCACCCGATGCCGCATTTTTGAGCGATTAAGGCCTCACACAGAACTGCAGAAGTCTCATCTGTTGCATCCCCTTTTTACGTAATACTAGTGACGATCGTTAATTGATCCGTATCTTGTTCCCAGTGGTTTTGTTAGGCACCCTGGACCTTAAATGAGTCTGGTGATCTGAATTGAGTGAGGTATTGACTCAATTGTAGGATATTTCGCCTTGGTCATACAGCGTGTGTTTATCGGAGATTTTCAAAGATCTTTCCCTGGATTGTTTAGGAATTGTATCCTAAAGGAACCATTAATGCGATCTTTGTGCGCAGTTATCACACACTTCCAGAATTATTGTGGCGAGTGACCATTTATTAAGGAAACGTTAGAGGGACGCGTTTGCCGACACCTGAGAGGTAGACTTCTGATTCGGTTATTAACTTCAGAGCCTAAGTGGCGGTGGAGCCTAGGCTTGTTCAAAAATGGTTCAAATGGCTCTGAGTACTATGGGACTTTAACTTCTGAGGTCATCAGTCCCCTAGAACTTAGAACTACTTAAACCTAACTCACCTAAGGACATCACACACATCCATGCCCGAGGCGGATTCTAACCTGCGACCTGGCTGAAGCGCCTAGAACCGCTCGGCCACTCTGGTCGGTCCTATGCTTGTGTTCGCATTGTTACTCACTATATTTGTTGGTTTGGGGAGTTAGCTGTGCTGGCGGTCCCTCTCAACCGACAATAAACTGCAATAAAGACAATGAAGCTCAAATAAATGATTAGTAAAAAATTAAAAATCCGCGCCCGACTTCTAGTTTGAAGTAAACAGAATGTTCCACTAATTAATCTTGAGTCACAAGGAAAGAAAGAGAAAGGAAATGATATTTTGAAAGATGCGTAGAACTGAGTTTAAAGATGTCAGTAATTATCTGTTAGCCGCATAAAGAGTAATAGTCTCAAGATACAGTTCTCATATTTTAAGTCCATCTAGGCGATAATGATACTTCGTATGTTATCTGACGTAAAAAAAAATAGAACTAGGAAATGATTTGTGTAGGCTAAATATTTGACAGGAAATGGATGATAGGAAAAGATATAAAGAGAAACCAAAAAAAAGAAGGCATGAAGTTCACAGAAATACTTTGGTAAACTGTAAGTAAAACAATATTTGTTACTGGTAGGTTTGCCAATTTATTAAGCACTTTTACCTTAAATAGGCGGGGGACAGAACTTTTTGTCAGTGTAAGGAACAATAACGATAGAGGTCTAAGTACTGTTTAAATAACCACATGTTTATTACTTTTGCATTTCTCATGTTTTGATCGGAATATTAGATACGGAACGGACCCACGCTTCAATGATATTGTAAAGGAACAAAGCGTTAGTAAGACGCGAATTACAAGTAAGTAATGATATTGCTTTCTCATCATACGCAAGATATTTAAGCCTTATAGAAATACCAACGTTTGTTAATTCCGCAGCATTGTTTTGTAGGAAGACTGAAGCCATCTAATAATTTTATATGTTTAACTTTTAACAAAAGGGTAACATTATAGGTGTTACCATGTGTATGGAAAAGGAGTGTGTTCGTTTTCGTATCTGAATCTACATACAATGAAATTCTAGAATTAATTCTAGAAATTGGAACATGGAGAAGCACTCCCTTAACAATACCTGGGTCTTCGTTCATTCGTACGTCAGTCAGATGCGGAGTCGTGTAAGATTGCATGACGCAAGTAATTAAATTGTGCACTGGGAAGGAGTAATATAGACTCAATACAAGCAGGGCAACCACTCACCATTTACGTACGTAGTAGTTGATGCTTACTAAATTACTCCAGACAGTAAGATGCACAGTATATGTACTGCTGTTTGGCTAGAAAGTACTGGGGTGCTAGTCTGTTCTGTGAATTAAATGTTACTTTATGGGAACGTACACACAGTGCGGCCCCTAAAGTGATTAATTTCAGACGCACGCCAGTACTTGGATTAAGAACACGGCGAGGGATATGACTGGAGGCAGGTTACACATATTTTTATTTATGTCATTCCGGTAAGATAGATACTGCCTACAGGAAAATTAAAGAGACACCGGGTCGGAACTGTGTTTTGTCATCCAAATAAAACTCGTGCACTGGTGGGGAGCCCCAAAGATGACCTCGGTTTGAGGAAGGCCGGCGTGTACCAGATTCCGTGTCAATGTGGCAAGTCGTATATTGGTCAGACGATGCGTACCGTCGAGGATCGATGCCGTGAACACCAGAGGCACACTCGACTGATGTATCCGAGCAAGTCGGCGGTCGCTGAACATTGTTTGTCGGAAAATCACGCTATGGAGTATGACCGCACGAGGATTCTGGTACAGACGTCGAGATACTGGGACAGCGTTGTTAGAGGGCCCATCGAAATTCGCACCAATGACGACCTCATAAACCGTGACTGTGGCTATAATCTTAGCAAGGCTTGGGAACCAGCGATTGGGTTAATCAAGAGTAAATCGAGCAAACGCATAGTTGTGACGACCACGGCGGACAGAGCCATCACACCGACGTCATCTCAGACGCCGTCGCAATCTGTTCCACCGCGAGACCGTGGCGCGGGGCGCGGACGGCGGAGGGAGCGCGCCGCGGGCGGAGGGTATTTAAATCGGCCGCCGCCGCGACGGAACCCAGTTCCCCCTGAGCAGCCATAGCGTACGGATCTCCGTGCCGACACGTTCACAGCTCAGTCCGTCAGTTCACCTGATGATGGCGACATGTTTGATCGCCGAAATATTGTGCCCGTTGGACACTATAGACCGGCAGTACACCCGTGGATATTTTGATTATCAAATACGCCGGGAGAAACTAAAGAATCACAACACATATGCAGTTGGCAGTAGTGTCGTGTATAAAAGGTATAAAACAGCAGTGCACTGGCTGAACTCCCATTTGTACTCAGGTAGTTATGTGAAGAGGTGTCCGGATTATGGCCCCAAAACTGGAATTAACGGACTTCGAACACAGAATCGTAGTTGGAGCTAGATGAATGGGAGAATCCAGTTCGGAAATCGTTAGGAAATACAGTATTTCGAGGTCCACTGTGGCAATAATTTTCTGAGAATACTAAATTTCAGAAATTACTTTGCACCACGGGTAACGTAGTGGCCGACCACCTTCACTTAACGACGGAGAGCTGCGTCGTTTGCGTGGAGTTGTCAGTGCTAACAGACAAGCAACACTGCGTGAAATACCCGCAGAAATCAATATGGGACGTACTACGAACGCGTCCGTTAGAACAGTGCGGCGAAATTGGGCGTTAATGGCTTGTGGCAGCAGACAAGCGACGCGAGTGCCTTTGCTAAAATCACGACATCGTGTGTAGCGCCTCTCCTGGGCTCGTGATCATGCCAGTTTGGACCCTCGACTACTAGAAAACCGTGGCCTGTTCAGATGAGTCCCGATTTCAGCTGGTAAGGTCTGAATCCAGAGGTGGAATCCGCGCAGATTCCACGAGGCCATTGGCCCCAAGTCATCAACAAGGCCCTGTGCAAGCTGCTGGTTGCTCCATAATGGTGTGGGCTGTGTTTACATTAAATGGACTAAGTCGTCTGGTGCAACAGAATCATCATTGCCTGGAAATCGTTATGTTAGGCTACTCCATCCCAAACAGCAATGGAATTTTAATGGAGGACAATGTGAGATGCCACAGGGACGCAATTCTTCGCGATTGGTTTGAAGAACCTTCTGGACGATTCGAGCGAATGGTTTGGCTACCCAAATAGCCCGACATGAATCCCATCGAACATTTATGGGACGTATTCGAGTAGTCAGTTCATGCACAAAATCCTTCACCGGCAACACTTCCGAAATAATGAATGACTATGGAAGCATCATTGCTCATTATTTCTGCAGGAGATTTCTATCGGCTTGTTGAGTCCATGACGCGGCGAGGTGTGCACTACGCCGGCAAAAAGGAGGTCCGACACGATATTAGGAGGTATCCCACGACTTTTGTCTGCTCAGTGTTGTCTCATTCGTGCACAGAATCTATCGGTAATATTACAAGATGCAGCCCGGAAATATACCAGACTGGGAATAAACAAGGTAGTGAGCGTTGCACACATGATGGATACGAATATTTATTGAGATTTTATGGCAAAGCTGCGACAGGGGGGAGGAGCAGCAGCAGTCGTTGTTGTGGCGAGGCGTGATGGCGTCCAGTCAACCCATCGCTTAATCCACGAAGCACCACAACTCGTAGACGAGCCACGCGGTGAACAGCCTCAGACCTGTCGACACACACACACCGCGACACAAACATTGACATTCGTATTCTACAATTATCCTCACGATAAGTGGACAAGGGATCCCAGAGCGATTACATATTCCTAGATTTTCAGAAGGCTTTTGATACCGTTCCTCACAAGCGACTAGTAATCAAATGGTATGGATACGGAGTATCGTCTCAGTTGTGTGACTGGATGGTTCAAATGGTTCTGAGCACTATGGGCTTAACATCTATGATCATCAGTCCCCTAGAACTTACAACTACTTAAACCTAACTAACCTAAGGACGCCACACAACACCTAGTTGTGTGACTGGATTCATGATTTACTCTCATAGAGGTCACAGTTCGTAGTGACAGACGGTAAATCATCGAATAGAACAGAAGTGAAATCTGACGTTCTGCAAGGTAGTGTCAGAGGCCCTCTGCTGTTCCTGATTTACATAAATGACCTAGGTTATACTCTGAGCAGCCCCCTTAGAATGTTTGCAGATGACGCCGTAATTTACCGTCTAGTAATAATCATCAGACGATCAGTTCCAATAACAAAATGATCTAAAGAAAATTTCTGTATGGTGCGAAAAGTGGCAATTGGCACTAAACAAAGAAAAGTGCGAGGTCATCGACATGGGTACTAAAGTAAATCCGATAAATTTTGGGTATACCATAAATCGCACAAATCTAAGGGCTGTCAATTCGGCTAAATACCTAGGAATTAAAATTACGAGCAACTTAAATTGGAAAGACCACTTAGATAATATTGTGGGGAAGGCGAAACAAAGACTGCGCTTTGTCGGCAGAACACTTTTGTTAGAAGATGAGACAAACCCGCTAAAGAGACAGCCCACATTACATTTGTCCGTCCTCTGCTGGGATATTGCTGCGCGGTATGGGATCCGTACTTGGTAGTATTGACGGAGGACACTGAAAAACTGCAAAGAAGGGCAGCTCGTTTCGTGTTATCGCGCAATAGGGGAGAGTGTGTCACTGATATGATACACTAGTCACTGAAACAAAGGCGGTTTTCTTTGCGGCGAGATCTATTTACGACATTTCAATCGCGATATTTCTCTTCCGAATGCGACACCCGCCTACGTAGCAAGAATTGATTATCATAATAAAATAAGAGAAATCGGAGCTCAAACGGTAAGATTTAGGTGTTCCTTTTTCCCACGCGCCATTCGAGAGTGGAATGGTAGAGAAATAAATGATTATTAATTGAAACCCTCAGGTGCCGACAGGTGTTGTTGGTATACCTCGATGGGGACAGCTGAAAATGTGACCCCCGACCGGGACTCGAACCCGGGATCCATGTGGGTCTCACGGGAGGTGTGCAAAGAATGAGCCCCTGCAGTCGCGCTATGTATCTGTGTCTTCGGTGGCTCAGTTGGATAGAGCGTCTGCCTTGTAAGCATTCGAGTCCTGGTAGTGGCACACAACAACACCTGTCGGCAGCCGAGGGTTTCAATTAATTATCATTTATTCTAGAGAAGCGGCACGGTCATCAATGGTATCTGTTCTTTCGACAACAATTGCTATCTTCATATATATCGTAGAGAAATAGTATGAAAATGGTTCGATGAACCCTCTGCCAGGCACTTAAGTGTGAACTGCAAAACAACCATGTAGTTGTGAAGCCTGCAGATAACAACGGAAATAATTTGACAGTCTCTGTGACGCAACAACACTGAAGACACGTGTGCACAGTGAGAAGCGAAAGGCACAACACGCATTACATGTCATGAACGTTTCGAGATATAGAGGCCAGATATTCAGCATTGTATGTTATACAGAGACATATTAATTTTATTGCATTTTTAACCCTCTTAACATGTAATTTGATCTTGGTTCTCTCTGGCATATAATCGTTAAACTACGGCGGGCGAATTGCGATGTTTGAATGACATCTGGCGAAAGCATAATATAGTCCGTTTTGTGCGCTCTCTGTGGTGTCTGACTATGTGGCCCTGCCGTGTGACGCTCTCTCTCTCTCTCTCTCTCTCTCTCTCTCTGTGTGTGTGTGTGTGTGTGTGTGTGTGTGTGTGTGTGTGTGTGTGTGTGTTTTCACCATTTGTACCATGTCTGCCGGCGTACACAGCCTAGTAGGTGTAAATAGAGGGTATATTTTTAATGTCCACCTTGACGTTAGCAAATCTGACAAATATCTACGGATACAGTTATGAGAACTAAAAAACAGGAGAGGATTCAAAAGCAACAGAGTTAGTGCACATCCACATTTTTATAGAAAAGAAAATCTGGCGTCAACGTGAGGACTAAGTTAAGCAGTACAGTGCTTTACTTGGCATTGTGGTATTGGAGGTAGTATTTTTGTCAGTTATTGATATTCTCCATAGATCATTTGAACGATTCTTCTATCGGAATGATGTGAAATGAGTCAGTTTATATGTTATGTGTACATGATTAGCGTTAACATCAATGAACGCGTTCCTGCTTTTCGTCCTACTTTTGCCACTAGACTTAAATATCCTTTTGTTTTCACTTGCTACCAGTTGTTTACAAGAAATTAATCAAAAAATAGGAATTGTCCAGGAGAAATGATTTTAAATTAGATTTAGAACTTGCTTCACTACCTGTCTGATATTTTATCCTATTGGGCGAACGATCAAAAATCTTTTACTGCTGCGTATTGAACTCCTTTCTGAGCCACTGGTAGCTTTACGATGTGCAATGACGCTCATTTTTTCCCTTCTAGTGTCGTAGGTGTGCATATCACTGTTCTTCTCAAATTAGTGATGGATTTTGGTTAATGAGTAATTTTATTATCGAATATACACTCCTGGAAATGGAAAAAAGAACACATTGACACCGGTGTGTCAGACCCACCATACTTGCTCCGGACACTGCGAGAGGGCTGTACAAGCAATGATCACACGCACGGCACAGCGGACACACCAGGAACCGCGGTGTTGGCCGTGGAATGGCGCTAGCTGCGCAGCATTTGTGCACCGCCGCCGTCAGTGTCAGCCAGTTTGCCGTGGCATACGGAGCTCCATCGCAGTCTTTAACACTGGTAGCATGCCGCGACAGCGTGGACGTGAACCATATGTGCAGTTGACGGACTTTAAGCGAGGGCGTATAGTGGGCATGCGGGAGGCCGGGTGGACGTACCGCCGAATTGCTCAACACGTGGGGCGTGAGGTCTCCACAGTACATCGATGTTGTCGCCAGTGGTCGGCGGAAGGTGCACGTGCCCGTCGTGCTGGGACCGGACCGCAGCGACGCACGGATGCACGCCAAGGCCGTAGGATCCTACGCAGTGCCGTAGGGGGCAGCACCGCCACTTCCCAGCAAATTAGGGACACTGTTGCTCCTGGGGTATCGGCGAGGACCATTCGCAACCGTCCCCATGAAGCTGGGCTACGGTCCCGCACACCGTTAGGCCGTCTTCCGCTCACGCCCCAACATCGTGCAGCCCGCCTCCAGTGGTGTCGCGACAGGCGTGAATGGAGGGACGAATGGAGATGTGTCGTCTTCAGCGATGAGAGTCGCTTCTGCCTTGGTGCCAATGATGGTCGTATGCGTGTTTGGCGCCGTGCAGGTGAGCGCCACAATCAGGACTGCATACGACCGAGGCACACAGGGCCAACACCCGGCATCATGGTGTGGGGAGCGATCTCCTACACTGGCCGTACACCTCTGGTGATCGTCGAGGGGACACTGAATAGTGCACGGTACATCCAAACCGTCATCGAACCCATCGTTGTACCATTCCTAGACCGGCAAGGGAACTTGCTGTTCCAACAGGACAATGCACGTCCGCATGTATCCCGTGTCACCCAACATGCTCTAGAAGGTCTAAGTCAACTACCCTGGCCAGCAAGATCTCCGGATCTGTCCCCCATTGAGCATGTTTGGGACTGGATGAAGCGTCGTCTCACGCGGTCTGCACGTCCAGCACGAACGCTGGTCCAACTGAGGCGCCAGGTGGAAATGGCATGGCGAGCCGTTCCACAGGACTACATCCAGCATCTCTACGATCGTCTCCATGGGAGAATAGCAGCCTGCATTGCTGCGAAAGGTGGATATACACTGTACTAGTGCCGACATTGTGCATGCTCTGTTGCCTGTGTCTATGTGCCTGTGGTTCTGTCAGTGTGATCATGTGATGTATCTGACCCCAGGAATGTGTCAATAAAGTTTCCCCTTCCTGGGACAATGAATTCACGGTGTTCTTATTTCAATTTCCAGGAGTGTATGTCTTGTGGCAACGCAGTTAAAATCCCTAGCTGCTTGAAGACGTACCTACATGACGTCTATGGATGAACACCACATATTACTCTTACTGTTCGCTATTTCGCAGTCAATACTTTCTTTTCATATGATGAGCAACCCCAGAAAATTATTCCGTATGAAATTATTAAATGTAAATAAGCAAAATATGTCGGAAGGTTCATAAGTTTGTTTCTAAGATTAGCAGCTGTACGTAGAGTAAAAGCTGCTGCACGTAATCTTTTGAGAAGCTCTGTAATATGCATGTTTCACCTCAAGTTTTCATCAGTATGTATGCCGAAACATTTGGAGAAATCTGCCCTGTTCACTGGCTTCTGCTTATGTGCTTTATCAATTGTTGGTGTGACTCTCTCTTGTTGTACAGCACTGAATGTACAGTGTTTTTCCAAAATTTAGGGAGAATACATTTTCAGAGAACCACTTAGTAATTCTTTGGAAAATATCTTTTACCAATTCTTCTGTTGCTTTCTCTCTGATGGGATTTATTATAACACTTGTATCGTCTGCAAAAAGTACTAATTTTGCCTGTGGAGGGTTAGGTGGATGATTTACATATACAAGGAATAGGTATGGATCCAAAACTGAGCCCTCTGGAAAGCCTTTTGGCACTTTCCCTAGTCCCTAAAATTTTCTACCGTTCCGATATTGTCAGAATTATTCAGCACAACACTGTGCTTTCTTTTTGTTAAGTACGATATAAATCAGCTGTATTTGAAGTCATCAACTTCATGAAAGTTGTGTTTTTTTCTAAGGGAGTGTCATGATCTAGACAATCAAACGCCTTGGAAAGATCTCAGAAAATACCAGCTGGGGATGTACTAGTATTTAAGACTTACACTATTTGATGAGTGAGAGTATAAATATCATTCTCAGCTGAGCAACCTGTCTGGACTCCAAACTCTGGTATGCTACGTAAACTGTTTCCACTAAGTGTGCGACTACTCTTCAGTACATGACTGTTTGGAATATTTTGGAAGAAAGATGTCAGTAAGTAAACTGGACAATAATTATTCATGTCTGTCTTGACACCTTTTTGTTGACTAAGGCTTCCTCCGAATGCTGAACTGATTTATCCAGCTATTTATAGTGGGGCTTCTGGACATATCTGTAAAAATATGCAGCTAAGTGTCATACGTATGGATCTGCGTTATTTATTTATTCGTTCGTTACATTTTCATTTTGACGACCTGTCTTGCATGATCATAAAATAATGTCCCCGTTCTACCATAAAAAGTGGTTCAAATGGCTCTGAGCACTATGGGATTTAACATCTGAGGTCATCATTCCCCTAGAACGTAGAACTACTTAAACCTAACTAACCTAAGGACATCACACACATTCATGCCCGAGGCAGGATTCGAACCTGCGACCGCTAATTCGAACCTGCGACCGTAGAGGTCCCACGGTTCCAGACTGAAGTGCCTAGAACCGCTCGGCCACAGCGGGCGGCGTTCTACCATACACTCATTAATATGACATGTTTCTGTGAATTTTTATGAATGACTTTCTTGAGCAGACATGTACCATGTATTTTTTTTCATTTTATTGCGTCTCATATACACACCCGGAAGGTATGTCATATCTAAACCGTGATGTATTTTCACTTTGCTTCGAACAAGATGGATGTTAGGTAGTGTGGCCCAACAAGGCTACAATTTAATACCCTCTAACACCGACGGCTTCACAAAACACAAAACATTTTATCAGTTAGTCTTGCGAAAATTCAACTTTTCTTGCTAAATGCCTCTTTTTCCATTGATATCCTGATTTTTAATTTGTGCTGCTCTTCCAGTCGATGTGTTTACTGCTTCATAGGTGTTAAAACCTTTGGACATGTTCTAATATTTCTCCATGAAGCATTATCTTTACCCTTTTATCCCCTCCTAGTGCCATTACTTTTGTTTTCATTGAACTGATTTTATTTTCATAACTATTTCCTTTAGCCTCGCTGTTATTCAATATATCTTGTAATTCCTAACCCTAATTTTTATCTCATTGTCATTTAATGGCCAATGATCAATCGTATTTTTTAAGTAGAGTTCGAAAATGGTAGGAGACAGACAGTAGCTGTGTCTTACTCGTTTACGTACTTCTGTCCAGTTGGTACTTCCTCCTCTTACTTTCAGCTGGGGTTAGTGTATAAGTCATCTGGTTTTGTTGTCCACTCTCTTCCCTCATTGTGGATTCAAAGTAACCTATTGTTGAAAGTGAACGTCATGGCTGACGGAGTTTTCGATCATCGAGGATGGAAGGCGAACAGGCAAAGCAGCAACTGCTACGTCGTCGACGGAACATTCAGATTATTTCGGGACCACGTGTCTGGAAGATCTCAGTCGGAGTCTCTCAGGAAAGTCAGACTGCAATTCCAATCGTGTTCATCGCCTTAATAGAGTTTAACTCCGCTCCACGTGAACACTAGTTACTGCGCATGTTGAAATTGGTTCATCAGGTGTTCGGTACAATGAAGCACATCAAACCGGCAGTCTACGTTACATGGAAGCTGGATTTGTAGAGAAATGTACCACTCACAGCTGACGGCGATGATGATCCCGGCATATACGCCACTGCTCCACACCAGGGGGTCGCCATTGATCACGGTCTTGATGGCCTTCACGTCTAATTCGACGACATTGTACACGCATGCGGCTATGTGCAGCGGCACGGCGTACTCCAGGAACTTATACCATTTCTGCAAACCCACAATAATATACATCATCGCGCAGAAAAAAAAATAAAAGCTGGATACGATCTGTACCGATGTGTGTGTTTGATTTGATGTAAGGATGCATATTCGATGGAGGTAACTAGAAAAACCTTAGCAGGACAGCGAACAGAACAGAATAGCGCAGGCGGAGCAAACTAATGCCGCGCCACGTGCACGATGAGAAGGATGGAAAGGCAAAGCTCCCGAGTTCGAGACTCGGTCCGGCACACAGTTTTAATCTTCCAGGAAGTTTCAGATCAGCGCACACTCCGCTGCAGAGTGAAAATCTCATACGGGACGGTTGTTTGCGAGCACGCAGTTGGCGCCCGATACGTGTTCCAGCGAGTATAGATCAGGGGCATTTCCTGGCCAAGATATCAGCGTAAGTTCACATACTCCACAAACCACTGCAGTGTGTCGAGGAAAGTTATCCTGCTGTAAGATGTCATCGCGATCAGAGAAGACTTCAACCATGAAGCCATACAGGTGGTCCGCAATAATGTTCGCTGCCGTCATGGTGTCTTCAAGAACTTCCCCAGGTCCCATAGAACACTAACTCAATGTACCCCATAGCATAATTCTGCGCTCAGCCGCCTCCGTCTGTGGTGCGGTGCACGTTTCAAGCAGCCATTCACCTGGATAACGTAGTGTTAGCACCCAGCCATCGACCTGGTGTAACAAGAAGTGAGGTTCATCCGACAGGCGACACGTTTCTATTGATCCATGGTGAAAACTGCACCGTAACTGACGATGCCGTTGGGTCAATAAAGTACTACGTAGGGATAGTGTGATGTGAAGCTCCATGTTTAACAGTGGCATTTGGACAATCTGCTCCGGAACACTTGTGCCTGCACCAGCACCGTCAGATCGCTGCTCATCCTGGATTACAAGTGGGGGATCTTCCGGCGTCTACGTTTTGTGATCAGTCGTGGACTTCCGATACCATATTGCGTACTCGTTATTTCGCCATCCTTCAAACACTTTCCATAGGTGTCGTACACAAAAAGCCGACCACATTCGCCGCCTCACAGAGTCTCGTTTCCAGCTGCAGCACCACAGCAATGTTACCTTTATCAAAACCGATTATGGCAGTGGATTTCCTCATTTCCGGACCGTATCATCGCTATAATGACTGCATGTCTTCCGCGTATATACTTTCCTTACTGAGTCGCCTGCCCACAACACCGCCAGGAGGCATTCAGCCTCGCGATGGGCAGTGGTCATAATGTTTTGGCTGATCAGTGTTTTCTCCGGATCAGAGTACAATGGAACACAAGACACTGCTGGGAGCCAGTTGCGCTCCCACAAACCACCGTCTCGTAATTTATGAGAATTGCGTGACCTGTACGTACACTCATGCTCATACATTAAGGATAATTGCAGAATGTGGTGCCACACAATGTGCCACTACACGAAACTGGCGCTAATAGCATAGGCACACAGGGAACACACACGACACAGATCTGAAAGTCCAAGGTATTGATGATACGTTGAGATAACGGTCTCGAAAGACATGCGCTACAAAACGCCACTGTTTCCTGCGCATGTAGCCCAACATCAATATGGGATATGATCACCATGCACACGTACACAGGCCGCACAATTGGTTGGCATACTCTGGATCCGGTGGCCGAGCAGCTGCTGGGGTACAGCCTCCCATTGTTGCATCAGTGCCTGTCGGATCTCCTGAAGTGTCCTAGGGGTGTTAAGACGTGCAGCGATACGTCGACCAAGAGCATCCCAGACGTGCTCGATGGGGTTTAGGTCTGCAGAAAAGGCAGGCCACTCCATTCGCCTGATATCTTCTGTTTCAAGGTACTCCTCTACGATGGCACCTCGGTGGGGCTGTGCGTTATCATCCATCAAGAGGAAGGCGGACATACTGATGCAAAATGACGTCCCGATACACCTGACCTGTTACAGGTCTTCTCTCAAAGACATGCATGGGTGTACGTGCACCAATCATAATCCCATCCCAAACCATAAAACCACGAGCTCCATATAGGTCCCTTACAAGGACATTAAGGGTTTGGTATCTGATTCCTGGTTCACGCCAGATGAAAACCCGGCAAGAATCACTGTTCAGAGTCTATCTTGACTCGTCTGTGAACATAACCTGGGACCACTGTTCCAATGACTATGTACTGTGTTCTTGACACCAGGCTTTACGGGCTCTCCTGTGACCAGGGCTCAGTGGAATGCACCTTGCAGGTCTCTGGGCGAATAAACCATGTCTGTTCAGTCGTCTGTAGACTGTGTGTCTGGAGACAACTGTTCCAGTGGCTGCAGTAAGGTCCCGAGCAATGCTACCTGCAGTACTCCGTGTCCGTCTGCGGGCACTGATGGTGAGATATCGGTCTTCTTGTAGTGTTGTACACTGTGGAAGTCCCGTACTGTAGCACCTGGACACGTTTCCTGTCGTCTGGAATATTTGCCTTAATCTTGAGATCACGCTTTGCGGCACACGGAGGGCCTGTGCTACGATTTGCTGTGTTTGACCAGCCTCCAAGTCGCACTATTATTCTACCCTTCATAACGACATCAAACAGTGTTATTTGAGCCATTTTCAACACACAGTCACCATTAGCACGTCTGAAAACGTCTTCACACTTACTCGCTGCACCGTACTCTGACATGCACTAAAACACCTCTGCGTATTTGCACTGCTGCCAGCGTCATCGTGCGTCGACCGTAGGTCGAATGCACCACATGGTCATACCTTAAGGTGATTTAAACGCGCAAACCACCCACCAGAGCGTTGTTTCCCCATGTATCAGCATTATCCTTAATTTATGAGCATGAGTGTAGATATATGGTGCCACATACTTCCGGAAACCTAGCAATGACCGGTGTAATCCATATCAGAAACAGTTTCTGTTGTATTGCATTTCAAAGGTGGCCATCACGGTATCCCAGGCGGAATGATCAATATTCGTGGATATGACAGGGTAGATCATTTGAACCATTTATGTAAACAAATAAAATTAAACTATGCAGGCTCATCAGTGTAAGTGTTACTAGTTTACTGTGATATTGTAATTTACAATTCTGTCATAGTGATTCAAATATGTACATGTACACTTGTGAGGGATGGCCATGCTGAAACAAACGTACAGAGTCTTAAAAGCGTGTGCTCAAAGCTGTAGTGTGTTTCGAGAAGATGAAAAGAAGTACTTTCTTTGTGTGGCAAAAATGTGACAGGTGCATTTCCCCGATTTGACGCTAGTGACGTTCAGATGCGGCGTTCAAACTGGCGTCTGTTGAGTAGTGTTTCAGGAGCGTCACACGCATATGCTAGTTGTGAATTAATGCAAACGGACAGCATTTTGAGCAATATCTCTATAATACAGGAAGAGGTAAATGTATAGGCAGACAGAGATTGATGTTTGCAACACACATCATCTAACATGTGTGAGGTAGGTTTTTTCGTGTCAGGAAACCAAATTTCATGTAAATCATTTGGATCAAATGAAACTCAAGTAAGTAATGCCTAAGAATACCAACATTTTAAATGAACACTCAGGGAAGTGACTTTGTAAAAGGACAATAAAAATGAAATAAACTACGGGAAAATAATGTTTTTCCACTTCCGGTCACATTTACAGGATTTTCGCTACCTATCAGGTTTGTACATATCAGATGGAATGCCTCTTTGCACGGGTGTGTGTGGGAGGCGGTTGTTGCCCTCCACATCAACAGAACGCTAATACTCTGCAAAACTTCCACCTGTACACACAAGTTCCATATATTATAAAATAAGCAATATTGGAATTTAATGCTCCGTCGACGACAATGTTATTAGAGACGGCGCACAAGCTCCTACTGGGAAAGGGTGGGGAAGGGCATGGACCATGAATTTTCCAAAGGTAACATTCCGGCAACTGCCACGAATAACATAGGAAAAAGCGCGAAAACATAAATCTAGATTGTCGGATGGCGATCTGAAGCCATTCATTCCGAAAACAAGACCAGTTATTAGCCACTGTGCGTCACAGATAGTTTGTAGCTAACGAAAGCGCTGCAGAGGTTACCATTTTCAGGGTGAGGATTATTTGACAGTCTAATATAATCAAGTGACAGGCATAGAAAGTATAAGGAGGTGAAAGATAAGTACAAGAACGGAAGAGACGAGGAACAGAATGAAACAGTTGGAAGATGGACGACACATTTGAATGTGGGTAATAATGTTGGCTTACCAAGGCAGCAGAAATCATGATCACGAAATCTGCACAGAGTCCAGCTCCTTTGCCTAATACGAACAGGTTGTGGCGCCCTGTAATAGAATGAAACATAATACATTAGTAAATGTCAGCCGACCGCGGTGGCCGAGCGGTTCTAGGCGCTTCAATCCGGAACTGCGTAACCGCTACGGTCGCAGGTTCGAATCCTGCCTCGGGCAGGGATGTGTGTGATGTCCTTAGGTTAGTTAGGTTGAAGTAGTTCTAAATTCTAGGGGACTGATGACCTCAGATGTTAAGTCCCATAGTGCTTAGAGCCATTTGAACCAAGTAAATGTCACAACAAACGAAAAGCAAAATTCACAAAGGAAACACACACGTAGCATGGAGAACAGCCATCTTTGCGTAACAAACCAACCCGATCTGCTGATGGTCTATCTATATCAATAGTTCATTTCACGGCCTCGCTAACTTAATGCTTGCTTAGAAACGGGTCACTTTAGGTTTCATGGAATTAATGCTGTGTCTGATGTTCAAAATGTGTGTGAAATCTTATCGGACTTAACTGCTATGGTCATCAGTCCCTAAGCTTACACAGTACTTAACCTAAATCATCCTAAGGACACACACACACACACACACACACACACACACACACACACACACACACACACACACACACACACCCAAGCCCGATGGAGGACTCTAACCTCCGCCGAGACCAGCCACACAGTCCATGAATGCTGTGTCTGAATATTCAATGATAAGCCTTGTACCACAATTTGGTAATGCTAAGGTAATGTTAAATACAGTTTTATGAAGGTTTCAGTATATTTGCAAAACGCACCAGAGTCTGTCCCATCCTCTCGTACATTCAAAGTTAGACAGCGTTTCGTAAGCCACACTTGTCCGCCCTGTTTTGGAATATTGCTGCGCGGTCTGGGATCCTTACCAGGTAGGATTAGCGGAATACGTCGAGAAAGTTCAAAGAAGAGCAACACGTTATGTACTATCGCGAAATAGGGGAGAGAGTGTCACAGACATAATACACGGTTTGGGGTGGACACTATTAAAACAAAGTTGTTTTTCGTTGTGGCGGAATCTTCTCACGAAGTATAAACCACCAACTTTCCTCTCCGAATGCGAAAATATTTTGTTGACGCCAACCTACATAGGGAGAAACGATCATCATAATAAAATAAGGGAAATCAGAGGTCGCACAGAAAGACATAGGTGTTCGTTTTTTCCGCACGCTGTTCGAGAGTGAAATAATAGAAAGTAATTATGAATGTGGTTCGATGCCAGGCACTTGAGTGTGAGCTGCAGAGTATCCACGTAGATGTAGATGCATACCTCCATCAGAAAGTATATTTTATCGCAGTGCGGTTAATACCACGGCAGCATTCAGGGGTAAATGTGCCCGCACCACATTCTTACTATCGTCATACTCTCGGCTACGAACACGTGAATTACAGTTCTGAAGTTCACACTCCTCGTCACGGAACGTGGATTTCACAGACCTACCAACTCTTCAAAGGAGTATAGACAGCGAACTAAGAGACATCTGACGGCAGTGGGCTATGCTAGTGCAGGCAGAACTTCTTCGGAACATACTCTTGAACGCTAATTGTTGAACAGTGGGCTCCACAGCAGACGTCTCTGTGTGTTTCTATGTTGACCAAACGATTCGGTAAATTGGATTGCAGTTGGAACGGGCTCACAAGATTGCACCGTGGGTCAATGGAAACCTGTCACTTGGTCGGATGATTCACGTTTATTGTTACTGCAGACAGACGGTTGTGACCGGATGCGCCGCCATGCAGGTGAACCATGGCTCGAGGCGTGCACCGCGCAACGGACACTCACCTGGTCTTTCATGGGATCTGTGGTAGTGATCGGAAGCGCGAATATATCTACGGACTATGTGGACCTTATTGCGGACCACCTCCTTCCATTCATGCTTGACGCGTTCCCCGACGGTGATGGCATCTTCCAGCAGCACAACTGTTCCTGTAACAAGGCTGGAACTGTAGCACAGTGGTATGAGCAGCGTGATAGTGAACGCACGTTGATGTCTCCGTCACCAAAATCGCATGATACGGACCACGTGGAGAACACCTGTTACTGTACTGGTCACCAGCTCCGTGCTCACAAAGTATCGTGTCGTAGTTCACGGGAAATGCGTGGCTTGTGCTTAAGCAACTGGTGTCTCATACATCCAGAAACTTGCCAAGAACATGTCGAATTCGTGCCACGCATAATCGTTGCTGTATGGCGCTCCAAAGGCACTTAGAAGCGAGCAACACCCCATGACATAAGAATCGGTGCAGCATTACTGAGACGGTAATGTCCTGTTGCCGCACTCGCTATTAACCAGGCATATCGACGGGAAGGCAATGTCCCTACTGACTCACTCACTGACTTGTCATCCAGCTCAAATCGCTAAGGATACGAACTTGAGATCTGGACAGGCTGTGAATCTTATACTGCAGGCATCGTTTAAGAAAGGATTGTTCGAAATTTCACTCCTAATGGGATGAAAGGCTTTCTGAAAATATGTCGAAAACTGGGATTTGGTTTCTCAGTCAGAAATTAACTAAAAGCAAGAAGTGAAAGACTTTTTGAAAATAAACTATTATTAAAGAAACTACTAAATCAATTTAAAGCAACATCTATAAAAATTGGTATTTGTCTTCTCGCCTGAAAAAAAAAGTTTATCACTGTTTTTGGAAATTCAAACCACAAGGATGTGACATAGAAGATGATAAAGCACTTTCAAAGCTAAATCTACGAAAATTTATATTTGGCTTCTATGTTAGAAATAACAGACATATTTGTTTTACAGCGTTTGGAAATTCAACCCCTAAGTTGGGTGAAATAGGGTATGAAAATTTTTAAACAAATGTTTATTTATATGAAAAATTTTAAAGCTAAATCTATGAATATTGTTATTTCACTTCTCGGTTAGATGTAAAGAAATGTGTATTAGGGATGATCATTTCTGTGGAAATGCCTCCGTAAGAACGCAAAAGGCATCTTTGGGAAACACTACGCTCTTATGGCCTTAATTAGTATGCAAAGTTTAGGTGATGCAATTTGTGAACAACATAAAAATTAAATTAAAGACAAACAAGAAAATCTGGACAGGTCATACCTTCTATGCGAGCGAAGCAGTGGGAGCTGGAAGAGTCTCTGCATATGTACAAATGACAATGGCCTGACTCACTAGCTGTCTCTTTGTCGCCCAGCCCAAAACCGCTAAGGACGGAAGCTTGAAATTTGGAGAGGGTGTTGACCTTACACTGTAGGCGTCTTTTAAGAAGGGATTTTTCGGAATTCCAACCCTAAGGGTGCAATTCCGAAGGTAGACCTATGAAAATGAGTATTTAATTTCTAGGTCAGAAATAAAATGGGTGAACGTATTTTAAATAAATTATTAAGGAAACATTGAAGTATTTTTAAAGCTACATCTATCAAAATTGGTATCTGACTTCTCGTTTATAAGAAAAAAAATCTCTGTGTCAATGTTTTTTGAAATTCAACCACTACTGGGGTGCAACAGAGGATGAAATGTTTTATGAAAATATTTCAATATAAAAGCATTTTTAAAGCTGAATCTATGAAAATTTCCCTTGTCGGTTAGATATAAAGAAGTATGTATTTAGGGATGAAAGTTTCTATCCAAATATCTCCATAAGAACGCAAAGGGCATGACTAACAGGAACCTTAGACTCCAGCAACCAAAATCGCTTTTTGGTCAGCAGCACATTAGGAAAAGACAATGCTTCTATAATTTAAATTGGCGTGGAAAGTTAAGAAGGTGCGGCAGTTTGTGAATAACATAAAAGTCCAGTGAAGGAAAAAAAAAATCTGTGCAGATCATACAGCCCACGCGAGCGTATCAGCAGGCGCTAAACTAGTCGTGTAAAACCTTAGGAGGCTGTTTACAGACACTACCGTTGTGTAGAGGGATGTAACCGTTAGAACCGTAATGTTAACGTAGAGACACGTGTCGATAATAAGCACCAGGTGCAAAAATTGCCTACTGAATTTACTGAATAAATGCACAGTAATTCGCGCAAGAAGTAACTAAGAAATGTCCTGTACCATCTGAATACGCAATCGGCAGTAATAACTGGAATCAGTCACAGCATTCAAGTATCTAGGAACTTCTTTCCAGAGCGATTAAATGAAACGGCTTCTTAAGTTCAACCGTGGTAAAGGCAGATGTCAGGCTCAGAAGAGTTGGAAGGGTGCTGAAGAAGTGGAATTCAAACCACAAATACATCGCTTACAGACCCTCTCCCGATCACTTCTTGAAATTTGTTTGTCAGTAAGGGACCTGTACCAAGTTGGATTAACGGAAGAGATAAAGAAGATTTAAAGAAAAGCTATACGATTCAATCCGTAAGTGTTTAGTGAGAGTGAGATTGTCGCGAAATGCCCAGGAACCTCTAATGGGAGACACGACAACAGGACTATGCTCACAGAATCCCCACAGCCCACGTTCCAAAGTGGTGTCAGAAGAATGTGCTGGTGAGAATGTGTATCAGAGATTGCGGCTATCACTGAAACAACCGGATTTCGATTACACCGGTTTTCATCATCTCCAGTTTAAACTGACTGTTAAAAGCGTTGAAAATAACTGGTTTCCGAATTAATTGATTTTGGGTTTTTTTATTGCTTTTACTTCCAGAAACAAAATCAGTTACCTAACAAAGATGGAAATGTCTTAATACTCCCTGAGACTTCAAGATAGATACAACCAAAGTATCGAATAATATAAGTAAATGAAAGAAAATTGATTCGTTCACCATTCACAGCTTTTCTCTAGAAGTTATGAGATGCTGACTACTACCAAAAAATCATCAGTGTTTCAAATTTTTTGAGGCTCTTCTTAAAAATCGTGCTGTATTCGAGGAAGACTTTTTAGTTTTTAAATAAATTTTTTTAGAAAATTGGTAGCTTTTATTTCTAAAATTTCCATTGCTTTGAAATATTGAGTTGTTATAGAACATGGGAAAAGGGATCAATGCATTTCGATAACAATTACGACAGTTAGAAGAGAGCAACAATACATGACTTAAGAAACTACTCCATTACTGAGACAACAGTTCACCTGTTATCGTATGGCAATCCCTCCTTCTCCCCCCCCCCCCCCCCCCCCCCCGCCCTCCTCCCGTCGTCGGTAGTTTCTCACCGTCGCCGCACAAATTTTACACAAAAGCTTATAGTTTGTCGTCCATTTCTATGAAATAATTAAAGAGAAAGAAAATACGGCAACAGTAATAAATTAAAAACTTAACGCTACTTTCAAGGTTAATAATAAAAACAGAAAGTAACTGATCTGCTGCCAGTATCGAAGTAATATGATTTTACCTACATGTAGCACGTGGGACAAATCAGAGAGCCCCATCTTCAATTTTCACTCTTTATCGCTGACTATTCGTAATGCCCAAATAATGGTATGGTCCTCAAATACTGCGTTTTAACTTTATTTTCAATTTCCTCGTCCTGTTGTGGCCTACTATTTTAAAGCACTGTATCCTTCATCTGGTGCTGTTATATGCACTTGTGATGTGTTTGTGCCGTTCAAACGAAAAAGTTTAGCACCCCTGCTATAGCAAGTTTATATACGGGTAAACTTTATCCTTTACTCCAAAGAGAGGACCACTGGAAGTTCTCTTTGGTCATCACGTGATCATGAAGTAGGGGAAGTGGTCTAGTGGGGCCTGATAGTTAGTTTCCGAAAGGAATAGAGCTTTACTTTCAGCATCCTTTATCACCCAGGAGCAGTATCCTTTGGTTTTTTGGGAGCAGTGCCGTTTCTAGCCCGAAAACACTTGTCTTTGGTGGAGAGTTCAGTGGCTTCCGAAATATTTGTATGACCTTTGAATGACATTGTTTCTGAGGAAATGAGACGTCTTACAGATCAACGGTTTTTTTACCCAGTTATTAATAAAAAATTTAAAACAAGCCTGTTTTAACCAAGACTATAAGAAATCCGAAAAATATCGGTTACTCGGATCTAAAATACTGATAACGGTTTTAACCGGTCGTTTTTCTCGTGTCTACTGTGTACTACATACCATTTCCAGACCACGTCCTGGGCTCCTTGCCACCATGAAGGATGTTACCCATGTTTAATCAGCCATTTCGTATTCCTCCGGACAGCTAGTGCAGCGCAGCGCACCGGACACCGCCTATGTGGCTTGAAAATATAAGTCAAAGTTACTGACTGCTAGTCTGGAGCTGTAACTGAGGCATCCTGGTTGTGACCTCGTGTCTCGGTTCGCAGTGCGCTGCTCTCCGGAATAACCACTGCTCATACAACGTAAGCTTCCACAGCTGGTACTGACGTCACTTAAAACTTCCGGGCTCGGTGTATAAAACTTTCTCCTCGCGTTTCCTCTCCGACTGCGGGAGACATCTTCAGGGGTAGAGTGGCGTACTGAAACGAGAACCCGAGGAAGAGCCGAATATATGCGCAATGTAGAGGGTACCACAGTCAATCACGTCACGTCTGTACGAGATTATCTCTGCTAGTGCCAACATGCTCGACTCAAAGTAATCGATCGTCAGTATTACGGTGCAATGTTGACATCCAAACTTTATCTAATTTAACACCTTCCTCTTTTCTAATAAAATTATTAGGGTGTTTATAAATTGCAATACCCTCTCTATAAATATGGGCATGATAATGCAACGTTTTCGATATGATACTCGTCTCTGTGAATTTTTTTTCATGAACACCCTCTCGGCAAAGATGTTCCACTACGAACGATTTAGTCTTATGTTCCAGGCCGCAACTCTTCTTGATTGTTACCAGACGGATGTGTACACTACTTCTTGTGGTACCTATATAAAACAAAACCCAAGTACAAGGAATTTTATGTACACCCCCCAGTGTAGCAGAAGGATATCCATTTTTTTTCTTTCTGGTGAGCCTGAAGGGAGTTTCCAAACCACACATGCTCGACACCTTCCCAGTGCGATATGTAATCGTACTGATGAACGGAAGGAAAACTTTCCCTTTGGGCGGCCGCCTGATCGTCTCCGTAGGGCGAAGTGCTCGACAGATCCCCTAGTTCGGAAAACCGTTCTTCTTGAATGTCGACCGTTGAAGTTCAAGCTCATATTTCAAAAAAGTTGGTTCACAAATTTTGTGCGCTCCGTCCGTCAAGGTTTGAATCACACCTCTTTTTTTGTGTGGGGTCGTGGTCAGAATCTTTATGCAGGTGACGGAGAGGAAACGTTAGGAGAAAGTTTTAGACATGGGCCGCGGCCTATTAACCCGGAAGGCGAACTGCAGTTTGATATAAACCGCCCTCCGCCGCAGAGTAAACGCTTAATTCTAATAGCTCGGAAAGGCGACTCACAACGATACTCACATTCCGGTGCACTGACAAATCGTTGATAGACGTCATCGTGGTCGACGCTGAGGTCCGCACACTGGTAATCTACCTGCGAACATTACGCTTATATAAGCTATATTATAAAAGAAACCAAAGTTGGCAGCTGCAGTTGCTTTCCTATTATGTATATCACCACTATCATCATCAAGTATTGCATTAACAGACCTTAACGGTTTACAGCAGAAAAACCAAAGAAATAAACACATTAAAAAAAAGGAGAAATAGTAGCATGAAAACATTATGGAAGAACACATTGCGAAAGCCCAACAACAAAGGAAGGTCGGTCAGTCACAACAGAGGAGATACCGACTGTAGACGGTAGTCCATCGTTGACCTTTCCATGCTTCATCGGCCATCGGTGTCGCCTACACTTCTTTAAGGATTGTTAACACTCGATACTTCCATTGCGTCTTTGGACGTTCCTTCGTTTTCCAGCACAGGCAGCAAACTGAGGCGGCACTAACATCAGACGTTAATGCTGGGAAGAGTACAAATATGTCTAAATAGACAGTTTACCGAACAATGGTAAAGATGGCCCACGCATGTGCCAGTGTTAACACCACAACATCTACATCAACATTTAAACTTCGCAAGCCACCCAAAGGTGTGTGGCGGAAGGCACTTTATGTGCCACTGTCATTACCTCTTTTCTGTTCCAGTCGCGTTTGGTTCGCGGGAAGAACGACTGTCTGAAAGCCTCCGTGCGCGCTCGAATCTCTCTAATTTTACATTCGTGATATCCTCGGGAGGTATAAGTAGGGGGAAGCAATATATTCGATACCTCATCCACAAACGCACCCTCTCGAGGGGGCCGTCACCTTTAAATACCGGCTCCTCGACGAGTGTTCCAGTTTTACGGCCGAGCTTTTTGCTCTCCATCAGGCCGTTCAATATGCCCGCCGCCACCGCCATTCATCGTATGTACTCTGCTCTGATTCACTCAGTGCTCTTCAGAGCCTTGGAGCTCCGTATCCAGTCCATCCCTTGGTGCAACGGATCCAGCAGTCCCTCCATTCTTTTGCTGGTGATGGCTCTCCTGTCAGCTTTCTGTGGGTTCCCGGCCATGTAGGAGTGCCGGGAATGAGGCTGCTGATGCTGCAGCCAAGGCTGCAGTCCTCCTGCCTCGGCCAGCCTCCCATTGTGTCCCGTAATCTGACATTAGTGGGGTTGTTTGTAAGAGGCTTGTGTCATTGTGGTGGGATACTTGGTCATCACTTCAAGGAATCAAGCTCCGGGCCGTAAAACCGTTCCCAACTGCTTGGACGACCTCCTCCCCACCATCTCGGCGAGAAGAGGTCCTTCAGACCAGGTTGCGGATTGGGCATTGCTGGTTTAGCCACCGCTACTTGCTCTCCGGTGACCCAGCCCCGCAGTGCCCTTGTGGTCATGCACTGACAGTGCGCCATGTTTCATTGTCGTGTCCCCGTTTTAGTCAATCTCGTGTTGTCCTGTCTCTGCCATCTACTTTGCAGAATATTTTAGCTGATGACGCTCGAGCAGCTGCTCGTGTTCTTCGTTTTATTACTTTGACTGGCTTGTCCAAAGACATCTAACGGTTTCACTTATTTTATCTGCATCTTTGTAAGAACTTTCTGGTGGTCCCCCCCCCCCCCCCTTGAGTTTTACTAGATTCTATGTGCTCTTACAATTGTGACTGGGCGCTAATGACCTCAGTAGTTGAGCGTCCTTAAACCCCAAATAAAACAAAAAAATAATTAAAAAGCACCCTCTCGAAACCTGGCGAGGAAGCTACACCGCGATGCAGAGCGCCTCTCTTGCAGAGTCTGCCACCTGAGTTTGCGAAACATCTCCGTAACGTTATCACGGTTACCAAATAACCTTGTGACGAAGCGCGCCGCTCTTCTTTGAATCTTCTCTATTTCCTCCGTCAACCCGATCTCGTACGGATCCCACACTGATGAGCAATACTTAAGTATAGGTCGAACGAGTGCTTTGTAAGCCACCTCCTTTGTTGATGAACTACATTTTCTAAGGACTCCCCCAATGAATCTCAAGCTGGTACCCGCCTTACCTACAATTAATTTTATGTGATCGTTCCACTTCAAATCGTTCCGCACGCATACTCCCAGATATTTTACAGAAGTAACTGATACCAGTGTTTGTTCCGCTATCATATAATCATACAATAAAGGATCCTTCTTGCTATGTATTCGCAATACATTAGATTTATCTATGTTAAGGGTCAGTTGCCACTCCCTGCACCAAGTGCCTATCCGCTGCAGATCTTCCTGCATTTCGCTACAATTTGCTAATGCTGCAACTTCTCTGTATACTACAGCATCATCCTCGAAAAGCCGCATGGAACTTCCGACACTATCTACTAGGTCATTTATACATACATTGTGAAAGCTACGAATGAAACGGGTACGGGACTATCGGAACTGGACGTTCACGCAGTGGCAGAGCGTTGCAAGGTCTGATGAATCCCGATATCTTCCTCAGCTTGCCGATGGGAGGGAGCGAATCCGTCGTCTTCCAGGGGAACTGCTTCTGTACTGCGGGACGGGGACAAGCAGGCGGCGGCTCCATTATGCTCTGGGGAACATTCACGTGGCCATCTGTGGGTCCAGTGGAGCTCGTGAAAGGCACCGTGACGGCCAAGGAATACTGTTCACCAGTTGCATACCACGCACATCTGTTCATAACGATCATGTTTCTCGACGGCAGTGGCATTTTTCAACAAGATAGTGAGCCATTTCACAAGGCCAGCAGTGTGATGGAGTGGTGTGAGGAATACAATGACGAAATCCAAGATCTGAATCTGATCGAACACATCTAGGATGTGATTGAACGTGGCGTGGTCAGAGCTCATGCACTCCCCCCACCCCCACCACCACCCCCTTCGGAATTCACGGGAGTTCGGTGGCTTGCGTATGCAGATGTGGTGCCAACTTCTTCCAGCGACCTACCTAGGCCTCCTGCTTCCACGCCACGACGCGTGGCTGCTGTTATCCGTGTCACAGGTGGACATACCGGCTATTCGGTTGGTGGTATGTATATTACATACAGGATGTTACAAAAAGGTACGGCCAAACTTTCAGGAAACATTCCTCCCACACAAATAAAGAAAAGATGTTATGTGGACATGTGTCCGGAAACGCTTAATTTCCATGTTAGAGCTCATTTTAGTTTCTTCCACCTACGCTCAGTGGAGCACGTTATCATAATTTCATACGGGATACTCTACCTGTGCTGCTAGAACATTTGCCTTTACAAGTACGACACAACATGTGGTTCATGCACGATGGAGCTCCTGCACATTTCAGTCGAAGTGTTCGTACGCTTCTGAACAACAGATTCGGTGACCGATGGATTGGTAGAGGCGGACCAATTCCATGGCCTCCACGCTCTCCTGACCTCAACCCTCTTGGCTTTCATTTATGGGAGCATTTGAAAGCTCTTGTCTACGCAACCCGCTTACCAAATGTAGAGACTCTTCGTGCTCGTATTGTGGGCGGCCGTTATACAATACGCCATTCTCCAGGGCTGCATCAGCACACCAGGGATTCCATGTGACGGAGGGTGGATGCATGTATCCTCGCTAACGGAGGACATTTTGAACATTTGCTGTAACAAAGTGCTTGAAGTCACGCTGGTGCGTTCTGTTGCTGTGTGTTTCCATTCCATGATTAATGTGATTTGAAGAGAAATAATAAAATGAGCTCTAACATGGAAAGTAAGCGTTTCCGGACACATGTCCACATAACATATATTCTTTCTTTGTATGTGAGGAATGTTTCCTGAAAGTTTGGCCATACCTTTTTGCAAAACCCTGCATGTCTACGTAGTTCAGAAGGTATAAGGTTTAGAACATTGGAAACAACTCTGCTGTCACTAACTGTACTTCTAGTTTCGATTTGCGTAGAAGAAGAGTTCAAGCGGCATTTAAAAAATATATAACTTGATGTCGAGACTGATATCTGTTTACAGTTATGGACTGTGTATTCCTGTCCATTGTGTGAGCTCCTGAAATGGGTGCATCTGTGGCCTAATGCACTTTTCACATTTTGTTTCGTTTGGTACATATATGAGGCGGCAGAGTGAGGAGCTGGAACAACCTGTATATAGAGCCATTCATTGAAGTTGCTCACTTCAGATATTACCTGAATCCCTTAAGATATCGCATTTCTGTCTTCATCCAAATTATTTGTGAAAAGCTCTTCATTAAAAGACGTATAATCTCTTTTAACAATTATACTAATTACAGACATATCGCTATCAAATACCTTTCAGTACTTTCAGTTGCTAGTATCTAAAATAGAAAAATTCAACAGTCTTTTCTCCTTCTTCCTCTGTCTTCTCTGACAAAGTAACTCTTCCAAAGTTTTGTTAGCATGCACTCAAGTCTCAGGGAATGTCCCCCCTATCCACTTCTTCTTCCTTTCTGATATTACCTGGAGCAGTCTTCTCTTCTCGCCAACCTTTTCCAACTTTCTTTCGTTACTAACTTTTTCCAGCCAGCTGCCACACCCACATCTCAAATGCTTCTCGTTCTTTCTTTTCTCTTTTTTTTTCGTCCTTTCTCCTCAATGTCCATGTTTCTGCCCCACAGAGTGGTCAGAAACACTTCCTAGCTTCTTTTGTATGGAGACAGTGTAACTGCCATTGTTGCAGAATATTTAAATGTGTGTAACAAGATATGAAATACGCGCAGTGCAACAAATCAGACACAATAGTTGGGAAAATCAAGAGCTATAGTTGAAAGCGTCTGTGATTTCTGTATCCTGCACATCCAAATGTAGCCAGGAAACAGTTGAATAAAATGCCGCGACGGACACTATTTTAAACCGAAATGGTTATGGTAGCAAAAAAATAAAAGAAAAATTCAGTTACTTCACAAACAGTACCAGAATTTAAAAAATTGTTTATTACTCTTTGATTGAAACAGCTTCGTGGCCGATGTTTCAGCTATTCGAGTGGTAGAGCCCAGCTGTCAGGTAATAGGCTCGTTGTGTTGCCTGTTTCATACATAGGTATGTGTAAACCATGTCAGGTGTAGATGACCGCAAGCCCACAACACTACCCCGCCACTGCAGTGTGACGATCACAAAGTTGTTTTCTTCGAGCTATGCGATTTTAGGAGCATCATATATTGCAAAGACTTTGGAACTCACCATTTGCAGACCACAGAAGCTAAACGCGAGCCAACGCAAGGTGGTCTCGCTCAACATAGCGACCGACCGCTGCTCCGGTGTCCTGGGTTTCCGTGGAAACAACTGCCTTGTAATCCTCACGCTCCCATATTATAGCTAACCATCGTTACGGGATGCCCTCGTTACAGCGAAGTGCTAGTTCGTGTAGCAGTCTGTTTTTTGGTCCGGATTTTAAGTGTACCGTCTCTCTCTCTCTCTCTCTCTCTCTCTCTCTCTCTCTCTCTCTCTCTCTGTGTGTGTCTGTGTGTGTGTGTGTGTGTGTGTGTAACCCGCCTTATAGTGAGTGGGAGTGGATACTTGCGGTGGCACTATTATTTTCCCGGTTTCTTGTTTCACTTCTAAATAGTACGAGAGAAGAATGACAACCAGCAAGGCATGTGTTGTTGTTTTGGTATTCAGTCCGAAGACTGGTTTGATGCATCTTCCTACGCTACGCCGTCGTGCGCACGCCTTTCCATCTCTGCATAACTTCTTCAGTATACACCCATTTGAAACTGCTTGTTTTTAAGCTTAGCCATCGCTCCTTCATCTCCTCCCCCCACCCGACCCCACTCAATTACTAATCTGACGATTCTTAAACGCCTCATGATGTGTCCTATCAACCGAGCCCTTCTTCCAATCAAGTTCCGCCATAAAGCACTTTTCTTCAATTGTATTCAGTACAACCTCATTAATTAATAGATCTACCCATATAATCTTCAGCATCATTCTGTAGTACCATTTTTAGTAGTAGTAGTAGTAGTAGTAGTAGTAGTAGTAGTAGCTTTATTCATCCGTAGATCTCTTTACAGCCGGCCAGAGTGGCCGAGCGGTTCTAGGTGCTACAGTCTGGACCCGCGCGACCGCTACGGTCGCAGGTCCGAATCCTGCTTCGGGCATGGATGTGTGTGATACCCTTAGGTTAGTTAGGTTTAAGTAGTTCTAAGTTCTAGGGGACTGATGACCTCAGCAGTTAAGTCTCATAGTGCTCAGAGCCGTTTGAACCATCTCTTTACAAGGATGCAGAACATGTCAAAGTATTTACAAATTTAGATCAATTTAACACAAGCTAATTCGTATACACATACAGACTAATAGTTACAGATAATCATTAGATTTACTTCTGGTATACAATACTTTTTTTACAAATAACTTATTAAATAATGTAATGCCACATTGTTCACTCATATCTCACTATCAGTCACTGCACACACTATACACAAATTGCTTCATAACACTTCACTCACTACACACACACACACACACACACACACTGGTGATCGCTGAGCCATTTTCTCTACTGCAACTTCCAATTTGCTATCCCAAAACCCTGAGTCAGCATCCCTCCATAATGAGTGAGATTCTGAGCTCAGTAAGAGGAAGAGGTGTAAGTATTGTGCCATGCATAGCTTGGGGGTAAGTATTTCTAGAAAGGAAAAAAAGAAAGAAAAAAACATAAAGTTAAGGTGGTACGTGGAATGTTGGATATTTTATAGTCACTATTATTATTATAATTATTATTATTTATTTGTATAACAATTTTTTTCAAACCCAGAAGCTCCTATACTCTTCTTGTATCACCTGCTGATGACCCGCGTTTCTCTTTCGTATTACGTTATACTCGAGGCAAATACCTTCAGACAATACTTCCTAATACTTAAATTGATGTTCCATGTCAAAGAATTCCTCTCTTTCGGAAATTCTTCTCTTTTACTGCAATTCTGCATTTTATACCTTCTCCACCTTGGCCTTCATCAGTTTTTTTTCTTCCCAAATAGCAACACTCTTCTACTTTTAGTATCTCATATCCTAATCTCATTTCCTCAGCATCACCTATTTTAATGCCGCTGTTGTTTGGGTCTTCTCCGTCTTTCCTATTAATTGCACCTGGTGTGGATCCCAGGCTAAGCAAGCTACATCTACATTTCAATTCACACTTAAATAGCTGGCAGAGAGTTCGCCGACTCACTTTCAGACTTCATCTCTACAGCTCCCCTCGCGAACAGGGCGCGGGAAAAACGAACACTTAAACATTTGCGTGCGAGCTCTAAGTTCTCTTATTTTATTACGATGGTCATTTCTCCCAATGGAGGTTGGTGCCTACAAAATATTCTCGCATTCACGAGAGAAGGTTAGTGATTGAAATTTCACGACAAAATCTCACCGCAAAGGGCTCGTTGGCTCAGGTACAGCCGTGGCCTGTATACAGCATACGATGTTGGAAGAACTTTGTGAGAAGAATTTCAGAGCGAGTTCTATTGAATGATTATGCTGTCATAACAACGTAATCAAACTGAATTTATCATCTATTCTCTTTGCCAAGGCTTACCAATATACTAAAATATGCCTGATGCATATCTAGATATTTAGAGACTCACCTGTGGCGTTTGAAATCCTGCTGCATTTTGTTTTATAGTGCCTCTCCGTCATGTACACTACGTGAAGAAATTTCGTTCATTTTATGTGCGTGTTATAAAAAAAGTTAAGAATGTTATTATAATTATTGTAATTCTTTTCTATCATAATAATGAGTTATTTCTTCCAATTAACGAAATACAAGTTTGTGAAAGGGCAAACTAATGAACAAATAAAACCATGAATAAGAAAGGGAAAATAATAATTTAAAAACAAGTATAAGTGAAACATGTAATTAGAATAGCAATGGATGTCTTGATATTTTAATTCGGTACGTTGAAAACACTCAGATTACTGAGCATAGGCTATTGTTCAAAAACAGTATTTCACAAACCATGATTATTACATAGGGGTATTTATATTGTAACAAAAGCTGTCGTGTAGTGGCTGGTGGGATATTATGGAAAATTTCAAACTGTTACAAAAGTTGATTATACCCTTTTCAAGAACGTTAATTACATGTCAACTTTTATTTGAAAAACATTTTTATATTGTACATCATCGTTTTGATGATAATCCCTCTAAAACTAAAATACCAAATTACTTTTTGGGATGTGTGTAACATTTTCATAAAAGCAAAATTGGTCACACAAAAAAGTATTGCCCTATTTTGCCTCCTCTGAACACTCGCCAAGTCTCATCAGGATCGTTTACTGACACTTGGAAAAGTTTCCTTGTTAGTGCAAGGATTCTGACAGACTCACTATTGGCAACATACAATGCAGCAGGTGGTGAGTCAGGACTGGGTTGATTCGGTACGAAAAATTAGTGACTGTAGGCCCTGATTTTTAGGCGGTTTTTCGTCCTCATTTAAGTAAATGCTAGGTTGGTCGCCGACCTCCGCCTCAGAAAATGCGATATAAAAACAAATTAAAATAGCGAACATGCCCGCGAATGGCAAAGGTTCCGACTTGGGAGTCTCAGTACAGTTTTTATAAATTATGGAGTGCAGCAATCAGTCGTCCTTTTGTAGATTATATTACACAAATCCTGGTTTCGGCTAGTAGCTAGCCATTCTCAATGCACTGTTTTTTACTCAAGGCATTTAAGTCCCTGTTTTTCCGGCGTCAGTCACAGTACTTTGAATACTTACACGCATTGAAAATAGAAAACAGTGCATTGAGAATGGCTAGCTATTAGCCGAAATCTGGATTTGCGTAATAAAATCTAAAAAAGGACGACTGATTGCTGCACTCTGTAATTTATAAAACGGAGTAGCGTTTGCTGGGTAGTCCCACATCCACAGTTGTTGTGTAAACAGTCACAGACAGTGCAGTATGGCACAGAGAAGACGCCTACCCGAATGTCTGCGATGTAGGGACATAGGCAGAATGGAAACAGGACAGTCGCAAACTCATGTGGCCCTGTGGCGTAACGTGAATTGTTCTGTTGTTTCTCAGATGAGGAGGCAGTTTATAGAGACCAGGACAGGGCTGACCACTTGTGACATCAGATATAGAGAGGAACGTTATTTGGCTTTAAGGGCATGACGGCACCTCCTTAGTACTGCACGTCAACTGACATCTGACCTCGCAGCATCTATTGGACGTGTTGTATCGAGGCAAACGGTGTAGAGACAGTGTTGCCTTCCATTGTTGATGCCCTGCAGTCTGCTTACCTCTGGCGTGTCTTCACGGAAAGGAACGTCTAGAGTGGAGCCGTCAACGTGCCACCGGGACAGTCGAACGGTGGACCAACGTTCTTTCCACAGATGAGCCTCGATTCGTTCTGTAGAGTGGTTCTCGACGGATTCGCATCTGAAGGGAATGTGGAACACGATTTCGAGACCCGAACATTGTGGAAAGAGACCAATATCGAGGAGGCTCGTTAATGGTGTAGGTAGGTACTATGTTGAACACTGGAAAATCTCCTCATGAAACTGTACGAGCTAATCGGCCATGCTTAACTGCTGTCAGGTACTGAGACGAGTCCTCGGCACCTCATGCACGGTTGTTGCGAGGTGCCGCGCGCCCGGACTTCCTACTGATGGACGCTAATGCTCGACCTCATAGAGTATGAGTAGTTGACGTTTTCTTGGAAACGGAAAATACTGCAAGCATGGCGTGGTCTGCTCACTCTCCCGATTTGAATTCCATAGAGAATGTCTGGGATGCACTAGGCAGACTGGATGCAGCACTTCAGCATCCACCAACACTCTTGCGACTTCCGAGCCACTCTGCAGGCAGAACTGAGGCAACTGCCTCAACATCACATTGATTACGTTATTCGCAGCATGTTCCGTCGTCGCGGCCTGTATTGCTGCCAGAGACGGTCACACCCCATAGTGAGCACATTAACCAACTGTCACAATGTGTGTGCAGATCTGTTAAGTTGCGAAAAACGAATAACATTTTCGTGTACTATTATGTATCTTGCAGTTGTTTACGTTCTGTACTCTTTACATTGTTTCTACTTTGCTATCACCTTTTTATACTTTTTTGTGGAAAAAAGCAACCTTGCAAAATTTCCGTTTACTGCTTTAATTTTGGACGCCGGTGTACTTCGTTGGCGAGGGAACTTGAGCACCAAGCGTCGTTCCAATGAATCTCTCTGGAATTGGCGTTTTTTTTACACCTGGTTTTATGTGCTATCTGTAGAATATGTGCTGCGATGAAATTTCGGTAATGTTAAACAGGTAAGAATGAAGCTAACAACGAAATAATGGTTCTAAATATAAATACTTTCTTGCTATTTCATGCCCTAAATATAACACTAATCTTCGTGTGGATAGCAACTTTTATAGCAGACAGCGTTCGATTCGGCAATGACTCCAGTGGTATGTTGGCATTCGTAATGGCATTTAATACCGAGGCTAGTCCCAAACGCGTCAGTTTACTTTTTGCCACAACGGAACGGGATGATGTCATAATTGTTGAAGGCAATCAAAACATCATTTACTTGCAGGACACAATCCCTCACAAGAGCAGCATAAAAAAGTGACCGTGCCGCCGCAGCACAACGACACGAGTCAGCCCACTCTCTCTCGCGGGGACTGCGTTATTAATGTTACACGTGACTGACCTCGTAGTTTAATGAACTTAAACATTGGACTACATTGTAAAACAGCAATTACAAGATTTCGTAGCATGAACATTCATAACAACGAATCAACAAATAAATGCAAAATATTATAATATTGGGAAACGTAAGTTTCACTGCAGAAAATTGTGAAAACCTGAAATTTATTACGTAACACAAAGCGCTTTGCTGCCACATCCTCACGTGTGCTTCGCCCTCAAACATAGCCGCCTCGTCCACATGTCCCGCCCCCCCTCTCCACCAATAAAAAATAAATAAATAAAAGAAGAGAACCATTGGCCCGCTTGCCTCGCCGTACCTGTCTGGCAACATGAGGCCAGACTACAAGAAATGCAGTTTGCAATTTTTTTTTCTATTTGTATCGTGTCTGTTCCGAAAAGATGACACATTTTATCGATGTAGCTGTTTTCCCCCTTATTAACTAGAATGTGTGCCTAGAAGTGGGTGATCCACAACATTGCCACAAAAAGTGCTGTTGTCCAGGATTCTAGCAACTACTCCTTTCGATAGCACACGCTTTGGCAACACAGGGATCGCCAGTAGCTTATGTTGTCAACTGCTATGTGGGTAGCAAATACGCATGATCATATCGGCTTTTGTCACTACAGGGCTCACTTCTTCCCTGAATAACATCTATGTGGGGCATTTTGCTGCGTGACATAGGCCGACTAAATATTTTAATCGGAAAGTGTACAGTTTGCGACTTACACACACACACACACACACACACACACACACACACACACACATACACATACACATACATTAAAAAAACCTTAAAACCCACTGTCTCTCTCTCTCTCTCTCTCTCTCTCTCTCTCTCTCTCTCTCTCTCTCTCTCTCTCTCTCTCCCCCCCCCCTCTCTCTCCCCCCTCTCTCTCCCCCCTCTCCTCTCCTCTCCCTCCCCCTCTCCTCTCCCTCCCCCCTCTCCTCTCCCTCCCCCCTCTCCTCTCCCTCCCCCCTCTCCTCTCCTCCCCCCTCTCCTCTCCCTCCCCCCTCTCCTCTCCCTCCCCCCTCTCCTCTCCCTCCCCCCTCTCCTCTCCCTCCCCCCTCTCCTCTCCCTCCCCCCTCTCCTCTCCCTCCCCCCTCTCCTCTCCCTCCCCCTCTCCTCTCCCTCCCCCCTCTCCTCTCCCTCCCCCCTCTCCTCTCCCTCCCCCCTCTCCTCTCCCTCCCCCCTCTCCTCTCCCTCCCCCCTCTCCTCTCCCTCCCCCCTCTCCTCTCCCTCCCCCCTCTCCTCTCCCTCCCCCCTCTCCTCTCCCTCCCCCCTCTCTCTTTTTCACACACACACACACACACACACACACACACACACACACATTCATTAATTCCAGGCATACAAATAACAATTTCAAATCGTAGTTTTGGCTTAAACAATTTATCTACTTTAAGGTGTAAGTGGTTGCAGATGAGAAACTGTGGAACAAAACAGTCACTGTAGAAACACAACACATCAGAAAAACCACACCATGTGGTGAAAAGGTATGAATTCGTATTTTATGTGTTTTTCAAATATCTGTAATTACGATTTAATAACTAAGAGTTACATGTATACAAACAATAAAGAACATTCTTTATCTTTAACAGATGGAAAATAAAATCCCATTGAAGATGCTGCAAATGCAGTGAAACATGTTTGGGTTAAGAAACAAAAAATGTGTTTCGCTACTGGCGGACGCTATTCGAAACATAATAACGTAAATATTGACGGCGACACATCTGCTCAGAAACTGTCTTCCTGCCTCTCTAGCCTGCACAGCATTCACTAAGTTAGAACTTGACTTTGTGAAAAACGAAGCGTGATTTCCTTCAGAACCCGGACCATAGTGAATCCAACAATTTTTTAAACCTTTCCCCAGAAGAAGGCTTTTGTATAGCAGCAGTAGTTTTTACATTATGACGCGGTACCAAACCCCGAAAACTTTTATGTCGACTGACTCTGGCCGCGGAAGCCTACGCAACTATATTAGCACCATGTCGTTTCTTAGTCGAGTCCCCGTTCTGGATATAGCAACACAATGAGTGTATCAGCATGCGGAGGCTCCGGGAGAACGAGCGATGGCAGTTGCATTCGTTATCGTCGTACGGTCACAGCACCTGCATAACAGTATAGAATGCCACTGGGTTCACAACAAGATTATCCTGGCTCTGCATCGCATGTAAGTTCCACAGCGGCTATTATACATCTGACATGTCAAGTCCAATGGGCGTGTCCTATCTACTAGGTCTCTGTGAGGTTATTTTTCAGTAAGACAACGAGAGACCGCATGTTGCCTGTGTTAACCTGACCTCCTTCGACACGGAGGGTGCTCGGTTGTAACCCACCCAATGTAATTGCCCAGAAACTGGCTCGCCGCCATGCACCAGCCACTACCATCAACGAACTGCGATGTGAAGTGGACGCAGAGTGGAATGAAGTACACCTACCGAGGCTGGACAGAAACATGGAAGCATCAAAAACACAAGAGGTTGCCGTCCCTAATGTGTATGAAAACGTTTGGCGTTGAGAGCTCATACCAGTCGTATCAGAATTGATAAATACAGGTCCCGTATGGTTTTCAAGGGAATCTTACACCATTCTTCATGCAAAATAAAGACAAGTACAGGTAACGATGGTGGAAGCGCTTAGCGATGACACACTCTTCAATCCAAGGTGGTCCCCAAAGTTTCGATGTAAGGTGGCTGTGGTGGCCAGCACAGATGTAACAGTTCATCCTCGTGTTTAAAAATCAGTCCTGGAGGACGGGAGCTGTGTGAACAGGGCCCTTGTCGCCTTTGAACACAGTATCGCCATTGGGGAACAAACACTGACCATGGGATGGACCTGATCACATACACCTCGACAGCAATGCTTTCTTACAGACTAACCCTGGGGGTCCACGGAATAGCGCGATATGGCTGCTCAAATCATCACCGAACCCCCGCTGTGTTTCATTTTTGGGACTCGGCCAGAAGTTGGAAACTGTGAAACAAGATTCATTCGACTCAAAGTCATTCTTCCATTACTCGATAGTCTAGGTTTTATGCCTTCTGAAGCACATTTTCCTGAAACCTCCTGGCAGATTAAAACTGTGTGCCGGACCGAGACTCGAACTCGGGACCTTTGCCTTTCGCAGGCAAGTGCTCTACCAACTGAGCTACGCAAGCACGACTCACGCCCCGTCTTCACAGCTTTACTTCCGCCAGTACCTGAACCTCGTCTCCTACTTTCCAAACTTTACAGAAGCTTTCCTGCGAACAGTTCTAATCTGCCAGGACGTTTCATATCAATGCACGCTCCGCTGCAGAGTTAAAATCTCATTCTGGAAACATCCCCCAGGCTGTGGCTAAGCAATGTCTCCACAATATCCTTTCTTTCAGGAGTGCTAGTTCTACAGGTTCGCAGGAGAGCTTCTGTAAAGTTTGGAAAGTAGGAGACGAGGTACTGGCAGGAGTAAAGCTGTGAAGATGGGGGGTGAGTCGTGCTTGGGGTGTTCACTTGGTAAAGCACTTGCCCGCGAAAGGCAAAGGTCCCGTGTTTGAGTCTCAGTCTGGCACTCAGTTTTAATCTGCTAGGAAGTTTCATATCAGCGCACACCCCGCTGCAGAGTGAAAATCTCATTCTGGACACATTTTCCTGTTATGAGCATTTGCATCACTGACACGTGTTTTTGGAATTGCAGCTCGCCTTGCAAAACCCTGCCTATGGAGCTCCCTTGGCGTTGTTTTAACGCTGACAGGTTTACAGTGGGCGACATTCAGTTCTGCAGTCACTTTTACAGCTGTCGTCCCCTAATTTTTCGTCACAATCCTCATCAATGACCTTTCCTCATGACCACTCAACACACCCATTCCTCTGCTTTGTGACTTAGTAGATGAAGTTTCTCTACTTTCCCTGTGTACGGTATTCTTTTTCTCTTTGTGTTATTTCACTCCCAAAAATGGGGTGGGCTGGCAGGGGCGCAATACGCCACTTTTCAGCCGAGAGAGTTAAAGAAACAACCTAGTCAAATAAGAAAAGAACAAATAACAGAGAATGGTATAAAGCGATGAAAAAAAAGAAACAAGAGCAAAAATAGATGACTATAAACTGTAGATTTAAAAACAACATAGACGAGAGCCACACAAACATGTGAAGAATGAACACTATGAGTCAATACGAAAAACAAAGAAACACCAGTGGGAGCACAAAGGGATGATGCTGGTGACACTGTTTGTGCTCGTGGAACGTAGCACTGCACACGGCGCTGGAGTAACACTGACAGACACCACAACGAAAACGTTAAAAATCACTGCACTGAAAGGGACCTACCACTGGGTGAAGAGAGGAGGGGGAAGAAAAAATAATGGTTCAGATGGCTCTGAGCACTATGGGACTTAACAGCTGTGGTCATCAGTCCCCTAGAACTTAGAACTACTTAACCTAACTAACTTAAGGACATCACACACATCCATGCCTGAGGCAGGATTCGAACCTGAAACCATGGCAGTCTCGCTGTTCCAAACTGTAGCATTTAGAACCGCTCAGCCACTCTGGCTGGCTGGGGAAGTAAAGTGAGGGGGGAGAGATGGTAGGGGGAAACCAGGAACGGGGTAGGAGGGGTCAGTGGAGGGGAGAAGGAAAGGAGCTGGAAGCCCGGGGGAGGGGTGAAAAGGAGAAAGACGGTGTTCAGCAGGGGAAATGGGGGAAGAAAGGGAGGGGGCACTGAGGAGGGTGGTGGGAAGGAGGAGGATTAGATCTGGCAGGAGGAAGGCACAAGGATATCATCCAGGAGGGGGAGTTGGCGGAAGCCACCGTGGGCGAGGGTATGGAGTGTGTCGAGATGGAGACCTGGTGGGACACTGTGGTACAGGCGCGGCAGTGGGGTAGGGTAGGAGAGGATGGGGGAAACCAAAGGATGGGGGGGGGGATCCAGTTTGCGGGGGACGCATGAGATCCGTATTCATTCTAGGAACAGAAGGAGATGGGGGAAGCGAATGAGATCCTAAAGGCCTAGAACTAAGAACTAATTAATCCTAACTAACTTAACGACATCATACACATTCATGCCCGAGGCAGGATTCAAACCTACAACCGTAGCGGTCGCTCGGTTCCAGACTGTAGTGCCTAGAACCGCACGGCAACTCCGGCCGGCCTTCGATTCGATGTCCAAACGGGTTAGAGCAGTTCTTGCTGCACAGGTGGCAGCCCTGTGAGACTCAGATGTAATCATATGTTCGTTCTGCTTCACTTCAGAAGAACAATAAGTGAAATTTCGTTGTCCCACAGTTTGGCAGTTTCAGTGATCAGCGGTCTGGAAATCTCGAATTCGGTTTTCCGATTTTTTTTATTATTTTACTTTTTACACTACTGGGCATTAAAATTGCTACACCAAGAAGAAATACAGATGATAAACGGGTATTCATTGGACAAATATATTATACTAGAACTGACATGTGATTACATTTTCACGCAATTTGGGTGCATAGATCCAGAGAAATCAGTACCCACAAAAACCACATCTGGTCGTAATAACGGACTTGATACGCCTGGGAATTGAGTCAAACAGAGCTTGGATGGCGTGTGCAGCTACAGCTGCCCATGCAGCTTCGACACGATACCACAGTTCATCAAAAGTAGTGACTGGCGTGTTGCGACGAGACAATTTCTCAGCCACCATTCACCAGACGTTTTCACTTGGTGAGAGATCTGGAGAATGTGATGGCCAGGACAGCAGTCGAACATTTTCTTATCCAGAAAGGCCAGTATAAGACCTGCAACATGCGGTCGTGCATTACCCTGCTGAAATGTAGGGTTTCGCAAGGATCGAATGAGCCACTGGTCGTAACACATCTGAAATGTAACGTCAGCTGTTCATAGTTCCGTCAGTGCGAACAAGAGGTGACACCATAGCATCACGCAGGGTGATACCCCAGTATGGCGATGAAGAATACACGCTTCAAATGTGCGTACACCGCGATGTCGCCAAACACGGATGCGACCCTCATGATGCTGTAAACAGAACATGGATTCATCCGAAAAAATGACGTTTTGCCATTCGTGCACCCAGGTTCGTCGTTGAGTACACCATGGCTGGTGCTCCTGTCTGTGATGCAGCGTCAAGGGTAACCGCAGCCATGTTCTCCGAGCTGATAGTCCATGTTGCTGCAAATGTCGTAGATCTGTTGGTGCAGATGGTTGTTGTCTTGGAAACGTCCCCATCTGTTGACTCAGGGATCGAGACGTGGCTGCACGATCCGTTACAGCCATACGGATAAGATGCCTGTCATTTCGACTGCTAGTGATACGAGGCCGTTTGGATCCAGCACGGCGTTCCGTATGACCCTCCTGAAACCACCGATTCCATATTCTATCAACAGTCATTGCATCTGGACCAACGCGGGGAGCAATGTCGCGATACGATAAACCGCAATCACGATAGGCTACATCCTACGTTTCTCCTCCTTACACGAGGCATCTCAAGAACGTTTCACCGGGCAACGCCGGTCAACTGCTGTTTATGTTAGAGAAATCGGTTGGAAACTTTCCTCATGTCAGCACGTTGTAGGTGTCGCCACCGGGGCTAATCATTTGCGTATCACAGTATCTTCTTCCTGTCGGTTAAATTTCGCGTCTGTAGCACGTCATCTTCGTGGTGTAGCAATTTTAATGGCCAATAGTGTATTTTTTTAATCACTTTAAGCAGGTAGCCTGACGATTCTGAAACAAGGCCACTGTTCTCTTCATTCTTGCCAGTGAAATATCGTGCAAAGTATGTGACTTTTTACGACAGCAAGAAACTGAATTGTAGCTTCGGATTCTTGGATGTGTGTTAACAGGGACTCGCATTCGGAAACATGACGGTTCAAACTCGCGTCTGGCCATCTAGATTTAGATCGTCCGTGGTTTCTATAAATCGCTCCAGGCAAATCCCGGTCGTTAAATCCAGTCTTCTTTGCAAATACATAAATTTGGAGACCCGCTTCGTGCGGTTAGCAGACACTGTAGTAGCGTTCGAGAGTAGCGTTCGAGCGCTATGGCTCAGCAAAGTCATGTGCTGAACGCACTGCCGCACCGTTGCTTAGTGAGGTCGCGTCTGTCCGTGGGCCACTGGCTCTGGAATACAATGACGATGAGCGGTGACAATAGGTGCTGCTGTGTGGAGGGGCAGGAGGCCTTCCTGTTGCTCATCAACGAGCGGTGCTTCCGATGGAACGAAATAAAAACAAAAGACCACACACACGTTCTGTTCGGTCACCAGGCATCTGTGTACTGTACGCTACCTGAAATACGCAGTTAACTTCATGAGTACAATATTGATCCTTAAAAATGTAAAGCTGGTAAGTCAGTACGAAGAAAATACGATAACGCGAAAGAGAAGAACGTAAAATACATAAAGAATGAAAAGTGATTCTTAAGGTTTGCCGTCGCCTCTTACTACATGAGTAATAATTTCATTCGGCTTTCTGTCGTAAGACTTTCCTTGGAACAGACAGAACCTGAAACGTGGGCAAACGATCGATATCTTCTAGTATGCTGCGCAGGGCAGTCTGCACACGTCCAAATGCAGTATTTTTTGTGTGTGACTCGCGTAGACACAGATTTTCCAGCTGTTTTTTAGGATGCTACCGGCATTTCGATGGTTGCGACACGTTGCTGACGCACTTCGTAACACAGGTCCGTACAGATCAAAGGAATCAATGCTTCCGACCGTTTAACACGTGTTGTGGCTGCACAATAACTATTTATGTCTATTTTTATAGTCCTGACTTCGTCTGAGGCACCGTAATTGTTTTGTGAGTGACTGGGGTGACAGTTTGTGGACTCGGCAGTATTACATGACTCAGAAGAATGGCTGTGGAATGTAAGAAGCAAAGCTAGTAAAATAAGAATAAAAAACGAATTGCTTCTCAGCTTCTGAGAACGATGTTGCAGAGACAGGACAGAGAAGCTAGATATATGCTTTAGCAAATTGCGGTGTATGTGGCATGCCCATTGCGAGAACCATCAACATTGCAAAAGGGGATTAAAGAAAATCAAGTTAAACGAAATATGAGGCAGCGATAAAAGTTTATTAAAAAATGCTATCTTCATTGTCTGTGGATGTGGCAGTGATGTCGACTAAGAAATTGCCTGTCGTGTTCACGATAAGCAACGCAGACACATGATGACACTGATAAGGAAGTAATGCAGCACGACGATGTCTGTCCCTTTATTTAGTAATATGCAACAAAAACTCTATTAAATGCGTATCTGATCGATTGATCGATGTTTATTTCACTTAGTTACCTTCGCCATTACGTAATCCTTCGCGCCTGCTACTACAGCTCCAGAAATGTTAAGTATTCTTGAGGGTATTTTTGCTCTGTCGTTGAAACCACAAAAATGCGTGACTTTTTCGCCAGATGCGTTCCGCTTTATTGAGGTAAAGCATCATCAGTGGTCTGTAAGGAAGTTATTACATTTTGATTTGCTTTTAGATCGAAAAACGGTTCGTTAATAATATGTTGATTTGTACTTACGGCGATTTTCGCTTGATTTCTCGCTTATCTCAATAAAGCGAAACGCGACGGTTGAAAAAAAAACGTGTTTTTGTAGTTGCAACACCATAAGTACAAATCAACATATTTTTAGTGAACTGTTTTTCGATCTAAAACCAAATCAAAATGTAAATAACTTAATTACAGACCACTGATGATGCTTTACCTAAATAAAGCGGGACGTGTCTGGTGGAAAAACTCACCTATTTTTGTGGTTGCAAAATTACCCTCAAGAACTGTAAATCAACAACGAACACTATGGCCTCACAAATGAAGAACTTAGTTATTTGAAATGTTGCTTGCTTAGCAATGCAAAATAAGTTACTAGACTCTCAAAAGAATCTGCCGTTGAAAAACTAAAGTGTCAGCAAGTCTTTGGTTGACTGGAACTGGTTCTCTGATTCATTCTTCGTCCCCATTTCCCACAACTTCATAATCGGAGAATGGCATCTTGGAGAAATTCATAGAACCAACGCCGTCCTTCATATTCAACATCCGAAGCGCGTTATTCCTGCCACTTGTGTGTTTTCGTTCATAGACGACGACGATGTCGTCGTCTTCGTTTGCTTAAACCTTACTAGCATTAATAGTGCAGCATCACGTATGAGGACATCGCGCTCGTCACGAAGCAAGCAGACGATGCCATTTCTCAACGAGAAATAGTGTTACAGACGACGTGCATACTCTTCGAGAGAGATATGTCACCAGTGCGAACCGAGACATGACCAAGAATCGATGTTGCAAACATCCAGCCGGCCGGGGTGGCCGAGCGGTTCTAGGCGCTACAGTCTGGAACCGCGCGACCGCTACGGTCTCACGTTCGAATCCTGCTTCGGGAATGGATGTTTGTGATGTCCTTAGGTTAGTTTGGTTTAAGTAGTTCTAACTTCTAGGGCACTGATGACCTTAGAAATTAAGTCCCATTGTGCTCAGAGCCATTTGAACCATTTTTGCAAACATCCAGTGGAGTGCGTGTGCGGCTTAATGAAAGTGGCGAACTTAACAGTTCACCGTTTAGTCGTCAAAGAGCTCATTAGAAATAGGTTGCCTAAGGGCGTAGGAGACATTCTTATGGAACAAGGCAGAGTTTCTAATCAAATACTAAGGGGAAGCTAACCAGAGTCCAGAAATCTTAACCCCTGTCCACGTCACTCGGAGACACACGATGTCACGCTGGGATTCGATACTGGAGCCCTGCTTTTCGTCCTCGGTGTGCTGACGGCACGAACTTATAACGCGTCCCGTATAATCAGCCCAGAACGTGTTCTGTGCAGAGTAATTTTTTTTTCTCATCAAGAGTTTTGACCGTGTGGTTTCACCGCACCTTCGGAGAGCCTCTGGGAGACTGTGACAATTTGGTCTCATGACTCCGTTAGCTGACAGCGTGTGTATTTTATTTTATTTTATTTCATATCTTTTTATATATATAAATCTCTCTCCTCCCATCCTTTTGATTTTATTACAACATATTCCACTCCCTGTGTGACCCGCCAGGTTCTTCGATGGCGCTAACGCTATGCTTGCTGGATCGAGTGCGCCTGGCGGATTAACGACGAGGGCCGGTGTGCCAGCCAGCCTGGATGTGGTTTTTGAGCGGTTTTCCACATACCAATAGGTGAATACTCCCGCCTCAGATGCACAACTCGCAGACGTTTGAAAACGTTCGCACTATTTCATAGCTTACACTAGAAGCAGACAGTTTGGAGCTAGCGACAGGAAGAGCATCGGGCCACACTCTGACACCATCATCACCAACTCCGCAGTACCAAGGCCGACCCCACGCTGGCGTGTGACAAAGGCCCAAGCAGATGATAATGATGATAATGATAATGATGATAATGATGATGATGATGATGATGATGATGATGATGATGATGATGATTCTACTTTCTGTCTTCCTCTACAGTCATTACCCTCTATATCTCCCCCCAATACCATGGAAGTTATTCCCTAGTGTCTTAACATTTCTCCTATCATTTTGTCACTTGTTTTTGTCAGTGTTTTCTACATATTACTTTCCTCGACGATCCTAAAGAGAATCTCTTCATTTCTTATCAGTAAAACAAGTTATCAACATCATTCTGTAGCACCACAACTCCAACTCCTCAATTCTTCTCTTTTCGTTTCCTCACAATCTATAATTTGCTACTACACAAAGCTGTGTCCAAAATGTACAGCCTCGGAAATTTCTTCCTTAAATTAAGGCCTATGTTTAACACTAGTAGACGTTTTTCGGCCAATAGTGCCGCATTTGCCTATGATAGTCTGCTTTTATATCCTTGCTTAGTCTATCACGGGTTATTTTGCTCCCAGGGTAGCAGAATTCCTTAATTTCATCTACTTCCTGGGCACTACTCTCATTTATGCAAGTCCTCATGACTTTAATTCTTCTTCGGTTTGCTCTCAAATCATATTTGTAACGATTAGACTCTTCATTCCATTGCACAGGTCTTGTAATTTTTCTTCGTACAACAGCAGTGTCTTCAGCGAAATAAACCATTGATAACTTTTCACCTTAAATTTTAGTCCATGTTTAACCTTTCTTTCACTTCTTCCATTGCTCTGTTAATCTAGAGACTCAAGGGGAGGAACGCAAGACTGCAGCTTTCTCTTAGCCCTTTTTAAATCGAACACTTCGTTCTTCGTATTCTGCTGTTCCATTTCACACTATTTCGAACATTTTGCGCCATTTTATACTGCTGAACGCTTCTATGAGCGTGTCTTGATTCTTCTTTAGTCTTGCTTCCATTATCAAGCGAAACGTTAGGATTGCTTTTCTGTTGCCCTTACGTTTCCGAAAGTCAAACTGACTGTCATCTAACTGATCTTCAGTTTTATTTTCCATTCTCCTGTTAGCAATTTTGGTGTATGAGTTGTAAAGGTGATTGTGCAATAATTCTGGCCCTTGATGCCATTGCTTTCTTCGGGATTGCGTTGATGACTTTTTTCCAGGAAGTTTTATGGTATGTTTCCAGTCTCAAAGATTCTATAGATCAGCTTGAATTATGCTCGTTTGGACTTATCCCAACGATTTTTAGAAATTACGAAGGGATGTTATCCATTCTTCCTACCATAATTGACAGCAAGTCTTACAAATCTGTGATTGATTTTAATACTGGATCCCCTTTGTCGACCATATCGACTCCCATTTCGTCTTGTATCACGTCATAGAGAAGTCCTGCTCCTCACAGAGGCCTTCAATGTACCATTTCCAAATATTCGCTCTCTCACCTGTTTTAACAGTGGAATTCCCACTGCACACCTAACGCTGACGGCATCGCTTTTAATTTCACCAAAGCTTGTTTTGACTTTCCCACGACTACTACATTTTAGATTTCTTCAAATTTTTTCCTGCAGCCATTTCGCCTTGGCTTCCCTGTACTTCCGTAGTAACCTTTACTGCTGCATTCCTTTCTCTTTCGTCGATCAGTTGAAGTATTCCTTCTGTTATCCAATGTTTATTAGGTGGTCCATTCCGTCTTCCTGTGTTTGTGTCCCGTCCAACTTCTGTCATTGCGCTTTTTTTGCAATGTCCATTATTCTTCAACTGCACTGCTACTTATTGTGGTTGTCGCCATATTTATGGCCATAGCGAACTTCAAACGCGCCTCATCATTCCCCAGGACTTTGGTATTCCACTTATTTCCGATCTGATTCTTCCCTTCTTCAGTATACTCCTCATCGTAACTCAGTAGTGATCTGCGTCAGTATCTGCTCCTGGGTACTCCTTACAGTCCAGTATCTGATTTCGGAATCTCTGGCGGACCATGATGTAATAGAGTTTGAATCTTCCCGCGTCTCCGGATCTTTTACAAGTATACCTCCTCCTCTTGTGATTCTTGAACTGAGTATTAGCTATTACTAGCTGAGATTATTGCAGAAATCGATTAGTCTTTCTCCCCTCTGATTCAAACTGCCGAACTCATTTTCCCCCGTAACAATTTCCTGTTTTCCGCTACTACCGCATTCCAGTCGCTGATGACGATTAGATTATCTTGTCCGTTTACAGTTTGCATTACTGGTTCAGTATCCTCTTATGTCTCTTCATCTTCTGCGTGTGACTTGAGGAGTACAAACCTGTAGGCAGTAACTAACTTTCTGCCTTATCTTCCTATTCATAACGAATCGTATCCCGTTTACACTATTTTCCTTTGCTGTTGGTATTACCCTACATTCGCCCGACCACTTCACTGTCCCCCACGATAGATTTTCTAGCTTCCCTAGTACTTTCAAACTTGTGAAAGGCCACGCTCCGACTAGTAGAATGCTACCGTTTCGATGGTTATTCGGTGTTTCCCTTCTGGTTACCCTCGACCTTGTCAGTCCCTTCCGCCTGATCCGAAGGGGGACTAATCCGGAATTTTTTTTCCAATGGATAGATGATCATGACCCTTTTTCACTTACAGGTCACGGATTCAGGGCTGCCTCTTGCCCTTAGGCTGTGAAACTTCCCCTAAGTGGTGGAAGAATCAGCAATGATCATAGGCAAGAGAATGCAGAAGGTAAAAGGAAACCCCACATCTTTGCGTGTCATTACATGCAGTGTTCCACCCTTTTCGACAGTGTCATTGGATCAACGACGATGACACCTTTTACTGGAAATTTTCGGTCACCGGTGTTGATTTTTATTCAGAATTTAAGGAGTGGCTGGAATCGAACACAGGACCAGCAAAATTTTAGTTACACATGTACCACGGGTCATAAGTGAAGGATGTAATTAGCTGTGCTCTGCCTGCGAATTTCAGGAACCTGTTTTCGAGACCAGTCTGACACACACCATTTTAAATTGACACACACATTTTTTTGTTTGTATTGACGTATGTTTCTCTTTGTTTCCAGGTAAGGTTTCTTCCCGCTGTGCATCGGACTATGCTCATGATGCCGCTTGCTACTGCTGTTTACTTCAGGTAGTGTGATGTCTGGATATTGCCTCTTTTCATCCTCACTTTGCCAAGAGATTATCATGTCTCCAGTGTATCATTTAGCAACTACTGCTCTTCGGACGTGAAAAACGCAGAAAATGTACTTATAGAAATATTGGCAACTGCATCGGGTTCCATGTCGGCGCGTGCGCTATGGCGGATACCGCGCGGGAAATCAACGGGAGAGGCGAGCTCCGAATGTCGCATACGCTTCGGCTGGTTCCTCAGACTGTGGCAGGTGAAGTTTCGGCTGTAGCCAAATCAAACGAGTTAGAAGCGGCGGTAGAAAAAAAAAGTCTTACTAAATCCTCACGCTGTTTCCAACTTCAGACTGATGCGTCATTATCAAAGACCTGTGTAATAACTCAAGCTCAAACCTCACAAAGTAATGCTGGTGCATCGATTGACCAAATCAAATGCTGCTGCTCTACCTCAGTAATGGCTGTTGCAAGTACGCTATCATCAAAAACATGTCGTACTTCTGTTACAGACGCATTGGTGGTGTATGTGCGCTTTCGCTTTGTCCTGCGAGAGATAACTATAGGTTTGTAAATAATAGAATTCAGCTATCAGTCGTCCTTTGGAATTTTTATTGGCAGATCTAGATTTCAGCTAGCAACTAGCCATTCTCAATGCACTATCCTTCTTTGGTTAAAGCATGTAATGCCTGTGTACAAAGCCAGACTAACAGGCATTGCATGCATTGACCAAAGAAGGATAGTGCATTGAGAATGGCTGGTTGCTAGCTGAAATCTAGATCTGCCAATAAAAATTCCAAAGGACGACTGATAGCTTAATTCTATTATTTACAAATCAAAATAACGGTCGCTGCGAGCAACAGCCTCTGAATGGAGGGTAACCTGATAACTATAGGTCTTTTCTTTAGCTGTTACTTCTCTGAAGAAGAATATAATAATTCCAATTCCACTGACGGCAGGTGTTGGCAAGTGTGAATACTATCGAAGCATGTATTTAGTAAGTCATGAGTCCAAAATATTAACAAGAGTTATTTACAGAAGAATGGGAAACTGGTAGATGCCGACTTCCGAGACGATTAGTTTGCAGTTAGAAGAAAGGTAGGAACACGTGAGGTTATATTGACCCTACAACTTATTCCATAACATAGTCTGAATAAAGGCAAATCTTCGTTTACAGCATCTGTAGATGTATAAAAAGCTTGTTAGTGTTAACTGGACTACCTACTTGAAATTTTGAAGGTAGCAGGGATAAAATACAGACGTGAAACGTTATTCACAAGTTATGCAGAAACGAGACTAGAGTTAAGAGTCGAAGGGCAGCAAGGGAAGCAGTGACTGAGAAAGGAGTGACAGGATTTCAGTCTATTCCTAACGTTATTCAACATGTACATTCAGCATGCAATAAAGGAAACCAAGGGGAGATTTAGTGAAGGAATTAAAGTTCAGGGAGAAGAAATAAAAAGTAAGCTTTGCCAATGGCATTGTAATTCTGTCAGAGACGGCAAGTGATATGGAAGAGCAGTTGAGTAGAACTGGTAATATCTCGGAAAGAGATAATAAGACGAGCATCAACAAAAGTAAAACAAGCCTACCAGAATGTAATCGAGTAAAATACTGAAAGAATTAATTATGAAGAGGAAAACGAAAGGCTGTAGATGAGTTTAGGTATTTAATCTGTGAAATTGCTGGTGATGAACGAAGTGGACAGGATACAAAACTTGACCGGCAAGGGCAAGAAATGCATTTCTGAGAAAGAGGAATTTTTTGACATGTAATTCCAATTTAAGAGTTAAGATCCCTTTTCTGATGACATTTGTCGGGAGTGGAACCATATGCGGAAGTGAAACGTGGACAATAATTAGTTCAGAGAATTGAGAGCTGTGAAACATGTGCTATAGAAGACTGCTGAAAATTATATGGGTAGATCGATTAACAAATGAGTTGATACCGAATCGAAATGGGGGAAAAAACAAATTTGTGGCACACTTGATTAAACGAAAGGATCAGTTGACAGGACACATCCTGAGACATCGAGGAACAGTCAGTATGGTGTTGGAGGTGTGTGTGTGTGTGTGTGTGTGTGTGTGTGTGTGTGTGTGTGTGTGTGTGTGTGTGTGTGGTGTCTTGGGGGAGGGGGAGGGAGGGGTTTGTAGAAGGAGACCAAGACTTGAATTCTGTAAGCAGGCTCAAATGAATATAGGCTGTGGTAGTTACGCCAGGATAAAGACGCTTGCACAAGTTAGCTGCGTTACAACAATCTTCTGACTCAAGGCTACATCAACAACAACAGCAACATACACTTCTCTGGAAAAAAGTTTCAATACATCTTTCATTTGCATACCGTTCACAAGTTATGCTGGGGTAGAGAAAGATGGGGCCAATAAATTCCATTGCACTAACTGCCCGCGGTAATTAAGCTTCCAACACCATGCAAAGGCTGTTAATGTGGTAGAAGAGGCTTTTCAAAATCCTAACTTTGATTTGTTATCTGTGACTTCACGTAAACGGATAAATGCAGCCAAGGTTCACCACAAAAAGAAGGCTTTACGGGATCACCCATTTGCAGCACTGACTTTGAGTGACAGTATCTGAATTGGTCTGCCGATGGCTACCGTCGCTGTTTAAGGTTTCAGTTGTAGTTTGTGCAAAACTTGTAAAATTACTTCTCGTCTTCTCGTAGCTCCCGCAACGTCGGACGAAGACCCACACAGGGCCGTGCGCTGAGCGAGACTCAAATGACGAGTACACGCAGCATGTTGGTCCGCGGACGCCCTCCAAACCCTTCTTCGGCCGACGTGCTGTATTTGTCAGTCAGTCTAAATAAGTGTCACCAGTCTGGCTTTGACCCTCGAGACGCTGACTTAATCACTCCTTTTTTTACCACGAATCAATGCCCACTAGCATTGTCACTACTTCCGAAAGCTTCTGAAATCCGGCGAGCTCAGTGGCTACTTTCTGACCAGGGAATCAACTGGGTTGGTTCAAATGGCTCTGAGCACTATGGGACTCAACTGCTGTGGTCATCAGTCCCCTAGAACTTAGAACTACTTAAACCTAAGGACACCACGCACATCCATGCCCGAGGCAGGATTCGAGCCTGCGACTGTAGCAGTCGCACGGTTCCGGACTGCGCGCCTAGAACCGCGAGACCACCGCGGCCGGCAATCAACTGGGTGTTCACTAAGACACGATCAGCAGCAAAATGTAATGACTGGGCAGGAACACAACCTACAATAATTCCGGTTCGACTGCATATTCGCGTCGGTTGAGTACAGCTGCTGTCGCCGACTTTTGGCCAAAATAATTAAGCACTGAAGTAGCTTAGCATAATAAAAAGTGACATTCTGTAGAATTAAGTATGTTTTCCAATATATTAAATGTGACTTGTTAAGAAATGGGACGAGCTGTCGTATCCCGAAGGACAATGAGGTAGCCTAATGATGAAAAGAATCAAACAAAGACAAAGCGGCCATGGTTGGCAAATAGGATATTGGCGCCCCTGGACCATCAGGTGCACGATTTGCTCGGGAAAAGGCTTATCGTAGTCTCCCTGGAAGGCCCAGCCACCTCGTGAGGCCTAAGCAACCTGCTGGGCTGCCCCTCGGAGGTGTAATAATTTTTGTGGATCTTAGTTATCCCGATGTAGGGTATACGTTCACATTGTGTGTTTATTATTGAGAAGGAAAGTCACTTATGTCTTTTTAACGAAATTGTGTTTGATAGTGCCAAATCTTCACTCCTTAATCCTACTTCAGTAACTGAAAATTCGGTCATGGGATTAGAGAGTATACAGCTTTTGTCCCTACCTCGGAAGTGGCTTCTCGCCACTTTGTGTAGGGGAGAAAACGTAAAAGCGTCAGCCAAAAGAGGGGCTACGCGGAGATACTTACAGCAAATCCCTGTGAGAGTGACCTCGAAGCGACAAATAAAGGAGGACAAGAAAAATAAAGTAAAAAGAAGGAAAACTGAAAGCAACCGAAGAGAAGAAAGTCAGTAAAAGAAAATAGCGAAGTGCAGGATGGTTCAAATGGCTTTAAGCACTATGGGACTTAACATCTGAGGTCATCAGTCCCCTAGACTTGTAACTACTTAAACCTAACTAACCTAAAGACATCACACACATCCATGCCCGAGGCAGGATTAGAACCTGTGACCGTAGCAGCAGCGCGATTCTGGACTGAAGCGCCTAGAACCGCTTGGCCACAGCGGCCGACGAAGTGCAGGAAACTCGACCCTAAATCATACCTTTTTTAACAACTATGATGTTCAAGAGTTCATGTATTGCGAAGAAAAATTTTCAAATTCAAAGCCAGAAGAGCAGTGGATTAAGTGCAAGTTCTGCTCCCTCTATGCTCAAGGACTCTGTTCAGGTACATAGTCTGAGATTTATTTCTGAGAATTGTAATTCTAATCACATTTCAGAATAAAGTATGTTTAGTTTTTTGTTAAAACAGTTTTTTTGTCTCGTATTTTAGCTAAGTGGCCACATTGTCTACTCATGATGAGCAACGTGGCCATTTACCATTTAGTGAAAACGTAATTGTTTAAAGTGTTTAATTGATAAACTATTCAGTATTATACTTCTATAGTTGTTGATTGGGGGGAAAAGAAATTTGTGGCACAACATGATTTGAAGAATGGATCGCTTGATGGCACACATTCTGAGACATCAAGGGCATCACCACTTTGGTTATTTGAGAGTAATGTGGGAAGTAAAAATTCTACAGGAAGACTAAGACATGAATACAATACACAAAATCAGAAGGATGTATGAGTTCTATTCGGAAAGTAAGGTCCCATCGGACACGAAATGGAAACCACACGAGCGGCCTAAGGCGCTGCAGTCATGGACCGTGCGGCTAGTCCCGGCGGAGGTTCGAGTCCTCCCTCGGGCATGTGTGTGTGTGTGTGTGTGTGTGTGTGTGTGTGTGTGTGTGTGTGTGTGTGTGTGTTTGTCATTAGGATAATTTAGGTTAAGTAGTGTGTAAGGTTAGGGACTGATGACCTTAGCAGTTACGTCCCACAAGATTTCACACACATTTGAAAATTATTTTTCTTTTTTTAATTTTCAGTAGTTAGCCAAACCTTCCAGATACTGGTCTACATAGTCGCCGCTCAGACTTGGACATTTGTCGTAGCACTGCACCAACTTTCCAGTGCCCTCGTCATAGAAGGCAGCGCCTGTGCCATCCGCCAATTCTCTACGCTCTTCTACAGCTCGTTGTCTGTGCCAAAACGTTGTCTTCATATGCAGCGGTTCATGTGAGCAGAGATGAAACTCAGGGGGAGTCAATTATCGTATAAAGTTGAACCGATTTGCCCACCCCACGAATCGATAATATACAAAAAAATTCTTGTCCCTCGTACTGAAGAATCACAGAATCAAATTTCTTCGTACACCAGTTTCGTGAACTTCCCAGATTTCGTGCAGGACACGACTTCATTTCTGTCTTTCCCAGTTAATTCGTCTACTCGTTTTTTAACGTTAGGACCAAATTTTCCGGACGGTTCTTGCATACATAAAAAACATATGGTAGCAGGATTCGAACTCGGTACCTCCACCGCGGTAGCCGTGAACCTTTACTGCTGCGCTACTCTGACTTGCTCGGAATGTACACTACTGGCCATTAATACTGCTACACAACGAAGATGACGTGCTACAGACGCGAAATTTAACCGACAGGAAGATGATGCTGTGATATGCAAATGATTAGCTTTTCAGAGGATTCACACATGGGGGGCGCCGGTGGCGACACCTACAACGTGCTGACATGAGGAAAGTTTCCAACCGATTTCTCATACACAAACAACAGTTGACCGGCGTTGCCTGGTGAAACGTTGTTGTGATGCCTCGTGTAAGGAGGAGGAATGCGTACCATCACGTTTCCGACTTTGATAAAGGTCGGATTGTAGCCTATCGCGATTGTGGTTTATCATATCGCGACATTGCTGCTCGCGTTGGTCGAGATCCAATGACTGTTAGCAGAATATGGAATCGGTTGGTTCAGGAGGGTAATACGGAACGCCGTGCTGGATCTCAACGGCCTCGTATCACTAGCAGTCGAGATGACAGGCATCGTATCCTCATGGCTGTAACGGATCGTGCAGCCACGTCTCTATCCCTGAGTCAACAGATGGGGACGTTTGCAAGACAACAACCATTTGCACGAACAGTTCGACGACGTTTGCAGCAGCATGCAGCGTCAAGGGTAACCGCAGCCATGGTCCTCGAGCTGATAGTGCATCAGGGACAGGAACGCCTGCGATGGTGTACTCAACGACGAACCAGGGTGCACGAATGGCAAAACGTCATTTTTTCGGATGAATCCATGTTGTGTTTACAGCATCATGATGGTCGCATCCGTGTTTGGCGACATCGTGGTGAACGCACATTGGAAGCGTGTATTCTTCATCGCCATACTGGGGTATCACGCGGCGTGATGGTATGGGTTGCCATTGGTTACACGTCTCGGTCACCACTTGTTCGCACTGACGGAACTATGAACAGCTGACGTTACATTTCAGATGTGTTACGACCCGTGGCTCTACCCTTCATTCGATCCCTGCGGAACCCTTCATTTCAGCAGGATAATACACGACCGCATGTTGCAGGTCCTGTACGGGCCTTTCTGGATACAGAAAATGTTCGACTGCTACCCTGGCCAGCACATTCTCCAGATCTCTCACCAATTGAATATGTGTGGTCAGTGGTAGCCTAGCAACTGGCTCGTCACAATACGCCAGTCACTACTCTTGTACTGTGGTATCGTGTCGAAGCTATATGGGCAGCTGTACGTGTACACGCCATCCAAGATCTGTTTGACTCAATGCCCAGGCGTATCAAGGCCGTTATTACCGCCAGAGAAGATTGTTCTGGATACTGATTTCTCAGGATCTATGCACCCAAATTGCGTGAAAATGTAATCACACATCAGTCCTAGTATAATATATTTGTCCAATGAATATCCGTTTATCATCTGCATTTCGTATTGGTGTAGCAATTTGAATGGCCAGTAGTGTATGTAATGTTACGGGTGTACAAATCGCGCAATGAACTTCAAAATCGATTTTCTCAAAAACCAAGGCCCGTCGCTAAAATACTAGATGGCCAGGTACTCAGGGTAAGTGCCTCTACAGCATATTTGAAGCGCTTCAAAATCCGTGATTTACAGTATGGAGGGTCCCCTTGTCAGCCTAAATAATAGGAATACCTTAGGCTGGCCACTTTGCCCGGCTCTCTCCGACGCCAGCTGAGAAGGTCCGACGAACGAGCGGGAGGACACGCGTCAATTGGTTCTGCCTTTGGGAACACTGGTTCCAGGACAGTGCCGTTCAGAGCGCTTGCGTCGCATTCGGAACATCGCTTGGCTGCAGGGAAGTACCAGCGTCTCCGGTGTTCTGAACACGGAGGGAGACTGCATAATGAAGACGGCATCTGGCAAGCAGTACACACCTGAGGCTGTGAATTGTGCAGTCGACAACGCTAGCACCGCCAGAGCCGACAGCCGTCACTAATTCCACGGCCGAGGCAATGCAGGGGGCTCAGTGGCGCTGCGAGGCGACCCTGGCTATAAATAAGCTGCACAACGCTAACATTGCCTCAAGCAACCGACTGTTGTACTACAGTGCATCCTATGGACTTGTGAAGGGAATGAAAGATTCAAATCATCAATAAAAATAAATAAAAGGCTCATTGTTCCATAAAAACACGGGAGAACTGACGGATATCAGTAACGTCCGGCCACGATATTTCGGCGCAGAGTCTTGTGGCCATCTTCAGGTGAGTGCCACTGTAGTAGTACTGGCGAGTACGCGCTGAGCTCCGCTATTTAAAGCCGTACTGAGGTGACACTGCGCATGCGCTGCTCAGCGTGCGCGTTCATAACTATTATGATAGATGTAAACGGTTCGACACAAGTTCCATCTTTGTATCTTACTTCTAGCCTGCGTTATCAATTTATGTATCTTTTCGGACACCCTGTATTATTGTGTAACATTAATGCTATGTATTCAGGTACTAAAACGATAAGCATAAGCCTTGAGTTTCCATCCAAAATTTACTATATTTATATCGTTAAAGTCTCTTTTATTTCATTCTCTCGTAACACCGTCTAGGATGATGGCAGACAGAGAGAGTGGGAGGGTAGGAGGGTGGGAGGGAGACAGTTTCCGTCCAACATTTGCACACTTAGGGATTTCCACAAGAACTTCACTATCGCTGTTACACACTTGAGAGGCAGCTGGTTGGGTCTCATCGTCCTAGCAGATCGGCGGCTGCTCGTGTTTTACTAAACAGTCATTAAGGACGAATGATACCAGTTACAATCAGACTACTGCTTACAACAAGAGGTCATCTGCTTCTGACGACGTAGACGGCGTTCGTTTCCTTCACGAGACGAGAGCGGTGAATATGGTTCGCAAATGATTTTCGTGCACAGATCCCTGGATTTTTCCCAAATATGGGATAACATGGAGCAGGAGAAGGACAACATGAAGTTACAAGTGGTGTGCTGGATAAAGGTTGGGGAAATGGCGGGGATAGTGCTCGCGTGTTGCAACCGGAAACCGCAGAGCTCTCTGCTGACAGCAGCGGTTTTCATGTGACCGCCGGTGACGTCACCAGAGTCGCTCAAGCAGTCGCACGTCGTTGCCAACTCATTTCCAGCTACAACGCAGTTCCATTAACGACCGGGAGAATCTAATGTGCGCGCATCTGCTTCATTTCTAAATGCCACATGGTACAATTTTTGAAGGAAAAACTCTAAGCCACGCTTACGAATTCAGAGTCCTAAAACGTGTACGGTAGTACGAACTGCGTGAAGTCTGAATGTGAAAACATTCTGAAGAAGCCTGTTCAAAGAACTGGATGTACTAACTAATACCACACATCATACACATAAACATTTGTGGCAAATATATACCAACCGAAAAACGCGAAACTTAACTGCAAAATGATGCGAAGAGACCTGTTTAGCGAATAAAAACCGTAATAATACGGAAAGCATTCAAACAGCCGAAAACACTACTCGAATAATTGAAAACCTGGAAAAAGGTCCGTCAAAATCAAGGCCATTTACCTGCGCAGGTGTAAATTAAAGAGATTGTCGTGTTGAAACGTAATCAAAAACAAACTAAAAAATTTACTGTTGTACATGAGTTGAAGGGTCCAGGCAAACTTCTCCGTGTTGCTGTCAGCTTTTGGTTCTGAGTGCAGTCGAATCACATATTGTGTATCCTGAGTTTTTCCGTTTCTTCTGATGAGGCCTGGTTCAGCCTGTCAGGGTCGTCAGCTCAAAGAACATGCGTCATTATGCATCTGAAAATACCCGTTAGTGGTCTGAAGAGTCCTTGTATTATCTCAAGATCGGCGTTTGGCGCTCATTGTCTGGTGTCTGCGTCATACACAGGCTCTAACGGCTATAACTGCAGATATTTTTGTGCGAGTTTCCTTAATATGGACACACATTATAGTGCTTGATGTTTTTCCTCTGCGTCGAACAGTCTTAAACACGTCACGATCTTTAGGATCCGATGTTCCCTGCACAGTCGTAACTGGACCATCACGTGGACTACAGCTGTCAGTATAGACTATCTATTCTACGTCCACGCATCCACATTTCAACATTTGACCTTCTGCCAAGCATTAACGGCTTGCTCCCGTAATATGTAAATGACTTAAAAACTTATGTTAAGTTGTTGTTACACCGTCCTTATTCACCAATGAAAATATGTGCACTTGCACTCATTACTACCTATATAACACTAGTGTTTCACCAAACTGTGAAAACTAACCTGTATATCCAGAAACTGTTTAATCCATAGGTGGATCAACTCGCAGAAAATTCACGACTTCGTGGATATTTTCAGCAAGATGGAGCGACAGCACAGACTGTCTCCATAACGTTGTCACCTGCGCGTGATGTGTTTGGAGAGGAGAGGATTGTTAGCAGAGGCAGCGAAATCTCCTGACCACCTCGATCGTCTGATCTCATTACCTATGATTTTTACGTGTGAGGCAAACTCAAGGGTCAGCTGTACTCAAATAATCCTCAAACACTGGAACAGCTGCAGCAGAACAAAGAAAACGCTATTGCTGCTATCCTTCAGGCAGAGCTGCTACGTGTTTCTTACAGTTTGATAAATCGAGCACAGCGCTATATTGACGTCAATAGCGACCATTTCCATTGTCATCTGGGATGTTCGTTAACACGAGTCAGTCCAGCATCAACCTTTGTGTAAAACATTTTGCAGGACAGGTTTACATTATTTTTATTTAGTTTAGTAGCTTTTGGGCCGTACCCATTAGGTCATCTCAACAGTAATGTCAACTATGAATATACGAAATTAAGGACGACACAACAGCCACTACCCGAGCGGCGAACACCTCCGACACTGTCGGCAATCCAACCCGGGCGTTTTAGCTCAGCAGTCCGCAACAGTGACCGTGCCGCTACCGAGACGGACCCTCTACAGTGTGTAAACTTTTAGATGGCAGGCCTCTCCCTAGTCCTGAATCGGTACAAGTCGGTAAACGTCGGGAGGCTCCGGTAGGCAATACGCAGTTTCGACTGCTGCCAACATGCGTAGCTGACTGTGTTGTACAAGGTAGCCATTGTCGTCTGCATCGTTATTGTTTTGCGCTGTACTGTTCTGCGTGTTTTTATTATGCAGTTGTGCTAAACATTATCAAAACGAGTGAAGAGGCAGTTGCTGGCCCATCTCGGGAGTCTCCGACAACCCCTACCGGTAGCCCTACGGTTAGAAGGAAACCAGTATTACGTAGCGATGCTCGTAAAATCATATTGCGTGTGATTGAATGCTGCGAAAGGGAAAGGGAGCAGAAAAAAATTGCTTCAACCCATTTACAAATCTTCAGTGAGAGCTGCTACATACACAGGACAAAGCATGCGTAGCGTTGGAAGATTCGAACAGTTTTCCTAGAATCATCCTGGCGTATCACCATAAACGCCTGGCAAGAAAAGGTGAGTTTACATTTAAGATATTTTGTTCGCCATCACTTTGAAGGAGCCCCCTATTTCGTCCGAATTACCTTGTATTTCATTTTTCCTTGCTACCGTATTGCTTTGTATGGAAACACCACTGGTCACTGTATTATTTCGAAACACATTCATATTACAGTACATTTCGAAATTCAAAAAAATACATGCAATGCAGAAGAAATTTTCTTATAAATTTTTCTCTCTCTTTAAACTTAGGAAAAGAAGTGGAGAAATCGAAGTAATGATCGATGATTTCAACCAGCGTGTCATTCGCGACACGATAGCGGAATTTTATTCAGTGCGGAAGATTGTGCCGTGCCTGTGAGCACTGCTTCCAGTTTTGCACGACACAATAGACTGGAAGTCAAGTATTGTCTCGCTGAGAAAAGGACTTTTGTCTATGGGATTCATATGGCGTAAGGTGGAAAACAAAAGGAATGTGTTGTTAGAACGTCCAGACATTGTGCACTGGCGATCTCGTTTCATTGTTGACATGAAGAACTTCAGGGAAGCAGGCAGAGAAATGTTTTATCTCGATGAATCGTGGAACGATAATAACGTTTAATAAATGTTGGCAGAGGGTGACTTACGTTAAGAGAGTGCCGTTGGTGTCACTGCAGTTTCAATGCAATCGGATGAATGGTTTGTGAGCGCATATATATATATATATATATATATATATATATATATATCAATGTACATGACGATTTCAGTTTCGTTTACGAACAACATTTAAAGCGAGTTTCACTTCCAAGCCTTACGTCTAAGAATGACGCGCAATTAGTAGTGCCAGCACTGCAACTGGTAGGCGTACCTTGTCCCCCCCCCCCTCCCCCCCCCCCCCCCCAACGGGTCATCTCCTCGCCAGCCAATGCTTGCTTCCTCCTCTCTCTGCATTCCCCTCGCAATTCTGCCGTCTTACAGTTAACACACTGTACATAGAGACTGTTAGCCTCCAGAAATGACGTCACACGAGAGCACAATGTTTAATTTTTCCGTAGTTATTTGAGTGAGCTGGATCTACAATTCACCACATTGGTCTCTCAATGATTCAAATGGAGAAACGAAGCTCGTCACGAACTGAAAAATGTGTACCAACACCAATCCTCTTTCACCTTGTACACTATTATTTGTAAATACAAATGAAGTGGAATTACGTGCAACACAAACAAGAGAAATCAGTTGTTGGGAACCTGCACAATCGTGGTACGTCGGTCGGTAGCACGGCAACAGACTCAGATACGCGTGCAACAGTAACAGCCGTCGTAGCGAAGCCATCTGGGTTAGGATAGGAAGGGCTGCGTTAAACTCATGCTAGAAGTGAGTTCATTTCGTATGCACATTCAGTACAGAAGCTGAGTGGTCCATTACCCAACGCCCTATAAAAGCAGTTGTCATGGAAGTGCAACAATTCATTCACTGAGATACTCTCACAAGGAATTTGTAACGTCTTGTTTTCTCTTTTTTAATTATGTTCATACTAGGTCGCAATGTTTTGACACAAAAAAATGGTTCAAATGGCTCTGACCACTATGGTCTTCAGTCCCCTAGAACTTAGAACTACTTAAACCTAAGGACATCACACACATCCATGCCCGAGGCGGGATTCGAACCTGCGACCGTAGCAGTCACGCGGTTCCAGACTGAAGCGCCTAGAACCGCTCGACCATAACGGCCGGCTGTTTTTGACACACACTGCATGCAACTAATTTCGGCACAAATTCATAATCAGATTTATGTTGGTGTAATTTTAATATATATATTATTCCAATCCCAAAGAAAGCAGGTGTTGACAGGTGTGAAAATTACCGAACTATCAGTTTAATAAGTCACAGCTGCAAAATACTAACGTGAATTCTGTACAGACGAATGGAAAAAGTGGTAGAAGCCGACCTCGGGGAAGATCAGTTTGGATTACGTAGAAATGTTGGAACACGTGAGGCAATACAGACCCTGCGGCTTATCTTAGAAGAAAGATTAAGGAAAGGCAAACCTACGTTTCTAGCATTTGTAGACTCAGAGAAAGCTTTTGACAATGTTGACTGGAATACTCTCTTTCAAATTTTAAAGATGGCAGGGGTAAAATACAGGGAGCGAAAGGCTATTTACAATTTGTACAGAAACCAGATGGCAGTCATAAGAGTCGAGGGACATGAAAGGGAAGCAGTGGTTGGGAAGGGGGTGAGACAGGGTGTAGCCTCTCCCCGATGCTATTCAATCTGTATATTGAGCAAGCAGTAAAGGAAACAAAAGAAAAGTTCGGTGTAGCCATTAAAACCCACGGAGAAGAAATAAAAACATTGAGATTCGTCGATGACATTGTAATTCTGTCAGAGACAGCAAAGGACTTGCAAGAGCAGCTGAACGGAATAGACAGTGTCTTGAAAGGAGGGTACAAGATGAACATCAACAAAATCAAAACGAGGATAATGGAATGTAGTCGAATTAAGTTGGTCGATGCTGAGGGAATTAGATTAGGAAATGAGACACTTAAAGCAGTAAAGGAGTTTTGCTATTTGGGGCGCAAAATAACTAACGATGATCGAAGCAGAGAGGATATAAAATGTAGACTGACAAGGGCAAGGAAAGCGTTTCTGAAGAAGAAAATATTGTTAGCATCGAGTATACATTTAAATGTCAGGAAGTCGTTTCTGAAAGTATTTGTATGGAGTGTAGCCATGTATGGAAGTGAAACATGGACGATAAATAGTTTGGACAAGAAGAGACTAGAAACTTTCGAAATTTGGTGCTACAGAAGAATGCTGAAAATTAGATGGGTATGTCACATAACTATGAGGAGGTGCTGAATAGAATTGGGGAGAAGAGAAAGTTGTGGCACAACTTGACTAGAAGAAGGGATCCGTTGGTAGGGTATATTCTGTGGCATAAAGGGATCACCAATTTAATATTGGAAGGCAACGTGGAGGGTAAAAATCGTAAAGGGAGACGAAGAGATGAATACACTAAGCAGATTCAGAAGGATGTAGGCTGCAGTAGGTACTGGGAGATGAAGGAGCTTGCACAGGATAGAATAGCATGGAGAGCTGCATCAAACCAGTATCAGGACTGAAGACCACCATCACCACCACCACCACAACCCACCACCACCACCACCACCACCACCACCACCACCACCACCACCACAACAAAAACAACAACAATCTTAAGATGCGAAGTGTGACGACATCATTACCAAGCAGGGAACTTCGTACACAGATACCTGTGTATCAATAATACGTACTCCGCCGCAGTCTCAAAAACTATTTCTTACTAGAGAATACCTCTTGATGAATTCATTTATTAGCTACATGGGAATTTTCATCAGTAACGAACGTTCGTTATCGAACGTTTTGTTTTGCAGTCCTTGTAATCACCGATCCGTCACGTCTAAAAAACACTGCGAAATTTTGCCCGGTGGTGCGTTATTGTGAGGACCGCTGGCAGAATGTACGAAAGTGAGTGTAATATCCGTCTGGCCATCCGGTTTTAGAGTTTTCCGCGATTTTCCTGAAACGCTTAATGTAATTGCAGGGGTGACACTTTGAAAAAGACCTCCCGATATTCATTTACATCCACGTTTACGTGACTACTCTTAAATTCACGCTTAAGTGGCTGGTAGGGGGTTCTTGGAACGACCTTCACACTGGGTTTCTACAGTCCACTCTCGAATATAGGCCAAGGCCGGTCGCAACCCACATTAATGTCCACTAAAAGGTATCCGCACACTTTTGATAAGGCAATGAAGGCTGTCAAATGCTCAAATTGTTCGCCACTAGTCTAGTAATCGGATATTATCGGGTTCTGTCTCTTTGTTATAGGTGTTTACGAGAAAACTGCCATTCGTTAGAAAAGTGGAAATTTCATTCACGGCCATCGGTGATACTTACCTGCAGGTAATAGCATCGCCAGCAAACTCTCTGCTAGCTGATGATCTTATCTGATAAATCGTTTACGTATACTCAGATCGTAAGCGGTCCTTCTACCGTACTTCACAATTGACGTTACTATCGTTTCCTTGGAACATTCGCTATACAGCTTTATGTGCTGGGGTCTCACAAGCTGCGACATGGTCGCGAATTGGACAATGACCCGAATAAAGAACAAATTTCCTTTACTTCACGTCTGTGGTCACAAATTTTTTTGGCATCAGACGGTCTATAATGACCATCTTCAGATGTGTTTTATGAAGTCCAGTATATTACGACATGTCTTTATAAAACAGATCTGAAGATGGTCGTTATAGACCGTATGATGACAAAAAAATTTGTGACCATAGACGTGAAGTAAAGGAAATGATCTGGGGTCAATTAGTAAAGCATTCATCGGGAGAATCAAATATTTGCAAAGATCATATGCTCGCACTTTGGTTAGCAGTAGATAATGTGGTAGTGTCGAATGTCTTTCGGAAATCTAAGGAAACGGGATCTAGCTTTTAACCTGCATCTGTGGTTTCCAGTATGTCGTGTATGTGCAGAGCACGGTGTTTTCCGTTTTTGAGCCCAATATTCCGTCGTACGCAGTCGTCTTCTGAAGTCGGACGCGCGAGGCCTTACCGTCCAAAGCGGCAGCATCTGTTACCTGTGCCTTGCTCGCCATTGCAGCAAATAGCATTCGTTCACGTGCGCTCCATAACATACGCCCATGTTTTCCTGATCCATGAAATCACTGTCTTTAGTCCCATTCTCTCTGTATGAGGTGCTCATTTTCGAACATGTGCCGTTAAGGTTTGATACACACTATATGTACACAGATCAGTTGCGCACAGACGGAACGTTTCAGACAGCAGGGTAGCCATGAGTCGCTCAGTGGAACCTGCACCCTCGGTGGTTCAGTGGAATGTGTCTGTCACGGTATATCTGACAGCCCGTTAATAAAGCGGGATGAAACGGGATGAGGTCTCCCCACGTTACAGTAGGAGTTCCTCCCACCGACGAGGTCCGTACATATTACATTTCCGTCTGGTTTGGCTCATACTCCTGTCTACCTTACAAACTTGTAAGAGTCGTTTTTCATGCTTATTAGTCCTGGGATATTTGTTTTAGATGCGGTGGTGCGGAAGCGAGATGAACATTTCGTTATTCATGTTGTAATATGAAAGGATTAAAAAATGTAGTGTATCTCGCTACTTCACCGGCAAAATATTTGTACGTACGCGCTCGTCAGAGAACCGTAATTTACATGCATGTGACATACATATTACAAACAGTCAGCTGCGCTAAAGGAGGTGGAACATGGCTACGAACTCGGTCCACAAAGTACGAACTTCACAGCCCTTCTAACCGTCTTGCCTAGGATTTTCCATCTAAGTGTACTGTTGTCTCGGAAGTCTCCTAGAAATTCAGACGCCTAAATCAGATTTTCTTTCATTGACATCTGCTAGGAAGTACGAGGGCGTACTGAAAAGTAATGCATCCGAATTTCTTAAGTGAAAACACTTAAAGCTTTTTAAGTAAAACAAATGTTATGAATATTCTACATTTATGTTTTTCAGGTGTACGTATTTAGTTCTCAACACACTTACCCTGACGACTAACGCATTTCTCCCAACGAGAGAGACCAGTTTGTGTAGATACCGTCACTGTAGAATGTTTGGATTTGCTGACGCGGCCAAAACCTCACATCTGCTTGCGCTGCTTCGTTACCATCAAATTGATTTCCTCCAAGGAATCCTTTTAAGTTATGGGAACACATGAATATCGGGTGGATCGCAGGTTTGAATCCTGCCTCGGGCATGGATGTGTGTGATGTCCTTAGGTTAGTTAGGTTTAAGTAGTTCTAAGTTCTAGGGGATTTATGACCTCAGTTGTTAAGTCCCTTAGTGCTCAGAGCCATTTGAACCATTCGGGTGGATCCAATTCGGAACTGTGTGGAGGATGATCAGCATTCGGGTATGGTCTGGCGTTGTCATACTGAAAGAGGGAGCTCTCCAGTTGTGGACCAACTCTTCGAATTTTGAACTCGATTTCAGCACAGTGTTCCTCACGTACTGACGAAGTTACGTTACACACTGCCATATTACACACTACAATTCGGAGCCCTCTAGCGGCAGAGGGCTAAAAATAGGTAGGCATGAAGAAAAAAGTCTTAAAGAGTTCTCACATTAAAATTTCGGAGGCATGAAGTTTTAGCACTTACTCATTACAGTTGAAGGAAAAGGTAATGAAGACACACGCAATCGCCTATATTACACATATTGTGATGATAAAATACCTGTCAAATCGAAAAAGGAAATAATGGCCGTAAGTATTCCACAAGCTACCAGCGTAAGTGTACCGACTGTCCACTAACCTTTTGCTACAACTTCTTCTCTAAGCACAGGGATAGGAACGAGACTGGAGAACTCAGGGAAAGCCAGCTAAGACAGGCCACCAAAAATATGTCCACAACGAGTAAATTTACAGATGCGCGGTATTAGCTGAGTGAAAAAAATTCTCTTTGCTGATGACAGCAATATTATAGTCACTAAGGAAACAAGATAACTTCTTGCAGAGAAAGCAAATGAAACTCTCAAGGAAGTTAACGGTTGGCCAATAGGCTATAAAGCGACTTTGAACATAAAGAAAACTAATGCCATGAATTTCAGTTTGAAGAGGGAAAATTACAAAGTTAATTTAAATTTGAAAATGATATCTGTTCTTTCCGAAAGAACAAATACCACCGGTGACCGTGCAGCTCTCTAGAATAAAATAATTAAATCAAGACTCTAAGCTGCCGACAGGCGTTGATATACATTAACGGGGACAGTTGAAAATGTGTGCCCCGATCGGGACTCGAACCCGGGATCTGGTGCTTACATGGGAGACGCTCTATCCGTCTGAGACACCGAGGGCACAGAGGATAGTGCGACTGCAGGGATTTGTCCCTTGGACGCTCCCTGTGGGACCCACATTCCCATATCCGAAAGAACAGATACCATCTTGACATTGTTGTTGTTGTTGTCTTCAGTCCTGAGACTGGTTTGATGCAGCTCTCCATGCTACTCTATCCTGTGCAAGCTGCTTCATCTCCCAGTACCTACTGCAACCTACATCCTTCTGAATCTGCTTAGTGTACTCATCTCTCGGTCTCCCTCTACGATTTTTACCCTCCACGCTGCCCTCCAATGCTAAATTTGTGATCCCTTGATGCCTCAAAATATGTCCTACCAACCGATCCCTTCTTCTAGTCAAGTTGTGCCACAAACTTCTCTTCTCCCCAATCCTATTCAATACCTCCTCATTAGTTACGTGATCTATCCACCTTATCTTCAATATTCTTCTGTAGCACCACATTTCGAAAGCTTCTATTCTCTTCTTGTCCAAACTAGTTATCGTCCATGTTTCACTTCCATACATGGCTACACTCCAAACAAATACTTTCAGAAACGACTTCCTGACACTTAAATCTATATCCGATGTTAACAAATTTCTCTTCTTCAGAAACGCTTTCCTTGCCATTGCCAGTCTACATTTTATATCCTCTCTACTTCGACCATCATCAGTTATTTTACTTCCTAAATAGCAAAACTCCTTTACTACTTTAAGTGTCTCATTTCCTAATCTAATTCCCTCAGCATCACCCGATTTAATTTGACTACATTCCATTATCCTCGTTTTGCTTTTGTTAATGTTCATCTTATATCCTCCTGTCAAGACACTGTCCATTCCGTTCAACTGCTCTTCCAAGTCCTTTGCTGTCTCTGATAGAATTACAATGTCATCGGCGAACCTCAAAGTTTTTACTTCGTCTCCATGAATTTTAATACCTACTCCAAATTTTTCTTTTGTTTCCTTTACTGCTTGCTCAATATACAGATTGAACAACATCGGGGAGAGGCTACAACCCTGTCTCACTCCTTTCCCAACCACTGCTTCCCTTTCATGCCCCTCGACTCTTATTACTGCCATCTGGTTTCTGTACAAATTATAAATAGCCTTTCGCTCCCTGTATTTTACCCCTGCCACCTTTAGAATTTGAAAAAGAGTATTCCAGTCAACATTGTCAAAAGCTTTCTCTAAGTCTACAAATGCTAGAAACGTAGGTTTGCCTTTTCTTAATCTTTCTTCTAAGATAAGTCGTAACGTCAGTATTGCCTCGCGTGTTCCAACATTTCGACGGAATCCAAACTGATCCTCCCCGAGGTCTGCATCTACCAGTTTTTCCATTCGTCTGTAAAGAATTCGTGTTAGTATTTTGCAGCCGTGGCTTATTAAACTGATAGTTCGGTAATTTTCACATCTGTCAGCACCTGCTTTCTTTGGGATTGGAATTATTATATTCTTCTTGAAGTCTGAGGGTATTTCGCCTGTCTCATACATCTTGCTCACCAGCTGGTAGAGTTTTGTCATGACTGGCTCTCCCAAGGCCGTCAGTAGTTCTAATGGAATGTTGTCTACTCCGGGGGCCTTGTTTCGACTCAGGTCTTTCAGTGCTCTGTCAAACTCTTCACGCAGTATCGTATCTCCCATTTCGTCTTCATCTACATCCTCTTCTATTTCCATAATATTGTCCTCAAGTACATCGCCCTTGTATAAACCTTCTATATACTCCTTCCACCTTTCTGCCTTCCCTTCTTTGCTTAGAACTGGGCTGCCATCTGAGCTCTTGATATTCATACACGTGGTTCTCTTCTCTCCAAAGGTCTCTTTAATTTTCCTGTAGGCAGTATCTATCTTACCCCTAGTGAGATAAGCTTCTACATCCTTACATTTGTCCTCTAAGCATCCCTGTTTAGCCATTTTGCACTTCCTGTCGATCTCATTTTTGAGACGTTTGTATTCCTTTTTGCCTGCTTCATTTACTGCATTTTTATATTTTCTCCTTTCATCAATTAAATTCAATATTTCTTCTGTTACCCAAGGATTTCTAGCAGCTCTCGTCTTTGTACCTACTTTATCCTCTGCTGCCTTCACTACTACATCCCTCAGAGCTACCCATTCTTCTTCTACTGTATTTCTTTCCCCTATTCCTGTCAATTGTTCCCTTATGCTCTCTCTGAAACTCTGTACAACCTCTGGTTCTTTCAGTTTATCCAGGTCCCATCTCCTTAATTTCCCACATTTTTGCAGTTTCTTCAGTTTTAATCTACAGGTCATAACCAATAGATTGTGGTCAGAGTCCACATCTGCCCCTGGAAATGTCTTACAACTTAAAACCTGGTTCCTAAATCTCTGTCTTAGCATTATATAATCAATCTGATACCTTTTAGTATCTCCAGGGTTCTTCCACGTATACAACCTTCTTTCATGATTCTTAAACCAAGTGTTAGCTATGATTAAGTTATGCTCTGTGCAAAATTCTACTAGGCGGCTTCCTCTTTCATTTCTTAGCCCCAATCCATATTCACCTACTATGTTTCCTTCTCTCCCTTTTCCTACACTCGAATTCCAGTCACCCATTACTATTAAATTTTCGTCTCCCTTCACTATCTGAATAATTTCTTTTATTTCATCGTACATTTCTTCAATTTCTTCATCATCTGCAGAGCTAGTTGGCATATAAACTTGTACTACTGTAGTAGGTGTGGGCTTAGTATCTATCTTGGCCACAATAATGCGTTCACTATGCTGTTTGTAGTAGCTTACCCGCATTCCTATTTTCCTATTCATTATTAAACCTACTCCTGCATTACCCCTATTTGATTTTGTGTTTATAACCCTGTAGTCACCTGACCAGAAGTCTTGTTCCTCCTGCCACCGAACTTCACTAATTCCCACTATATCTAACTTTAACCTATCCATTTCCCTTTTTAAATTTTCTAACCTACCTGCCCGATTGAGGGATCTGACATTCCACGCTCCGATCCGTAGAACGCCAGTTTTCTTTCTCCTGATAACGACATCGTCTTGAGTAGTCCCCGCCCGGAGATCCGAATGGGGGACTATTTTACTTCCGGAATATTTTACCCAAGAGGATGCCATCATCATTTAATCATACAGTAAAGCTGCATGTCCTCGGGAAAAATTACGGCTGTAGTTTCCCCTTGCTTTCAGCCGTTCGCAGTACCAGCACAGCAACGCCGTTTTGGTTAATGTTGCAAGGCCAGATCAGTCAACCATCCAGACTGTTGCCCCTGCAACTACTGAAAAGGCTGCTGCCCCTCTTCAGGAACCACATGTTTGTCTGGCCTCTCAACAGATACCCCTCCGTTGTGGTTGCACCTACGGTACGGCCATCTGTATCGCTGAGGCACGCAAGCCTCCCCACCAACGGCAAGGTCCATGGTTCATGGGGGGAGGCATCTTGACATAGTTAAGGCTGAACGGCCACTGACCTCCTTCTGTGCGGATGCACACGCATTGCCCGAACTCTTGCGGGACTCGGTGAGATGGTCTGCCGCGTAATGAGTGTAATGGGCAGGGGCACTACGAATGTAGTGTGTGGACATTAAGTTGGGAGTGTGGGTCTCACGGGGAGCGTGCAAGGGATAAATCCCTGCAGTCGCGCTTTCCTCTGTGCCCTCGGTGGCTCAGATGAATACAGTGTCTGCCATGTAAGCAGGAGATCCTGGGTTCGAATCCCGATCAGGGCACACATTTCCAACTATCCTCACTGATGTATATCAAAGCCTGTCGGCAGCTTAGAGTCTTGATTTAATTACACTGAGCAACCATGAAAATGTTTCGGGATTAAAAATAGTAAATTTACATCTGATGAATTCAAAAATCACCATTAAAATAAATGACAGATTAGCTCTTGTTTTGAAGATAAAGTGACATTTCATATTTTAGAGTGAAGATTTTAAATTTGAGAGATTTTTTTTTTTAGTTGCCACACCTGTCAAATAGCAAAACACAAATGCTCTTCAGCTGTTTTTAAGTCATAAACATAGATAGTGTTGCTGTGACTGTGAATTACATGTAGTTTCTACTCAAATTAATGCAAAATTTCTGGTTCGCGAGTGCTTTTTTGTATAAAATTTGTAAAAAGTCACGAAAATGTGTAAATATGGTGAATAACTTTTGTTATATTTTTGGTGAAATAACATTTTCCTCACAGAAACGCAATCTGACGCCTCTTGTAAAGACTGCCTATCACTATTATTTCGGTATGAAAGTAGGGGACCAGGATAAGTCTTGGGCTCCACATATACGTTGCAATGCATGTTCAGTTGCACTGCGAGAATGGCTGAAAAAGAAGAAACGATCTATGGCTTTCGCTGAGACTATGATTTAGCGGGAGCCTGCAAACCATACAGATGACTGCTATTTCTGCCTGGCTCCACCTATAAAGGCAGGATTGTCTATGAAGGAAAGAAGAACAGTTCAGTACCCGAATCTTCCATCTGCTATTCGACCCGTTTCACATTCGGGTAGTTTACCAGTTCCTACTCCACCCGAAAATTGTGTGTTTGAAATAGAAAATGAAGACAGTGTGGAACAAGAAGAACCAAACAAGCCTTCCACATCCCATGACCCTGCTTTTGAGGGAAAAGATGATAAACTGCACTGTCAAGCGGAATTGAGTGATCTCATTCGAGACCTTGGCCTGCCAAAGGAGAATGCAGAAATTCTTGGCTCTCGACTACAGCAATGGAATCTTCTCCAAAGTGATGTGAGAATCTCACAGTACAGAAAACGTCACATGGAACTGCTTCCCTTTTTTGAGAAGAAAAATAATCTTGTTGCTTGCTGCGACATTAATGGCTCGATAAAATCTTGGAATCTGAACCATGATCCAACTGAATGGAGGCTATTCATAGACTCCTCCAAGCTTAGTTTGAAAGCTGTATTACTTTACAACGGGAACCTTCTTTCATCTATTCTTGTTGGTCATGCTGTTCACATCGAGGAGACATATGCAAATATGACAGCTCTCTTGGACTCGATTAAATATCATAAACACAAATGGAAAATCTGTGGTGATATAAAAGTCACTGCCATACTCTCAGGAATGCAACTGGGTTACACAAAGCATTGCTGGCTCTTACGTATGTGGGACAGTAGAGATAGGAAACTGCATTATGTTAAAGAAGACTGGCCAGCAAGAAATCTTCGCCCTAGCGAGAAAAATGTCGTTGCCAAGCCTGTTGTGGACCCAAAAGACGTTCTTGTTCCACCCCTGCATATCAAGCTGAGTGTGATGAAAAACTTTGTCAAAGCTATGAACCGAGAAGGACGGGCCTTTAAGTACATAAGAGAGAAATTTTCGAAATTAAGTGATGCAAAGTTAAGGAAGGCATTTTTGTCGGACCACAAATAAGGGCTTGTAATGGATCCTAAATTTGACCAAGTTTTGGAGGGGAAAGAAAAGAAAGCTTGGGAAGCCTTCAAGGGCGTTGTTCATGGATTTTTAGGCTACAAGAGAGATGACAACTACAAGCATTTGGTGACAGTGCTCCTGCAAAAATACCGTAACCTTGGATACAACATGTCCCTTAAATCCACTTTCTCCACTCCTACCTAGACTTATTTCCTCCTAGTTGTGGAGCTATTAGTGATGAACATGTTGGGAGATTCCATCAGGACATTTCTGTTATGGAGCAAAGATATCAGGGCCGTTGGAATCAAGTAATTCTTGCGGATTACTTTTGGTCTTTGTGTATGGATTCTGCGGAACTCCATTACAAGAGGTAAGCTAAAAGACGACGAAGTCAACAGGCCACCACATTATTCTCTTCAGACACGACCATCTGCGAAGTATTTTTCCAACAATTTAAAACTCTTAGCATGTAATTACCAGTTAAAAAAATCAAAAGCACTTTCATTTTTGTTAGCATGTATGTAATTAAAATGTATCCTTTTCTCTCAACCCGTTAAAATGTAATTCTTCCACCTTGTGTATATCATAGAAACTAGAGCTAATAAAAATTTTTCATTGTCATATTTGTTTTACTCAACCCAAAACTAGTAGGAATTGCCTCATGAAGTGCTCGAAACATTCAAAAATTATTTTTTTGTTGCACAGTGTTATCAGTTAATTTAAATGTAGATGGCACCTCTATAGACTGTGTAACAAATGCAAAATTTCTAGGAAAGAATGATGATTCTCAGTTGAAGTGGTGTGAACGCATAAAGGTACTTGCAAACAGAATGTAATCAGCATGTTATGCCCTGAGAATCCTATCACATGAGTATGTAACATGCAGCGTCTTTTAGTTACATACTTTTCATATGTACACTCAGTTCTTAGCTATGGCATTCTTTTTTTGGGGAACAAATGCACAAAATATGAACACAATTTTGAAACTCCAGAAGAGAGCCATAAGAATCATAACCAAACATGGTAGTCGAGCTCATTGTAAAGATCTGTTCAAAACACTGGGAATTTTAACTGCTCCATGTGAATATATTTACCAGTCAGCTGTACACATAAAAAAATATTGGTAATTACCGCACAAACAGTTACGTCCATGACCATGAAACAAGAGCTAGACCTAACTTACATATTCCAAGAAAAAATAAACATAAAACTCAAAACAGCATTTTCTACCAAGGAATAAAACTGTACAATAAATTACCAAAAGAGATAAAAAACATTCCTAAAATACACTTACTTAAAAAGTCAGCTAAACAGTACCCATTACGCAATACTTTTTTGCATTGAAGGCTTACTTAGGTAAAACAGAGCAGTGGTTTGGTAAAGAAAGTTATACAAATAAATAATAATGATTATAAAACATCTAACTTTCCACATAACATCTTCACACTGTTTGATCCTCCTTTTTTTCCTTTTCTAGAAAAACTTACTCCCAAGCTACGCATTACACAATACTAATACCTCTTCCTGTTTCTGAGCTCAACATCTCACTCATTACAGAGGGATGCTGACTCATTTTTGTGTGTGTAGTGAGTGAAGTGTTATGAAACAATGTGTGTGCAGTGACTGATAGTGAGATACCAGTGAAAAGTGTGGCATTACATCATTTAATAAGTTATTTGTAAAAAAAGGTATTGTATACCGGGAGTAAATCTAATTATTGCCTCTAACTAGAAGTCTGTAAATTTGTGTGTATACGAATTAGCTTATTTTAAATTGATCTAAACTTGTAAATACTTTGACATGTCTATATCCTTGTAACAAGAGATCTACAGATGAATAAAGGTGTTACTACTACTACTACTACTACTACTACTACTACTACTACTATAGATTATGTGGCTTTCTTAAGAAGTATGTAAGTAATTTTTAATCTTTAAACTTGCTGAATTATGACATCGACTTCGTTTGTTACTGGATTTTATACTTGTTCTATAGCAGTGAAAAGAGCCTTCAAAAAGTACTTCAATGGTATGATGTATGTGGAACAGTCGAACAGTAACAAGACAACAGCGCCATCTGTCTGAGCGTCAGGAAAGGTACTCCCATTGTAAGATTAATCGATTTCATATCCTAACAGATTGTTAAAGACTTGCGTTTGTGCCAGTTGACTGTTTCCAATTGTAATCCTTGACTGTGTGTAGTCATAAGACACTACGTTTCTGCGTGTACAATGTGTCGTTTATGATTAAAGCAAGTCACTAATCGTTGTTTCACTTTCAAAATTTATCGAGATGTGGCTGGCTATTTTTATTCACAGTATTTCATTATAGTCAACTGCATCATTTTCAAACAGACTGAAGTATTAAGAATGAGATTTTAACTCTGCAGCGGAGTGTGCGCTGATATGAAACTTCCTGGCAGATTAAAACAGTGTGCCGGACCGAGACTCGAACTCGGGACCTCCGCCTTTCGCGGGAAAGTGCAAATGGTAGAGCACTTGCCCGCGAAAGGCATAGGTCCCGAGTTCGAGTCTCGGTCCGGCACACAGTTTTAATCTGCGAGGAAGTTTCAGACTGAAGTACGTTAATATATTCTGCTTGATCATTAATATGCAACAAGAATAGCAAGACCTTTTTATGTGTGGTAAGGATAGCAACATCAACTGTCTTTACTGGTTTTAATCATATGGCACTGGCTTTGAAGTTACAACACACCTTCTCGGGGACCTTCTATGATGGTGAGTAGTCATATCGATACCAGGTATCACCATACTTTTCGTAGGAGTCTAAAAACATCGGGTCCGCTAAACTAACAAGAGTCATACACAGACGTGAAGATAGTGTGTTGTAACACTCAAATCGACTGCATATGGATAAAACCAGTAAATACAGATGGTGGGTGTTATGCTTACTACATATAAAATAGAACTACAGCTGTTGTGCTGATATCCACCAGAAGTTAGAAGAACGCAGACTGAATAACAAAAGTCCCAAAACTCTTCCCTGGGGCACATCTGAGGTTACCTCTATCTCCATCGATCGCTCTTTATCCAAGATACTATGTGCGACCTCCATACCAATAAATCATTAATCTAGTCACAAACTTCATTGAATACCCCATCCCCACATGATAGTTCATTCCTTAACAGACGTTGGTGTTGTACTGCGTTAAATGCTTTGCGGATGACGTTAAACGCTGCATCCATATTATGAGAAAAATGAGAGTTTACTCACTCTTCTTCGTATTCAGGAGGCAGCTGCAAGGTACACCATCGGAAAGCTAGTATTATAAGCCCAATACAGGTCCCAAATTTCGTCGATTAAAACAGTTTCGCCACTGCATAAATAGAAAGTTTAGGCAGGGATATGGTACGTGATCTAATTGCCTCTGTACAAATCTATGTACGAGGGCTGTTCGGAAAGTAAGGTCCGATGGGGTGCGAAATGGAAACAACAGTGAATCTCTGATGAAGCTTTGCACAGATGCGTTGGGCTGTGCCCCTAGTACGCTCGTAGATCGCGTCATGTCGCTCTTTTCAGTACTGAGCACAAAGTGAGCATGTAAAGATGCTTAAAACAACAGTGCCTCCCGCCAAGTGTGAGGGCCTGGTGAGAGCTTTCGACTGATGTCATGCAGCCCACGTAACATAGCTGTCATGTGTTTCCTTCTGCATGGGAATTCTCGGCCGCACTCTGCAGGAGCAATGAAGAAGATGCTCCTGCAGCGATTTCGACGGGAAGTGTTTGATTACAAACAATAGAGCCCGTAATTGACTCTCCTTGGCTTTCATCTCTTCTCACAAGAACCCTGGCGATGACGACGATGATCTGGCACAGACAACGAGCTGTAGACCAGCGTAGAGAATTGACGGGAAACACAGGGGGCTGTCTTCTATGACGAGGGTATTGGAAAGTTGGTTCAACGCTACGACAAATGTCTAAATTGAAGCGGCGACTATGTAGAGAAGTAGCTGGAAATTTTTAATTTTCGCTGTGGTTTCCATTTTGAAACCGATCTGATCGTGAAACTTCCTGACAGACTAAAACTGTGTGCCGGACCGAGACTCGAACTCGGGACCTTTGCCTTTTGCGGGCAAAGTTTGGACGGTAGCAGACGAGGTACTGGCAGAAGTAAAGCTGTGAGGAAGGGGCGTGAGTCGTGCTTGGGTAGCTCAGCTGGTAGAGCACTTGCCCGCGAAAGGCAAAGGTCCCGAGTTCGAGTCTCGGTCCGGCACATAGTTTTAATCTGCCAGGAAGTTTCATACCAGCGGACACTCTGCTGCAGAGTGAAAATCTCATTCAGGAAACATCCCCCAGGCTGTGGCTAAGCCATGTCTCCGCAATATCCTTTCTTTCAGGAGTGATACTTCTGCAAGGTTCGCAGGAGAGCTTCAGTGAAGTTTGGAGGGTAGGAGACGAGGTACTGGCAGAAGAAAAGGTGTGAGGACGGGGCGTGAATCGTGCTTGGGTAGCTCAGTTGGTAGAGCACTTGCCCGCGAAAGACAAAGGTGCCGAGTTCGAGTCTCGGTCCGGCACACAGTTTTAATCTGCCAGGTAGTTTCATATCAGCGCACACTCCGCTGCAGCGTGAAAATCTCATTGTCGATCCGATCTTACTTTCGCGCCTCGTATCTCCTGCTGCGAAGATAGCTCTGTTTCAATTTAGGACACACCTTTCCGAAAGCATAGAGAACATTTCGCCGTAAATGTGGAAGTTTGGATCGCTAAGCATCACACTATAAAGTTCGGGCGGCACTGCAGTGCGTCGTCAGTACCGGACTCTCTCCATGGCTCCATGGTGAAGCAGATGGAGAAAATACGCCGAGCTATCCCGCTCTCCTCTCTCGTCCTTCCCAATAAAGATTCGGCTTTCCCTCATTACCCACAGCACGCTCACACGCATCTTACCGAGTACTACTTCGAATGTCCTTGTCTCTTTCTTCGCTTTTTTCCCCTCACAAAAAAGAGAACGCACATTGTGAGCAACGCCGGACGCTCACTGTAATGCTTCAGTCATCTTCTGTTAAATGGGTGTGTGTTTTTCTTTGCCCTGTGTGTACGTAGTTCATGCTTTGTGCTACTTTAGCACTGTGGCGGCAGTCAAACCTCAAAACACACACACACACACACACACACACACACACACACACACACACACACACACACACACACACAAACACGCCAGTACGGAGAGCCGTTCTTTTCTGTACACGCAAAAAGTTTTAATCTCACGCTGGTCTTTCTGAAGAATGGTGGGACAAGACTGCCGTAACGGGGTCGTAGCGTCGTTCGTTCTACTCGCAGTGCTCCTTGTCTACTTGTTTAGTTTTTGCGGATTTGGAGACGTGGCCACGTGATGTTCTAGTGGGAGGTTCTACTCAACTGAATGCGCATAACTCAGATGTGGTTTTATGAAGCTTAACTTTTCGAACCACGCTAGTGTTATCTGACACAAATGCTTTGAACATTCAAACACTTAATACATTTTTAAATACTGTTTATTTTCCAATCCCAATTGCACAATTTATTACAAATTGAGTAGTTACTATCTCCTTCTATCACATTCAGATCTAAACGCAACGTCAAACTAAATATGTATGCTTACTATTTCACAAAAAGTAGAAAAGAGTTGTACAAAATTTTTGAATTTACCTATGTAGTTGCGTCAGCAGTCTGTTATGTCCGTATAGGAACTAAACGTCAGAATACTGTGGTACGCAGCTGTGGTCTATGCTTCAAATAGGTAACTGGCGGGGAGAGGGTTGAGTGTGCCGGTATCTGACACCACCTTGGTCTTTTGGACGAACAGATGGAACTGGGTTTCACGCAGTCGCTGTTTTTCGGAAACCATGTTGAGTTCAAAAAAGTGTTCAAATGGCTCTGAGCACTATGGGACTCAACTGCTGTGGTCATCAGTCCCCTAGAACTTAGAACCACTTAAACCTAACTAACCTAAGGACATCACACACATCCATGCCCGAGGCAGGACTCGAACCTGCGACCGTAGCAGTCGCACGGCTCCGGACTGCGCGCCTAGAACCGCGAGACCACCGCGGCTGGCCATGTTGAGTCCTACGTCCGCTACCTTCAGAGCCGACTCAACTAAATTTGGTATCATTACTACTTTTAACTTCGCGCAAATTTGTAAACTCACGCGAGTGACTGGTTTCAAAATACGACACTCAGTTTTTATTACTATTTTCACTATTATTATTATTATTATTATTATTATTATTATTATTATTGAATAACCTTTTCTATCGCATTCTAAATTACTGTAGCGTCATTTCTATGATTACTGACAGCCGGCCGGTGTGGCCGAGCGGTTCTAGGCGCTTCAGTCTGGAACCGCGCGACTGCTGCGGTCGCAGGTTCGAATCCTGCCTTGGGCATAGATGTGTGTGATGCCCTTAGGTTAGTTAGGTTTAAGTAGTTCTAAGTTCTAGGGGACTGATGACCTCAGATGTTAAGTCCCATAGTGCTCAGAGCCATTTGAACCATTTGATTGCTAAGACACTTGCTGAGCATTGGCTTTCTAAACTGTGAACTTTTAAAATACGATTAAATTCCTGTCGCTAGCTGTTCGGAGGTTGAGGTTACCGCATATGTTAGGACCAGCGCATGGTTCTCTCAAACTTGATTCCCACGAGGGCCATACCTTATTCCAGCCACGTGCCTCTCCGTACACTGGCATCGGTAGCTCGTCCTGTGCGCTACTTTCCAATGACTTGATGCATGTGCTGAAGGCGACTTGCTCTAGTACAATAACTTTTAATAGAAGTTATCGGAAACAAACGTGTCGCTTCTTTTGGAAACGTCACAGTAGTACTTATTGACCAAAATGGAAAAGCGCTCAAGTGGTTGATAAGGAGGTGAAGCAAATATAATTTGTCGTGGAGATAAACAAATAAAAAAACTCATTCATCAGAGGAAAAAAGGATACTGTCAAATTGGAAATCGTTAGAACACTTCTTGGTAAAATACACAGAACCTTGGCCGTCTGTTAAACAACAGAGACTTAATTTATCATGAAATATTGCTCAGAATGCAAGCAGATAACAGGTGAAATTTTGCACTCGAAAAATTACTCAACTGTAAGCTTATTTCTGTGCAACCTAAAATCAAAATGTATTAAACACTAATGGTCACCACTGCAAAAGATGAACAGGGGGCTTGAAGACACGGCCCTCAAATATTTGGACCTGTTAGGGAAGAAAATAGATGGAGGCGAAGGACAAGTAAGACCCTGCGGGAAATTAGTGGAGCATCGGACACAGTAGGACAAGTTAAACGGAAAGGGTTAATACGGGTTTCTAATAAGAAGAGGGAGGAATTTGAAAAGACGTGCTGAAAGAAAACATGAATGGGATCAGACGATGACGAAGAACCTAGCCAAACGTGGTTTGATAACCTAAGTAAAGGCACTGCTAAGCTGGGAACCGTTTCAGAGAACTGCATCAATATGAAAGAAATTGGAAAGGTCTGAGACTGAGTTCGTTTCTAATGACCATGGTAGTAAGTATTCCGTAATTTCGTGACCAGGAGCAGCGATGAGTGATGGCGCGTCTTTGAATTCAGTTATGTGGGCGGGCTGGACGAAGTTTTGTCTAAAGAAATGAAAAACTGGGGACCCAAAAATCGCGATGCCCCTGCGTGTGGAAACCACGCGCAGTTTGATCTCGTATTTGCACGACATAAAATTTCCGAAGATGAAAGACGGAAATCTTTATTGATAATTCTGTGACACGGCAGTCTTTTTAATTCTCACCTGCACAGCTAATTGGTCCTAAGATTTTTTGGGATTTCCTGACGGCTGTGTTTTTTTCGAGCAACGATTACATTGTCACGGTGTTGCTAAATACTTCTCTGAGCAGTTCCATTTTGGTTACACTGTTCCGGGTGTCTCTCCTATGGGTCGTCAGGTGCATTTTCTCTGGTGTTTCGGCAGATGTTTGCAACTGGATTCCCCCCAACCATAGGATGCTAATCATGTCTTTCATACGACGCCCAGCATTGACGGAAAGTGTTAATTTGTTTCCCGTTACAAGCAAAATTATTTTGAAAATGGAATTTTACATGCCCTTTCGATAGAGCCGTTCGAAATTATTCGAGTGCGTTATTCATTTTAATGATGTGTATTAGCAGGAACATTAAAACACGAAGAAAAATCAGTACTATGGTGCTTCTGCATGGCAGTAGCAATCAGCATCGGTGCTGTCGCTGCCGTAGTAGTGGTAATTCTTCGTGTTTTACAGTCCCTGTTAACAAGTTTCGCTAAAAGGAATATCGCACTAGACTAATTTGGGGCCTTTTCGTTGAATGGTCACGCAAAACTGCACTTTAAAAAACATTTTGTTTGTAAAGGGAAACAAACCGGCACTTTCCATCGATACTGGACGTCACATGAAAGACATGATAAGAAGTATTTGTTTGGACTTACTCCACCTAGACGTTCCAAACAAGAAGTTCGCAGATATCTGTGGAAACAGCAGATAAAATGCACCTGCCGACTCTCAACAGAGTCCCCCTGTATGTTAAGAAATTAAATTAAATTTTCCACAAAATATAATGTTGAACGAACTTGTTTTCCGAAGACATCAACATCATCATCCTCATTTAATACATTCAGTTTCTGTGTACAAGCCTTCCCTATACTATAAACCTAATAGTTGGTACCATCGTCCAGTGTTGGTTCTCTTGCTGCAACGTTCTTCTTTGTAACGTCTTTCGAACCACCCGATCACTCCAACCTCTCTATCGAGATTTAGTCGATCTGTTCTCGTTGGTTCCATCCTCAAAGTGTGTCGAAACCGCCAGTCTAGATATTCTGAAAAAATGGTTCTGAGCACTATGGGGCTTAACATCTGAGGCCAGCAGTCCACTAGAACTTACAACTACTTGAACCTAACTAACCTAAGGACATCACACACATCCATGCCCGAGGCAGTATTCGAACCTGCGACCGTAGCGGTAGCACGGTTCCGGACTGTAGCGCCTAGAACCGCTCGGCCACTCTGGCCGGCCTAGATATTCTGACTTGCTTCAGTAATTCTGTTCTAATTCCAGCCTCTTCATTTCTTAATTTGTCTAGTCTTGATTTCTGTGCCGTAAATCTCAAGAAGTTCGTCTTCCACGCATGTAGCCACGATGGGTTACTGTTATAAAGCATATATTAGGACCGGTTTGAAGTACCTGCTGTACATCACAGATTTTGCTTCCCTTGGCACCATGGTACTCGATAGAAGATTGTGAAAACATCGGTACAAAAAATTTTTAAAAAAGTCGACAAAGCATTTAGTGTACATTTCGAACGAAAATTCACGTAAGAAAATTATTGAACACAGGCACTGTAAGTTATTCTGATGAAGATATCATTAGTTGGTATTGAAACCAGTCAATGCAATAAAATCTATGCAGCCGGTTGGCTGTTTATCCCTTCATTAAAAATTAAAAACAGTTGATGAACGTCAACCATTTGCAAGACGGTAATTTTTATTTTAGTACACCTATGATTCGTACTACTGTTAGTTCTTCTTGGCAAAAATGTACAAAAGTTTCGCTATAACGCCAAACTAGAATATGTGGAAAGAACAAAGACTGAAGAAAGGAAGTGAGGGGAAAGTAAGGAGCAGAACTAACACACGCCCGGGCGGCCCAGCTGTGTAAAATAAACGCCGAAGTCTATCGGAAGTTCCAGACGGGCCGAGAGGCTGATGTTATGTTGATCTAAAGTGCATGGCGGCCGCGTGAGTGTTCCGTATACAAAGTTTTTTGTGCTGCCGTACGAGTGGCTTACAAAAACTGTCACAGATAGCAGCTGTCGCTAGAAGAAGCCAGTGGCTGCGAGTTTAAAAATACGCCCTGACCCCGCACACAGCAGCCGGCTACCACTTGGGAGTCTTCGCGCGCCGCTTCCTCCAGAGATAACTCCAGCTAGCGGCAGACCAGCCGCACCTGCGCTGCTTCCTGGAGCGGATTAGCCAAGCTGGACGCCGAGGACGTGCTCCAGTGTTTTCTATTACAGCTCTACGACACTTCTCGTCTTCCATCTGAAAAGTGCAAACCTCACATTTGTCAGAGTAACCAATAAATAATATCCTCCTTTTTGCACAGAACTTAATTGTATCCAAAAAATTGAGGAGGCATTCTAATAGCATGTAATTAGTTTGTTCACGTCATCACTGCAAATAATAATAACAAAACTTAGAAAATAAATTTATTAAGGACATTCTAGCCGAATTCCAGGGAAGTGCTGGCTCCAAGTGCCAATAGCAAATTTTCTGTTTCACGTCGAATTAATACTGAGGCACTTTGTTATATTTGTGGCAGTGTAAGTGCAGAAATACACCAGAAATCCAGAAAGTAGAACCTTAGTCAACATAGTCAACAAAACCTTTTTTTTTTTTTTTTTTGTTTTGTTTACAAGAGAGTAACACACAACTACATTCTTTGGATCAGGTGTTGCAAAGTTTGCTGCAGAACTCCCTGTTCCATTAAAAGGAAGGTCAGCGTTGGTCGTAATATTGATGTTTTATTGATAGCAGAATCGATTTTCGACCACATAGTGATCATCTTCGGTGCTGTACAAAATAAACTCAGACACTGGTATCAAGTTATCAATAACCAAAACTGAAAAGCTTCTCAGGCTCTCTGTTGTTTCTTGTCTACATAAACAATTTAGGAGACGATCTGAGCAGCCGTTCTAGGTTGTCTGCAGATGATGCTGTCGTTTATCGTCTATTTAAGTCATCAGAAGACCAAAAGAAATGGAAAAACGATTTGGAGAATGATTCTGTATGGTGCGAAAAGTGGCAGTTGACCCTAAATGATGAAAAGTACGACGACATCCACACGAGTACGAAAAGGAAACAGTTAAACTTCGGTTACACGATAAATCAATCAGATCTAAAGGCCGTAAAGTAAACTAAATACCTAGGAATTACAATTACGAACAACTTATAAATTGGAAAGAACACGTAGAAAATGTTGCGAGGAAGGCGAACCAAAGACTGCTTTTTATTCGCAGAACACTTAACAGTAGAAGATGCTACAGGTCTACTAAAGAGACTTCCTGCGCTACGATTGTCCCTCCTCTTTCGGAGTAGTGCTGCGCGCTGTGGGATCCTTACCAGACATGGTTGACGGAGCACATAGATAAATTTGAATGAAGAGCAGCTCGTTTCATATAATCGAGAAATAGGGGAGGGTGTCACGGACATGATTCAGGACTAGGGGTGGACATCATTATAACAAAAGCGTTTCTCGTTGTGGAGTGATCATCTAAAATAATTTCAGTCATCAACTTTCTTCTCCGAATGTGAAAACATTTTGTTGACACCAACCTAAATATGAAGAAACGATCATCAAAGTTAGCTCCAAAAGAAATAGGTGCTCGTTTTTTCCGCCTGCTGTTAGAGAGTGGAATAACAGAGAATTATTGCAAGGCACTTAAGTGTGATTTGTCGAGTAGCCATAGATGGAGTGAAAGATATATAATCCTTTACACTGAATTCAAATGATTTCGACAAAACACGAATAGCTCAAGTAGGCAATGTAGTAACTAACTAACGAGCTTTGTTTGGAGCATAGTGCTTTGTGTGTGTGTGTGACATGGGTAACGGGGAAGGCAGAAATAATATGCTTGAAACTGCTTTAATGTAATGTTAGAGAAGAGTTTTATAGATCACAAGGATTAATCGCGGACTTAATTATATACGTCCTGTGGCGAATCAGCGGGAAAAATGCCAAATAACGAACTTTTTGCATCGATGAGATGTAATATTTTGGCATAGATTTCATGAGTCGCTGGGGGAAGTCTATAAATAATTTTACAGAGCAGACCGATGATGACGTGGAATGCAGACGACATTTTTGTTGAATTGGAGAGCTGCCAATAGAAAGAAGTGTAGAAATGTTTCGAACGAGCTTAGGCATGATAAGAGTTTATATTAATGAGTACATTATTTTTTTCATAGAATCCTTATCCTTGATGTGTCAAGATCTGTCGAATCAACCCATTTCTACTTTCGCAACAATTATGCTATTGTAAAGGTCTTCTGTCCATGATTCATTAGTTGTCAGAATTACCTAGAAATTCTTCAGCGTTTTTTTCTTTTTTTTATAGCAGCTCATTACAAAAACTTCTGTTATTTTATTATCTGTACTGTTTATCCTGCACGTTTCGATTTGGTATCACGTTTACGTGAATAGTACACTTTGATAATTACCTTTCGCGTGCAAGTAAGTGTTCAACTGACGTTTCTGTGACCTGTCAAAATCCTTTGGCTGTGATGGCTCTGAGCACTAAGGGACTTAACAACTGAGGTCACAAATCCCCTAGAACTTAGAACTACTTAAACCTAACTAACCTAAGGACATCACACACATCCATGCCAGAGGCAGGATTCGAACATGCGACCGTAGCGGTCGCGCGGTTCCAGACTGTAGCGCCTAAAACCGCTCAGCCACTCCGGCCGGCCCTTTGACTGTGTGCACCACAGCATTCTCTTAAGTAAATTACAATATTATGGCGTCACCTGCTGTGCTGCGAAATGATTTGAGTCCTATCTAACATCAAACAAAGTGTGTCGTTACGAAATACCTGTGCAGTAAGCAGTCAGTCTTCATCTGACTGGGAATTAAGTACATGTGGTTTTCCTCTATGTTCCGTCTTGGGTCCATTGCTTTTTCTTGTTTACATTAATGACCTCTCATCTGTCACATTGCCAGATACTACGTTTATCTTGTTTGCAGATGATACAGACAAGGCAATAAGTAGCAAGTACAGATTTACAAACAGCTGCTAATCAAATTTTCACCGACATTAATAAGTGGTTTAAAGCTAATTCAGTGTTATTAAACTTTGGGAAGATTCACTATATGCAGTTCAGAGCCTGTAAGAGATTTCCTTCCAGCTTGTGTATAATATATGAAGGCAAGCAGATCGAAGAAGCCGACAGTGTTAAATTTCTGGAATTACAACTGGATAATAAATTCAGTTGGGAAGGGGATACCGCAGATCTGCTTAAGCGCCTAAAGAAGTCTGTATTTGCATTGACAATGATGTCAGATGTAGGAGATATAAATATAAAAAGACTTGCATACTTTGCTTACATTCATTGTATTATGTCATATGGGAACATATTCTGGGGGAACTCTTCAAACCCAGCAAAAGTTTTTAGGGTGCAAAAGCATGTGATAAGAATCATTTGTGGTGTAAATTCAAGATCATCATGTAGAAACCTGTTCAAGGATCTTGGTATTCTAACCACTGCTTGTCAGTATATTTATTCCTTAATGAAATTTGTTGCAGGTAATACACTCATCAAAAAAGTTTTGCATCACCCTCGTTCCCAGAACTCTTAAAGATAGATGTTGACTGTGGATTTTGTATCACAGATGTCATTAAACACGCCCAAAGAGGTAAACAACCGTGCATGAGCAGCGCCTATTACACGGAGGATGTCCGACAGCCGATCAGTTCCAGTCATTCCACCAGGAAGGAGGTACACGGCTTGTGTTGTCTGTAGTTCAACCATGCCTAGACGGTCAATACGGCGGTTCGATCGCGCCCGCATTGTTACTTTGTGCCAGGAAGGACTCTCAACAAGGGAAGTGTCCAGGCGTCTCGGAGTGAACCAAAGCGATGTTGTTCGGACATGGAGGAGTTATAGAGAGACAGGAACTGTCGATGCAATGCCTCACTCAAGCCGCCCAAGGGCTACTACTGCAGTGGATGACCGCTACCTACGGATTATGGCTCGCAGGAACCCTGTCAGCAACTGCACGACGTTGAATAATCCATTTCGTGCAGCCACAGGACGTCGTGTTACGACTCAAACTGTGCGCAGTAGGCTGCATAATGCGCAACTTCCATGGTGAAGTCCATATTTGCAACCACGATACCATGGAGCGCAGTACAGATGGACCCAACAACAAGCCGAATGGACCGCTCAGGACTGGCATCACGTTCTTTGCACCGATGTCCCATATGCCTTCAGCCAGCCAATCGTCGGAGACGTGTTTGGAGGCAACCCGGTCAGGCCAAACGCCTGAGAGACACTGTCGGAGTGCAGCATGGTGAAGGTTCGTAGCTGTTTTTGGTTAACATTATGTGGGGGGTAGCCGCTGGTGGTCATGGAAGGCGCCGTAACGAATGTACGACACGTAACTGACATCCTCCGACCGATAGTGCAACCATATTGGTAGCATATCGGCGAGGCATTCGTCTTCATGGACGGCAATTCGCGCCCCCATCGAACACATCTTGGGAATGACTTCTTTTAGGATAACGACATCGCTCGACCAGAGTGGACGGCATGTTCTCCAGACGTGACCTATCGAACATGCCTTGGATAGATTGAAAAGGGCCGTAAGGACGACGTGACCCACCAACAACTCTGAGGGATGTACGCCAAATTGCCGTTGAGGAGTGGGAAAATCAGGACCAACAATGCTTTGATGAAGTTGTGGATACTATGCCACGACGAATACAGGCATGCACCAATGAAAGAGGACGAGCTACTGGCTATTAAAGGTATTGATGGGTACAGCAATCTCGACCACCAGCTCTGAAGGTCTCGCTGTATGGTTGTGCAACATGCAGTGTGTGCTTTTCATCAGCAATAAAAAGGGCGGAAACGATGTTTATTTTGATCTCCATTCCAATTTCCTATTCATCTTCCGGAACCCTCGGAACCGAGGTGAGGCAAAACCTTTTTCGATGTGTGTACATCTTCATTTCTAGTCAATCGCTCAATACATAGTATCAAGACTAGGTATAAGAACAATTTACATAAAGACCTAAAATCACTTACCTTGTTCGAGAAAGGGGTCCAATATTCAGGAACCCATATTTTCGATAAATTGGCAGCAGCCATTAAAAACTTGGTTTCAGATAAAGCACGGTTTAAACAGAGCTGACAAGACTTTTTGATAGGCAACTCCTTCCACTCCATAGATGACTATCTTAACAGAGACTTTTAAGCCAGTTTAAGTAAAATTATCTGTTAGATTTCAGTTTTTACAGCACGCGGTCACATCAGTCAAGATTAGGTACTTTACGTATGATAAATTTATTAATAATGCATAACAATGTTTTAGTCTGACAGCGTATTAACTCTGTAAATATTAGCGGTTCCGGTTTACCGCATTGTATTCACCTATTTCGACAGTCTCCTGACAAATGATAGGGATAGTAAGTATTATATTCAAATGTTTTATGTTATTCTGTCTGACATATTCGACGAATCATCTCATTATTTTGGTCTATGGAACGAAAACTGAATCTAATCTAATCTAACCTAATCTACTCAAGCACGATTAACGAACCGTCCTCACAACTTTTTACTTCCTACCTTCCAAACTCCGCAGAAGTCCTGTGAAATTTGCAGGACTAGCACTGCTGGAAGAGAGGAAACTGCGCGGACATAGCTTAGTCACAACCTGAGGGATATTTCCAGAATACTTCTCGTCAAATTATTCGGCTATTTGGACGGAGTGGCTTATCGTGCAGAAGCCGGACTATTAGACTGAGCATGAAGGTGCCTACCTCTAACAATTAGAAAGAAACAGCGATTGTGGAAAGTGAAAAAGCTGTTTTCCACACGCTAGTTTAACTGGTCTACCAAATCCGCTTCAAAGCTTTACATGCAGGCCATGGTGGCCGTGCTGTTGTAGGCGCTTGAGTCCGGAACCGCGCGACTGCTGCGTTAGCAGGTTCTAATCCTACCTCGGGCATGGATGTGTGTGATGTCCTTAGGTTAGTTAGGTTTAAGTAGTTCTAAGTTCTAGGGGACTGATGACCGCAGATGTTGAGTCCCATAGTGCTCAGGGCCATTTGAACCATTTTTTGATGCCTTGACGTGTAAACACAACAGCGAAAAACTGTTTCCGAAATTCGGTTTTCGTCTCTCGAAAGATGTGTTACATGTAGCTAAAACATTTCTTTGATACTTCTTTTTCATTTTGCTTCTGGCCAAAAAGTTATTAAGGCCGCCATGCTGCAAAAATCGTATGTACACATAAAAAAATTTACTGTATATTAATTTTGTATCATCAACCCCTTACCTTTCAGAAATCACGTAATATTTCTGGGCTTCAATAAATTGTTTCTACGCGCAGATTTTGAGCGTCGGGACCCTTATTTGATGTCGCCGGGTATGCAGGCTGTGCCCCAAACCTGTGGCTCTGCCTGCGTGGGAGTGCAGCCTGCCAGTTACCTACCCACCACCCACTACCGTCCAAGGCCGGCGGCCTCCGACCACGCGGCGACTCGCAGGCCCGCTGCGTTGCCTCGTCTCCACGTGACGTAGCGAGGTGACGTCACCAGCGCTGCCGTATAAGGCGCACCACGCAGCCCGAGTCCAGGTCCTCTGTCGGACCCGGCGCCGCCCGCCAGCGGAATTTCTATTTGAGTGCATGACGATGTTCTAGGCGATAGAAACGTCTGGCCCGGGTAGCGTTCGCAGAAGCGAGCCAGTAAACAATCGTTTTATTACAGCGGAAAAGAACGAACAACGATAGATTTCAATGGCAGTTTAGTATTGCCGTGTATAAATACATTCTGAGAGAAAAAAAATCTTACACTACTGGCCATTAAAATTGCTACACCACGAAGATCACGTGCTACAGAGGATAAATTTAACCGACAGGAAGAAGATGCTGTGATATGCAAATGATTAGCTTACCAGACCATTCACACAAGGTGGGCGCCGGTGGCGACAACTACAACGTGATGACATCATGAAAGTTTCCAGCCGATTTCTCATACACAAACAGCAGTTGAACGCCGTTGCCTGAGGAAACGTTGTTGAGATACCTCGTGTAAGGAGGAGGAATGCGTACCATCATGTTTCCGACTTTGATAAAGGTCGGATTGTAATCTATCGCGATTGCGGTTTGTCGTATCGTGACATTGCTGCTCGCGTTGGCTCAGATTCAATGACTGTTAGTAGAATATGGAATCGGTGGGTTCAGGAGGGTAATACGGAACGCCGTGCTGGATCCCAACGGCCTCGTATCACTAGCAGTCGAAATGACAGGCATCTTATCCGCATGACGAACGGATCGTGCAGCCACATCTCGATCTCTGAGTCAACAGATGGGGACGTTTGCAAGACAACAAACCATCTGCACCAACAGTTCGACGACGTTTGCAGCAGCATGGTCTATCAGCTCGGAGACCATAGCTGCGGTTACCCTTGACGCTGCATCACAGACAGTAGCGCCTGCGATGGTGTACTCAACGACGAACCTGGGTGCATGAATGGCAAAACGTCATTTTTCGTATGAATCCAGGTTCTGCTTAAATCACCATGATGGTCGCATCTGTGTTTGGCGACATCGCGGTGAACGCACATTGGAACCGTGTATTCGTCATTGCCATACTGGCGTATCACCCAGCGTTATGGTATGGGGTGCGATTGGCTACGCGTCTCGGACACCTCTTGATCGCATTGACGTCACTTTGAACAGTGGACGTTACATTTTAGATGTGTTACGACCCGTGGCTCTACCCTTCATTCGATCCCTGCGAAACCCTACATTTCAGCATGATAATGCACGACCACATGTTTAGGTCCTGTACGGGCCTTTCTGGATACAGAAAATGCTCGACTGCTGCCGTGGCAAGCACATTCTCCAGATCTCTCACCAATTAAAAACGTCTGGTCAATGGTGGCCGAGCAAGTGGCTCGTCGGAACACGCCTGTCGCTACCCTTGATGAACTGTGGTATCGTGTTGAAGCTGCATGGGCAGCTGTTCCTGTACGCGCCATCCAAGCTCTGACTCAATGCCCAGGCGTATCAAGGCCGTTACTATGGCCAGTGGTGGTTGTTCTGGGTACTGATTACTTGGGATCTATGCACCCAAATTGCGTGAAAATGTAATCACACATCAGTTCTAGTATATTTGTCCAATGAATAAACATTTATCATCTGCATTTCTTCTTGGTCTAGCAATTTTAATGGCCAGTAGAGTAAATTGTCACGTTGATACTTCTCGCCACTTGCGAGAATGTAAGCAGAGTTTACGAACTACCTGCTACAAACGCCGGCTTTAGTTCAGTATCTCTTCCTACAGACAGTTGCAGACTACGTTAACTGCTGGTCGCCACATATCTCTTGTGTCTGACTGGATACGACTAATTTATTTCCCGTAATACTTCAGCACATACACGACATCTCGGCAAAAACTTCACTTCCAGCTAACATTATCTGTTTAGGCATTGATGAATGTCAAAAGAGTGTGGCCCTATTACACATCCCTGTGGTGCACCTTTTGTGATGACAGACGGCTGCCATATATGGTAACATGCGTTCTGCCTGTGAAAAAACCTTGAATCCTGCTGCAAACCAGATTATATGCTTGATACAAATTACGTTCTTTATTAGGTACGGTTTTCTGATCAGAACTGCCTGTTGCTGCCGGACTTTCTTCCTATTTTCTGCTTTTCGTTGCACGCTTATGGTTGACATCGTGTCATGTACATCCACCTCGATATTCCACCAGTCACTTAAGGTGTGTGGTGTGGGGTACGTTGCACCTAGAGTACCTATCTCATTTTCTTTTCCTGTTCCATGTGCAAATAATGTGATCGATAAGACACCATATGCGTTCATAGTTACGTCCGTTTCGATATGTATATAAAGCGATGTTTACTTCACTCGTCTTCCAACTTATTTCCTCGGAATGCTTCACAGTAAAAGTTTCTGTGGCGATTTTGTTCTCCCACTGCCGGCCTTCTGGCCGACTGGTTCTAGGCGCTCCAGTCCGGATCCGCACTGCTGCTACGGTCGCAGGTTCGAATCCTGCCTGGGGCGTGGATGTGTGTGATGCCTTTAGGATAGTTAGGTTTAAGTAGTTCTAAGTTCTAAGGGACTGATGACCTCAGATGTTAAATCCCATAGTGCTCTGAGCCATTTGAACCATTTATACGCACGCTCCTGTTACCGATACTTGACGTTTCAGCAAAGTAGACCTTCGTCATAAGGATATCGTGGTAATCTGCGTTTCATCTGAATTAGTAGAGTGTTTTTTTTTTTTTAATGTCGTTGTCCCTTATTCTATTGAACATAACAGTAAACACCAAAGAGGATATTCTCTCGCATCCTAAAACAGACGACGCTCTGGTAGCTTACCGATTCCACGCCTACCAACTGGATCTGTGTTAAAGACGTCGTCAAACCAGGTTTGAAGTGTATTTTCGTCGAGAGAGGAATTTCGTCGACTGTTTTTCGATAATGAACTTGAGAGGTAAACATACTATCAGAAAAATAAGTTGGTATGCGATGAATTTTCAAACTCTTGGGCAGTTTTGCTAGTGAGATCTTCTAGTATCAACACATGGCGAATTTATGTGGGTATTCTTCTTACACTGCGATCAATACGTGTCTTAGTTAGCAGAAAATACCAGCTGCGGTATGCTCTCCCCTAGCAGGTTTTTGTAATGCACAACATCCCTTCTGAGCCACCATGGGCAAATTATGTTCACGCTGCTCTTTACTGGAGTACATCTCTTTTATTAAGGTTAAATTATGAATCGTTCTTAAGAAGTGAACATAAAGGATTCATAACTAGTCATCATTAGGAGCCCGCATCTCGTGGTCGTGCTGTAGCGTTCTCGCTTCCCACGCCCGGGTTCCCGGGTTCGATTCCCAGCGGGGTCAGGGATTTTCTCTGCCTCGTGATGACTGGGTGTTGTGTGATGTCCTTAGGTTAGTTAGCTTACCTTTTTACATTAAGGTGTATGATGCACGTTAGTTTTTGGTACTAAAGGAGGTAGTTTAATTCTATCTTATGTAATTTTTAATGAAGGTAATTTTATTTACTTTATTTACCCTATCAAGGTAACCTTAAGTAGTTTTAATTTCTAGGGGACTGATGACCATAGATGTTAAGTCCCATAGTGCTCAGAGCCATTTGAACCACCATTAGGAATATTACATTGGAATTGTCAATGAGCCAACTGATGACTGGGAAAGGAAACATCCAGTAATAGTCACCTCTTTGATTTTTGTTGTTTTAAATTACAGCTTGCATTACTACTGCTCCCGACATCTGAACGTTGCCTATCGAATGCAAACGTCGCACAACGATTAAATTGTCGTACTCCACCACATATGCCTGTAATCGAGGCTTCCTGAATGTGCAAAATCATTCATGTCAGAACGATGCTTCTTGAAGCAAAAAATTTTCTGACGTGTTTCGCCCAAAGTAGTCATCCCACAGGCAATAAAAAGGTTCAGAGCTGTCTCTGTTGCTTTCACACCTCTACTACATCCAAAGCGAATAATATGCCGCTTTTTACACTTGCGATTGTATTTTGTCACACTTGAACAATGTTCATAAGTTTCAGGAATGCAAAATACAAGTCGTAACTGCGGGATAAATACGAGTAAAAGACCGTTAACAAATACACTCAAAGTTCCACGCCACGTGCACCTACTCGAATGTGTCTGACGTTGACAGCAGGCTGCAGCGGTCGACAGTCAGCTTCAAATGCAGGTCCTCTCAATAGAGTATCTCTAAAAGATCGTCGCCTTGCCTCCACGGATTCCCATTTGAAGTCCCGAAGCATGTTCACAGCACTTACGTGTTTGTTCGAACCTACCGGCAACAAATCTAGCAGACGGACGGCACGTTACGTGCCACTGTCATTACCTCTCTTTTCTGCTCCAGTCGCGTATGGTTCGCGGGAAGAACGACTGTCTGAAAGCCTCCGCGCGCGCTCGAATCTCTCTAATTTTACATTCGTGATCTCCACGGGAGGTATAAGTAGGGGGAAGCAATATATTCGATACCTCATCCAGAAACGCACCCTCTCGGAACCTGGCGAGCAAGCTACACCGCGATGCAGAGCGCCTCTCTTGCAGAGTCTGCCACTTGAGTTTGCTAAACATCTCCTTAACGCTATCACGGTTACCAAATAACCCTGTGACGAAACGCGCCGCTTTTCTTTGAATCTTCTCTATCCCCTCCGTCAACCCGATCTGGTACGGATCCCACACTGATGAGCAATTCTCAAATATAGGTCGAACGAGTGTTTTGTAAGGCACCTGCTTTGTTGATGGGCTACATTTTCTAAGGACTCTCCCAATGAATCTCAACCTGGTACCCGCCTTACCAACAATTAATTTTATGTGATCGTTCCACTTCAAATCGTTCCGCACTCATACTCCCAGATGTTTTACAGAAGTAACTGCTACCAGTGTTTGTTGCGCTATCATATAATCATACAATAAATGATCCTTCTTGCTATGTATTTGCAATACGTTAGATTTATCTATGTTAAGGGTCAGTTGCCACTCCCTGCACCAAGTGCCTATCCGCTGCAGATCTTCCTGCATTTCGCTACAATTTTCTAATGCTGCAACTTCTCTGTATACTACAGCATCATCCGCGAAAAACCGCATGGAACTTCCGACACTATCTGCTAGGTCATTTATATATACTGTGAAAAGCAATGGTCCCATAACACTCCCCTGTGGCACGTTAACGTCTGTAGACGTCTCTCCATTGATAACAACATGCTGTGTTCTGTTTGCTAAAAACTCTTCAATCCAGCCACACAGCTGGTCTGATATTCCGTAAGCTCTTACTTTGTTCATCAGGCGACAGTTCGGAACTGTATCGAATGCCTTCCGGAAGTCAACGAAAATAGCGCCTACCTGGGAGCCTGTATCTAATACTTTCTGGATCTCATGAACAAATAAAGCGAGTTGGGTCTCACACGATCACTGTTTCCGGAATCCATGTTCATTCCTACAGAGTAGATTCTGGGTTTCCAAAAACAACATGATACGCGAGCAAAAAACATGTTCTAAAATTCTACAACAGATCGACGTCATAGATATAGGTATATAGTTTTGCGTATCTGCTCGACGACCCTTCTTGAAGACTGGGACTACCTCAATCATTTAGAACCTGCCGTTCCTCTAGAGACTTGCGGTACACGGCTGTTAGAAGGGGGGCAAGTTCTTTTGCGTACTCTGTGTAGAATCGAATTGGTATCCCGTCAGGTCCAGTGGACTTTCCTCTGTTGAGTGATTCCAGTTGCTTTTCTATTCCTTGGACACTTATTTCGATGTCAGCCATGTTTTCGTTTGTGTGAGGATTTAGAGAAGGAACTGCCGTGCGGTCCTCCTCTGTGAAACAGCTTTGGAAAAAGGTGTTTAGTATTTCAGCTTTACGCGTGTCATCCTCTGTTTCAATGCCATCATCATCCCGGAGTGTCTGGATATGCTGTTTCGAGCCACTTACTGATTTAACGTAAGACCAGAACTTCCTAGGATTTTCTGTCAAGTCAGTACATAGAATTTTACTTTCGAATTCACTGAACGCTTCACGCATAGCCCTCCTTACGCTAACCTTGACATCGTTTAGCTTCTGTTTGTCTAAGAGGTTTTGGCTGCTTTCGCAATAGTTTCCTAACTTTGTTGTTGAACCACGGTGGGTTTTTCCCGTCCCTCACAGTTTTACTCGGCATGCACCTGTCTAAAACGCATTTTACAATGCAACGTTACAACAAATAGTTACACGACTTGATTGTGTCAAGCAGGACACTAGGAATATTGTATCTAAATATTCCAGGCCTGTTCTTCTTGCTGATCCTCATTACCTCACATTTTTCCACATTAGCTGTCATTCATCACACAGAACTTTTGTCAAAGTCGTCTTGTATCTTTTTACAGTCACTCATCTTCGACAGCTTACCGTACACGAAAGCATCATCAGCAAACAACTACAGATTGCTGTCCACCCTGTTACCCAAATCATTTATTTACATAGAGAGCAATAGCGGTCCCATCACGGCACTCGGCGAGCCGGGGTGGCCGAGCAGTTTTAGGCGCTACAGTCTGGAATCGCGCGACCTCTGCGGTCGCAGGTTCGAATGCTGCCTCGGGCATAGATGTGTGGTGTCCTTAGGTTAGTTAGGTTTAAGTAGTTCCAAGTTTTAGAGGACTGATGACCTCAGAAGTTGAGTCCCATAGTGCTCAGAGGCATTTGAAACTTGGTTCTCCTGACTATCCCCTTGCCTCTGATGAACACTTGCCCTCGAGGGCAAGATACTGGCTCTATTACTTAAGAATTCTGCGAACCACTCACATATCTGTAAATTTATTCCATATGCTTGTACCTTCGTTAACAGCCTGCAATGGGGCACCGTGTCAAACGCCTTCTGGAAATGTAGAAATATAGCATCTGCCTGTTGCCTTAGAGTTCCGCAACAGCGTTGCTTTCTAAAGCCCTGCTTCTCAGTCTGAAGAAAGCTACAAGCTAACCGCGTCATGTGTTAAGACACAATCACTAATGTAACAAATCTGGGGGCTTCAGTGGTCTGGCGAATTGATCGTAGTTCCTTAGTTATGAGATATGTGTTCAATTCCCATTACAGGCATGTATTTTAGACACATACGAACATATCTGCTTCACCTGTAGTACTGCCAAGGGAAGAACGTCAGGCTGCGCCGTAGTTCAGAATCCACGTTATAAAACATTATATTCCATCGCTGCCAAATTGGGCAGAGCCGGTTTATGTTGGGTCATAGCAGAGGGGGAAGTCGCAGAAACAGAAACTCTGTCGCCTGTGAGCTTCCTTACTCTAGAGTTTGTTTCATTTAATGAGCCAATGATTGTTTAAGGTCACAGGGTTTTTAACTTATTTGAATCTGAGGCGCTAGGTAAGAGATTGATGAGGTCTTGATAGGACGGAGTACAAAAATTTTCTAGTTGAGATTTGATCAGTGATACTGGTGAAAACTTCGATATTTCACGACTCTTAATGCCTAGTCACCAATGACGAACGTTGCTATGATCGAATCTCGGTCAGTCACGAAAGCTTAGCTTAGTTGCAGTTGCTATAGGTGTTGGTTTCAATACAGATCCAGAACCAAAAAGTTCGTTATGTTGTTTAAAATTCAGACATGTGCACAAACAAGTGCTCAATCATGAGTTCAGAGAAATTACTGGCGATACGATATTAATTTTGAGTTTTATATAGAGTGCTTGCCGCTGTCAATCGCGTTGTTTTTAACTAGTTAGTTCAACATCCAGTTTATAACAAACCACTCGTATCAGGAACGCCGTTTCACCAGTGGGGAAAATGGTTTGAAGAACAAAAATACTTGGAAATTTCATGGAACTTCAGGAGGCCAGATAAGGTCTCAAAATCTCTTATTCATAAAAATATTTAATTTTGCCTAAAGACTGCTGGAATAACTTATGTGACGGAGTTAGTTGACTAAAAGTCTAATGTCTGTGGTAGCGATTTTGAAATGTCACTTACTGTAACAAAATTGAGCTTACAAGCGTTAAGCACTGTCTCACCTCTAATGACGCATTTCCCAGTATTTACAACATCGTCACGTTGATTTACATCTGGACTGAGTACCTTAAAGAACAACGTCCTTCAGTGATCTTTTGTGGTATACATTTTGTACAATTAAATGACTGTACTGCAAAGAGATTAGATCTACAAGACAACTACTTTATGTGCGCTGCATGCAGATGAGGCGAAACGCAATTCAGGTAGATTCAAAATGGTTCAAATGGCTCTGAGCACTATGGGACTTAACATCTGTGGTCATCAGTCCCCTATAACTTAGAACTACTTAAACCTAACATAACTAAGGACATCACACACATCCATGCCCGAGGCAGGAACTTCAGGTCGTTCGAATACTTTGACTATGATAGTACATGCGGAAAAGTATATTTTGGAATGAATGGACGATCAGTCCACTACAGGATCGACGAAAATAATCAGCACTGCACATTGGGGCAGGTAGAGAAATCGCCCGAGTCTGAACACGCATTGTGTGAGACCTACCATACACTGAAATTCGCCGACATGGAAGTTCTTGCTGTAGAGAAGATCTGATACACTCACTTGTTCAGGAAGGTTACAGAAATACAATAACATGACAATCACTTCAGCCAGAAAGAACAAAGCCTCAAGATGAACACAACCTGTATTCCCGTGCTGCAGGTACCAAGGGGAGAGCAGCAGCGGTAATGACCACGGAAAGCCAGCCCTTGGACGTTGGCGTCCCAAGTACATGTGTAACATGCGGCCGTGAACTTGACTCCAGTCCACCACCAGCAATGGAGGGTGAAGCTTTGACAGTGCCAGCCACTCGTGCTGGCGAAACGTCAGAAAAATTATCAAACTAACGTAGCTCGAAGAACACGTGATGAAAGCCAAAGGGCAATTTATCAACAAGTGGCCAATAAAGCCTTAAGTAACTAAAGCCACGTGTCACTGATAATTGTCGTTTGGAGACCACCAGAGGTGGTAACATGAACCCATCTAGACTGTTGAAGATCTGAATATTGACACTGGAGAATACACCACTATGTACCTTCCCCATTTTAACGACAGCTGTATATAATCAGAAATGATAGATTTGTTTCGGAGCGAAGTACTCCTCCCGTTCTCTCCCTCTGGCGACAGCGGGGCGTGGTCCTCAGCGTCGTATCTCAGCGGCGGCCTTCGGGCAGTTCTTGGAGAGGGCTGAGTGGGCACGCCGGGCAGCCTATCTGCGACACGTCACCGCCAGCGCCCTCTGTGACACTGACGGAGCGCGCCATGACACGCCACGCCACCACGTCACGTAGGTCTGTCTGTCTGTCTGCGGTCTAGTGCAGCGTGCGTCTGGGCCGTCCACATAGTTTCATTGGTTGTTTTAACAGATGAATGATCACATTGTCGTATCGGAGGCATTCGACTTCATGGCACGTCCTCAGTGTGATACGTGATGGCTCAATTAAGAATGTTGGTTCAAATGGCTCTGAGCACTATGCGACTTAATTTCTGAGGTCATCAGTCCCCTAGAACGTAGAACTACTTAAATCTAACTAACCTAAGGACATCACACACATCCATGCCCGAGGCAGGATTCGAATCTGCGTTTCCGGACTGCGCGCCTAGAACCGCTAGACCACCTCAGCCGGCCCAGTTCGCTTTCTGGGCAACGATTCCTTATAAAACGCACGCTTACTAAATCCCGACTCCTTTTTTGGGTTCCTTACTTATCGCCGTCCTATGTTCCTCCATGAATCGCAACGTTACTTTGATCATTTAATGTGGATTACGTCATATGTCTGTGCAGAGTGTAAGCTATTTCACGTGGTTCGATACTTTTTACCTCATCGTAACACTTTTCTTTGAGGGGAAAGAGAAAAAACAACCTGATATTAGTAAGAAGCTAATCCGTCATTCATACAGAAGTACGTGAAAATCGGTCGTAAGCCACAGTTATACTGAACACAAAGTCCAACCAGTTGTCGTATTCGATGTTGAACTCTCACCTACTCGTGCTGGGCCCTAAACAGTGAACGAGCAATCAGTTTCTGTTTGGGTCATCAGTCTTCTGTCTGGTTTGAAACGCTCGCAAAAAACTCTTCTCCCATTTCATTCTCTCCATCTGAGAGTAGCACTTGCATCCAATAATATTTGTTGGATGTACTCCAATCTCAGTCTCGCCCTGCAGATTTTGCCTTCTACCATCTACAGCTTGCTCTATTACGCAAGAAGCTATTCCCCAGTATCTTTAACACACATCGTATCTCCCTGTCCCTTCTCTTTCCTTTCCTCACCGATTCTGCTGAAAATCTTCTCATTCTTGTCAGTCTATGACGTTTTCAGCGTCCTTGTGTAACACGAAGTCATCGCAAATGTTTGGATTTTACATTTTTTCCGGTTTCCCCCGCAGCCCTTGATTCTCTCCCGTACTACTTTGTGTTCCAGACGTACAGTCTCAATAATTTCATCCTCAGATGTGATACTAGTAGACTTCCTTTAGTGAGTAATACCTTCTTTGCTAGTCTTCTTAGATTATCTTGCTCCGTCCGTCATGTATTTTTTTTAGTAAGAATTCTCAAGAAGTGTAATCCTCCCACGAAAGATGTCCCCTAAGAATCCGTTGTTCGACCAGTTCTCGACAGTTGGAGTAAACGAAGAGACAGGAAAGATCCAGAGAACAAAACGGTTCGTGACACTTTTCCGCATCACGATAAATCTTACTCGTAAACTTTCAAGTGAGTCAAGAAAAATGCTATTTTCCAGCTTATATTTCTTCTTATTAGGCGTGACGCGAAATTTGAAGAAACTAGCGCTCATTTAGAGAGGTGCCGCAAGACCTTCTTTTCGTATATGGCACGGGAAGGAGAAGGAGAATGGAAAGGGAACAGGGGTTGGGGGTAGGGGTGAATGTTAATGGTAGTCAGTGTTTCCTCCATCGCACACACTGTGCTGCGGATTACGGAGCAGAGGTGTAGAGGTGTAGATGCATGGACCGTTCCTACGTGAACTGCTTTCATTTCAAAAACACTGTCTATCAGAACCAATACTTAAAAATCACTACAGTGTACACTTGATCACATTATGAATTTCAAACCTTATCACGTCAATCTATGTCAAAATTTCCTTCAAATCCCATTTGAAGAAAACCCTCATACTAGATATTTCTAAGAGGCGGCTTGAGCTGCTCACATACCACTCACATGCAGTGGTAAATGTCTCTGCTAGAAGGTGACTATAGGTGTTCCTCTTTTGGGGATCTGGCCCTTTAACAGGGCGATTTTTGTCTCATAGTTTAAGAGACGCTTTGTGGAGCTGGTCGTGTGTGCCCTAGACATGGAAACTGAAAAATTTCGTCGACTGGCAGAAGACTCACTGAACGCAGGTTGTTCAGTCTCTAGGTAAGCGCAAAGAGAACTAACGTCTCTCTCAAAGTAAAAAAGAACAGTTGCCTTTATCATGATTCCTGGCAAATGTGGGAGGATAATTGTCCATCAGGCCGCTGTCTTTCTAATGGTATCAGTAAGAAGATAATAATCTCTGACAACAAATTCGAAACTACACATTGAGGATGGTATTTTACATGTCAATCTTTACTTGCTTATAAGAGTTAGCGCTTGATTTCTTCCCCATTGTGGTCCTTCTGTCGAGTCAGATTGTTATTAGTGCGACAGAAGCTCAGCAGTTCCGTTATTTCTGCAATGTGTGAGTAGTGGACACGCACATTCGTGAACATCGTTCACGCGGGGGAGGAGATATTAGTCGACCGCATGCACTCAGGGGCTCAGTTCGTCAGCGCTCCTGAGGATGGCGACATGTCTGATCGCCGAAACATTGTGCCCGTTGGACACAACTGGCAGTGCATCCGCGGACTATTCGATCGTTCTCACTTATACTTCTCGCATGCGTAAATCTACTCTTCCACGTCGTATTACTTTCTGCGAACTGTTTCTTCACTTTCTTAAGGCGTAAATAAAATATCCTTACCAGGTAGAGGTAGTTTTCTTCACTTTGTAACTAACTGGAAACAGGAAACATTCGGCAAACATTTCCGCGAAAGAATTCGTGGCTGTTTAAAAATCAGAACAATTTATGCGCGAGTTTCCTATCCAGGTAGATAACACCGGGCATGGGCCCAGATGATTGCGACGCGGCGTAACTAGAACAGATTTCTGCACTCGGTGCGTCCAAATTAGATGGTAACGTTAAATATTACTACTAGGTACTCCGACAAGACAACAAAATGACGTGAAAAGTTTTCTTGCCTTGCTACTCTTAGTGCTTTATTTTTGTGAGTACCTGAGTAGTCCGTAGTACTTGGTTAACATTTTAGTTCCTTTCTTATCTGCATGATAGACTGCTTGTTCAAACTACTCGTAAATGAGAGAAGTGAAAATTACAAACATACCAACATATAGTCGGGCGAAGAAAAGAGAAAAGTTGTGTAGAACACAGTGTATACGAAATAAAAGTGCATTGTCGAGTACAGTTATATTTTTCGGTGTTATCAAGGATATGTAAAATAAATAATATTATACATGAACGTTTAGCTCTTTGTATAACTGTTGTGTCCAGCAGCTTTCAGTTTAAGAAAATAAATATAAATTCAAGCTAGTCTATTACATAGTATAATTACTGAAAAAATGAAACTGCACATAATACATCTAATTTTGTTTCAGCTTTTTCTAGCCTCTTTTTGTAGACACCTTTAGCTTATTTCGTTTTGAAGAGTTGGCAACACTGACCAGCAGCGTGGCACCTGCAGGGAGAAAGAGTCTACACTTAGTTCTTCAGACTGCAGACATGTCCTGCCAATAACCATAGTATCAACAGTAACTTACACATCAAAGACAGCACAGCAGAAAACTCTATTCTGCTTGATTGTGCATTTTTCATTATTATGTAAACAACTTTCTGGACAATGTTTGATAAACTTTATGGCTGACGGTATTCATAATCAAGAATCGCTGTCCTGAGAAAACAGGTTAATAATGTAGAATTGATGTCAGTCTCTGCACACCAATTAAAAATTGGCTCCATATGTGAACGACCGTCTCTAATGACTTCCTGATCGACGGTATATTAAACACCGATATTCCTTCCTTTCTCCTTTCCTTCCTTTTTACGACGGTGAGTCAAATGAAAAAAATTAATATTTTTAAAATATTATTTATTGTGCAGAAGTGGTACAAAGCAGTATCACTTTTCAACATAACTCCTCCAAGCTCAATGCAAGTCCTCCAGCGCTTACAAAGTGCATTAATTCCGCTAGAAAAAAATTCTTTTGGTAGTCCGCGCAACCACTCTTGGACCGCGTGACGTACCTCTTCATCAGAACGGAACTTCTTTCCTCCCATTGCGCCTCTGAGTGGTCCAAACATATGGAAATTACTTGATGAGGAATGGCGCCATTGCTTGCTCGCTCTCTTCGTTCCCGGTTGGTGCAAGTGAACCCAGGTTTCATCCCCAGTAACGATTCTTGCAGGCAAGCCATCACCTTCTCGTTCAAAGCGCCGAAGAAGTTCTTCACAAGCATCAACACGTCGTCTCTCATTTCAGGAGTCAGCTGCCTTGGCACTCATCTTGCAGACACTTTGTGAAACTGTAGCGCATCATGCACAGTGTGGTGTGCTGACCCATGACTAATCTGTAAACATGCTGCAGTGTCATTCAGGGTCACTCGGCGGTTTTCCTTCACTATGGCTTCAACTGCTGCAGTGTTCTGTGGAGTCACAACTCGTTGTGCCTGACCTGGACGAGGAGCATCTTCCACTGGAGTCACACCATTTGCGGACGTCCTACTCCATTCGTAGACTTGTTGCTGTGACAAACATGCATCACCGTACTGAACCTCCATTCGTCGATGAATTTCAATGGGTTTCTCACCTTCACTTCCCAAAAACCGAATAACAGAACGCTGTTCTTCCCTGGTGCAAGTCGCAAGTGGGGTGGCCATCTTTATACTAATACTGCGGCGGTATGTTTGCATCTGCACTTCGCTGCCACCTACAGGCCATTGTGCACGCTGTTTGTAGCACGCTTAACTTACAGGACAACGGCGCGAAATTTCCATTTGTTGTTATAAATTTAAGGTTTTCATTTGACTCACCCTCGTAGATTTTAGTGAGATGACCGCTCTCGTAATGGGGAAATCGTTCATTTAGTGCATCACACCACTGCAATAATTAATATACACAACTGCCTAAAGGACAATTGGAAGTACATGATAATTTCCCTTTACGCCAGAAAAGAAGTCCACAGACCTCTCGTAAAGTTATTTTCTTACACCGAGTTCTGACTTGAGAAAAGAATCAGACGACGTAGTCTAGGCATCATGTCAAAAAAATTACGGAAGGCTTCGACTGGAGATAATCACATTAGATTTTACAATTATGAAAGAGCGACTCTTTTTGCACGATGTTTTCTGGACGCAATCAGTTTTCCAGTTTTGATTAATTGTTAGTCATATTTATATGTCTCAGGAAATTACACCATATCTGAAACGGAAGAGCCAGAATTTACTTTTGGAATATACTGCAGTTACAGTAAAAAAATAAACAGCAACTTTACGTCTCTTAATAATAAAATATTCGCAAAATTTTATTATGATATGGGATTTTAACATAGATTTCGCCTATGTGTGACATTAAGTTCATTAGTACCCGTTCCCCTATGATTAGTGTCTTATTTTTCGCAGTTTGTAGACGTGTTCTTAGCATCGCCTGTTAGGATACGATCAAAGACTTTCTTCGCCTTCGTATATCTTTTTGGTGTGATAGATATTACTTACATGCTGCAGTCCTGCATCGTCTGGTTATCTCTTTCCTACCTGCAACTCTGAGTAGCGTGTCCCCTGCTGAAATGTTTATAAGCGTTGGGAACAAGAGTTCTATTCTGATGATAATTCGTCAGAGACACATCTACTTTTCACTCAAGTTTTTAATTAAAAATGCTTTTACTTTGTGATACCTGAGCAAGCGACCTCTGTGGCACGACAAGCTAAGCCGTTTGCAACACATGTAAGCAGAAGTCGCGCATACCAGTTTCATTTGTTCGCAGTTAGCTATAACGTGCATGTAGGAATAAAATGAAACCTTTGTGTGTATCTGTGCGTCGTAGTACAGCTTTGAGAGATGTAAACTGGAGATTTTTATCTTTTTCTGGATAGATAAGTATTACTGAAATTCTGACTACAGCACGGTCGACGGAAGCAGAACATTTTGTGGTACATATGAAATGAATAACCACCAATCCAGGTCGCAGTCGAATCAACAAGGCATCGGCCTAACATTACTAAGCTGCTGTTTTATAGTTGTAAACCTCTAGTGTTACTCATCAACGTTAGTAAGCATGAACAGAGCAATTGTCGAGGCTGGTGTGCAGACAGCCTGTTAAGGAAAACTGAGAAGCTGATCGTAGACCAAAATCCAACGTTTCGTGGTTGGGAGTGAAAAATTACTTTTCGTTGGATGTCATATCGTAACCTAACGGATTTTCTTGATAAACCAAAAATCCTATCGGTCATAGCATAACAGACCGAAAATTTTATGGCTACCGGCATAAGAAACGGTGATCCTGACACGTAAATCGTCGAAATTGTTGAAAAAAGCCATTCATTGTATGTGCTAACAATACGTTCTTGATGTAAACATCGGTACAGATTTCGATTTAGACGGAAAAAAATAAAAAATAAATGACATGTAAGTTGCGTCGACTGAAAGAATAGAAGACAAGCAAGACAACCAAATCAGAGAATTTTAAACAGCGTGCTGATTTAGTCTTTCTTCGACCAATGCTTGAAGAACTAGTTGTTCGTTGACAGTCAGGTCAACACATTCGTTACAGCCAGCAAGATAGATTGCCTTATGGCAGAATATTTGACACTGATTTCTGTCAATAAGATTTAAATGTGTGCTCATTGAGCATCGTCAGTTGAGAAGCGAACACCGGCATACAAACTGAAGAGGTCGTTGATGCGTCGTGTTTCCTTGTGGACGGTTTTGCTTAAGCTTCTACTTAGACGGATATGTGACATGAAATTACGTGAATCCTTCGGAACGAAATCTCGTATTCTGCGTCGTTTATTTCTTAAATAGAAAGGAACCTTGTGAAATACGGTCGTTGAGTTGAAAGCGGTAGGAATTACATCATAATCTCCCTTCTGGTTGACCAGAACTGTTTTAGCATGCTATGAATTTGTCAAAAGCTTCTAAGCAGCTTAAACACATGTAGTCTTCTCCTCCAGTGGACTACAGCCGTGAATAAATTAAACATCAGGAAATCAATGTGCGACGCGTATTTCATTTCGGTGAAGGGTTGCTTTTGGCTTTTACAGCAACTGAAAATGATATCACGCAAAGAAACAGACGATCAAGAGCTTTTATTTAGCTAAATACGTCGTCATAGATCACTCTGGAGCTACACTACTTCAAAAACAAGCTAGGAGACGAACGAGACAAATGGACAGTAACAATAGCAGCACTACAGCCACTTTTTTCCAGGTTAGCTACAAAAGAAATGAATTTATAGTACGGAAGAAATATGTATGGGAAACAAGAAAGACGCCATTAACTTGTGAGATGACTCCAGATAATCATCTAGCATTCCCCTTGGGGTACTAAAATATTGTCTATTAAAAAGTAATTTTCAACCGCAGAAGAAAAATTTTTATCGGTTTTGCTTGGTAATACGAAGCTTACTAACGAACGGATTTATGCTTTCGCTAAATAAATATGCTCAAGAGCCAAATAAACTGGTACACCTGTCTAATATCGTGTAGGTCACCTGCGATCACGCAGAAGTGCCGCAAATCGACTTGCCATGGACTCGAATAATGTCTGAGGGGTATTGACACCATGAATCCTGCAGGGTTGTCCACAAATCCGAGAGTACTAGCGGATGGAGATCTCTTGCGGATAGCACGTTGCAAGGCATCCCAGATATGCTCAGTAATGTTCATACCTGGGGAGTTTGGTGGACAGCGGAACTGATTAAACTCAGAAGAGTGTTCCCGTAGTGACTCTGTAGCAATTCTGGACATTTGGTGAATCGCATTGTCCTGCTGGAATTGTTCAAGTCCGCCGGAATGTAAAATGGACATGAATGGATGCAGGTGATCAGACAGAGCTTACGTACGTGTCACCTGTCAGAGTCGTATCTAGACGTGTCAGGGGTCTCCTATCACTCCAAGTGCACACATCCCACACCATTACAGAGCCTCCACCAGCTTGAACAGTCCCCTGCTGACGTCCAGGATCCATACAGTCATTTACATCTACATCCATACGCCGCAAGCCACCTGACGGTGTGTGGCGGAGGGAAGGTTGAGGTTGTCTCCATACCTTTACACGTCCATCCGCTCGATACAATTTGAAACGAGACTCGTTGGACCAGGCAACATGTTTCCAGTCATCAACAGTCCAATGTCGGTGTTGACAGCCCAAGGCGAGACGTAAAGTTTTGTGTCGTGCAGTCATCAAGGGTACACGACTGGACCTTCGGCTCCGTAAGCCTGTATCAATGATGTTCCATTGAATGGTTCGCACGCTGACACATGCTGATGGCCCAGCAGTGAGATCTGCAACAATTTGCGGAATCATCACTTCTGTCACGTTGAACCATTCTTTTCAGTCGTCGTTGGTCGTGTTCTTGGAGGATCTTTTCCCGGCCGCAGCGACGTCGGAGATTTTATGTTCTACCGGATTCCTGATGTTCACTGTACACTCGTGAAATAGTCTTCCGGGAAAATCCCCACCTCATCGCTACCTCGGAGTTGCTGTGTCCCATCTCTCGTGCGCCAACTGTAACACCACCAGCGAACAACACTAAATCTTGATAAGCTGTCATTGTAGCAGCAGTAACCGATCTAACAACTGCGCCACACACTTATGTAGGCATTGCCGGCCGGAGCGCCACATTCGGCCTGTTTACATATCTCTGTATTTGAATATGCATGCCTATGGCAGTTACTTTGGCGCTGCAGTGTATGCTGCATGCATTGTAGGCGTACATTCAAATGCTGAAGGACAACCTGGTGCGAAGAGCAAAAAAATTTGATTCAACAAAACTAATTTTGGTTTACAACAATATTATGGTGCGATGCAAAGTGTGCTGAATGTTAACATGATGATCTCATACAAAACACCGATGTAAAGCAACTTGTGAAACATCATTTCGCATCGGATGTTGTAACGAAACTGACGCGGTTGGAACCATTAGCAACAGGTACACAACTCAGCTGCATAGAGGGTGCCTCAGGCATTTATTGTCTCCGGCGTTGATTTAGAACTAGTACCCCCGTAGACAGGAGCAATGATGTTCTGCCCCTTGCTCGAAATCTTCTTATGGTGGCGTATCTGTTTCAACTAAGCTAATTAGGAGAGGCTTTTGGAAGGTACGAGAAAGCCCTTGCACCTTTCAGCACTTTACACTTCTGTGTCAGCATCAACTACACACAGATTTTGGTGATTTTTTTCTCGGGCCCGGGTTTCTGCTTCGCTGAAACGCTGCCTCATGTTAAGAAATTCGAAGACAGACTTATTTTGAAATCTAGTTACCTTCACCGTAACTAGACCCACCTCTTGTACAGGCGTGGTCTATTAACAGCAAGCAGCAGTCAATTGTGTAAGACTGTGATGTCACCGCCACTTCCATGAAAACATCTGCGGTAAGCAGAATAGATTGCGGTTTCCCGCTGCAGCCTATTCGCTCCAGCTTAATCCTGTCTCCACTTTCATAAATTTTCAGGGCTTTTTCTTCTTCTTCTGAAAAAAAAAGACTGCGGAGAAAAGTTTTTGATGAGTTAGCATTTCATTTTATTGTAGACACAATAACAACTACTATTACAATCATAACTTAAGAACTTTCAGCATTGCAGCGCGTCAGCAATCGTAATTATCTAAATAAATTATGAATAATCCGCCTCGATTGAGAAAATTCCCGGTGTTTACCCAGGTTTCAACGTGGATAACCACGCCTTCTTCAGAACAAAATAAAAAACAGCTTGCCTAAATGGGCATAGTCAATTTCTAAAATGAACACCCACAACGGCAGGTCTCCATAAAATTTATTAACATTACACGGTACATCCGTACCAAGTCAAATAACACTACTTAACTGTGTGTGCTGCCTCGCCCCAGCCAACGTGCGATGGGTCACAGGCTCTCCAGTGCATTGCTTATGCAGGCATGTTGCCTGATACTGGTCTGGCAAAAATAATGAACACATGAATATATATATTTATTGGGTGTTGGGGCAGATATGTTTATTGGTGACTGAGATTAATAATTATAGCTATCAGGAGTAGTGTGTTTTGAGGTGTCGCACTTGAGTTATTCCGAAATTCTGTCATGACCGCGATGAAGCTGCTTCCTCAGGCAATGGTAGCCCTGTAGAACGAGCTACACTTGTCCAATACGTGTCGCTGAATAAGAAACGGAAACACAGGTGACAGAATCTTATTTATAAAGTACAGGGTGAGTCAGAAATAGCGACCCTTTCCTGTTGTTGTTGTTGTTGTTGTTGTTGTGACTGTGGGTGCTCGCGCATGTCCCAACGACCTTTCCGCAGATTATACCATCGCAGACAGGTCGCGGATGACCATATCACACAGCGCTCGATAGCTAAGTGGCCCAGAGATGGATCAGTACATGATAGCAAGTCTTCTGGACGACCCAGAAATGTGAGGACACAGGATAACATCGGCCGTGTACGGCCATGGATTCAAACATGTCCTCGACTGTCACTCCCCCGCAAATAGCAGATACTAAACATGAGCCACGACAGTGTAAGCAAATTTTACACGTTGATTTACATGCACGCCTCTACAAGATACAACTAGTGCAACGCTAATGGACCACGAATTCGGTTTGCGACGCGTTTCTGGAAATGTGGGTGGCTAATCCAGGAGCTGTTGACAGCTTGATGATTATTGACGATCTACGATGCAAACATGAGGCACGGAGGCAATACATAGCCCGAAAGTAACATTGTAGGTTCCGTCCACTACAGCTAAGATCGTCACACCATATTTCTTTCTGGACGACCAGTGGTGCAATATGTAGCGTGACACCGAGCGATGAGTGTGCACGATACGGATTTTTGTCGTCCCTGAGGAACAACAGCATCACCCTCCAATCACGTGCCCGATCTAACGGCACCCGATTTTTTCCTCTAGGGGTATCTTAAGTCCAGAGTGTTCGAAAATCACCCTGAAAACTCCCAAGCGCTGAAAGTCAACATCCGTAGAGAAGTCGCCGATATTCCGTTTGTTGTGCTGGAAAACACTTTGCAAAGGAACATCATAACTCGTCTACATGAGTGCTCCGATAAAGGTGGTGCTTATCTGGGTGATGTGATCTTTGAGAAGTGGGTGCTGTATAACGAATAAAACACGAAAGATTCACTCACACGTCTGCGTTTGTAAATCATGAAGACATGTGTTAATAAAGCTTTTGTACAGCGTTGAAAAGGGGCCTTTTTTCGGGACCACCGTTCATGTGTCTTCTATTGTGTTTGCCAAATGAAGCCATTACGACCCATCGAAGACTTGCAGGATAGGCGGTCAAAGGTTGCTGCCTGCCTGTTCCCCTGTGTTGGAAGCCAGGCAGCCTGGGAACCAGCAGGCCGTTGGCCCGACAGGTGGGGTGAGTGGCTGCGGCCCGCTCGCACGCCGTTCTTATCTGTCTGCAGGCACGCGCGTGGCAAGTCCTGCGGCCCACTGCTTCCGCCCGTGCCCGTCGCCTGCGCCGTCGCCGTCTTTACACCTGCTGATACAAAAGCCTAGTAGCACATCCGCATAGCGCAGTTGACCACCCTGTAACATTCGGCGACGGTATATGCGGTCGGGAGAGAAAGAAGGTTCCCAAAAATTGCTTAAAAAATGACGCCTAATCTATGGCACAAAAGAATGTTGCCTGCGGTACCTCGTACGTTGACGCGATGACCACTGGAGACGGGCTGCGATTTTTGAGTGGAGAAGGGAGGGAAAGGTCATCGCCAATGACGTTTTTTGATGGAATCATCCCGGCATTCGTCTCAGGTGGCTTAGGGAAATCACGTGAAACAAAAATTAGAATGTTTGGGCAGTAGTTTTAACCTCGTGTCTCCGGAATACTTGTCCCTTGTTCTAATCACTGCACAGCCTCACTCGTTTGAGACTATAGCGACTCTAATGAGACGAGCTGCAAACAATTTATTGCCGTGTTACCTCTGTTTATTCACTGCGGTACTGGCCAGCGCGACATCGAAGATTTTAGACAACGTAGTGGCATGGAGATAAGAGCGATTGGTTTACTCATAATCAATTATTCAAAATCACAGTCACAACCGCATTATTTATTTTGTTGCCAACCGGTTTCAACCCACGATACGGTCATCTTCAGGGCAATTTAGATCATTTGGTCGCTCGTTGGAGTCATCACCCTGCTTGTGCACGGTTGGTAAAAAATGGTTCAAATGGCTCTGAGAACTATGGGACTTAACATCTGAGGTCATCAGTCCCATAGACTTGTAACTACTTAAACCTAACTAACCTAAAGACATCACACACATCCATGCCCGAGGCAGGATTCGAACCTGCGTCCGTAGCCGTCGCGCGGTTCCAGACTGTAGCGCCTATAACCGCTCGGCCACGGATGGTAACACACCGGTTGGCGACAAAATAAATAATGCGATTGTGACTGTCATTTTGAATAATTAATGGAACTTCGAAAGCTTCCTCGACAGATACAGTTTAACGTTTGCCATTGGCAGATGTCTTTTAATGAATAAAACTTTCTCCTGTATCTTAGTCTATTTGTTATGTCTTCCATGTATTGGCCATCCAACCTTTTTTTTCTATACCAGAGACAAGAATTTCCCGGGTATATTTCTTGTGGGCTCAGAGTCTCGTAAAATTTATTAAATGACTCCGTATTCGCAGTCGACTGTACATTTATTACAACATCCAGTATTTCAGTCTCGACCTTTTGATCATTTTCATTTCGGCTGAAAAAATTCAGAATTTGTTGTAGGACATAGTGGAATGTTCCCGCTTTAAGCCCTATAGTTTAATGAAGATCCGACTGATAGCGGCGCTACACGTAGCTTTCAAAATAGCGTCTGTAATGCAGGTGCGTTCCTAGCAAAGTGTTGTCATAGAGGTTCTTTTGGTGGAAACCAGTGCATCGCAGATACTTATAAGCGCTTGTAGAGATGCCTACGGAGAACTATCACCGGCCGATGTGGCCGAGTAGTTCTAAGCACTTCAGTCCCGAACCGTGCTGCTGCTACGGTCGCATGGATGTGTGTGATGTGAGGTTAGTTAGGTTTAAGTAGTTCTAAGTCTAGGGGACTGATGATCTCTGACGTAAAGTCCCATAGTGCTTAGAGCCATTTGAGCCGTTTGGAGAACTTGCTGTGAAGAAAAGCATGGCGAGTGATTGGGCGATGCATGTGTCCTCATCCACCCTCCACCCCGGATCTCTCACATTCCGACTTCCACCTGTTTAGCCCAATGAAGGGTGCACTCCGCAGGTGTGGATGGTGCAGCAGAACGTTGCCTCCGATGTCGACCAATAGAGTGGTACCATGCAGACATACAGGCCCTCCCAGGAAGGTGGCGTAAGGCCGATGCATTGAATGGAGATTAGATTGAAAATTTTTGTAGCCAAGAGAGAGTGGGGAATAGTATAGCGCATTGGAATCCTGAATTACTTACTGAACGCCCCTCCTAGTTGCGAAGTTGCTCGCATAGCGCCGTTTATCAAAAAATGGCTCTAACCACTATGGAACTTAACATCTGAGGTGATCAGTCACCGAGACTTAGAACTACTTAAACCCAGCTAATCTAAGGACATCACACACATCTATGTCCGAGGCAGGATCCGAACCTGCGACCGAAGCAGCAGCGCGGTTCCGGACTGGAGCTCCTAGAACCACTCGGTCACAGCGGCCGGCAGCGGCGTTTATCGTCAGCTGTCCTAGAACTCGTATGCGCAGAGAATATACCAGGCCAAGCTCTTCTCAACTAAACCTTGATGTATCTGTTAAACAGCAAATTTACGAGGAGGGAACATGTGCGAGGAGCGATGTAATTCACTCCGCACTTTAGTGAATCCTACGGAGTGTGCACTGTTTAGAAACTATTTGAGAGATTAAAAGTGTGTGCGAGGCCAGGTCCCGGAACCAGAACCTTCTCTTTCGCAGGTAATTTTCTTACCGGCTGAGATATCCAGACGCGGTTCAAGACCCGGTCTCACGACTCGTACTGTGCGATGCGGTTATCTCTACGCTAATTAGCGGAAAGTCACGGCTTTGATTTTGTACGAAGTTAAAAATTCACGTTGTGCAGGACGCTACGAGATTGTACAGGTGCGAAGAGTAGCAGGAGGAAAGAGTGTGGAGGAAAGAGTGTGGAGGACGGAGCCGCGCAGCTGCGTACGTGGGCGTGGTCCGTGGCGTACGTGACGTGCCGCGCCGCGGGAGGGGCTGGGCGTGGTGGCAGCGCGGCGCGGCGAGGGCTTTCACATCCTGCACGCTGCACCCCGCACGCGCACGGCCCGAGGCGCTACAGCACGACATTCTATGTACAGACTTGACAGAAAATCCTAGGAAGTTCTGGTCTTACGTTAAATCAGTAAGTGGCTCGAAACAGCATATCCAGACACTCCGGGATGATGATGGCATTGAAACAGAGGAGGACACGCGTAAAGCTGAAATACTAAACACCTTTTTCCAAAGCTGTTGCACAGAGGAAGACCGCACGGCAGTTCCTTCTCTAAATCCTCACACAAACGAAAAAATGGCTGACATCGAAATAAGTGTACAAGGAATAGAAAAGCAACTGGAATCACTCAACAAAGGAAAGTCCACTGCACCTGACGGGATACCAATTCGATTCTACACAGAGTACGCGAAAGAACTTGCCCCCCTGCTAACAGACGTGTACCGCAAGTCTCTAGAGGAACGGCAGGTTCTAAATGACTGGAAAAGAGCACAGGTAGTCCCAGTCTTCAAGAAGGGTCGTTGAGCAGATATGCAAAACTATAGACCTATATCTCTGACGTCGATCTGTTGTAGAATTAGAACATGTTTGTTGCTCACGTTATCATGTCGTTTCTGGAAACCCAGAAGCTGATCTTTAGGAATCAACATGGATTCCGGAAACAGCGATCGTGTAACACCCAACTCGCTTTATTTGTTCATGAGACCCAGAAAGTATTAGATACTGGCCCCCAGGTAGACGCTATTTTCCTTGACTTCCGGAAGGCATTCGATACAGTTGCGCACTGCCGCCTGATAAACCAAGTAAGAGCCTACGGAATATCACACCAGCTGTGTGGCTGGATTAAAGAGATTTTAGCAAACAGAACACAGCATGTTGTTATCAATGGAGAGACGTCTACAGACGTTAAAGTAACCTCTGGCGTGCCACAGGGGAGTGTTATGGGACCATTACTTTTCACAATATATATAAATGACCTAGTAGATAGTCTCGGAAATTCCATGCCGATTTTCATGGATGATGCTGTAGTATACAGAGAAGTTGCAGCATTAGAAAATTGTAGCGAAATGCAGGAAGATCTGCAGCGGATAGGCACATGGTGCAGGGAATAGCAACTGACTCTTAACATAGACAAATGTAATGTATTGCGAATACATAGAAAGAAGGATCCTTTATTGTATGATTCTATGATAGCGGAACAAACACTGGTAGCAGTTACTTCTGTAAAATAACTGGAAGTATGCGTGCGGAACGATTTGAAGTGGAATTATCACATAAAATTAATTGTTGGTAAGGTGGGTACCAGGCTGGGATTCATGGGAGAGTCCTTAGAAAATGTAGTCCATCAACAAAGGAGGTGGCTTACTAAACACTCGTTCGACCTATACTTCAGTATTGCTCATCAGTGTGGGATCCATACCAGATAGAGTTGACGGAGGAGATAGAGAAGATCCAAAGAAGAGCGGGTTATTTGGTAACCGTCATAGCGTTACGGAGATGTTTAGCAAACTCGATTGGCAGATTCTGCAAGAGAGGGGCTCTGCATCGCGGTGTAGCTTTCTCGCCAGGTTTCGAGAGGGTACGTTTCTGGATGAGGTATCGAATATATTGCTTCCCCCTACTTATACCTCCCGAGGAGACCACGAATGTAAAATTAGAGAGATTCGAGCGCGCGCGGAGGCTTTCAGACAGTCGTTCTTCCCGCGAACCATACGCGACTGGAACAGAAAAGGCAGGTAATGACAGTAGCACGTAAAGTGCCCTCCGCCACACACCGTTGGGTGCCTTGCGGAGTATAAATGTAGATGTAGATGTAGATATAGACTCCGTGAACGAAACACGGCGGCCACGGCGGGCTCTCGCACCATCGCGTTACTGCAAGACCAACAAGGGAACTCTTTTATCACCGACTCGTCCAAACTTCTAGCTTAGCCATAAATCACACTGACAGAAGTGAGGGCTCCAGATGACCGAGAGCTTGGAAGAAATAGCGTTTTTGACACTGGTCGGTGAGGCGTCAACTATTTACGTTAATCTAGCCTCCAGATAGCAGTCGGCGTAGCTTCTAATGCTTGGATAGTGGGTTCGAATCCCTATGCGGAAACTCTTTCTTTTTTATTTTCGGTTTTTATAGTTTTCATTGCAATAGGGGTTGCAGATGCGATGAATCTTTTGAATGGTTGGGTTGTTTGTGGGGGGAGGAGACCAGACAGCGAGGTCATCGGTCTCATCGGATTAGGGAAGGACGGGAAAGGAAGTCGGTCGTGCCCTTTCAAGGGAACGATCCCGGCATTTGCGATTCAGGGAAATCACGGAAAACCTAAATCAGGATGGCCGAACGCGGGATTGAACCGTCGTCCTCCCGAATGCGAGTCCAATGTGCTAGCCAACGCGCCACCTCTCTCGGGTTCTTCGAATGATTTCGTGAGGCCTTCAGCAGTCATTCTCCTTATTTCATGTACTTTTGTACAATTTCGGGCTTAGGCTATTTTAAAGTTTTTAAAACGGAACCACTGTACACTGAATACATTAGTGTCACTTGCGATTTTAACATAGTAGCGAGGCGTACCTCCAGACATACTAAGCGCGTTGTAACTTACTCTATGGACGATTCTTTGGTGGTGCTATGTACGTCCTTGCTCCTACAACGGCGTGTAATTTTCACAAATTAATTAGAAAAGGTTTTTCACTGTGTTCGGGGCATCTTTCCTAATTAATTTGTGACAATTACATGCAGTGATACAAAGAAAGACGTACATGACGTCATACCATCACTAAAGAATCGTCCATGAAATAAGTTATAATACGCCTTGTATAGCTAGATATGTGAGTTATTCCCATATTAAAATAAGAAGTGACACTAATGTAGCCAATGTATAAGGTTTCGTTTTAGATGCTTGAAAAAATGGTCTAAGGCCGAAATATACAATGGTACATCAAAAAAGAGAATGGAAGCTGAAGGCATCACGAAATCATTCAAAAAGTTTCAGTTTTTACGTTACTTGCACTGCAAATAAATCGGAATAGCACTCAATACTATATGTTTCTTAATATTTTCATAAATGATGAAAATGGAAGACAAGTTTGGGATTGCAAATACATTTTCAAAATAAGATTCTTCTGAAATACACTCCGCTAGTGGAACCATGCGATTATATTTTTCTGTACAAAATATATTACTATATTTTTCTATAGAAAATTTAAAACAACCATGTAATTGTAGAAATGATGCGAGCGTAACGTTTGCGCGTGCAAATTATCAATTGTAAAATAAAAAAACCTAATTTATTGTATAATTGTAAAATTTAAAAAAAACATAATTTATTGACCCCCCCTAATGAATCATGGACCTTGCCGTTGGTGGGGAGGCTTGCGTGCCTCAGCGATACAGATAGCCGTAACGTAGGTGCTACCACAACGGAGGAGTATCTGTTGAGAGGCCAGACAAACGTGTGGTTCCTGAAGAGGATCAGCAGCCTTTTCAGTAGCTGCAGGGGCAACAGTCTGGATGATTGACTGATCTGGCCTTGTAACACTAACCTAAACGGCCTAGCTGTGCTGGTACTGCAAACGATTGAAAGCAAGGGGAAACTACAGCCATAATTTTTCCCGAGGGCATGCAGCTCTACTGTACGGTTAATGATGATGGCGTCCTCTTGGGTAAAATATTCTGGAGGTAAAATAGTCCCCCATTCGGATCTCCGGGCGGGGACTACTCAAGAGGACGTCGTTATCAGGAGAAAGAAAACTGGCGTTTTACGGATCGGAGCGTGGGATGTCAGATCCCTTAATCGGCAGGTAGGTTAGAAAATTTAAAAAGGGAAATGGATAAGTTAAAGTTAGATATAGTGGGAATTAGTGAAGTTCGGTGGCAGGAGAAACAAGACTTTTGGTCAGGCGAATACAGGGTTATAAATACAAAGTCAAATAGGGGCAATGCATCAGTAGGTTTAATAATGAATAGGAAAATAGGAATGCGGGTAAGCTTCTACAAACAGCATAGTGAACGCATTATTGTGGCCAAGATAGACACGAAGCCTACGTCTACTACAGTCGTACAAGTTTATATGCCAACTAGCTCTGCAGATGATGAAGAAATTGAAGAAATGTATGATGAAATAAAAGAAATTATTCAGATTGTGACGGGAGAAGAAAACTCAGTAGTCATGGGCGACTGGAATTCGGTTGTAGGAAAAGGGAGAGAAGGAAACATAGTACGTGGATATGAATTGGGGGTAAGAAATGAAAGAGGACGCCGCCTGATAGAATTTTGCACAGAGCACAACTTAATCGTAGCTAACACGTGGTTCAAGAATCATAAAAGAAGGTTGTATACATGGAAGGATCCTGGAGATACTAAAAGGCATAAGATAGATTATATAATTGTAAGACAAATATTTAGGAACCAGGTTTTAAATTGTAAGACATTACCAGGGGCAGATGTGAACTCTGACCACAATCTATTGGTTATGAACTGTAGATTAAAACTGAAGAAACAGCGAAAAGGTAGGAAGTTAAGGAGATGGGATCTGGATAAACTGACTAAACCAGAGGTTGTACAGAGTTTCAGGGAGAGCATAAGGGAACAATTGACAGGAATGGGGGAACGAAATACAGTAGAAGAAGAATGGGTAGCTTTGAGGGATGAAGTAGTGAAGGCAGCAGAGGATCAAGTAGGTAAAAAGACGAGGGCTAGTAGAAATCCTTGGGTAACAGAAGAAATATTGACTTTAATTGATGAAAGGAGAAAATATAAAAATGCAGTAAATGAAGCAGGCAAAAAGGAATACAAACGTCTCAAAAATAAGATCGACAGGAAGTGAAAAATGGCTAAGCAGGGATCGCTAGAGGACAAATATAAGGATGTAGAGGCTTATCTCACTAGGGGTAAGATAGATACCGCCTACAGGAAAATTAAACAGGCCTTTGGAGAAAGAGAACCACATGTATGAATTAAGAGCTCAGAAGGAGTATATAGAGGTTCTATACAAGGGCGATGTACTTGAGAACAATTTATGGAAATGGAAGAGGATGTAGATGAAGATGAAATGGGAGATACGATACTGCGTGAAGAGTTTGACAGAGCACTGAAAGACCTGAGCCGAAACAAGGCCCCGGTAGTAGACAACATTCCATTAGAACTACTGACGGCCTTGGGAGAGCCAGTCTTGACAAAACTCTCCATCTGGTGAGCAAGATGTATGAGATAGGCGAAATACCCTCAGACTTCAAGAAGAATATAATAATTCCAGTCCCAAAGAAAGCATGTGTTGACAGATGTAAAAATTACCGAACTATCAGTTTAATAAGTCACGGCTACAAAATACTAACACGAATTCTTTACAGACGAATGGAAAAACTAGTAGAAGCCGACCTTGGGGAAGATCAGTTTGGATTCCGTAGAAATGTTGGAACACGTGAGGCAATACTGACTTTACGACTTATCTTAGAAGAAAGATTAAGGAAAGGCAAACCTACGTTTCTAGCATTTGCAGACTTAAAGAAAGCTTTTGACAATGTTGACTGGAATACTCTCTTTCAAATTCTGAAGGTGGCAGGGGTAAAATATAGGGAGCGAAAGGCTATTTACAATTTGTATAGAAACCAAATGGCAGTTATAAGAGTTTAGGGGCATGAAAGGGAAGTAGTGGTTGGGAAGGGAGTGAGACAGGGTTGTAGCCTCTCCCCAATGTTATTCAATCAGTATATTGAGCAAGCAGTGAAGGAAACAAAAGAAAAAATCGGATTAGGTATTAAAATGCATGGAGAAGAAATAAAAACTTTGAGGTTCGCCGATGACATTGTAATTCTCTCAGAGACAGCAAGGGACTTGGAAGAGCAGTTGAACGGAATGGATAGTGTCTTGAAAGTAGGATGTAAGATGAATATCAACAAAAGCAAAACGAGGATAATGGAATGTAGTCCAATTTAAGTCGTGTGATGCTGAGGGAATTAGATTAGGAAATGAGACAATTAAAGTAATAAAGGAGTTTTGCTATTTGGGGAGCAAAATAACTGATGATGGTCGAAGTAGAGAGGATATAAAATGTAGACTGGCAATGGCAAGGAAAGCGTTTCTGAAGAAGAAAAATTTGTTAACATCGAGTATAGATTTAAGTGCCAGGAAGTAATTTCTGAAAGTATTTGTATGGAGTGTAGCCATGTATGGAAGTGAAACATGGACGGTAAATAGTTTGGACAAGAAGAGAATAGAAGCTTTCGAAATATGGTGCTAGAGAAGAATGCTGAAGATTAGATGGGTAGATCACGTAACTAATGAGGAGGTATTGAATAGGATTGCGGAGAAGAGAAGTGTGTGGCACAACTTAACTAGAAGAAGGGATCGGTTGGTAGGACATGTTCTGAGGCATAAAGGGATCACCAATCTAGTATTGGAGGGCAGCGTGAAGGGTAAAAATCGTAGAGGGAGACCAAGAGATGAATACATTAAGCAGATTCGGAAGGATGTAGGTTGCAGTAGGTACTGGGAGATGAAGAAGCTTGCACGGGATAGAGTAGCATGGAGAGCTGCATCAAACCAGTCTCAGGACTGAAGACCACAACAACAACAAGAACGACAACAACAATTTATTGCTCATGAAAACCCCACACTGCATGTTGCACCACCATACAGCGGGACCTTCAGTCGTGATGGTCCAGATTGCTGTTCACGCCGGTACCTCCAATACCCAGCAGCACGTCCTCTTGCTTTTATGCATGCGTGTAATCGTATTGGCATACTATCCACAAGTTCATCAAGGCACTGTTGGTCCAGGTTGTCCCACTTCGCAACAGCATAGGTCCCACAGAGTGGTTGGTGGGTCATGTCGTCCATAAACAGCCCTTTTCAATCTACTCCTCACATGTGCGATAGGGTTCGCGTCTGTAGAACATGCTGACCACTGTAGTCGAGCGATGTCGTTATCCTGAGGGAAGTCATTCGCAAAATGTGCACGTTGAGGGCGCGAATTGTTGTCTATGAAGAAGAATGCCTCGCCAAGATGCTGCCGACATGGTTGCACTATCTTTCGGAGAACGCCATTCACGTATCGTACGGCCATTACGGCGCCTTCCATGACCACCAGCGGCGTACGTCGCCCCCACATAATGCCACCCCAAAACAGCAGGGAACTTCCACATTGCTGCTCTCGCTGTACAGTGTGCCTAAGCCGGACCGGTTTGCCTTCAAACACGTCTTCGACGATTGTCTGGTTGAAGGCACATGCGACACTCATCGATGAAGAGAACGTAATGCCAACCGTGAGCCGTCCATTCGGCATGTTGTTGGGACCATCTCTACCGCACTGCATGGTGTCGTGGTTGCAAACATGGACCTGGGGATTATGCAACATATTGCGCTCAGTTTGAGTCGTAACACGACGTCCTGTGGCTGCACGAAATGGATTATTCAACGTGGTGTAGTTGCTGACAGGGTTCCTGCGAGCCATAATCCGTAGGTAGCTGTCATCCACTGCAGTAGTAGCCCTTGGGCGGCCTGGGCGAGGCATGTCATCGACAGTTCCTGTCTCTCTGTAACTCCTCCATGTCCGAACAACATCGCTTTGGTTCACTCCGAGACGCCTGGACATTTCCCTCGTTGAGAGCCCTTCCTGGCACAAAGTAACAATGCGGACGCGATCGAACCGCGGTATTGACAGTCTAGGCATGGTTGAACTACAGACAACACGAGCCGTGTACCTACTTCCTGGTGGAATGACTGGATGTGATCGGTTGTCGGAGTCCCTCCGCCTAATAGGCGCTGCTCATGCAAGGTTGTTTGCATCGTTAGGCGGGTTTTGTGGCATCTCTGAACAGTCAAAGGGACTGTGTCTGTGATACAATACCCACAGTCAACGTCTATCATCAGGAGTTCGAGGAACCGGAGTGATGCAAAACTATTTTTGATCTGTGTAAATACACCGTGCGTGTGGCTCCTCCCCCCCCCCCCCCCCCCACCCCCCACGAGGTTCGAGGCCTCCGTCGGGCATGGGTGTGTGTGTGTGTGTGTGTGTGTGTGTGTGTGTGTGTGTGTGTGTGTGTGTGTGTGTGTGTGTGTGTTGCCTAAGCAGTTAAGTCCCACAGACCTTACCAAAAATTTACAAAAAAATAAATACGCCACAGGCGACCTGCGACCCACATGGCTGTCGCATTTCTTTAATTTCATGTTCAGAGTCTGTAAGAAATACATTTATGGAAAACTATAACACTATTTGACGTACGTGAAACTGTTAAGTAGCATGAATGTTGACGTATAGGGTACAGAGTATTTATTGCGTTGATTCAGGGGGGGGGGGGGGGGGGGGGGGACTTACGGGAACGCAGCCGGGTGACGTCGTCGAGCAAGGTTTGCAGAGCAGTTCCGAAAGACAACACCTGCGGGCGCACTTGCCCACACACCCACACACACACGCGCACACACTCACGCACTGTTAACACTAGCGTGTCACACACCCAAGCATGACTGACGTAAGAGGTTACAACTGCTTACTTAATAACTCTGTACCAATAAGTGGAAGTGGATGCCAGAATCTTCTGGTTATTATGTTCCTCAGGAACATATACGTCAGTGGTTGTCGACGAAGTCACCTGGCCGCATTCCTGTAATTTATCTTAACAAAATCTAAAATGTGCTATGCAAATTCAGTTGCCTTTCGATTGTTTTACTCAGTGGATTCAGCGTTCCCCCTTGCAAATCTATGCTGCAAGTGGTTTTTATCACGGTTGTGTTCTGTTTGCTAGTCTTCAATCCGCGCACATAGCCTGTACTACACAATCTTGCATTTTGCTCACTTGGCGAAAGTAAATACATGGAAAGCCTTCCGGAAAGCAAAGAAGGTGAAATTGAAGTGGGCACCATTTTGTTTTGCATCTTGGATCTCATGCATGAACCAGACGAATTCGCAACCGGAGTTTTTCCGGTCTGTAGTGTTGGCAAATGATGCACCATAAGTTTGCACCACTCTTGCAAGTGGCGATTCATCAGGATGTCTAACACATTGGAGGCAATACAGTCTTAACAAAAACGTTTTCGCAACAGTACTTCTCTGGCTTCAAAAGGAAGATACAGGAGGCGATCGAGATGTTCAAGAGGCCGACCAACATCAACCGTGAGGATGGAAACAGGCTTTCATCGTCTTGGCCGCGAGTACGTTCGCGAGGTTGCCCCATCCGCCTTGTTTTCGAACATATCCGCGTAGTAAAGGCGCACAACATACTGGCCCGTGAACGAGGTTGCGTAGTGGTTAGCACACTGGACTCGCATTCGGGAGGACGACGGTTCAAACCCGCTTCCGACCATGCTGATTTAAGTTTTCCGCAATTTCCCTAAATAGCTCTAGGCAAATGCCGAGATAGTTCCTTTGCAAGGGCACGGCCGACTTTCTCCCCCACACATCCCTAATCTGATGGGACGGATGACCTCACTGTTTGGCCCTCTCCCCCAAATCAACCGACCAACCATACTGGCCCATCCCGATGGCCACTGCCCAGCAACACATCACAACTGGCACCTCTTTCCTGATTCGCCAATGTGTGGCAGTAAAATTCCCTCTTAAATAACAGTGTAGAACGTCAACTCCCTTCCTCCTTACTTTAAAGGATACACCCTCATATGATGAATTTCGTTTGCGCTTTTTTAAGTGCGAAGGGCGTTAAATAATAAATGCAACACATTTTGTTCTCCGCCGATTTAGGTTCAAAAAGGCAGGTGGAATATTCCCGCTGTAGTTTCATGAAGTTGCGAGAGGTGGCGGCGCTCCACGTAGCCTTCAAAATGGCGTCTGCAGCGGAAGCGGCAGCAGAGAGCTATTGTTGAGTTTCTGTTGGCGGAAAACCAAGGCATCTCAGATATTCATAGGCGCTTGCAGAATGTCTACGGAGACCTGGCAGTGAACGAAAGGACTGTGAGTCGTTGGGCGAAGCGTCTGTCATCATCGCAACCAGGGTCACGCAAGCACGTCCTATCTCCAGCATGACGGCTGGCTGCTCACAGCTGTGATTCCTGCTGTACTGGAACTTGCGGACACTGTCATTCGAGGTGATCGAACCACAATCAGATACCTCGCTCCAAACCTGGACTTCTATGTTGGGAGTGCTGACACACTGGTCCACCAGCTGAAGTACTCAAAGGTTTGTGCCAACAGGGTACCTCGGCGCCTAACAGAAGGCCAAAAAAGTTGCTTGCTCGTTACGAGGCTGATTGTGACAATTTATCGTCGAATATCGCCTCAGGCAACGTAACATGTGTTTACCACCTTAAACTGGAAACTAAACGGAAATCCATCGAGTGGCGCCAAACCACATCTCTCCAGAAGAAAGCGTTCCCCTCAGCCGGTAAGGTCATGGTGACAGTCTTCTGTGACTCAGTACAGATTATTCTGTTTGATGTCCTCCTCCATAGTGCCACTATCAAGTGTACTGTGCTACCCTCTGGAAATTGAACGACTTTAGCGTTTTCGTCGCCATAAAAACGCAAACGATCTTCTCCATGACAACGCAAGGCCTTACACAAGTCTGCTGATCCGAGAGGAACTCACAAAACTTAACCTTGGACTGTTTTTCGTCATCCATCCTACGGCCTGTATCTCGTACCTTCCGACTTCCACCCGTTCGGAGCACCGAAGGACGCGCTCCACAGGAAGCGGTACGTGCGTGGTTACTGATGGGCAAGACGTAGGCTGTGACGTCAACCAGTAGAGTGTTACCACACAGGCAAAATGCCTTTCCCCACAACGCGGCGTAAGGCCGTAGCGTTGAACGGAGATGGTTGAAAATTAGGGTTTTGTAGCCGAGAGAGTGAAGAATAATATATATTGGAATCTTGAATAAAACCATCATGCTTTCTGATAAAAAATATTTGCATGAATTTGATGTTCGCCGATGACATTGAAATTCTGTCGGAGACAGCAAAGCACTTGGAAGAGCAGTTGAATGGAATGGACAGTGTCTTGAAAGGAGGATATAAGATGAACATCAGCAAAAGAAAAACGAGAACAATGGAATATAGTCGAATTAAGTCGGGTGATGCTGAGGGTATTAGATTAGGAAATGAGACACTTAAAGTAGTAAAGGAGTTGTGGTATTTGGGGAGCAAAGTAACTGATGATGGTCGAAGTAGAGAGGATATAAAATGTAGACTGGCAATGGCAAGGAGAGCATGTCTCAAAAAGAAGAGAAATTTGTTAACATCGAGCATAGATTTAAGTGTCAGGAAGTCATTTCTGAAACTATTTGTATGGCGTGTAGCCATGTATGGAAGTGAAACATGGACGATCAATAGTTTGGACAAGAAGGGAATAGAAGCTTTTGAAATGTGGTGCTACAGAAGAATGCGGAAGATTAGATGGGTAGATCACATAACTAATGAGGAGGTATTGAATAGAATTGGGGAGAAGAGGAGTTTGTGGCACAACTTGACTAAAAGAAGGGATCGGTTGGTAGGGCATATTGTGAGGCATCAAGGGATCACCAGTTTAGTATTGGAAGGCAACGTGGAGGGTAAAAATCTTAGAGGGAGACCAAGAGATGAATACACTAAGCAGATTCAAGAGGATGTAGGCTGCAGTAAGTACTGGGAGATGAAGAAGGTTGCAAAGGATAGAGTAGCATGGAGAGCTGCATCCAACCAGTCTCAGGACTGAAGACCACAACAAAACAACTACTTATTGGACGCCCCTCGTAATTATCGGGATAAGAGTGAAAGCGATGAAGGCACTGTAAGGGTATTAAAATGATTCACAAACCTATACCATCTACACGAATGAAAGTTGGAACTTGAGGAGAAAAGGACTGCAAAGCTTTATTTTTTCTTTTTTTCAGTCCGATTTTAGTGTCGTCTTTTTTATGCAAATGCACATACAACTTCGGGTGTTTTTTGCAGTTACGTTTTAAATTAACCTATATCAAATGTTCAATGTATCCTCCATTAGAGGGCCACTACGAACATCTCTGTGGTGGTCATACTCGTCACATACTTCGGCGAACACTTCTGTAGTTATTACATCCACAACTGTTCCTATGAGGCATTACAGTTCGCCCGAAACAGTAGTCGGCTGTAGCCCAAAGAAAATGGCGGAACTTGAGATTAGATGGCCTTAAAGGTAATGTGCAATACTCGCGCTATATGCCATTTACAGTTGATCCGCTCTTACAATGCCTTACTCTCGATGAGAATCACACGGCGTAGTTCTAGCTGAATCACAATCGATGAAATGGAGAACGCAAAATAATTTCTATTGTTACGTCGTCGCCGCCGCCTCCACTGGTGTTGGGCAATGAATGAACGAACGAACCAACGAGCAAGCGAGCGAGCTGGATGCAACTATACGAAACGGCAACATGCACCTGGCTCCATGATAAACTTTTAGTGTCAATGCAGAAGTTTAAATTCTTCCCAAGTTACTATGTTCATCCATGTTCATTGTTACTGTGGACTTTTTTGGTCTGAAGACTATATTGATGCAACTCTTCTCACTAGGCGTCCCCACCTCCCCCCCCCCCCCCCTTCGCCTTCAACACCAAAGTGGCTAATCCTTGACGCCGTAACTTCTTTTAAAAAAGTTTTGCCATCACTTGCCTTCTCCCCACTTCGATTCAGTATCTTGTCATTCATTATTCGATCTGCCCATCTAATCTTCAGTTGTCTTCTGTAGCACAAAATTTCCGAAGCTCCTGTTCTCGGTTTGTCTGAATTATTTATCATCCATGTTTCACTTCGTCCAAAACTGCACACCAGACAAATCCCTTCAGAAAAGACTTCGTACTGCTTAAATTTATATTAGATGTCAACAAATGCTTCGTTTTCAGTAATACTTTTCGTCAAATTGCCAGTCTGCGTTTTATACCCTCTATACTTCGGCCATCATCTGTTGTTTTGTTGCCCTAGTGCAAAACTAATCTGCTACTTTTAGTCTCTCATTAATTAAACTAATTCCTTCAGCATCACCTAATTCTATTCGACTACATTCCATTACTTTTTTTTACTTTTGTTGATTCAGAACTTTGAAACTATTTTTATTTAAATCAGCTATTTCCACCGAACTGATTTTCAACTCCTTTGATGTCTCTGACAGAATTGCAATTTAATGGCAAACCTCAAAATGTCCACGATGCTTTCAGGTATCAGACGCGCCTGGATGGGCAACGAATCCACAACACGGAGTACATGGACAGGGACTGTGGACCAGTGGTGGCGTTAAGCGGGAATTCCGGTCAGTCGAGAAGCGCGCCGAGACAGTCCGCGCATTTGCGATTAACATGGATGCTGAAGTGGCAAAAGCAACTGCCTAGTAAGCAGCAGATCCGTGGTTCGAATCCCTGCCCGGTACACATTTTCATTCGTCGCCACTGATTCCGCATGAAGTCCCGACGCAACTGATATCATGAGTTCCTTCCCTTTCCTTACCCTTCTACCTCCTCCAACTTGCGTTTAAATAACAAACACTAATGGCCATTAAAATTGCTACACTAAGAAGAAATGCAGATGATAAACGGGTATTCATTGGACAAATATATTATACTAGAACTAACATGTGATTACATTTTCACGCAATTTGGATGCATAGATCCTAAGAAATCAGTATCCAGAACAACCTTCTCTGGCCGTAAAACGGCCTTGATACGCCTGGGCATTGAGTCAAAACAGAGCTTGGATGGCGTGTACACGTACAGCTGCCCATGTAGCTTCGACACGATACCACAGTACAAGAGTAGTGACTGGCGTATTGTGACGAGCCAGTTGTTCGGCCACCATTGACTAGCCGTTTTCAGTTGGTGAGAGATCTGGAGAATGTGCTGGCCAGGGCAGCAGTCGAACTTTTTCTGTATACCGAAAGGCCGGTACAGGACGTGCCACATGCGGTCGTCCATTATCCTGCTGAAATGTAGAGTTTCGCAGGGATCGAATGAAGGGTAGAGCCACGGGTCGTAACACATCTGAAATGTAACGTCCACTGTTTAAAGTGCCGTCAATGCGAACAAGAGGTGACCGAGACGTGTAATCAATGGCACCCCATACCATCACGCCGGATGATACGCCAGTATGGCGATGACGAATACACGCTTCCAGTGTGCGTTCAGTGCGATGTCTGGCGGGAGGCGTGCTAGGGAACTCCGTGATCTGGCGATGACTTATCTGGCCGTATTGGTGTGTGGTCAGTGCATCCGGCCAATAAGCAGTAGACCCAAGTTCGAATCCTGGTACGGCACAAATTTTCAACTTGCCCGATTGATATAAATCAATGTGCACTGGCAGTTAATATCTTTAATTCGTTTATATCTCAAAATTTGTATTTCTTCTTCCTGAAATTTGGTTCTGTTCTCAAACTTGTCCTTTTTTTTCCTTCACAGCTTGCTCAGTGTACAAATGAAGTCTTTTGAAATTAGATGAATCTTTTTCAAACATCCCGTATTGCAGTTTCTCCGTTAGCATTATGTACCAATTATGGAAACAACATGACGTGGTCTACAACACGGAAGAATTTCGTTGAAAGAACGATCGGTCTCCCACAAACTGCTGCTTGCAGAGTCCGTGTTCATTCCTCCAGAGGAGCTTTCGCGGGCGAGATTGAGTCCGCCATGCCGAAAATCAGCAGCACTTTCGGCCAGAACGCCAGACTGTTGCGGTGCCTAAGTCGGCGCATTGGAGCGAGACACCTGGTTACTGCTCCGCCAATGCGGCGGCCGCACGGAGAATGGAGCGTGTCGCGCCGCGCACCAGCTTGGTTTTATGCCTCGCGGCCGGCATTGTAGCGATTCGATTGAAGGCGGCGACCATTGAGGCCGACAGCCTTTGTAATCAGGCGGCGCATTCACCGGCTCGTCGCCTGTTGTCCCGTTGTCAGCCGCGGCTGCAGCACACGTCTCAGTTACGCTACAATGGAACGGTGACGATTTCTCCGTGTGACAGTGAAAGACTTTGGAAAAGCCTTACTTTTCTGCCTATCCTCCGGTTAGATCAATGCACTTTCTCTAACTCCTTTCTTATATTCCTCCTGTGAACAGATTGCAACTCTTCCCTGCTGTTAATGGAGGTCTGCAAAATACCCATATATTGCTAACTCTCTCTCTCTCTCTCTCTCTCTCTCTCTCTCTCTCTCTCTCTCTCTCTGCCTCTCTCTCTCCTCATTGGACGTATACATGAATACGGATCTTATTGCATCCACATAAAAATATATGCAGTGTGTCTGATTTAGCTTGAGCATCAGAAATAACATTTTATCCAGAAGCAAAGTAAAAAATTATTCTAAGCAAATGTTAAGTACCAAATGGATATTAACCGGCATGATTACCTTTATTCGCTCGTTACGAAGATACGAACAGCAGCACGTCTTTATATAACTAGTTGACTTTTTTTTCGGTTATCCACGGTTCAAATTGCAGACCGGCCATCTAAATTTACGCTTTCAGTGGTTCCCTTAAATTGTTTTAGGTGTCTCCCAGGTCGATTCATTTGAAAAGGTCCCTGCAGATTTCCGTCCCCATCCTTGCTTAGCGCGAGCTTGTGCTCCATCTCAAATAACTTCATCGTTGACGCATCTTCATCGGTAATATTGTACAACATGCTGCCTCATCCGTAAAACTTGAAGAAAGCGCCGAAAACAAGCTGAAAAATTTAAGTAAAATATCCAAAAACACGTTCAGAGGTTCTATGAAGGTACAAAAATAAATTACCTGACCCCTGCTGATAGCAGTCCGGTTCTGGGCGCTACAGTCTGGAACCGAGCGACCGCTACGGTCGCAGGTTCGAATCCTGCCTCGGGCATCGATGTGTGTGATGTCCTTAGGTTAGTTAGGTTTAATTAGTTCTAAGTTCTAGGCGACTAATGACCTCAGAAGTTAAGTCGCATAGTGCTCAGAGCCATTGGAACCAGTCCGGTAACAAGTAAAATAAACAAGCAGCCTTGTATAAGATGAACATCAACAGAAGCAAAACGAGGATAATGAAATGTAGTCGAATTAAGTCGGGTGATGCTGAGGGAATTAGATTAGGAAATGAGACAATTAAAGTAGTAAAGGATTTTTGCTATTTGGGGAGCAAAATAACTGATGATGATCGAAGTAGAGAGGATATAAAATGTAGACTGGCAATGGCAAAGAAAGCGTTTCTGAAGAAGAGAAATTTGTTAACATCGAGTATAGATTTAAGTGTCAGGAAGTCGTTTCTGAAAGTATTTGTATGGAGTGTAGCCATGTATGGAAGTGAAACGTGGACGATAAATAGCTTAGACAAGAAGAGAATAGAAGCTTTCGAAATGTGGTGCTACAGAAGAATGCTGAAGATTAGATGGGTAGATCACATAACTAATGAGGAAGTATTGAATAGGATTGGGGAGAAGTGAAGTTTGTGGCACAACTTGACTAGAAGAAGGGATCGGTTGGTAGGACATGTTCTGAGGTATCAACGGATCACCAATTTAGTATTGGAGGGCAGCGTCGAGGGTAAAAATCGTAGAGGGAGACCAAGAGATGAATACACTAAGCAGATTCAGAAGGATGTAGGTTGCGGTAGGTACTGGGAGATGAAGCAGCTTGCACGGGATAGAGTAGCATGGAGAGCTGTCTCAGGACTGAAGACAACAACAACAACAACAGCCTTGTATACACTGAGCGGAGGTGCCGCAACACGGCTGGAGGGAACTGACACCATGAATGCTGCAGGGCTGTTCATAAATTTGTAAGAGTACGAGGAGGACGAGATCCCTTCTGAACAGCATGTTGCACCCGAGATATGCTCAATAATGTTCATGCCTGGGGAGCTTGGTGAGCAAAGCAAGTGTTTAGACTCAGAAGAGTGTCCCTCGGGCCACTCAGTAACAATTCTGGAACTGTGGTATGTCGCATTGCCCTGCTGGAATTGCCTAAGTCCTTCGAAATGCACAAAGGACATGAATGGATGTAGGTGATCAGACAGGGTGCTTACGTACGTGTCACCTGTTAGAGCCGTATCTAGACGTATCAGGGGTCTCATATCACCATTACAGAGCATCCACCAGCTTGAACAGTCCACGACCTGCGTGCAGTGTCCATGGATTAATGAAGCTGTCACCACACCCGAAGATGTCCATCCGCACGATACAATTTGAAACGAGACTCGTCCGCGAAGGCATCATGTTTCCAGTCAACATCAGTCCAGTGTCAGTGTTGACGGGGCCAGGTGAGACGTAAAGCTTTGTGTCGTGCTGTCAGCAAGGGTACACGAGTGGGCCTTAGTTTCCGAAAGCCCATATCGATGTTGTTTCGTTGAATGGTTCGCACTCTGACTCTCGTTGATGGCCCGGCATTGAAACCTGCAGCAATTTACGGAAGGGCTGCACTTTTGTCAAGCTGACCAATTCTGTTCAGTCGTCGTTAGTCCCGTTCTTCCAGGATCTTTTCCCGGCCGCAACGATGTCGGAGATTTGATGTTTTACCGGATTCCTGATATTCACGGCACACTCGTGAAATGGTCGTACGGGGAAATCCCCTCTTCATCGCTACCTAGGAGATCGGGGATTCTGTGTCCCATCGCTCGTGCGCCGACTATAACACCACGTTCAAAGTCACTTAAGTCTTGATAAGCTGCCATTGTAGCAGCAGTAACCGATCCAACAACTGATACGGACACTTGCTGTCTTATATACGCGTTGCCAACTGCAGCGCCGTATTCTACGTGTTTACATATGTCTGTATTTGAATACGCTTGCCTACATCAGTTTCTTCGGCGATTCAGTGTACAATACGTATAATGACTTTCAGCAACTTAAAGAAGGCTGTAGGACACGGTGGATACGAAATATCGTCTTTTTGTTTCCAAATCACGGCGATCCCATTAAGAATCGATTAAGTGGTGCATTGTCTTATAGAATGTGTGGGTCACCTGCTAGCTGTTCTTGCAAAACACCATTCGTTCTCCGCTACAAGCAGTAGGCGCACGCGTGCGTATGTGTGAGTGAGTGAGAGAGAGTGCTCTCTATGTGTGAACGTTGGGAATAATTTCGAACACTCATTCAGGCAAAGGGCTATTATCGAAGGACGGGGTGGGGCGGGGGGGGGGGGGGGGGTAGGAATGATTATTTGATCACTGGAATAGATGCCAATACCCATGACCAAACAGTATGGTACTGTAACGATTGCATGTGGGATGCGATGGTAAACTATAAAGGCACCCATTTCATTGCTTCTCGACATTAGTAGCTCCATCACCTGCGTGAATAGTGATCGCTTGCCAAACTGTTTGCCTGATCTCATGTGGCTTTCTCTATAATCGTACCTCTCATCCCCCATCTTTTGTAATAACTTGTATGTTAACCGGGGACCTAGAGACGTGGGAGTGGCTGCGTCCCCTCCGCAGCCGCAGTGATCCACTACCGCACGACGACTGCCGCAGCCCACTTCACCCCTCCGCCGCCCCACACCGAACCCAGGGTTATTGTGCGGTTCGGCCCCCGGTGGACCCCCAGGGGGCGTCTCACACCAGACGAGTGTAACCCCTGTGTTTGCGTGGCGGAGTAATTGTGGTATACGCGCACGTGGAGAACTTGTTTGCGCTGCAATCGCCGACATAGTGTAACTGAGACGGAATAAGGGGAACCAGCCCGCATTCGCGGAGGCAGATAGAAAACCGCCTAAAAACCATCCATGGACTGGCCGGTTCACCGGACCTCGACCCAAATCCGCCGGGCGGATTCGTGCCGTGGACCAGGCGCTCCTTCTAGCCAGAAAAGTCGTGCGATACACCGCACGGCCAACCGGGCAGGCTATTGTAATAACTTACTAATAATCACTACAGCCAGGAGGCAGTTTTCCATGCGTCAGTCCTTCATTGTCGGTGGGACACTGATTTCTGCACCCGACAGAAAGTCGCTAGGTCTGGATTAAATCATCCGTTGTTGCTGTAGTTGCTGTTTCCCGGCTTTTGAACCGGCTAGTTATTTGCTGCAGTGTGACGCACGTATCTGTTTTTCAGATCATGATAGTCAGCCAACTATCAACAAGGTTTTTTTCCGAAATAGAGTAGCTCTCGGCACACCTTTGTCACGGCGGCAGCTGATAAGTAAGCATCTCAGAGGCGGCGTGTCCGACGAGTCGGCACCGACGGTGTGGCCGTGATGGGAAGAGCTGGTACAGCGCCGCCTGCACTGTCTGTGCAACTCACAATCCCAGACGGCCAGAGCAGAGCAGGCTATGGCGAAATCTCCGTCATAAGGCACTACGAACTACTGCTTCCGCTGTTGCGACAGGAGTCCGCTTTCTCCAGCAAAAAACCAGCTGTTTCTCATACGATTCCTCATAAGCGTGAGTGTTGGGGTTCCCACTGCGAATATACGTGCGGTGACCAAGATAGATGTCACAGAGCGACGAGCGTGCTTCCCTCTTCCTTAAAGCCTTGCGTGCAGAGTAATATCACATTTACACGACTACCACAGCAATTCACACGTTTAAGTGGTTGGCAGTGGGTTAACCGTACCACTTTCAGGCTATATTTGTACCGTTTCGCTCTCCAATAGTACGTGGAAAAAACGAACATTTAAGTCTTTCTGCTCGAGCTCCAATTTCTACATCTACATACATACTCCGCAATTCACCATACAGTGCGTGGCGGAGGGTACCTCGTACCACAACTAGCATCTTCTCTCCCTGTTCCACTCCCAAACAGAATGGGGGAAAAATGACTGCCTATATGCCTCTGTACGAGCCCTAATCTCTCTTATCTTATCTTTGTAGTCTTTCCGCGAAATGTAAGTTGGCGGCAGTAAAATTGTACTGCAGGCAGCCTCAAATGCTGGTTCTCTAAATTTCCTCAGTAGCGATTCACGAAAAGAACGCCTCCTTTGCTCCAGAGACTCCCAACCGAGTTCCTGAAGCACTTCATTAACACTCGTGTGATAATCAAACCTATCAGTAACAAATCTAGCAGCCCGCGTCTGAATTGCTTCTATGTCCTCCCTCAATCCGACCTGATAGGGATCCCAAACGCTCGAGCAGTACTTAAGAATAGGTCGTATTAGTGTTTCATAAGCGGTCTCCTTTAGAGATGAACCACATCTTCCCAAAATTCTACCAATGAACCGAAGACGACTATCTGCCTTCCCCTCAACTGCCATAACATGCTTGTCCCACTTCATATCGCTCTGGAACGTTACGCCCAAATATTTAATCGACGAGACTGTGTCAAGCGCTACACTACTAATGGAGTATTCAAACATTACGGGATTCTTTTTCCTATTCCTCTGCATTAATTTACATTTATCTATATTTAAAGTTAGCTACCATTCTTTACACCAGTCACAAATCCTGTCCAAGTCATCTCGTATCCTCCTACAGTCACTCTACGTCACTATCCAAAAGATCATTTATGTAGTTAGAAAACAACAGCGGACCTACCACACTTCCCTGGGGCACTCCAGATGATACCCTCACCTCCGATGAACACTCACCGTCGAGGTTAACGTACTGGGTTCCATTACTTAAGAAGTCTTCCAGCCACTCACATACTTGGGAACCAATCCCATATGCTCGTACCTTAGTTAGGAGTCAGCAGTGGGGCAACGAGTCAAAAGCTTTCCGGAAGTCAAGGAATATGGAATCCGTCTGATACCCTTCATCTATGGTTCGCAATCATGTGAAAAAAGGACGAGTTGCGTTTCGCAGGAGCGACGCTTTCTAAAGCCGTACTGATGCATGGACAGCAACTTCTCTGTCTCCAGGAAACTCATTATATTCGAACTGAGACTATGTTCGGGAATCCTGCAACAAACCGATGTTAAGGATATTGGTCTGTAAGTTTGAGGATTCGTTCTTCTACCCTTCTTATATACAGGCGTCACTTTTTTCCAGTCGATTGGTACTTTACATTGGGCAAGAGATTCGTGATAAATCCAAGCTAAGTAAGGAGCCAATGCAGTAGAGGACACTCTGTAACACCGAATTGGAATCCCATCAGGACCTGGCGATTTATTTATTTTCAACCCATTCAGCTGCTTCACAACCCCAGGGATGTCTATCATCATGTCCTCCATACGGGAATCTGTACGAAACTCAAACAGCGGTTTGTTTGTACGATCGTCCTGCGTGAAAGATTTCTCAAATGCTGAATTTAAAATTTCAGCATTCGTTTTGCTGTCTTCCGTTGCCGGGGTAGACTGAGCAGTGAGTGGTTGGGTGGAAGCCTTCGACCCGCTACCGATTGTACGTAAGACCAGCATTTCCTTGGGTTTTCAGCAAGATCTTTTGCTAATGTAGGACGGTGGTAGTGGTTGAATGCTTCCGCGCATCGCTCCTTTTACAGCAGCACGAATCTCTACTAACTTTTGCCTGTCCTCATTCTCAAGATTTTTCTTGTACCGCAAGTGCAGCTGCCTTTGCTTGCTGAGCATTCTCCGGATTGCGCTGTTAAACCGCTGTGGGTCTTTTCCGTCCGTAACCCACTTTTTCGGCACATACTTGTCCAATGCGTGATTTACAATGTGTTTAAAATTTGCCCATAATTCATCCACGTCCATCGTACCGGAAGTAAATGAAGTCGATTCATTTACTAAGTGGGATGCTAACAACTGCTTATCTGCTCTTTCTAGTAAGAAGAATACTCTCCTAGCCTTCTTGACCGACTTTTTAACTTTCTCTTGTTTTACAATGATAAGTTTTTCCTACGTAGGAGAGCGTCAACAAAATATTTTCGCAATCTGAGAGGAAGTTGGTAGCTGAAATTTCGTAAAGAGACATCGCCGCAATGAGAAACGCCTTCTTTTTAATGGTTACCATTCCAACTCGCTTATTATACTCGTGACACAAACTCCCCTCTCTCGGGATAATATGGTTCAAATGGCTCTGAGCACTATTGGACTTAAAATCTGAGGTCACCAGTCCCCTAGACTTAGAACTACTTAAAACTAAATAACCTAAGGACAGCACACACATCCATGCCCGAGGAAGGATTCGAACCTGCGACAGTAGCAGCAGCGCGGTTCCGGACTGAAGCGCCTAGAACCGCTCGGCCATAACGGCCGGCTCACGATAATACAAAACGACACGAAATGTATTTGCATACACGAATATGGGCAACCATGAATTATATAATGGAATGACGACAGTGAAAATTTGTGCCGAAGGGGAACCTGAATTTCCCACCTATCGCGAGCGATCCTCATTCCATTATGCAGCTGATAGTTGTCCGAAAGAATACTGTAACATACTTATGAACAACACGCGCTCTGCTAAATCGAATACAAAACGAGTTGCCCTTCTTCGAACTTTTTCTGTGCCCTCCGTCATTCCTTACTGGTAGAATCCCATACCGCGCAACAGTACTCCATCAGAGGACGGTCAAGCGTAATTAGGAGATATGTTGCATTTTCTAAGTGTTCTACTAATAAAACGCAGTCTCTGCTTCGCCTCCCCCAAATCATTTCCTGTATGACGATTCTCAAATAAGTAGTTCGTAATTGTTAGCGGAATTGTCAACCTTTATATTTGCGTTATTTATCGTGTAACCGAAATGTAACGGGTTCCTTTTAGTACCCTTGTGGACGAGCTCACGCTTTTTATGAGTTGCTTGCCACTTTTCGCACCGTACAGATATCTTGTCTAAATCATTTCGCAAATGGTTTAGAGCTGCTGATGTCTTTACTAGACGGTAAATGACAGCATCATAACGAACAATCTAAGAGGACTGCTCAGAGTTTCTCCTAAATCGTTTAAATAGATTAGGAACAGTAGAATGCCTACAAAAATTCGTTGAAGAACGCCAGATATCACTTATATTTTATTGGATAATTTACTGTCAATTACTGGGAACTGTGACTTTCTGGTAGGAAATTATAACACCCAGTCCCAGAAGTCCGACGCAGGTCCATCAGCACGCAGTCTGATTAGAAGCCGCTTGTGAGGAACAGTGTCAAACGCTTTCTGTAAATCTAAAAATATGGAATCATTTGAGATCCTTTGTCGATAGCACTCATTACTTGGTGTGTTTGTGTATGAAGCTAGTTGTGTTTCACTCTTCCGGTGGGTATAGCAAGTGTGCTCTTTGGATGGTGTCGTAGTTCTGTGCTTTATATAGATTTAAAGAGAAGCAAATCACAGGGGTGCGTCGTACGCTTGTTCATCATTGGCTGCACATACCGGGTGCTGGAACAGTGCTTAGGAATGGTTATTGCAGTTCACGGACAGCGCCTGACGAACAATCAGTCGCCTTTCTGGTCACCCCTGTCTGAGAGTCTGAAGCCTGCAGTCACTGAGCTCCTATTCGGAAGAACCCGGATTCCCACCGAGGCCGTATAGTTTTCCACCTGTCACTTCATTCGGGCCGCTTCAAGTCACTTTCTTTCCCATTTCTGTCAACAGAGCTCCAATCCTGTCTCTATCGATCTCGAATTCGTTTTGCCTCGTGATGGCTGGGTGTTGTGTGCTGTCCTTAGGTTAGTTAGGTTTAAGTAGTTGTAAGTTCTAGGGGACTGATGACCATAGATGTTAAGTCCCATAATGCTCAGAGCCATTTGAACCATTTTTTTCGAATTCGTTTCATTGCTTCCACTAGGTGAGGCATGTAGCTGAAAATGTTGAGAGCTAAATACTGCTTATATTTGAGTTCTTCACTAGTAGAAAAAAGAAATTTGCTACAGGGAAATCATGGACGTCGTGGAAACAGCGGTTCCTCAGATGGAGCTCGATAATGCTCGATTTCTGAGGTTATAACAGGCCGACTTGACCGGAGACATGCGAGCTCAGCTGGGAACCATGTAGGCTTCAAATGCTGTAAATACGGGACTTCACCACCTTGTCCACTGTTATTCCAAGATGTGTTTCTGCTTGTCAGTTTATTTTCAGTGTTATTGCCTAAGCAATAACACAGTAAAAAATCGTTGATAAGGAATCACTTCTTTAAGCCACGATATTTGAGGAGGAGTCAGGGAATCAACACAATGTTTCTTTCTGCCGCTGAACTGCAATATTATTGAGAGAAGCGTTTATCGTCAGCGGCGATAAAACCAAAAAGGTCAGCGGCGATAAAACTAAAAAGCTGTTATACAGTGTAATGTTTACTTAGCGTTATTATAACTCTCATAAGAGACAAAACAATGGAACCGATTTTTATCACGTTTTGTAGAGAATTATCAAGGGCGTCTCTGAAAATGGACTCTCCCGAAACGCAGAATGCTTGGTATTGTGTATTAAATAGCCCTACCAACAACTGAGGTGGAAAGCGCGTTCACTGTCGAGCCATATTTTTCAAGCGGTCGCTCAATCATCGTCACCGTACATTCCGTACCCATTTCTACACTGCTGGCCATTAAAATTGCTACACCACGAAGATGACGTGCTATGGACGCGAAATTTAACCGACAGGAAAAAGATGCTGTGATACGCAAATGATTAGCTTTTCACAGCATTGAGTTGAGTTGTTTCGGGGAAGAGACCGAACAGCGGGGTCATCGTCTCAGAGGATTAGGAAAGGATGGGAAAGGAAGACGGCCATGCCCTTTCAAAGGAGCCATCCCGGCATTTGTCTGGAATTTTAGGGAATTCAGAGTATTCAAACAAGTTTGGCGCCGGTGGCGACACCTACAACGTGCTGACATGAGGAAAGTTTCCAACCGATTTCTCATACACAAGCAGCAGTTCACCGGCGTTCCCTGGTGAAACGTTGTTGTGATGCCTCGTGCAAGGAGGAGAAATGCGTACCATCACGTTTCCGACTTTGAAAAAGGTCGGATTGTAGCCCACCGCGATTGCGGTTTATCGTGTCGCGACACTGCTGCTCGCGTTGGCCGAGATCCAATGACTGTTAGCAGAATATGGAATCGATGGGTTCAGGAGGGTAATACGGAACGCCGTGCTGGATCCCAGCGGCCTGTTATCACTAGCAGTCGAGATGACAGGCATCTTATCCGCTTGGCTGTAACGGATCGTGCAGCCACGTCTCGACCCCTGAGTCAACAGATGGGGACGTTTGCAAGACAACAACCATCTGCACGAACAGTTCGACGACGTCCGCAGCAGCTCAGAGACCATGGCTGCGGTTAGCCTTGATGCACCATCACAGACAGGAGCGCCTGCGATGGTGTACTCAACGACGAAGCTGGGTGCACCAATGGCAAAACGTCATTCTTTCGGATGAATCCAGGTTCTGTTTACAGCATCATGATGGTCACATCCGTGTTTGGCGACATCGCGGTGACCGCACATTGGAAGCGTGTATTCGTCATCGCCATAATGGCGTATCAGCCGGTGTGATGGTATGGGGTGCCAGTGGTTTCACGTCTCGGTCACCTCTTGTTCGCATTGACGGCAGTTTGAAACAGTGGACATTACATTACATATGTGCTACGACCCGTGGGTCTACCCTCCATTCGATCCCTGTGAAAGCATGTTGCATGTTGCAGTTCCTGTACGGGCCTTTCTGGATACAGAAAATGTTCGACTGCTACCCTGGCCGGCACGTTCTCCAGATCTCTCACGAACTGAAAACTTCTGGACAATGGTGGCCGAGCAACTGGCTCGTCACAATACGCCAGTCACTACTCTTAATAAACTGTGGTATCGTGTTGAAGCTGCATGGGCAGCTGTACCTGCACACGCCATCCAAGCTCTGTTTGACTCATTGCCCAGGCGTATCAAGGCCATTATTACGGCCAGAGGTGGTTGTTCTGGGTACTGATTCCTCAGGATCTATGTCCCCAAACTGCGTACAAATGTAATCACATGTCAGTTCTAGTATAATATATTTGTCCAATGAATACCCGTTTATCATCTGCATTTCTTCTTAGTGTAGCAATTTTAATGGCCAGTAGTGTTATGTTGTGCTGCTTGATCGTGTTCGTGACCAACAGTCGATTATTTCATGAGTAAATAACTCCAGGGCGAAAAAATAAAACTCGGCTTCCGCGAACAGCAAGGTCACGACAACACTGACATGGTAAGGCTTTCTGTTTTGCGAGTCTTTCAGCGCTCTGCCCGCAAACATGCAGCTGCTGTTGGGTTGTGCGCTCGTTCTGTGAGGCGAATCCTTTATGTAGAGCTTAAATTCCATCCCTGTAAATTGATGGTGGTGTAGTAACGTAATCCAAGCGATGTCGTTGCTATAAGAAATGCACGTGAGGCGCTTCTCGGCGTGTCCCACTTGTTTCTTTCAGTGATGAAGTTCACTTCCATCTTTCCGGATCTGTAAATAAGCGAAATACGTGCTACTGGATCCTCATACCCGCAGACAACTTCATCAGTTCCACCTACATTCACAAAATGTAATTGTTTGGTGTCCAATATCGCGAGTTGGAGTAATTGGTCCATGATTTTTTTTGAAGAAAGCGAACGAGCAGTTTCCGTGACTTCTGAATAAATCCACATGATTTAGTAGGTTTTCCTGTTAACAACCAACAAGATGGATGTTGGAGACGTATGGTTCCAGTTGGACACAGCACATGTGTCTGCGACAGTTTTGCGGCAACACTTCCCAGGACGCCTCAACTCGTTGAGGTGCCATCTGCATTGGCCAGCACGATCGTCTGATTTTGTCGTATGCGACTATTTTTTATGGTGCTGTCTAAACTCACATGTTTACAACGGTCGTCCTAGGATCCAGGCTCACCTGAAAAAGAACTTTTGTCAAGCTGTCGTCAACATACCCGTCGATATGCTGGAAAGAGCTGAACGATACTTCAGAGTTCGATTAATGCAGTGTATTCAGAATAATGGACGCCATATACCGGATATCAGCTTTAAAGCTGTTCAGACATAACATTTAAACGTTGTTCTAGATGCTGTTCAAAGGATTAAATATATATCTACATTACTTTTTTTTAATTGAATTTCTAAACATTCACTTTGTTCTCCCCTCCCCTACCCTGCACTATACTGGCCGCAGGCTTTTGGCTTTGTGCCCTCGCTGCAGTAATAAAAATGAATGTACTCGTAACTAGGACAAAAACAACAACTTTCATCTCTATTACCATTATTACGAATTTTTTTGCCATGCAGCCAACAAACTTGAACTGAATACCGGTTTGAGTCCTAGTAACTGTGTCTCTTTCGACATGGTATTAAACTGAAACTGTATAAATGAATGTAGTAACACTATTTTCTGCCTGTTCGAATTTATAATTAAAATGTTAAAAAGGCCTTGTTTTACCTGTAGCATCGAGTAATTTATTCCGCTTGCCGGTCATTAGCGTCGCAGTTACGTTATGTAAATTTAAAAGAGTTAAATGTTCTGTTTCTAATTAATTTCTTTCGCTTCGTGCATCTCGGCGCTTACAACGTAAATCACTCTCCATCACGATACCGCAAAACTGGACATCTGTTTTTGTATTATAATGTTTGTGTTGTCGGCAGAAATAAAGACTGTGTATTAATTTACTCGTTTACATTTGACAAAGCTTGTAAAATTATTAGGACCTGAGTTATTTTATCAGGAAAGCAAATAGACAATCGCGAAGTATGTTAAACGAAACCAATGGAAATTAGATACCAGGTCAGGAGGGTAAGTACACGAAATGACGCCTGTCAAGTTAAAAGACAACATTTTTTTTCCACTGCATGCTCTCGGTCTGAAATGAACTTAGTCAATGCACACTCCACTGCGAACGGAAAGATTCTCTCTGGGAATCATCCTCTAGGCTCTGACAAGACGTTAACACTAATGTCCCTTCACTATTCTACAGCTTCAGCGTAACGAAAATGGGTGAATATTATTTGGAGTCACTGCATCATGTTTTTAGCTATTTGCAAAGTGTGCAAAATCTGACTAGAACTTCCACGGATATCAGCTGTAGAATGTTCCCTCGGTACTTCTATAAACATTAAGTGTGGACAGGCAATCACTCGCTTATTTCCACATATAGTAAGTAAAGCTATGTAATAAAAACTAAAACTTACCATAAATAGTACTCCAAGTAACTTTGTCTCTTGCCTCTTGCTCGCTTCCTATCATATACAAGGAGCGTTCAATAAGTACTGCGACACATTTTTTTTCTCGACCATGCTACATATTTAGTCTTCATGTCAGCCCTCAGTCGGTAGAACGCCACGAATTGCAGCGTGTAACGTGGTGTTGTGTAACGAAACAGTCTGCTGTAATCGCGTATGGAATTCGAGGAGTTGGTCCACACATGGATCGCCCTGTGCTTAAGCATGACAGTGCCAGACCACACACGAGCCCCACGACAACTGCAGACATGAATATGTAGACATGAGTAATAAAGGTGAATAATGTTAATAAAATTGGTTTTATTTCAGATAGTTACAGGGTATGCCCTTGTGTAAATTAAAGTTCCCCCGCCGCAGTTCGGAATTTGGAAATTTGTGGCAAGTTCTATGGGACCAAAATGTTGAGGTCATTGGTTCCTATGCTTGCACACTACTTATTCTAACTTAAACTAAGGACAACACGCACACCCACGTCCAAGGGAGGACTCGAACCTCCGACGGGGGAAGCCGCGCGAACCCTGGCTAGGCGCCCGAGACCGCACGGCTACCCCGCGCGACCGCAGTTTCTGTCTGTGACTGAAGGCTAATCTCAGGAACTACTCTAGAGATTCTGATACGGTTATATACTAATAGACAGTTTATTTACAAGGAAGGTTTGTGTGTATAATGTATTAGCACTACAAAAAATGAAATGAGCGTATGGCATCGTTGGCCGGGAGGCCCCTATTCCGGGAAGTTCGGCCGCCAAGTGAAAGTCTTATTTCATTCGACGCCACATTGGACGACTTGGACGCCGGTGATGAGGATGAAATGATGATGAAGGCAACACAACAGCCAACCCCCCAGCAGAGAAAATCTCCAACCCGGCCGAGAATAGAACCCAGGCCCTCTTGCATCGGAGACGGGCACGTTGCCTTCCAGCTAAGCAGAGGACTATTAGTACGATCTTTAACTGTAAATAGTGCTAAAAGTGCGAAGTCGGGGCGGGTTGTTAGGACGTCATACTGTACTTGGAAAAAGCGACCAAAAGGAAAACACTGGCCACACAACGCTACTCGCGTTGTACCACTTCTGTTTTAAATCCACGTAATTAAAACGAACCCGTACATTCGAACGTGAAAAGAAATAAGAGTAAAACAAGTATCTACGCCTGATGCAACGCTACCCCTGTCTTCACGTATTCATAATAACCTCTCGCACAACTTTGGCTATGTTAATAAAAGACAGCAGAATAAATAAACAAACGCACACTATTGGTCTCGCCCGTGACAACAGTCGGTCACGGTGACGTCACTGCACGCTGTCTTCTGCAGTGTGCACGTCTCTTGCGTTCTACGTCACTGACACCTTCCATGCGCTCCACCCAACAGGCAGTGTTTGCATTTTAAACAACCGCATTCAATATTTTTCCTGTTTCGTTTGGAAGTCACAAGTTGTAGAACTGTCTAAATGACGCTACTGTCGCTATTTGTCATGTTAGTTCCTTCCAGACACTATTGCAGTTTCTCACCTTGGTATGTGCTACTGACTGTCTGAGGGCACGTATCAACGTATTGTTAATACTAGAAACATTGGAGAGCAATATTGGTGGCCCTCAAATTATTCTCAGTGTTGCCAATACGTACTGAAGGTGAGAAGGCAGGTCTTGACGCGTCGACTTTATTCTCCGTTCAGACGTTGGCAGAGCTACATGAACCAGCCACACTGCGTTAGTGTTCAATGTTTGATTTCAATTCGCCGTTATACATATCATACCTCAAATTCAATTTTTAAATAGCGTTTTAACATGAAACAATTATAACAGGTCTGTGCAAGAGTAACCTTTGTATATACCACTTTAAGATGGCTAACAGACCCTGCTTACTTTATTTATCTGAAAATGTAGTATAGATTGGTGAACTACATAACAATTTGGAAAAACGCTTCCTCTTAGGAAAATACGTCATGTGCCTGCAATGGCTAGTAAGAGATCCGGGAAATGTATCTCTGTATCACCATATTATCACAAAATTTTAAAAAAGATTTACGTTAACTACTTGGACACATCCTTGCCAGAGATATATAATTGCTTCACAGTTTTCCATAGAATTTTACTTATTTTATTTGCTGATATCACAGAACCAAACTAAGAGCATTAGAATGAGCTGTCTGTCGCCAGTAATGTCACACTGTACGCTTCATCTCTTGTAGATCGTGATTGCCTCATTGCCTATATTATTAACGCATTTGGCTTCCGTTTTATCTCGTATCAATTTCAGTACCTTGCTCAAAGTAAAAGTCACTCTAAAATAATTTATGAAATCTTTCTGTTCCGTGGTTCTGATTTGTCACTAAATTAACTGTTGACCAGTCTCCCTTTTCTTTTTTCAATCATTCTTGGATACATTTCCTCTACATCGTTGTTTTCTGTTGCTTATAAGCTATAGCTAATATAACGGCAGATCACGCTTTCTTTTGGGTTTTCGACATCTTAAACTTGTAAAAACGCTTTCGCAAGCTACATTTCTTGTCACTATTATTGATAGTGTGAGGACGCTCCAGTATGTTGAAAGTTTGACTAACTTGTACTGTCAGTAAATTATGAAGGTGCGCAGACCCCTTCAGGGAGGTGCTTCGGATTGTTTCGTCGTTTAGCAGAAGCATAGGCTGAGGGACGGGGGTTGTCACGGAGCAATTATATTTTTTAGCTGTCCTGTACAATTTATCAACGACACAAATACCATAACAATACGAAGTATGTTCAGAAAATTCCGGAACTTTGTCCACAAAAATTTTTCTACGCTTACCCTTTAATTATTATACATGGTTTCCTTCGAAATACTCAGCTCCACAATTGAAATACACCGCTCCCAACGCCATTTCAACTTCCGGAAGCAGATTGGGTAGGCCATTTTTAAGCCGTGCAGACCATTCGTAACACCAAGTACGGATTAAGCATCACCACCGTAGGCATCCTGCATCATTTGGTTTCTCTCTGTATAGGTTATCTTGAGTTCCACGCAAAGTTTAATGCAGACTCATTGCTCCTCTAACAGCGCCATCTCGAAATTTACAAACTGTGCGCCACAATGTTTTACTCAATACAGCTCTGAGTAACAACTAACAGACCACGACAATGAAAATTCCGGCAGTTGCACATTAAATACAGGCGCAAAATTACGAATATTCTGAAATTTTTTGAACAGATCTCTATCAAAAATGTTTTATTAAAAATGAGCACCACATTCGTAAAAACTGACTGGTTCTAATGTAATAAATTCCCAATGAATAGAGCAAAAACCTTGCTAATAGTCCATGACGTGATTGAATTAGAGTTCGAATTCCTCAAAAGATTCAAAATAAAAAAACAGAAGCGTTAAAATCGTAACCTAAATATCTGACATTGTCTTCCCAATTTAAATCTAATCTACACAACGAATTAAATCCAAGAAATCAAACTCAGAATCCACGCATACATACACACATACACAATTACACTGAAGAGCCAAAGAAACTGGTACCCTGCCTAATATCGTGTAGGGCCGTCGTAAGCACGCAGAAGTGCCGCAACACGACATGACATGGACTCAACTAATTTCTGTAGTGCTGGAGGGAACTGACGCTACGAATTCTACAGATCTGTCTATAAATCTGTAAGAGTACGAGCAGGTGGAGATCTCTTCCGAATAGCATGTTGCAAGGCATCCGAAATATGCTCAATAATTTTCATGTCTGGGGACTTTGGTGGCCAGCGGAAGTGTTAATATTCAGAAGAGTGTTTCTGCAGCCTCTCTGCAGCAATTGTGGACGTCTGGGGTGTCGCATTGTCCTACTGGAATTGCCCGTCAGAATTCACAAAGGACATGAATGGATGCAGGTGATCAGAACGGGGGGCTTACGTACGTGTCACCTTCGTATCTAGACGTATCAGAGGTCTCGTATCACTCCAACTGCACACGACCCACACCATTACAGAGCCTTCATCAGCTTTGAACAGTCCTTGCAGACATGCAGGGTCCATCGGTTGTCTCCATACCCGTACACATTCATCCGCCCGATACAATTTGAAACGAGACTCGTCCGACCAGGCAACATGTTTCCATTTACCAACGCTCCAGTGTCGGTGCTGACGGGCCCAGGCGAGGCGTAAAGCTTTGTGTTGTGCAGTCATCAAGGGTACACGAGCGGGCCTTCGGCTCCTAAAGGCCATTTCAATGATGTGCCGTTGAACGGTTCGCACGCTGATACTTGTTGATTTCCCAGCACTGAAATCTGCAGCAGTTTGTGAAAGGGTTGCACTTGCGTCAGGTTGAAAGATTCTCTTCATTCGTCGATGGTCTAGTTCTTGCAGGATCTTTCTCCGGTCGCAGCGATATCGGAGATTCGATGTTTTGCCGGATTCCAGATATTCACGACACACTCGTGAAATGCTCGTAGGAGAAAATCCCAGCTATATCGCTACCTCGAAGATGCTCATGCATCGATTATAACACCCCGTTCAAACTCACTTAAATCTTTATAACTTGTTATTGTAGCAGCAGTAACCGATCTAACAACTCCGCCAGACACTTGTTGTCTTATGTAGGTGCTGCCGACCACAGCACCGTATTATGCCTGTTTACATACTTCTGTATTTGAATAATACCCCGTCCGAACAGCCCACGAAGGCCTAACAGTACCGACCGACTGCTGTGTCATCCTCAGCCTACAAGCGCCACTTGATGCGGATATGGAGGGGCATGTGGTCAGCACACCGCTCTCGCGGCCTTACGTCGGTTCACGACACCGGAGCCGCTACGCACAAGGGCTGAGTGCATCCCGCTTGCCAACAGCGCTCGGCAGACCGAATGGTCACCCATCCAGGTACTAACCCAGCCCGACAGCGCTTTACTTCGGTGATCTGATGGGCACCGGTGATACCATTGCGGCATTGGCTGTACTTGAATACGCATGCCTGTGCCAGTGTCTCCGGCTCAGTGTATAAACAGAATCACTCTTACCAAGTCTAACATTCCTTGTTATTACCCAAACGCTTATTAACTAGCATAATAGATCACTGTCAGACAGGAAGATGATGCTAAATACAGAGACCAAAAAAGAGAAACGCTAACAAGTCAGGGAGCTTTTCAGACACACAAATTGTAATATTGTTATTGTGGTCTTCAGTCCTGAGACTGGTTTGATGCAGCTCTCCATGCTACTCAATTTTTCGCAAGCTTCTTCATCTCCCAGTACCTACTGCAACCTACATCCTTCTGAATCTTCTTAGTGTATTCATCTCTTGGTCTCCCTCTACGATTTTTACCCTTCACGCTACCCTCCAATACTAAATTGGTGATCCCTTGATGCCTCAGAACATGTCCTACCAACCAATCCCTTCTTCTAGTCAAGTTGTGCCACAAACTTCACTTCTCCCCAATCCTAATCAACATCTCCTCATTAGTTATGTGATCTACCCATCTAATCTTCAGCATTCTTCTGTAGCACCATATTTCGAAAGGTTCTATTCTCTTCTTGTTCAAACTATTTATCGTCCATGTTTCACTTCCATACATGGCTACACTCCACACAAATACTTTCAGAAACGACTTTCTGACACTTAAATCTATACTCGTTGTTAACAAATTTCTCTTCTTCAGAAACGCTTTCCTTGCCATTGTCAGTCTACATTTTATAACCTCTCTACTTCGACCATCATCAGTTATTTTGCTCCCCAAATAGCAAAACTCCTTTACTACTTTAAGTATCTCGTTTCCTAATCTAATTCCCTCAGCATCACCCGACTTAAATTGGACTACATTCCATTATCCTCGTTTTGCTTTTGTTGATGTTCATCTTATATCCTCCTTTCAAGACACTCTCCATTCCATTCAACTGCTCTTCCAAGTCCTTTGCCGTCTCTGACAGAATTACAATGTCATCGGCGAACCTCAAAGTTTTTACTTCGTCTCCATGAATTTTAATACCTACTCCGAATTTTTCTTTTGTTTTCTTTACTGCTTGCTCAATATACAGATTGAATAATATCGGGGAGAGGCTACAACGCTGTCTCACTCCCTTCTCCCAACCACTGCTTCTCTTTCGTACCCTTCGACTCTTATAACTGCCATCTGGTTTCTGTACAAATTGTAAATAGCCTTTCGCTCCCTGTATTTTACCCCTGCCACCTTCAGAATTTGAAAGAGAGTATTCCAGTCAACATTGTGAAAGGCTTTCTCTAAGTCTACAAATGCTAGAAACGTAGGTTTGCCCTCCCTTAATCTAGCTTCTAAGATAAGACGTAAGGTCAGTATTGCCGCACGTGTTCCAACATTTCTACGGAATCCAAACTGATCTTCCCCGAGGTCGGCTTCTACTAGTTTTTCCATTCGTTTGTAAATAATTCGTGTTAATATTTTGCAGCTGTGGCTTATTAAACTGATTGTTCGATAATTTTCACATCTGTAAACACCTGCTTTCTTTGGGATTGGAATTATTATATTCTTCTTTAAGTCTGAGGGTATTTCGCCTGTTTTATACATCTTGCACACCAGATGGTAGAGTTTTGTCAGGACTGGCTCTCCCAAGGCCGTCAGTAGTTCCAATGGAATGTTGTCTACTCCGGGGGTCTTGTTTCGACTCAGGTCTTTCAGTGCTCTGTCAAACTCTTCACGCAGTTTCGTATCTCCCATTTCGTCTTCATCTACATTCTCTTCCATTTCCAAAATATTGCCCTCAAGTACATCGCCCTTGTATAGACCCTCTATATACTTCTTCCACCTTTCTGCTTTCTGCTTTCCCTTCTTTGCTTAGAACTGGGTTTCCATCTGAGCTCTTGATGTTCATACAATTGGTTCTCTTATCTCCAAAGGTCTCTTCAATTTTCCTGTAGGCAGTATCTATCTTGCCCCTAGTGAGATAAGCTTCTACATCCTTACATTTGTCCTCTAGCCATCCCTGCTTAGCCATTATGCACTTCCTGTCGATCTCATTTTTGAGACGGTTGTATTCCGTTTTGCCTGCTTCATTTGCTGCATTTTTATATTTTATCTTTTCATCAATTAAATTCAATACTTCTTCTGTTGTACTAGCCCTTGGGCCTTGTCATAACACCAGTGAATGAGGTACATGAATCTGTTAGCATTAACCGCTGTGCCATTTCCCGCGCAGTTGGCAGTACAGGGCTCAGACTTGAAACAAAACTTGCACACTCTTAATCCAGATATGAGTGAGACTCAAAGAGAAGGCCTAAATCGCACTGTGAGGCTTGATAGTTCCTTTTGGGGAGTCAAGTGTATAGGCAACACACTGCAGCAGGGGGCAGTTCCTTCCCGCGCACTCCATGAACGGACTTATCGGCAACCGAGACATCACCTGACGGCGCGTCTTCAGCGCATTCGACGCCGCTGTCTGTGTGTTGCCAGCGAGCTGCCGCCCTTCGCCTGCCAAGGCCCTACCCCCAAGTTCCGCCTCCTCTGCTGCTCACTGCAAGACTCGTCGCACCTGGCGCGGTCGCTCGCTCCTTGACAGTGGGGGTGTCACCCACGTGTACTTTGGTGGCACCCGTGTGCTTTGGTGACATCCCATAGAGCAACACCTCCAGCCTAGGCATTATCATCTGAGCGGCGTATGACTTGAAGAGCGCCGCGAAACACGGCACATGTTGCATCTCACCTGCGGGTGGCAGCTAACGTTGAGGTGGACTCGTACACTGCAGTGCTGTGTTAGGCTGTGACCGGAGTGGCACCGGTACCGGTGGATTCTGCCGGCGACCGACGTCGGCCGAAGAAGGCCGGTCCTTTCAAGTTAGTACTCCACTGTGTGCGTGGTCACATTGCAGATGGCCTCACTGCCCGAACGTACAGATTTCGGACGTCAGTGGGTGACGTTCAGATCAGTTTCTTTTCTTCTGTTATATATGTGCGAACATGACACGATGAATGGACATTGAGACACTGATAGGTTTAGTGGCATCCTGAGGGTGAAAAATATATTCGGGGTTTAGTTCGGACTGTGTGGACTGAAAGCGCAAGTTATTGGAAAATACAGCTAGGCCAAATCTTTATCGGAAAATTTAGTTGGATGGCGCATCTTACGCTTAAAGTTACTGCAGTGGATCTCTTGTGTTGGAGTAGTTTGACATAAGCTGTCTCCCAATTATTATTACTACTTAGTGCCGTTTTTATGGCAATAGGGTGGTGATTCTGTTACATCAAGTGGGTTGTAAATCCTGTGTATGAGTTTCCACTTTTCAGGGCTTTAGGTGTATCTTACTCTAAACTTTGTCTTCCAAAAGTACGCTGAGTGACAGTCAAAATGGTTCAAATGGCTCTGAGCAATATGGGACTTAACTTCCGAGGTCATCAGTCACCTTGAACTTAGATCTACGTAAACCTAAGTAACATAAGGACATTACACACATCCATGTCCGAGGCAGGATTCGAACCTGCGGCCGTAGCGGTTGCGCGGTTCCAGACTGTAGCGCCTAGAACCGCTCAGCCACTCCGGCCACCGAGTGATAGTCATTGAAGGTTAACTACGGTATGTCTGCAGAACTTCCAATAAATTCAAAGAAACAGAATGTTTGTAGTCTGGTATAATTGAGTAGTCTTGATTTCCCTTTTAAAAGCTACACTCAATCTGAAATAATAATACTACTTCCAGAAACATTGTTACATCGCTTGCCAAGTCCACTAGGCTAGTGTTTAAAGAGAACTGAAGTTTCAAATAAGAGAATCTGATTATCTGAATATGCTGCCAGTATTGCATAAATTTGCACAATTTTTAGAATAAAATGAGCTTCTGTGAAAAGAAAAACCTATCTTTCGTTAGTTAAATGACATCTGCTTACCCTCACAATTTTTTTTCCTTGCACCGTCTAGTAGAAACATCATCTACTTTGACCACGTAAATTTACATGCATTCGGCATCTTTTTAATAGGAAATGCTACATTACAGTACTCGTCTTCAAACCAGAGGCGTCGTGGTATCGGTTTCCCCGCTGAGGTTAAAATATAACCTACTTCATATACAGAATATTTTCTAGCCTAACCGAAACTCCCAGACACCGTCAGAAAGCTGGCGGAGATCGAACGCGCCATGACCAAGCTGTCGGTCGATGTTATCGGGCGACATCTGGCGACGGCGTCTGATGAACGATTTCGGTGCTATTGTGAACGCAGCCCTAGAATTGTCCGAAATGAGTGTGTATTGAGGGAAGAGAAAGAGGTAAAAGTGGTATGCAGAAAAGGGCGTGACCGAGGGGCAGCGGGGCAGGTCCTCCCCCCACCCCCGCACTAAAAAACAAAGCTTGCGAACCGAAACAATATCCTAACCTGTCAGACAGACAGCCGTATCAGTTCAGTATCGCCATTCATTGTGAAATTAAAAGGAATTGCCCCATCTGCCTGTCCACTCTGGCACAGGCTTAGGTGAGCTGTGGTATGTGGCTGTGGATCAGGTTTTATGTCCTCGTCCAATGGACGCGTGTGCCCACTACGCAGAGAAGTTTGGGATTCGATGGAGGACTGTTGTGTATAGTTTGCGAATCGGAAACAGAGCATCACCCTTCCACACCATCACTTAAAAATCAAACTCTTCATACTCTACACCGATCGTTTCAGGTCTTAGGGTGTTTTACTGTATCTTGGAACGCCACTTTTATATACTACGTCTTGTGGATGGAGGTCAAAGATGTTCTTATCATCTTTGTAGATGAGTTACTGTCTCTGCGTAGGTCGTCCGGATGTTGGCCTGCCTTCAGTTTTGCCAAAGTAGCTGACTTGCAAAATATTTGCGGGGCACCGTCATAGGTGTGATTACATAGTGAAATGTACAATTATGGAACGGACCAGACCAATTTCCATAACAAGGGCTTGTCTTGCAGTCACTGCTGTTACTGCCAAGCAGTCGTTGCCTTACAGTGCAATGACCCTGTCGACTGTATACCAGCGTTTCGGCCACCGCATCCCTGAAGTGGAGCTGAAACATAGGTCAGCTGCGGCTTCAGCTTAAACACAGGCCAGAAACACCTTTGGGTGTATAACAGGCTACATCGAGTCCTCCATCATTTCTTTGAAGGTTAAGCAGTGCGACTTTGAAATCTAGTGCATTTAAAATGGAACGCAGTAAATACAACTGTCTTGACATAAAAATAATGAAAAGAAAAATAAATAGCATTTATTTTCACTCGTGAAAAGTTCACCACTTTACGTCTTTATCTCTTCAGTTGTATTGGAAACGGAAAGAGACGAGGAAAGGTTTCAAGGCTTCCCTTCGAGCTGCATCCTCTTGTAATAGGCAGACGCGAGCGCTGCTGTGACGGCGTGTGTTGTGCTCCCGTGCCCTTTACAGCTGTGATGGCTCGGGTGAATAAGCCACGTTTATCGTTGTAGCAGCTGACCCCATCGGCAGTGATGCGAGCCAGATGTTGACCTCGCAGCATCGCCTGACACAAGTGAAATCCTCTCAACATGTGATACCGAAGCCGTTTGCCTTGTCGGTCATTGTCTCTGCTGTGACGGCTGTGACACAACTGTGGGGACTGGCTCCGAAGGTCTCGGGAAGGCGTTCAAGTCGCGAATTGCAGAACGACACTTTCCTCCTCCTCCCCCGCTCAACGCCCCACCCACCCACCTGCCTACACACACACACACACACACACACACACACACACACACAGACCACGTACTTCATTACCGGTGTATACGGTCCCTCAGGGAACGAGAAGCATCAGAGGTAAGTGACAAACGGAACAAGAAAACTTATCCTCAGAACACCACACACAGCTATGCGCGAGGGAGGACTCGAAGCTCAGGCGGGAGAGGCCGCGCAATCCGACATGGCGCCTCAAACCAACACCGACTCAAAGGGAGGCCTCGGCGCTTGTTCGTGACGTCACGTCAGCTAGGCACGGCGAACGCCAGGTCTGTTGCAGGCATACTCACAATGGTGGTGTCTCCCTCCGTGACACAGGAAAATGTGAAACCATTGGCGGTAGTTGACCAACACACATTCTTCTGAGAGATTTCTGCAATCAATTAATTGTGCAATTCATTACACTTCTTAGCACATAGTGTACTCCTGGACTTAAATTTCCACCTGGTTTAAGGATTGACATACAAAAAAACATCACGGTCCAGCAGCAACAGATTTCGCGCTTCTTTACCTTACTTGTAAATCTGAGGAAGTTACGTTTTTACTGGGTTGCTTTTACCAGAAACTGTGAACATATTGGTGTTTAGATATCTTGGTTGACTACGGGGTGAGAAGCACTGAATGTTAATAAAGTATCTTGCGATTGTACACGTTGGGGGAGGGGGTGGGGGACAGAAGAAGAGGCAAAAGAGAGATACTTGTTTTATCAAATAAAATTTGTTTTATCTTATAAAGTTTCTCCTTTCAGTTGCAAGAGGGGAATATTTATCGTTTCTAATGTGCATGTTTAAAAAAGTTTAAGCTCAGCAATATTTTCGATGTATGAAGCTATTTTGTTTCCTGTTTAGAATTCATTTCGTTGAAAGCGATTGTAATCTAATGACTGGCAACAGTTGGACATTTACACATGAAAATTAGTTCACATTTCCAGTGACGATATCATACGAAAATAAATAAATAAAAGAAACGAGTTAATTTTAAGGGGGTTGGGTTAAGTTTCGATAACAAAATGGATCAAATACATATAGTTACTTGAATGTAAAATTTCCGAAGCTTGCAATGGGGCAAATCATCTTCACCTATTGATCTGCCTGCAACAGACCTGGCGTTCGCCGTGCCCAGCTGACGTGACGTCACCAACAAGCGCCGAGGCCTTCCTTTGAGTCGGTGTTGGTCAAACCCACGGCCACTCCGCGCGGCAAACATGTGTTCGCAACCTGTACACTTAAACATCCATTACGAATATTCCCGTACAATAGAGACATTTTAGTTGAACGTTCCTTGCCGGTGTCGGCGGATAAATACGACAATAGCACGAATTTTCATTCTCGTCATTCCATTATACACCTGATGGTTGTCCATATTCGCAACTGCGAATTCGTTTAGAGAGACCCTTGGAGATAAGAGAACCACTTGTATGAACATCAAGAGCTCAGATGGAAACCCAGTTCTAAGCAAAGAAGGGAAAGCAGAAAGGTGGAAGGAGTATATAGAGGGTCTATACAAGGGCGATGTACTTGAGGACAATATTATGGAAATGGAAGAGGATGTAGATGAAGATGAAATGGGAGATACGATACTGCGTGAAGAGTTTGACAGAGCACTGAAAGACCTGAGTCGAAACAAGGCCCCCGGAGTAGACAACATTCCATTGGAACTACTGACGGCCTTGGGAGAGCCAGTCCTGACAAAACTCTACCATCTGGTGTGCAAGATGTATAAAACAGGCGAAATACCCTCAGACTTAAAGAAGAATATAATAATTCCAATCCCAAAGAAAGCAGGTGTTTACAGATGTGAAAATTATCGAACAATCAGTTTAATAAGCCACAGCTGCAAAATATTAACACGAATTATTTACAAACGAATGGAAAAACTAGTAGAAGCCGACCTCGGGGAAGATCAGTTTGGATTCCGTAGAAATGTTGGAACACGTGCGGCAATACTGACCTTATGTCTTATCTTAGAAGCTAGATTAAGGGAGGGCAAACCTACGTTTCTAGCATTTGTAGACTTAGAGAAAGCTTTTGACAATGTTGACTGGAATACTCTCTTTCAAATTCTGAAGGTAGCAGGGGTAAAATACAGGGAGCGAAAGTTTATTTACAATTTGTACAGAAACCAGATGGCAGTCATAAGAGTCGAGGGGCATGAAAGAGAAGCAGTGGTTGGGAATGGAGTGAGACAGGGTTGTAGCCGCTCCCCGATGTTTTTTAATCTGTATATTGAGCAAGCAGTAAAGGAACAAAAGAAAAATTCGGAGTAGGTATTAAAATCCATGGAGAAGAAATAAAAATGTTGAGGTTCGCCGATGACATCGTAATTCTGTCGGAGACAGCAAAGGACTTGGAAGAGCAGTTGAACGGAATGGACAGTGTCTTAAAAGGAGGATATAAGATGCACATCAACAGAAGCAAAACGAAAATAAAGGAATGTAGTCGAATTAAGTCGGGTGATCTGAGGGAATTAGGTTAGGAAATGAGACACTTAAAGTAGTAAAGGAGTTTTGCTATTTGGAGAGCAAAATAACTGATGATGGTCGAAGTAGAAAGGATATAAAATGTTGACTGGCAATGGCAAGGAAAGCGTTTCTGAAGAAGAGAAATTTGTTAACATCGAGTATAGATTTAAGTGTCAGGAAGTCATTTCTGAAAGTATTTGTATGGAGTGTAGCCACGTATGGAAGTGAAACATGGACGATAAATAGTTTGGACAAGAAGAGAATAGAAGCTTTCGAAATGTGGTGCTACAGAAGAATGCTGAAGATTAGATGGGTAGATCACATAACTAATGAGGAAGTATTGAATAGGATTGGGGAGAAGAGAAGTTTGTGGCACAACTTGACCAGAAGAAGGGATCGGTTGGTAGGACATGTTCTGAGGCATCAAGGGATCGCCAATTTCGTATTGGAGGGCAGCGTGGAGGGTAAAAATCGTAGAGGGAGACCAAGAGATGACTACACTAAGCAGATTCAGAAGGATGTAGGTTGCAGTAGGTATTGGGAGATGAAGAACCTTGCACAAGATAGAGTAGCATGGAGAGCTGCATCAAACTAGTCTCACGACTGAAGACCATAACAACAACAACATGTCCAAAGGAACTCTGCATCGTAATTGAGAATTACACAGGCGCCGCAATATCGCATCGTGTTATGTAGCGTTGCCGTCGGCCAAACATTCGGTCGGAGCGCCGTTATCTGTGAGGAGGAGAGGTAGCAGCGGGCACGTCTGGATTTACGCGTGGTTTGCTGCCGCGTCCGAGCGGTCAGCCGAGTCCAGCCAGTGGCAGAGACAGATAGGCTGCCCTCTGCTGGCCCCAAGTCTCGCGGAGCAGTTAGCGCGGCCGTGCGTGAAGCCACTGCTAGCCAGCTGCGCTCGGCGCATTCGCGCTGCTTCCTTCACGGCGCTACGGCGCCCGTCTTGCTGTACCGCCGGGCAGCGCCCCGTGTTTGCGCACACAAACCGTCGAGGTCGCAGGCGAAACCGGCGCTTCTACACTACTGCCCATTAAAATTGCTACACCACGAAGATAAAGTGCCACAGACGCGAAATTTAACCGACAGGAAGAAGTTGCAGTGAAATGCAAATGATTAGCTTTTCAAAGCATTCACACAAGGTCGGCGCCAGTGGCGACACCTACAACGTGCTGACACAAGTTTCCAACCGATTTCTCATACACAAACAGCAGTTGACCGGTGTTGCCGGGTGAAACGTTGTTGTGATGCCTCGTGTAAGGAGGAGAAATGCATACCATCACGTTTACAACTTTGATAAAGGTCGGATTGTAGCCTATCGCGATTGCGGTTTATCTTATCGCGTCATTGCAGCTCGCGTTGTTAGAGATCCAATGACTGTTAGCAGAATACGAAATCGGTGGGTTCAAGAGGGTAATACGGAACGCCATGCTGGATCCCAACGGCCCCGTATCACTAGCAGTCGAGATGACAGGTATCTTATCCGCATGGCTGCAACGTATCGTGCAGCCACGTCTCGATCCCTGAGTCAACAAATGGGGACATTTGCAAGACAACAACCATCTACACGAACAGTTCGACGACGTTTGCAGCAGCATGGATTATCAGCTCGGAGACCATGGCTGCGATTATCCTTGACGCTGCATCACAGACAGGAGCACCTGCGATGGTGTAGTCAACGACGAACCTGGGTGCACGAAGGCAAAACGTCATTTTTTCGGATGAATCCAAGTTCCGTTTACATCATGATGGTCGCATCCGTGTTCGGCGACATCGCGGTGAACGCACATTGGAAGCGTGTATTCGTCATCGCCATACTGGCGTATCACGCGGTGCCATGGTATGGGGTGCCATTGGTTACACGTCTCGGTCATCCCTTGTCTGCATTGACGGCACGTTGAACAGGGGATGCTACGCTTCAGATACTTTACGACCCGTAGCTCTGCCCTTCATTGATCCCAGCGAAACCCTGCATCTCAGCAGGTCCTATACTGGCCTTTCAGGATACAGAAAATGTTCGACTGCTGCCCTGGCCAGCACATTCTCCACATCTGTCACCAACTGACAACGTCTGGTCAATGGTGGCCGAGCAACTGGCTCGTAACAATACGCCAGTCACTACTCTTGATGAACTGTGGTATCATGTTGAAGCTGCACGGGCAGCTGTACCTGTACTCGCCATCCATGCGGTGATTGATTCAATGCCCAGGCGTATCAAGGCCGTTATTACCGCCAGAGGTGGTTGTTATGGGTACTGATTTCTCAGGATGTATGGGCCCAAATGGCGTGAAAATGTAATCACATTTCAGTTCTAGTATAATATATTTGTCCAATGAATACCCTTTTATCATCTGCATTTGTTCTTAGTGAAGCAGTTTTAATGGCAAGTAGTGTAGCTGCTATAGTCTCCTCAGAGCAGCAAATCGGGCGATCGTGGTTTCGTGTTCCGTGCCTGTCACAGTTACGGATTCAAAATACTTACTACTTGTGTGCGCGGGCAGGCTTCGGGTGCATTTCGGACATCACCACCTCCACGGGATAGCTTATGAGGCCTTTTCAGGGTAACAGAAGTCGCAGCCGTTGTTAGGTATGTCAGTTGCCTCCCAAGCTACCGTCTCACCTACCATTATTGCCCCACTTCTAACAATAAGCTAAGAAGGGAAAGCTGAAAGGTGGAAGGAATATACAGAGGGGATATACGAGGAAAATGAACTTGAAGGCAATATTATTGAAAGTGGAGAGGCAGCAGGCTAAGATGAGAAGTAAGATATGATGCTGTGAGATGAATTTCACCGACCACTGAAAGACTAAAGTCGACGTAAGGGCCCGGGAGTAGACGAGAGTCCCACAGAATTGGTGATATTCTTGAGAGAGCCACACATGATTAAACTATTCCGCCGGATACGCTAAATATGACGCAGGAAAAATATCGTCAGAGTTCAAGACGAAAGCAATAATTCCAAGAAAGCAGGTGGTGACAGGTGTGAATTTTACCGAACTATCCGTTTCATTAGGCACAGTTGCAAAATAAGGAAACGCATTATTTACGGAAGGGTGGAAAAGCTCCTAGAAGTAAACCTTGGCGAAGATTTGGATTTCGTAGAAATGGTGGAACAATAGTGACCCTACCAGTTATTTTAGAAGATAGGCTACAGAAATATTAGACGATACTTACCTTAAGACTTACCTTAGGAGATATGTTAAAGAAAGGCAAACATACGTTTATAGCTTTTGCAGATTTAGGAAAGCTTTGAACAGTGTTCGCTGCCTTGAACATCGTTCACTGCAACACATTCTTTAAATTTCTGAAGGTGGCAGGAGTAAAATAAAGGGAGTGAAAGATTGGTTACAACTTGTACAGAAACCATGCGGCACTTCTGAGAGTCGAGGGTCATGAAATGAAAGAAGTGGCTGAGAAGGGAATGCGACATGACTGTAACCTATACCCTTGTTATTCAATCTCTGTATTTATCAAACAGTAAAAACCACCAAAGAAAAATTTGTTGAAGGAATTAAAGTTCATGAAGATAAACGGAAAAAAATTGAAGTTTGCCGATGATATTGTAATTCTGTTAGACGCACCGAAGGGCTTGGAAGAGTAGCTGAACAGAAGGGGCAAGTTTTGAAAGAAAGATGTAAGATGAAACACAACAAAAGCAAAACAAGGGTAATCAAATGTAGTCGAATTAATCAGGCGATGCTGAGGGAATTAGATTAGGAAAACGAGTCGCTAAAAATAGGAGATGAGTGTTGCTATTTGGACATTAAAATAACTGTTGATGGCCGAAGTAGAGAGGACATAAAATGCAGTCTAACGATCGAAAGAAAAGTGTTTCTGAAGAAGAAAAAATGTTTAGAAGTCTTTTCTGAAGGTATTTGTATGTGTAGCCATATATGTAAGTGAAACGTGGAAAATAAACATATCGGATTTGTCTGGATGTGTAGCCACATATGGAAGTGGAACATGGACAATAAACAGGTCAGGTAGGAAGGACTAGAAGTTTTTGAAATGTGGTGCTACAGAAGATTAGATGGGCCGCTCGTGTAACTAATGTCGAAGTGCTCAATCGAATAAGGGAGACAAGAGATTTGTGGCACAACTTGACGAAAAGAACGTTGAGAGGACACATTCTGAGACATCAAGGAATCGAATATTGGAGGGAAGTGTGGGGGTAAAAATTGCAGAGAGAGACGAAGAGACGAGAGCAATGAGCAGATTCAAATTGATGTGCGTTGGAGTAGTTACTAGAAAACGAAAAGACCTGCACAGGATGCAGCAGCATTGATAGCTGCATCAAACCAGTTTTCACCCTGAAAATCTCAACAACAACAACAACACTGGCTAGTTCACCACGCTGACATGGAGACGGCTGGCGTTTGCCGGCTTCTCCAGTTGTGCTTTCGGACAGGGCATTGCTACCCTCTTCTGACAGACGACTCCTCGAGGCACGAGCACTACATGAGAGCGTGATGTGTATATAAAACGGAGGGATCGTGGCAGCAGGAATGAGAAGTCAACGTGAAGTAAACTTCTTCAGTATAAAAAGACCGTATAAGAAACGACATTAGAAAAAAAACTAAACCCAGTCGAATTAAGATTGAAATAGGTGATTTAAACATGTGACGAGAATGTTGACAATTTAGACAATAGTTTCAGCGGCAACGGACATTCATAAAAGGTGTTGCAAATTGTCCTGGCACAGAGCCTGTAAAAGACATCTAGCACTGCTATTATTTTGTAAAATTATTGTTTCTCAGCATTCTAATACAACATTCAATCATACAGAAATAACAAGAGTTGCGATAGAACTAACTGATTTAATTAACGGAGTTGGAAATTAAATAGCGGCAACTATTTATTCACAACCGACACAAAAGAGCTACATGCTACCTTTAGCAGAGTCTGTTCTGTTGATGGTGCGAATGGAGCGGTCTAAAGTTATGGTCATCTCGTGGACGACTGTGATGGTGTTTGTCCACGCACACCGTCAATGAACAGTATTACTGTTCGTTTTTGGGGCATCACCTGCGACCAGCTTTGCGAAAGAAGCGGCGGCGATTTTTGCGCAACCCACTTTCTGCGCATACAGCGTAAGCTATGGCTGCTCTTTTCGGTCGGTGGGACTGGGACGTTCTGTACCATCGACCATAGTCCCCGGGCTTAAGCCCTTGTGACTTTGATTTGATTCGAAAGATGAAGGAACCACTTCATGGCATTCGCTTCAGAACTTCCAGAGACTCGACAGACAGTAGACCGCTCTATTCGCACCATCAACAGAACAGGCTCTGCTAACGGTGTACTACGCCTTCCACATCGTTGGCAACGTGTGCTACGCAATGCTGGTAGCTACTTTGAAGGACAGTAACAGGTGCAAACATATAACTCTGTTGTGAATAAATAGTTACCACTATTGAAGCTCCAACGTATATGGCATAAAAAAGTGGTACTGGTACTGGTGTAGCCAGAAGTGTACACTGACGTGTATATCCTCGGATTTCCGTAGCAATCCTTACTTCGCGGCTAGAAGCTGGAGGACAGAGTTAATAACACTGTGCGCCATAGTCAGCAGTCGTCGATAGTAAGCCTCTCCACTTATTCATGCGGTGGACCATGCTCTCGCACCGTTATTACTTAGCTTATAATGTGAACAAGTTAATTTTACGGCGATTCTTAAATAAGCGCCATAATGGCACCCGGTGTAAAAATTATTTGCACAAAAAACTTCTTCCCGCTTAGTTACGTAAAAAAAAAAATGGTTCAAATGGCTCTGAGCACTATGCGACCTACATCTGTGGTCATCAGTCGCCTAGAACTTAGAACTACTTAAACCTAACTAACCTGAGGACATCACACACATCCATGCCCGAGGCAGGATTCGAACCTGCGACCGTAGCAGTCGCGCGGTTCCGGACTGAGCGCCTAGAACTGAGACATTTCTGGAGGTTTAGTACGAGTGGAGGGTTTCTTCACAGTCCTTGATGAATTTCCGTTTCCCGCACTCCATCCGCTGTCAGAAAACGCCCTACACTCCTTTCCTCTTCTGTCGATGTCTCCTTTTCTCTCTTTCCAACACAACTGAGTGCAGTGAACGCTGAAAGTGTTAATGAAAATTCTCTATTTAAACGAGACTGAACTGCATGTGACTGCTGTAGTCTTTAATAAAACTTGCATCTGACTGCGTATTTAACTGAACTGAACTTCATCTGACTGTATGAAAACATTGTTGGAAAATTAATACTCGAATTACACATCTGACTGCATGAAAGTTTAGTGGTAAAAATAAATGAAAGTCACCAACCTGCATCTGACTGCATCTGTGGACTTAGCTCGTGCACTCCTTCCCGTTTAGCCGATAATAAAACATATGTTCAACTCAGCCGTAGTGCAATGGCATAAAATTGTCATTCTAGATAACTTTACTCATTTTGGCCCTGTTTGTTACTTAATAAAAATTCTGTCGTGATCTGAATAATTTGCCAATTGTGCAATGGCATATAGATTATTTTACTCTGATAAATAATATTATTAGCTTTACTCATGGGAACTTTACTTTAATGTAGCTTTTGGTTCAATGCAAGCACAGGATGCGAAGAACGACATAAGGTGTGAGATGAAACTCTAATTTTATCTAAAAAATATTTATTGTTCAAACTTCTAAGGCACATGTGAAAAACTTAAAAAAAACTTCTATAGCATGGATTTACAAGAAAGTTTCACAACATGCTTATTGCATCAACAATGGGATTTCTATCTAGCTCTTAGACGTTATTTAACCAAAGAAAACCTATTTTGTTAATTATTCTTTTTAGTTCCCCAGGTATATGCCGAGTTTCGCTCAATATGTAGCTTATTATGTGCGTAGCGCCAATTCTTACTTTGATGCTGTCACGACCCGGCTGCCTCCTGCAGGCATCTAGCTCCGACTCGAAACACGTCTGCTGTCTTTGGGCATCTCATCACCACTACTCAAACTTTTACCGCGTGCCCTAGCTCTGTTAGCTGTCATCAAAGATCTTACTACTCGAAGATATACTACTCGTCCAACCTTCCGGGTGAGAACTATCGACATTTTTCACTGGCTCTATCCTGATCGAATCTCAGCACATACTTTTCAACGGTCGACGCTCTGCGTCACGTGGGTGTGCGCGCGTGTTCCTCTAGCGGCGAGCTTGGGACCTCGGCACTCTTGTAGGGGCCACACTTTCTTTCTTAGCTAATGGCATTACGTTCCCTTTGGTGGTTTTCATATCATAACCTCCAGCCCGTTTGTTTTTTGATGGCCCTAATAGTTCATCACAAGTACTATTCCTCATTTTCACATTTCGCATTTCTGTTTCTTTCTTGTGCTCTGAATGATTTGGTTATCTCCATCTGTTGTAGATAAAAAGTAACGACTGTTTCAGTCGCTTAGTTGTTAATTTGTTCCGTTTTTTGTTCGGTTTAGTTTTAATTTCATTATATTCTGTCCAGTCACATTGATGTGGCCACCTGTCAAAAATCTGAACAACTACCTTTTGCAGGGCAAAAGGCGGCGAGATGTAGAGTAAGAGTCTCATTGATGTTGTGGAAGGTACCAGCGAAGATGTGAAGCCCTGCCCGTTCAGCGCCGTGGCCAGCTGCGCTAGGTTTCTCGGTTGAGGATCAATTGCGCTAAGGGTCCGATCGAGGTGGTAAGCTCATCCTGATGCTCTTCGAACCACGCACGTGGCACGTTGTATTGTCCTGCTGGTAAATGCCATCGTTGAGAGGAAAAATACACTGCATGTAGGGATGGGCATTGTCCCCAACGATAAATGCGTAGTTGTGTTGGTCTATTCTGCCTCCCAGAATGACGAGGTCACCCAGGAAGTGCCACTAAATCATTCCCCATACTATAACACTCCCTCCGTCGCCCTGAACTTCACGACGACTGTTGCAGTGTTTCAGGACTGTTTCAGACATTTCGTCTCGTGCACGCCAACAGCCATCCGTCCGATGGAACATAAAACGTGATTCATCTGAAAAGACCACCTGTCACCAACCTGCCAATACTGCCCACTTGGACGTCCAACAAACGTTCGCTTAACGGTCGTTGAAGAGACTCTGTTGGTAGACTCTTTGTTCATATGCGCGGTCAGTTGCTCAAAAGGTGCACGTCTGTTCTCTCGTACACATCTCCGCAGCCGTTGGATAGAACCATTTTGCCCTAGGAGCGGATATCTGAAAGACGGCGACACGCGAACAGTGTACAACATTAGCCGTTTCGGAAATGCTTCCCCCCTTGGCCCGAAAGTCAATAAACCTGCCCACTTGGACGTCCAACAAATTGCTCCGTTACCGCTTTACGGCAAAGACTGGTTTGTATACCGCCCCTCCTCGCCACGCTTTGTCTGCCCTCCGCTGCTACTGCTACCATCTGCTGCCTGTAAGTGGCTGTTGGATATTGATAGCCGGCCGCGGTGGTCTCGCGGTTCTAGGCGCTCAGTCCGGAGCCGCGGGACTGCTACGGTCGCAGGTTCGAATCCTGCCTCGGGTATGGATGTGTGTGATGTCCTTAGGTTAGTTAGATTTTAGTAGTTCTGAGTTCTAGGGGACTGATGGCCTAAGATGTTTAGTCCCATAGTGCTCAGAGCCATTTGAACCATTTTTTTGGATATTGATCTCGAACATAGGCGGTGCTCACATTAATGTCACTGGACTGTGTAATTAGTTTTCAGGGTTTGTTCCGAAGCTGCTGTGTCAAGCTCTTCGTTGTCGAAGCTTAAGTTTGCTAAAGGGAACAGTTGCAGAGTCATCGGAATACGAAAGCATTTCAGGAATATCCTATTAACAAGTAGTCCTTCCTTTTTGCGAGTTTAGTTGTCTGTAATTTAATAGGAAGGGTTGGTAGTGTAAGAGGTTCGACCTCTTGATGCCCTGGCCTACGTGTTTAGGGTGCGTCGTGAGCTGTGCTAGAGAGGCCAGCAGCGTGTGGTGACATTTGGCGGGGCTGCCGCCGAGTGTCCGGAGCTGCTGTTGAACCAGTGACTCAGTGGGCAGTTACGAAACGCGGGACTTGGCACAGCGCACGGAGAAGCGGCCGCTACGCCTGGAACGCCGACTAAAGTACGCTCCAGCGGGATATGACTCCGCATAATTTCTGACAGTCACAGAAGATGATGATGATGATGATGATGATGATGATGATGATGATGATGATGATGATAATGATGATGTCATGTGGCTCACAAACGGGGACTTTTTTGCCTCTTGATGAGACTACTGCGTCTTACGTACTGGTGTCACTGCTTAACTGCACGTCGTGACCGAAAGTCAAGGGAAGGCCCTAGACGTGATATTATTAGGCAGTCACTCCTACCCGAACCCTCCAAACTGAAGTAACACCTCGAGACGTGGACTGCACTAAATCTGAACCGCTTATTTTACACCGCTACGTACAACTGTTCTTGTGTAGTTAGTGCCGGATAGATCGAAGTTGCACAGGTATAGACAGCATACCTTCAGCGTCCGCTGGGGTTAATATTGGTAATCAAGGGGTCCAAGCGATTGTCGTGGATTCACTGGATTGTTCGTCAAGCCACCTGCGACCAGACAAAGAGCGGCGACATGTCCCACGGCGCTGTTGGAACATGACTTATCCGTCTCAGTACTCTACGGTTTGTAAGATTGTGCACCTACCATTGGTATCTACAGTCGAACAGTGGGGCTTATTTGCAACCATGCGAACACAGCCCAGACCCGGACACAAACTTGTTGCCACGCATGGTCCATAGCTGTACGAGGCATATGTTACAGTCTCAAGCGCTCGAAACGCATCACAAATTTAAAAAAAAAAAAAAAAAGCCTCCCCGTTCTGCGCCAGCTGTCATTATCACCCCTAACACCGCACATTTTTCGAATAATGGTGACTATCCCATCGGAGGCGAATTCTTTGCGTAATGGTATTAGTCCTTGCAAGCCATCTAGTTACAAGAACGATGATCGAAACTGATACGTGCAGTACTCGCTCCCAGTTGTCGGCACGAGCAAGTTAACAGAAGGAATATATTTTCTATTTGCAGTAACATTTATACCTAAATTAACAAGAAACTGAAATATACCGCCAAATTTCACTGTGGACACTATGCGAGCAGAGAGCTCGCTTTTAATAGTACACCTCACCGTGCATCGTATTTAGCAACTAAGAACAAACATCGTTTCGTTCATCCACATCTACACTATTATGACGGAGCTCAAAACATGGCTTTTATCGCTTTATGGTGTGGGTAGTGAAAAACAGTTCGGCTACACGTTATCTGTTAATTGTTTCATTTTTCCGATCAGGCCAGTGCTTCAATACTAACAATTGTGTAACTGTTTCTTTTCAGGTGAGTGCTCAAGTAACAGAAGAATCCACTGAATGTGACGTTTCGTGTGAAATGTCGTAAGTAAACAAAGATTCATATGAATTTACAGCTTGATAGAGCGGAGCGTTGTTTGTGCTCCACAAATTGCATTACCTTTTTTCCTCGATCCCCGCACGTTACTTTCATTTCAGATGTTCTCCTCGGCGTAATAATACATTCCTGTTATCTTTCGTCAGCGACTCTTTCACATGGCAGTGACTCTAAAAATATGCGGACCTAAATGGAGGTAAAACAGATGGCCACGGGCAACTTGTGCGAGCAGCGTTCTACATTTTTTTGGTTTTTTCCGGACAGTTTTCTGCTCGTGTGAATTGATACGTCCGACAAAAAACGTTCCAGAGGCATTTGAAAGCCGTATCGTAAATACAGCGGCTGCTTTTTTGATTATTTATTTGTACACATGTTTCAGCTTAGCCTATTTTCAACCAAAGAGATTACTTAAAATACAAGACTCTAGACAAATTTATTCCCACAGCTGTCAAAAAATACGGAATGCTATCTGTGCCATAAAAAGTGCACCACAGTACGTGTTGGTTCTGGTCACCAGGTTGCAAACAGATAGTTAACTGAAGATGCAACTTCCTCCCGTGATTTGTGACATTCTTCCACCCATCTCTCTGCTTGAAGATCGAGCACAAAGTATTACACAATCTACATCGTAATGTTAGTTGAGAGGATGCTCATGTTACACACACACACACAAACACAATTGTATTCTTTGGGATCTTTAAAAATATATACAGGGTTTTCGAAAATTCCCTTTACAAGCTTCTAGGACTTATAGAGGGGACTGAGTATATTTTTTGAGTTGGAATCCATATCCGCAAATGTATCGTTTCCTTGCTACTGCCGTTTGGAGCCGGAGTAGCCGAGCGGTTCTAGGCGCTTCAGTCTGGAACCGCGCCACCGCTACGGTCGCAGATTCGAATCCTGTCTCGGGCATGGATGTGTGTGATGTCGTTAGGTTAGTTAGGTTTAAGTAGTTCTGAGTTCTAGGGGACTGATGACCTCAGCTGTTAAGTCCCATAGAGCTCAGAGCCATTTGAACCATTTTGCCGTTTGGAAACGTGTTTCCTAGGTAGCTATGCAACAGGTTAGTCATGGTGTGGGTGTATGTGGGAGGGGGTGGGAGAAGGAGATGGTTACGTCGCATCGGCTGATGTCATTTGACGTCTGTCATGCCACTCCGACCTGCTTCAAGCCTCATTCATATGTTTATGAATGTTAGAATAACATGGTTGAGCACACATTTGCATAATACACTGACATGATCTTCTTTTATGGCCAAGCTCACGATAATGGAAGAGCTGCTTCATGAAGATCGTTATGCACAGCGCCCGACTCCATCGCACACCATTTTCCCCACAATTACAAATCTTCAGATGTGTGTGAAAACTTTGGGGAGGTCATCAATCCCTAAGTTTACACACTACTTGACCTAAATTATCCTAAGGACTCGAACCTCCGCCGGGACCAGCCCCACAGTCCATGACTGCAGCGCCTCAGACCGCTCTGCTAAACACGCGCGGCGCCACAATTACGCAACAGCTTTAAGAAAGGGGTAGCTGCACCGTCAGAAGGCGTGATTGTGGTGCTCCAAGGAGATTGTAAACAACTGTGTTTGTGAAAACTGATGTTTATTGTTTGTTTCTTTGGTTATCAATGAGTGGAATTGTGCAATAATTGATGTCCTGGGTCACGCCTAATAAATTACTTGTAATAGTGCTCGCGTTACCAACATGTGTTCAAATGGTTATAGCACGGTACGTTTACGGACACTGGCTCCTATTCAAAGTGTTATGGACACACTTTCCTCTGCAAGTCCTAGAAGTTTGTGACGGGTATTTCCAAACACCCTGTATATTACTTCCACAGTATATGCATATACAAGTAATCTGTTGCCAATAAAACCAAGAAACTGCTAGCTATTTGATAACTGTTCTCTAATTTATAAGTTACAATTTATAAGTTCCGATACATCTGACGCCTTTGCAACCGAGCTGTTTAATCCTATATCCTTTCAGTACTACATTTACGTAATGTCTATGACACAATATCTGTAAGAATGGACTAATTTATGTCCTGCTGGAACGGCACTTGAAACAAATTCATAGAGAGATAAATAAATAAGCTGTTAATATTAGCAACACGGCAATTGAATAATTCATGTCCGCTGCTATAATCATACCAAAAAAAAAATTGAACATTACAGAATATTCGAAATTGTAACACTTTTTCGTGTTACTGGACTCTCAGTAGCAGTGGTATTATACATTTTACATCAGAGATATTGTAATGTTTACGTGACTTAGCCATTTTTCTGGCAGATTTTATGTGCCTGACTCCAGACGTTCCTCCGCGTCATATCGCCACCAGTTACCACCACAAAATGTTTTCCTGTAGGTTTCAAACGCAGATCGGCGCGGGCTGCGACATCTAACGTGGAAACTCAGAGTACTTGTCGCGGTTGCGCAGCATTTCCTCACGGTTCGCGACCGCTGTTACCGTTCCCCCGTGACGTGACTTGGCTGGGGCGACGAGGCGCGCGAGAAAGACAAATCATGGCGCGTCCGGCACACCACGTCACACGGCAGGTCTTACGAGTGCCAGTCCGGCGGGAAGCGAGAAACTGTTTCAGACGAGTCCAATAAATAATGGTTGCTTCTTTAAATGCATGTAAGTTCTCGAATGGACGCGACCAAGTTAAGACCTGTAATGGATACCTTTTCGATTACAGAACGATTTCCCGTGGGCCTTGCCTCGCGAGAGTTCGGGAGGTGTGGCGGAGAAGCCGAGTAGTGTGGCCTCACAAGTTAGTTGCAGTGCCCGTCCATCTCGTCTGCCCCGCAGAGGCACCGTGCTTCCACTCCACGGACCGCGTTAGTTTCCTGGCACCTCGTACAAAAATCTCGATTAGCCCGTTGGGTCGAGATGTAGCAGCTGTACCCGATGGCGCTCCTCTGCAGCTGGCTGCGTGTGCTGGATGATCAGTTACTGCGAACAGCCTGCGGACCGCTCGTTCTTTCTCATCTCCAAGTCGTCACTCCTGTAGGTTCGCCAAGTTCCACACGGCAGACCTACCGTACAGAGAGAAAACTCTGCTTTAGTATTGTTATGTCGCTCCTCGTCGGTATGCTTGTTTCATTCGCGAGTGAGAACAACATCCATCTCTACATTTCCGTATTTACCCCTACTTTTATTATTGTACCGGCGTAGCCACAAGCGAAAATGTAACTTGGAGCAATCAGTATATTCCTTGGTTAATCTGTAAACAATCGCCATCTAGAATTTAGCTTCCCTATATCCATATTCCGTTTTGAATGGTGGGTGATACTAACACCTTCAGCCGTGTGTTTAAATCTCTTTATTGAAATGCAGCCGGTTTCGGCGACACACTGCACCGTCATCTGCTCCCTCTACTGGCCAAAAACTGGACCTATAACCAACTTTCCATACTCCCATAAAGGGGTATAAACATCAGAAACGGCGTCCGCAGACCTACTCAAGCATGAGGTGCCCGCTACGGAAAGTTGGTCACAGGTCCCATTTTTTGCGAGCTGAGGCACCTGATGATGGTGCAGTGTGTCATCGAAACTAGTCATATTTGAATAAAGAGATTGAGCGCCTCTGCAGCGATGGGTACCTCAGTTAATTCCTTCATAGGTACGATACGTAATAAGTAGAATACACGCTGAGTTATCCAACGTTCTTGCAGCTTCACCTCAGGAGAGCTCTAACAACAGGGTCGCTGAGTGAAAAAGTGACTCAAATGCAAAGTTTCCGAATTTGATCCCCCTCTGACTGCACTAACTTCAGTTTCACTGACCGAAAGTTTCGCGATTGGAACGCTCTTTGTGTATGAAAAATACGAAATTGTGCTGAGGTTCCTACACCCCGATAAAGGGTTACCTGGGTGCATGAACCGGTTTACGGGTCGGAGGACGGAAAGAGAGCATGTTCCGTCCATCAGTACCAACTGCAGCAAAGAAACATTGTGGCCAAACCAACCTTAGAACCTTTTACTATCCAATAAAAAGTATTTAGCAAGTTAGTACTACACTACTGCACAGATATATTGGCATGGGGGCGCGAGGGTGGTCCAGTCTCATTTCCTCCACCGTGAAAGCACGTAGTTCTTCGTTAACATTTATGGTCTTCCAAGATCACATGACTACACAGCTCAACTTTATTCTTACAAGGGAACATTCTAATTGTCAATAAAACATCTTTATGGAGACAACCTTGTAGGTGGGTCAACCACAGCTATGCATATTCATCTTGGGCACTAATAACCGCTTCAGCTGTATTTGGTCCTTTATTACTGTACCACTACAGGTTTCGTGGCGCTAAAAGCCACATCTGAAGGTGAACATGTTTTAATCATATTGTGGCGTATCGACTATTGTGTTATTTCAACAAAGCTACAACAAAACTTATTATTAACATATCATGAGGTTTTATTTAACACTGCTTTTCCCGGCTAATGATCGTTATTTTGTTAAAGAAATCACCTTGGAACGTGTAGCAATGTTATCTGTCAAGCACTTTAAATGGCACCAAGTTCATGCACAAAAGTGATCATACACTCCTGGAAATGGAAAAAAGAACACATTGACACTGGTGTGTCAGACCCACCATACTTGCTCCGGACACTGTGAGAGGGCTGTACAAGCAATGATCACACGCACGACATAGCGGACACACCAGGAACCGCGGTGTTGGCCGTCGAATGGCGCTAGCTGCGCAGCATTTGTGCACCGCCGCCGTCAGTGTCAGCCAGTTTGCCGTGGCATACGGAGCTCCATCGCAGTCTTTAACACTGGTAGCATGCCGCGACAGCGTGGACGTGAACCGTATGTGCAGTTGACGGACTGTGAGCGAGGGCGTATAGTGGGCATGCGGGAGGCCGGGTGGACGTACCGCCGAATTGCTCAACACGTGGGGCGTGAGGTCTCCACAGTACATCGATGTTGTCGCCAGTGGTCGGCGGAAGGTGCACGTGCCCGTCGACCTGGGACCGGACCGCAGCGACGCACGGATGCACGCCAAGACCGTAGGATCCTACGCAGTGCCGTAGGGGACCGCACCGCCACTTCCCAGCAAATTAGGGACACTGTTGCTCCTGGGGTATCGGCGAGGACCATTCGCAACCGTCTCCATGAAGCTGGGCTACGGTCCCGCACACCGTTAGGCCGTCTTCCGCTCACGCCCCAACATCGTGCAGCCCGCCTCCAGTGGTGTCACGACAGGCGTGAATGGAGGGACGAATGGAGACGTGTCGTCTTCAGCGATGAGAGTTGCTTCTGCCTTGGTGCCAATGATGGTCGTATGCGTGTTTGGCGCCGTGCAGGTGAGCGCCACAATCAGGACTGCATACGACCGAGGCACACAGGGCCAACACCCGGCATCATGGTGTGGGGAGCGATCTCCTACACTGGCCGTACACCTCTGGTGATCGTCGAGGGGACCCTGAATAGTGCACGGTACATCCAAACCGTCATCGAACCCATCGTTCTACCATTCCTAGACCGGCAAGGGAACTTGCTGTTCCAACAGGACAGTGCACGTCCGCATGTATCCCGTGCCACCCAACGTGCTCTAGAAGGTGTAAGTCAACTACCCTGGCCAGCAAGATCTCCGGATCTGTCCCCCATTGAGCATGTTTGGGACTGGATGAAGCGTCGTCTCACGCGGTCTGCACGTCTAGCACGAACGCTGGTCCAACTGAGGCGCCAGGTGGAAATGGCATGGCAAGCCGTTCCACAGGACTACATCCAGCATCTCTACGATCGTCTCCATGGGAGAATAGCAGCCTGCATTGCTGCGAAAGGTGGATATACACTGTACTAGTGCCGACATTGTGCATGCTCTGTTGCCTGTGTCTATGTGCCTGTGGTTCTGTCAGTCTGATCATGTGATGTATCTGACCCCAGGTATGTGTCAATAAAGTTTCCCCTTCCTGGGACAATGAATTCACGGTGTTCTTATTTCAATTTCCAGGAGTGTATATAACCAGCAAAGAAGCTAAATGCAAGATAAGTAATCTCAACTATACTAGAGTAATGATTTTTAGCAATCTTCATTGCTGTTGTAGAACAATCTTATTACTAGTTGGAGATAGTCTATCGAATTTACCGCTACTGTTATTCGAGGTATAAACACTTTTCTTTAAGCAAAATGAACAGTTTTCTCACACGCATACAACACTAATGTTTTGTTTTCTGTCAAAATATTTCATAAAAGTTGTTACAACATAACCAGGCTTCATGCATCAACAGAGTACAGTTTATATCACGTAAAATGCTGTCTGCAGAGACGTAATTTCACTATGTGTAAAGGTTATTCACAATCTAAGTGTAATTTATTACCTCTGAGTGGGTTCCGGGCCACCGATACGCAATTATTATCTCAATAATGACCGTCAAGATTTACATCTGTATAAAAATTCAATTTAAAACTGTCGCTGCACTATTTCACTAAGATGGCGCCTAACATAAGACAGTCACTTATCGATCCTCCTTCAGGCACTGTTTTACTGCTAACAAATAATATATATATTAAGTCTTTTTTGTATCTTCACTATATACATTAACATTTAAAAGTATTTCTCAATGTTAATCGCTTATTATTCAGCATTTACCAACAATCCGCGCTGTAGATCAATAGCGTTAATGGTTACGCTCCATTGTAGTTGATCAGAAAACTTAACCTTTTCTATAGGACGAGAATCATAGTGAAATAGAAGTCCAAACAAAGAGGATTCATTCCAATGATACAGAAACTCTATTTTTCAAATATTATTTAACAACATGATACAGTTTTTTTTTTACAGACCTCTGTGTTACGAGACATCAATAACATCCGGTCAGTACAACATTTCGAACAAGAACGATTATTCTAGAAGAATAGTAGACAGCAAAAGATGGAGATTTCATTATCTTTCTCCATGGGTATTGTCTGAGATATAATTTCTTACAGAATATTAAATTATGTCATTGACAATAATTACTTATTATTTTATTATCGATGAAGTCCTTTTTATTAATAGAAAGAAAATGTTCATTCCACACATAACGCGAATATGAGTCTGAATAAAATATAGGCGTGGATATTACAACGTTTTCACCTGAAGATATGGCTTGGCTTTTAGCACCACGAAACCGGTAGTGGTACAGTAATAAAGGACCAAATGCAGCTGAAGCGCTTATTAATACCCAAGATAATGAAACTTAACGGGTGTGTAAAGGGGGAAAAATAGTGCAATACATATTTTTCGGGTTTTGCTCAATTTCTCTTTTAAGAGATAAGCACACCCCGGAAGGTAATATTGCATTTTAGGTTTAGAGGAGTATCTTTGAAACGAGGATATACGAAAAATGTTTTTAGTACAAAGGTTGATACGTAAATCAAGTTCTTGGATAGTATGTAATCATCTTTTGTAATAATTTGAAATTTTGCAAAATACTCCACCAACATTAATTTATTTTTTGAAATGAAGAGTTGTACAACATAAATTAAAGAATCTTTCAAGCCACGTACATCCGTGTGTAATGAAGCTGTATACTGAAATAATATTTTGGAAAATAAGCTGTCGGAGTATTTTCAGCATACCTAATTAAAATATCTAAACATTCGTTACTATTCTAATTATTTACTTTACAATATATTTGTCTTATTTTGTAGATTATTATTTTCTATTGTACATTTATCGTTTTTATTATTTAGTTTACAGTTTCACTTACGTGTATTTTGTTAACTGAAAGTAATACATAAATCATCGCAGTAAAGAAATGCTCAAAATATAACATTTTTTTTTTTTTGCACCATGCTCATAAAATTAACGAAATTTCTTCACGTAACATACGCGACTGGAAGACAATATAAAACAAAATCTCCATTAGTGTCAGACTGTGATAGCCAGTGTGAATGAACCGCTTAGACCATCGTACCTGAGGTCAAGAAACTTGTTCACCTGTTAATCCCAAAGAGTTCGACGGTACAAGTACAGCCGTGGAGCGTATACAGCCTGCGATGCTGGAAGAACTTTGTGAGGAGACTTTCAGACTAGCTCTGTTGGATGATTATGATGTCAATGTCTACTCGAGAAGCAATATAATCTAGCTGCAGTCGTTAGTACATAGTCAATTCTCTTTGTCAAGGCTTACCATTGTACTGAAGTATGCCTGATACAAACCAGGATATTTAAACGATCACCCGTGAGGAAATCCTGTTGAATTTTGTTTTACATTGTGTTCTCCGTGTATTACGTGAAGAAATTTATTTTATATCCATGGCGTAAAAAAAAACATTAATACTATATTTAAGAAAGGGGATCGCTAAATTTGTTCAAACTATCGAGGAATTTGTGTTACGAAGACATAAATGAGAATTTTTGCGAAAGTCATTAAAAACAAACTGGAAAAAAGATTTTAGAACCCAAGAAGAACAATGTGGATTCACGGCTGGGAGATCATGTGTAGACCATATTTTCACATTACGACAGATTTTGGAGAAACATAGGGAAAAATCAGAAAATATAGGATTAATTTTCATAGATCTAGCGAAAGCGTATGACACTGTTCCAAGAAAATTACTCTGGAGAGCACTACATAGGGCGAACATAAAACCTTTCTTGATTAAAATAATACAACAGATGTATAAAGATAACATTTGTCAAGTGGAAGTTGGTAATAAACTTTCATAGAAATTTAGAACAAGCAAAGGCCTTTTACAGGGCTGTCCCACGTCACCATCATTATTTAAAATCTATATAGATATTAGCCTTAGAACATGGTCTCATAAATGTAATAGTATGGGATTAGAAATAAGAGATGGAGTTTACTTACATCATTTATTGTTTGCTGATGATCAGTTAGTCGTAGCACAAGATGGGGAGGATGCTAACTATATGTGCAATCAAGTAGCAATAGCATACAAAACTTGGGGTTTGAAGATTAATTACGAAAAAACAAATACTTGACTAATGAGTCAGCTGAGCTATACATTGAGGGAAAGAAAATCAAAGAGATAAACACTTTCTGTTATTTGAGATCCATTTTAGAAATAGAGAGAAAATCAGAGTCAGAAATCAATAAAAGAATTAGTAGCGGACGGAGGGTCATTGGGATGCTTAACTCAGTCTTATGGAGCAGGAATGTAATGAGGACAACTAAAAACTTTATATACAAATCCATATTAGAGAGTGTGGTTCTGTATGGAAGGGAGACCTGGACAATTAACATGAAGCACATCAAAAAATTACAATCTCTAGAGATGGACTTCTGGAGAAGATCGGCAATAATCTCCAGGAAAGAAAAGATAAGGAACACTGAAATAATAAGGAGAATGGAAATAAAAGAAAGAATATAAATTACAGTGGTACGGCCATGTATGACGAATGGAGAAAACCAGAATACCAGAATTGATACTGGAGTGGGAACCGGAGAAGAGGAAGAGGACGCCCTATGACCACCTGGATCCAAAATGTACAGCACACAGTGAGGAGAATGGGCGCAGAGGAAGAAGGAACACAAGATCGAAACACCTGGAGGAATATTTTGAAAATATAGTTTAAGAACGTTTATTTTTTGTATTATAATTTCCAAGTAAATTATTATGTTGGAGATAAGCCTCTGTAATAAGGAAAAGCTCAAAATAAAAAAAGCATTTCTTTACAGATTATCATTATTTTAATGATTTTGCACCATAATAAGTTTCTTATTATTTCCAATTAACAAATACACGTATGTGACACTGCCAACTAAAAAAAAGAAAACAAATAAAAGTAAAATAAATTATTTCAATAGTAATGAATGTTTAGATATTTTAATTAGGTCTGTGATAGCACATTGCGTACAGTTATTTTCCAGAAATAGTATTTCACGATCTAGCTTTATTACGCAGGGATACATGTGACTTGAAAGCTTTTTAAATTTATGTTGCAAGAAAAGTTTTTGTTTCTCAGAATTAATTAATGATCCTGGGATGTTTTGCAAAATTTCAGATTAGTGCAAGAGTTGGCTATATGGTTTCCAAGAACAATAATTACATATCAACTTTTCTACGAAAAACATTTTCATGTATAGTTGTTTCGAAGATATTCCCTTATACCGAAAATGCCTAATTACCTTTTCGGGTGTGTTTTACCCCTGAAAAGTGAAATTGGATAGGAAAAAAGTGCTTATTTTATTATTTTGCCCCCTCTACAAACCCGCGAAGTTGAATCGAGGTCGTTTATCGACCCTAGGGAAATGTTCCCTTGTTACCTGTACTGAGACAGTACCTTCTGGTGATAGTACCCAGTAAAATACTAGTGAGCCAAATGTTATGAGCACCCGCCGCGAGTTTAATGCCGCCTGTTGGTGCTGCACGTACGTGAGAGAGTAAGAAGCATATAATTGGAGCGAAGACGAATGGGAAATGGTTCCAGCGATGAAATCGACTGACAAAGGGCTGGCTGTTCTGGCGCCTGCCGCCTCTGAAGCGGTGAAGCCGTTCAGGCTATTCGCGTGCTGGTCATGAACGTCTGTGGAAAGTCGCTGAAGGCTGGTGAAACCTGGAGTAGCGGACGCAGCGCTGGGGGCCCACGCCTCATCAGGGGACGTGCAGGTCGGTTGGCTGCCCGCTCTGTAAGGCACGGCGGCTGGCGATCTGTGACAGGTGCGACGACAGAGTGTAGTGCTGGCGCAGGCACACTGTTCTGCGCACATTGTTGAACGTGAGGCGCTGTAGCAGAAGACACGCAGATATTTCCATGTTGACCCGTTAACATGGTCAGTTAAGATCGCAATGGGCGCGGAAGCATCGAGGTGGAACCGTGGATCAGTATAATCGTGACGCTTAGTCTGAAAAATTGGGTTTCTTCTGACACAAGGTCGGAGGTCACATCATGATACGACGTCATCCGAGCTAAAGGCCGCTCGGAACATGCACCGTGCAAGAGGTGCAGGCCGTTGGGGGTGGAATAGTTACGTTCTGACCACTAGTCCAATATAGGGTGCCTAGGAGAGCTGGTTTCTCGGATCACTAGGTAACAATTCAAGCAAATCGTGTTGATGGAGTTTATTACAAAAGGAAATGATTACAATTCGTAACTTTGTGAGATATAGATCTGTCGCAAGCAAGGGGCGGCAGACAAACGTGGCACCCTCTTCAGTAGACAGGGTGGTCCATAGATCGTGACCGGGCCAAATATCTCACGAAATAAGCGTCAAACGAAAAAAACTACAAATAACGAAACTCGTATAGCTTGAAGGGGGAAACCACATGGCGCTATGGTTGGCCCGCTGGATGGCGCTGCCGTAGTGAAACGGATATCAACTCCATTTTTCTAAATAGGAAGCCCCATTTTGTTTTATTACTTATTCGTGTAGTACGTAAGGAAATATGAATGGTTTAGATGAACCACTTTTTTCGCTTTGTGACAGATGGCGCTGTAATAGTCAAAACATATGGCTCACAATTTTAGACGAACAGTTGCTAACGGTAGGTTTTTTAAATTAAAATACAGAACGTAGGTACGTTTGAACATTTTATTTCGGTTGTTCCAATGTGATACATGTACCTTTATGAAATTATCATTTCTGAGAACGCATGCTGTTACAGCGTGATTACCTGTAAATACCACATGAATGCAATAAATGGTCAAAATGATGTCCGTCAATCTCAATGCGTTTGACAATACGTGTAACGATATTCCTCTCAACAGCGAGTAGTTCGCCTTCCGTAATGTTCACACATGCATTGACAATGCGCTGACGCATGTTGTCACGCGTTGTCGGTGGATCACGATAGCAAATATCCTTCAACTTTCCTCACAGAAAGAAATCCGGGGACGTCAGATCTGGTTAACGTGCGGGCCATGGTGCTTCGACGACCATTCCACCTGTCGTGAAATACGCTATTCAATACCGCTTCAACCGCACGCGAGCTGTGTGCCGGACATCCATCATGTTGGAAGTACATCGTCATTCTGTCATGCAGTGAAACATCTTGCAGTAACATCGGTACAACATTACGTAGGAAATCAGCATACCTTGCACCATTTAGATTGCCATCGGTAAAATGGGGGCCAATTATCCTTCCAGCACCATATATTAACTCGCCAAGGTCGCTGATGTTCCACTTGTCGCAGCTATCGTGGATTTTCCGCTGCCCAATAGTGCATATTATGCCGGTTTACGTTACCGCTGTTGGTGAATGACGCTTCTTCGCTAAATAGAACGCGTGTAAATAATCTGTCATCGTCCTGTAATTTCTCTTGTCCCCAGTGGCAGAACTGTACACGACATTCAAAGTCGTCGCCATGCGATTCCTGGTGCATAGAAATATGGTACTGGTGCAGTCGATGTTTATGTAGCATTCTCAATACCTACGTTTTCTAGATTCCCGATTTTCGCGAAATTTGTCTGCTACTGATGTGCGGATTAGCTGCGACGCCAGCTAAAACACCTACTTGGGCATTGTTATTTGTTGCAGGTCTTGGTTGACGTTTCACATGTGGCTGAACACTTTGTTTCCTTAAATAACGTAACTATCAGGCGAACGGTCCGGAAACTTGAATGATGTCGTCCAGGATACCGAGCAGCATACATAGCACATGCCGTTGGGCATTTTGATCACAACAGCCATAAATCAACACGATATCGACCTTTTTATGCAATTGGTAAACGGTCCATTTTAACACGGGCAATGTATCACGAAGCAAATACCGTCCGCACTGGCGGAATGTTACGTGATACCACCTACTTATACGTTTGTGACTATTTCAGCGCCATGTATCACAAAGAGAAAAAAGTGGTCCAACTAAAAGATTAATATTTCCTTACGTACTACACGAATATGTATTAAAAATGGGGGTTCCCATTTTTTAAAAAAAGCAGTTGATGTCCGGTTGACCTATGGCAACGCCATGTAACGCGCCAACCATAGCGCCATCTGGTTTCCCCGTTTAAGCGAGACGAGTTTCGTTCTTTGTAGTTTTTTCGTTGGATGCCTTTTTCGTGAGATATTTGGCCCGGTCACTATGAATGGACCACACTGTATGTAATTCATAATTCAAGTGAACCAATACAGTTTCTAAGTCACTGCTGTAACGTTCGTAGGTCGGCTCTACTTCAACTCGGGCCGCGGCCAGGCGGTGCTGCGCTTATATTCTCGTGGCCTAGATGACGCTCATGTCCCGGTGTCGTCCTCGACAGGGGTCTGTCAGCGTACTATTGGCTGACATCGTCTCACAGGCCTCTCTGTTCTTCCGATCTTGATCGCCGTGCCAGAGCTTATCGTTACGCTGGAATAGGAATTACGCTGAGAAGGATGTGCATCTGTACTTTCATGGCACTTATGGTAGTAATTGTAGCTGTGGACTACATGAACATTATAGCAGAGCAGTTGCTTGATATCTTCCGCAAGGGTGGTGGTATTTTCTAGCGGGATAACCGTTCCTGTGACAAGGACTGAACTGTACTACAGTGGTTTGAGTAGTGTGATAGTGAACTCACCCAATTCGCGTGACCTGCATCTGGTGGAACATATCTGGAACGCTGTAGGACATTAGCTCTGCACCCACAAACTAATGACCTTGAATATAGGGGAACTGCGTGACCCGTGTCTAGACACTGTGGTATCACATATCGATATCACCCCAGGAGTGTCTCACAGTTGGTAACGAGGCTGTAAGTTTCCGTCTGATGCCGACAACGATAGTGCGAGATAGGGGGCCCCCTACGGTGCACGTGCGCTATAGCACATTTCCGACACCCCCGTACCACGAGTACATCGCTCTGTCGCCGCGATACAGGGTGGCTGGTGGAAGACACTCAGCCCACTTGCATTCAAAGCTTTGCTGTGTGAAGCTTCACAGACGCCGCCTAATCACTGCTTCAACACCAGGGTTCTTTTTCTTTCTTCAGAGAATCTCCTCCTGGTTGACACTGTGGCATCTGGGCTCTGCTACTAGCTGCATTGTTTATTATAAGTGTTAATACATTTGGAGAAATACAAGTTAGGCAGATCTTCTGTTTTCTGTGTTAACTTGTTCACTAATCGTTTATGCTCCTGTCTTGCTTTCCTATGAAGGCAGTTGCCGCGCCATTCCGTAGTCCACCTTTTCTTACTGTTGTGTATGAAATCATACGCAACATACACCACATACTTCCGGATACCCTCCAGACACTTCATCGAATTCGTGCCACATATAATCGCTTCTGTACTGAGTTCCAGAGTTATTAAGCAGGTGGTCATGTAACATACCTATACTCTTTGGTGTATAAAAAGATTTTTTTAACACACATACCTAATGTTTCATAATTAATGGAAACAAAGCATCTAATTCGAAGGTCAATGCTTACTGATAGAATATAGATACACTGTGTGATCAAAAGTATCCGGAAACCTGGCTGAAAATGACTTAAAAGTTCCTGCCCCCATCCATCGCTAATGCTGCAATTCAGTACAGTGTTGATCAGCTCGTAGCCACGATTACGGCTTTCACTCTCGCAGGCATACGTTTAGTCAGGTGCTGGAAGGTTTATTGGGGAATGGCAGTCCATTCTTCACGGAGTGCTGCGCAGAGGAGAGATATCGATTTCGGTCGGTGAGGCCTGGCACGAAGTCGGCGTTCCAAAATATCCCAAAGGTGTTCTATAGGATTTAGGTCAGGACTCTGTGCAGGCCAATTAATCACAGGGATGTTATTGTCGTGTAATGACTCTGCCACAGGCCGTGAAACATGAAAAGGAGCGCTATCGTGTTGAAAGATACAGTTGCTATCCGCGCATTGCGCTCCAGTAGTGGGAAACAAGAAGGTGCTTAAAAAATCAATGTAGGCATGTGCTGTGACAGTGCCACGCAAAACGACAAGCAGTGCAGGCCCCTCCAAGAAAAACACGACCACACCATAACACCACCGCCTCCGAATGATACTGTTGGAAATCATTAGAGAAGTCAATATTCCGATATCCACAGTGCCAAGAGTGTGCGTAGAAAATGGTTCAATTGGCTCTGAGCACTATGGGACTTAACATCTGAGGCCGTCAGTCCCCTAGAACTTAGAACTAATTAAACCTAACTAACCTAAGGATATCACACACATCCTGCCCGAGGCAGGATTCGAACCTGCGACCGTAGGGGTCGCGCGGTTCCAGACTGTAGCGCCAAGAAACGCTCGGCCACTCCGGCCGGCACTGCCCTAGGTCCTCGGTTATGTACGGATACTTGAAGACTATTTGCAGCCTTTCATGGACTTACCAAATAACGACAGAATTTTTATGTATGTCATTGGGCGACGACTGTTTGCGATTCGCTTGAAGAACATTCTGAACAATTCGAGAGAATGGTTTGGACACACAGATCGGCCGACATAAATCCCATCGAACATTTATGGAACACACAATAATGCACCGGCAGCACATTTGCGAATATGGACAGATATGGAGACAGCATGGTTCAGTGTTTGTGCTAGGGACTTCCAACTACTTGTTAAGTCCATGCCACGACAAGTTTCTGCACTACACCGGGTAAAAGAATGTCCGATACGGTAGTAGGCGGTATCCCAGAACATTTGTCACCTCAGAATACATGTGAGTTCCATAGAGGATCAGTGTTACAAGAAGGCAAACGAACGTCAACGCGAGACAGCGTCGCTCGCGGTTGCGTCGCTTTAGAAAGCTACGGCACTGCAGCAGGCGCGGCGCCTGGCTGTGGGGAAGCCCGCCGCCGGCATTATTCTGTGGCACTCGCAGGCCGCAGCTGCGCGCATCTCTTTATCTCGAGGAGAGGAGAGGAGAGGAGAGGAGAGCGTGCCCCTGAGCTACCGCCGACGCACTGCGTCCTACATACACTCGCCTACTTCACGTCACCAATTTCCACTCTCTAAAGAATTCTTATCTCACACGTCCAGCAATTCTCCATAAAATGATTTCTCTGAGCTACTCTGAGCGACAAATCAGGGCTAAAGTAAATAACATTTCCTCTCGGCTTCGTGGTGACAAGGTTCAGTCCCAGTATCATGACGATCCCCTTCTTGTTTGTAAAATGCGCTCTTGGAAGATATGAAGGTGGAAGTCATTAATGTACGATTTTAATTTAAACGGAATGACGGTATGGCAGTAACTCCGCAGTTGAGTGGAATGGCACATATACCCTAAATATATTTCCACCGTCTCGAAAGTCGATTAGTAAGTAAAGACACGTGTGACACGTGTGGCTATAAAATAACGGGACTATTGATTAAAAAATTTTATAGCTGGTTCAAATGGCTCTGAGCACTATGGTCATCAGTCACCTAGAACTTAGAACTACTTAAACCTAACTAACTTAAGGACATCACACAACACCCAGTCATCACGAGACAGAGAAAATCCCTTACCCCGCCGGGAATCGAACCCGGGAACCCGGGCGCGGGAATTTTATATAGCAATACATACGTACAATGAAGCGCCAAAAAACTGGTATAGGCATGCGTATTGAAATACAGAGATATGTAAGCGGGCAGAATACGGCGCTGTGGTCGGCAACGCCTATATAAGACAACAAGTGTCTGCCGCAATTGTCAGATCGGTCAGTGCTGCTGCAATGACAGGTTATCACGATTTGAGTTTGAACGTGCTGTTACAGTCCGCGCACGGGCGATGGGACACAGCATCTGGGAAGTAGCGATGAAATGGGGATTTTTCCTTACGACTATTTCACGAGTTTACCGTCAAAATCAGGAATCTGGTAAAACAGCATATTTTCGACATCGCTACGGTCGGAGAAATATCCTGCAAGAGCGGGTCCAACGACGACTGGAGAGAATCGTTCAACGTTACAGAAGTGCAGCCCTTCCGCAAATTGTTGCACATTTCAGTGCTGGGCCATCAACAAGTGTCGGCGTGCGAGCCATTCAACAAAACATCATCGATATGGGCATTCGGAGCCGAAAGCCCACTCGTGTACCCTTGATGACTGAACGACACAAAGCTTTACATCTTGCCTGGGCCCGTCAACACAGACATTTGGCTGATGATGACTGGAAACATGTTGTCTCGTCGGAAGAGTCTCGTTTCATGGAGCGGATAGACGTGTACGGGTATGGAGACAATCTCATGAATACGTGGACCCTGCATATCAGCACGTAACTGTTCAAGATGGTGCAGGCTCTGTAATGGTGTAATGGTGTGGGGCATGTGGAGGTGGATTGATATGGGACCCCTGCTACGTCTTGATACGTCTCTGACAGGTGACACATACGGAAGCATTCTGTCTGATCACCTGCATCCATTCATGTCCATTGTTCATTCTGGCGGACTTGGGCAGTTCCAGCAGGACAATGCGACACACCAAACGTTCAGAATTGATACAGAGTGGCTGCAGAACACTCTTCTGAGTTTAAACACTTCCGCTGGTCACCAAACTCCTCAGACATGAACATTGTTGAACGTATCTGGGATGCCTTGTAACGTTCTGTTCAGAAGAGATAACCACCCCCTCGTATTCTTACGGATTTATGGATAGCCCTGCAGGATTCATGGTGTCAATTCCCTCCAGCACTATTTCAGACATTAGTCGAGTCCATGCCACGTTAAGTTGCGGCACTCCTGCATGTTCGTGAGGGACCTACACGATATTAGGCAAGTGTACCAGTTTCTTTGGCTCTCCAGTGTCACTCTCAGTATACTCCTCTTGTCTATCGCTGCAACGCACCATGTGAGTTTTCTATTTACGAAAAAGGTGCTGGAAGTCTTCTTCTGTGAACTCCTTGATGACGCGTGCTGCTACTTCAACGAATTGAAATATTGTTCCTTTTAATGTAGATTTGACTTTGGAGAACAGATAAAAGATGGTGCTAGGTCCGTCAAATAAAGTGGGTCTTCTAACACTGGGACGCTGCACTTCTCTAGAAACCTCTTAACAGACAATGCCGTATGAGCCAGTGCGTTGTCTTGATGCAGAACCATGTCTTACTCTTCCATAATTTGGTTAATTATTTTTATTTCCGCACGAAGTTGATCAAGAACCTCAAAATAGTAATGTTAATTAATAATTTGACCTTCAGGAACACAGTAAAGATACGAATTTCTAAATTATGAATAAATCACCATCTCTTTGAATCTTGATCTGCTCATTCGAGCTTTTTCGGGTCGATGTGAAGTTGGGGCTTCCAGTGCGTGCACTGGCTTTTAGTTTCTAGATCATCAGTGAAAACCTAAGGTTCGTTACGTGTTATTGTTCTTTCCAAGAAGTTAGGGTCATTTTAACTGGTCAACACAAACATATTCACGAACTTCTTTTTCATCGAGCGTAAGAATTTTCAGCACCAGTTTCGCGCACACTTTTCTCATGCTAATTGGTTGTGTTAAATCTGCCTTGCGCATTCCTTGTTAATTCATAAAGTTTCAGCAAGCGATCGAATACTCAACCGACGGACCAATAAGTAAGATTAACTAATTTATCGATATTTTCGTCCGTTTTGCATGCTGAAGGGCGACCGGAGCGTGAGTCTTCAGCGTCTTCTCGGCCATCTTGGAAACACTTGAAACACTCAAAAACTAGAGGCTATGACAAACAGTTCTCACCTTACACTTCTCTTAGTAAAAGACAGGTTTCAGTAACAGTTTTTCCAAGTTATATGTTGAACTTATCGACACTGCGTTCTCTACTATTACACTGATCATTTTTTGTGGCAAAACAAAATGAAAGCTGTCACACAAACGTCGCATTGATTTATCTACAGACACCAGAGTTGCTGCATTCGACTGAGAAGACTTTACGCTTCACAGCTATTTGTCTATTTGTCGTTCATCTATCCTGAATACGTACTTTGTGACAGAATCAGTTCCTTTCTTTTATTACCATACCTTGTATTTGCAGTTTCCATGACAGAGGTTTATGTACCGTTATCGGTGTCAATATGTTTAAATAACATTCGTGACATTCAAGACTGCTAAATCTAAACTTAGAACCAAGCAATGACGATCGTATGTCATTTCTTCCTTAGCACGATTCGTGCAGGACTTCGTAAGCTCTAGCTTGATCACTTTAACTCGTTTAACATTTCGCCTTCCCTCCCCTCATTCTATCAATATGGTGTTGTAAATGTTGCTATCTCACACATTAACCAATTCCAGTTTCTCGTTTGCGAGATAATTTTCAGATAAGGCAGTGGGTGTTGGTCGTGAACTCTAAATCCGTCGCAACTACAGTAATTCTGTAAATGAACGAAGACTCTTCTGACAGCGTCAGATTCCTAGAAAACATAATGAAACTAAGAGCTTCTAACAATGCTTTGCACAAGAATCTTTGATACTTAATAAAATGCGCAAGTTTGAAAGCTAATGACATGGTTGGGATTCAGTGACAGACAGAAAGTGTGCCGTGTTTACATTGTAACTTTGTTCATTTGGCACTTCCTTCCCCAGGAAGCACAGCTAATGCGGCATGACTAATTCCGTTTTATCATGGCCCTCCTTTAGCGGTAATATATTTTCATGTGAACATATTATATCGAATATAGCTCTTCTATTAATATGTGAAGCTACAAATGTAGTTCATGTCCATAACATCCACGAAACAACCAGTGCGAAATTTCGCGAGACATCTCATGATTTGCCGAGAGAGTTTTATCTGATTGATGCGTCATTACGTTAGGGTATTTAATGTATCATTTGTATATTTTTTCTCCTGTACACAGTCAATGGAGATGAGGTAACCGTTTTCATATCGTTTATCACTAAATGAGAAGTACCTACTCTAAACATACTCAAGTTCCTGGCTACACAACTAATTGCTAGTACTGGATTATGGATAATGCGAAAACCTGAATAGCAGTATTTAGAAAAGTAAGGTTTGTGGGTTTGGAAGAAGGTAGGCGTGAAACAGAAAGAAAAAATAAAAATGAAATGATTGCACAATATACAACGCTCACAAAAACGAATTAACTCACAGCAGCACCGTGCTGAGTGAAAAACAAATGTAGCTACCAAATAACTTGCATGAAATCAAGTTATGGGAGTTTTACGAAATTAAAATGAATTGCCTGAAAACAATAGGCAGTTAGGGAGTAGTCAGCCTTCAAAATACCGGTAAAAGGGAGTAGCGGAAGTGACACCTAGCTTTTTTCGAGCACGAACAAGGGGAAAAAGGAGTTACCAACAGTTCAGCACGAAAGAGCAAGATACGCCTAAGCAACTTGTAGGAATCTCCTTATTACTTGCAGGAATCCCCGTATTCGTAAACAAAACTACGAGAATCAAAGTTTTGAAACTTATTATATTTGCAAACTGCGTCACACTCCTCACTTACGATGCTTTAACAGTCACAGCAAAACCCGTCTAGTTCTTGATGTACAGGATTTTTAGGACATAAGAAAAAATTACAGGCCATACTATACGCAACACAGCTAGAAGTGAACAGAGCTGATTTGTGTTGGTTCTGTTAGCATGTCTTCGGACATAAGATCCAGCAATTACAATAACCACTACATCGTGAAGTAAATTTTTATTCTGTGTATTTTGCGCCTTCTTCTTTTTTTGGGTAGATATTTGTATCCCGCTCGGTCACCGTCGTGTCCCTCATTCCATAATTCGTCCACAATTGACTTACGAGTAAATTGACTTGCAAGTTCTGTCAACTTTTCCATCACCCTTACACTCCTTTTGTCCTTCTCATCGCCAGTAAAAATAATTAACAACAAGCCTCTGCGGGTCCCCATTAACACAATTTCCGCAATCGCTTTTCGTACCGCACTCTGAGATAAAATGCGCACTGCTTTTAATCGAATCGTGACACGACCAATCTAAGCTGTTTCTACGACATGGTCTAAAGTTCGCTGTGTCGAGTGATTGTGTCGTAGTCACCAGCTGTGTGTACTTCGTTCTTCATTGTCGCCAATGAACGACAACGCGCGAGTTATTACGAGCTGGTGACCTTGTAGTAGGTTGCGACGCATCGTCTCCGCAGAGACCAGAAGTAAACACTGTCGACAGATAAACGGGCTGACATCACCGCCCATTGCCGCCAGACAACTATACGACCCTGTAGCAGTACAAGCTAGAGTACGTTCGAGTTTGTACCTGCGTCTCTCTCTCTCTCTCTCTCTCTCTCTCTCTCTCTCTCTCTCTCGCTCTCTCCCCTTCCCTCCCAACTCCCTGTCTCTGTATCTTTCGAAGGGTATGTGCGAAAGATGGATGTAAGTCAGGGTCATTGTACTGACTATTCTACAAAAGATCACATTTCGATCTTTGATGAGATCATGGGACGTGACCTCACTCAGAACAACTGACTCTACATCTTTTTCTGTCCTTCACAAGCCACCTCACGGCGTGTGGCGGGGGGGTACTTCTGTTTCCGCCTCCACTTTTCTATTCGGGAATTGTGCATATGAGAGGAACGAATGGCTGTCAACCTGCTCATCAGCACTAGTTTCTCCGATTTTATAGAAGCGGTCATTTCGCCAGATGTATTTGGGTGAAAGTAATATGTTGTCCGGATCTGCTTGGAGCGTAATCTCTTGGAATGTCAACAGGAAACCTTTCCGTGATACGTCACGCTTCTCTCGTAGCGTCTGCCACTGAAATTTGCTGAGAATGTCCGTAACGCTCTCGCAATTACTGAACATTTCCGTGACGAAGCATGCCGTCCTTCGAAGTATCTCTCTTACCTCTTCTGTTAATCCAACATGGTTTGGGCACGAGCTAGACTCAAGAATTGGTCTTTAAGTCCTCTTTCAAGCAATTTTTTGTGGAGTTTGTTAATTAGTTAGTTAGTTTCATGTTCCATAGATCATTTGAACGATTCTTTTATCAGAATGATGTGGAATGAGTCAGTTTGTAATGTTTATGCCAAATCGCTGCCCGCGTTTATTACAGTTTGGTGCTATGTTTTAATGCACAATTTGGAAAAATGTTGTTACGGAAGGCCAGACATTAGGCAGGATCACTAGGAAAGACTCATCGAACGATGTACCAGATGGCCACATAGCATGAGAATTGCTGGGCAAGCAGGAGCCGTATCTTACTGGAGCAGAGGCAGGTAGTGGGATTCACTTCCAACACCGGGCCCCAAATAGGGAAAGTTTTATTATTTATATTTACTGTTTAAATGTTAGTATACAACTCCGACCATGCTTACGACATTACTGGCACTGAAAACTTGCTAATTATAATTTCAATATCACCCAGTGCATCAGGAAACGATGTTCAAAAATGTGTGTGAAATATTATGGGACTTAACTGCTACGGTCATCAGTCCCTAAGCTTACGCCCTACTTAACCTAAATTATCTTAAGGACAAACACACACACACCCATGCCCGAGGGAGGACTCGAACCTCCGCCGGAACCAGCCGCACAGTCCACGACTGCAGCGCCTAAGACCGCTCGGCTAATCCCGCGCGGCAGGAAACGATGATTACAAATTTTAGTTACTGTCAGTGCTTATTGATTGAAAGAATGGACCAGTCAAAAGTGCGCCCTAAGAGGGCAGGCGCCAGACTATTAAGATGAGCTCACGACCGGTCTACAATCAGTTTCCGAGAACGAAAGACATGAATCTGTGCTTTTGAAAAATTGCCTCGGATGACGTACTTGTGCGATGTTGTGTCAATGCGAGGCAGCCTACGATCGGTTTTTGAGGTAGCAACAAGAGAACTAGTGTATGAAGTGCAAATACGCAGAAAGAAGCAATCAGTTGTTGAAGTTGCCTCGGAAAACACTTGTGCGATCTCATGTTGATACTAAGACCGTGTGAAGCATTTTTGAGGATGTTGAAAATCAGCCAACGAGTTGCAAATAAAGGTTTATTAGCCCTACACGTAGATTTCGATATTTGTAAAAATGTCGTCTTTTAAAGTAGTGGGCCTTGTTAGAACACATGATGCTACACTACATTAAATGAAACCGAGCCGCTCTTGTCATAAACAAAATTGACAAAACAAGAATTATCGCAAGCCAGTGAGATTACACGTATCGTACTTCAGAACGAATGCTCACTAGTAAATGCCCAATGGTGGAGGCTCTTGTCAACATAAAATTGTAATAGGCGTCACAGGATAAAATATTTGCATAATTTACGTGTACTTCATGCCCTGTGCCTTTGACATTCATTCTGAAGTACGAAACGTGTAATCTAGCTGCTATCTAAAGCAGTGGCTTCTGATAAATCTTGTTTTGTCAATTTTGTTTATGACGAGAGCCACTCGGGTTCATTTAATCTAATGCAGCATCATGTGTTGTAACAAGGCCCACTACTATACAAGAAGACATTTTTACAAATATCGAAACATAGGTCAAGGGCTAATAAACCATTATTTGCAACTGGTTGGCTGATTTTTCAACCTCTTCAGATTCACACGGTTGCTGTTTCGCAGCCATGTTTAAGATTTTGAAGCATTTTTGTGACTTTTGCAGTGCTCGGAAACTAATGATTAATGAACTACAGGCAGGCTTTAGAAGTAGTTTTACTAATTTTGAGATTAGTTAAATAAAAGAAAAGTAGTGGGGATCGTAACATTTTACAATTCTTATTGTGCTAGCTTTTAAGCCTACCCACTTGTCACATTATTATGTAGTGTTTATTGCACAAGCGTTTGAGCTTGGGACCAACGGAGAAGAAACGCTGCGGGACAATGCTACAGGACATCTTCAGAAGACGTGAGTTAAGCAAGCTGCCTTCAGCTTTCCTACGGAAACATTTCTTGCTAAAATTCACCGTGTTTGTTAATCCCGACACATCTTTCAGGTGATAAGTTTCATTTACTGTAACTAGCTTACGCGGGTCAAATTCGCGTTTACTGAGAGACTGCATTTTACATCGACTCTAATATTCGTTAAACTTGGGATCTCTTACGAGGGGAAAACGCATTTAAAGAGCAGTTAATTTAAACATGGAAGCATTAAACGCTCATTATTCGTTACAAGATACGTGTACGTATTTAAAGTTAACAGTAATGAACACTTTATTTTTTTTAAGTCTTAATCATTCAACTACACTTAACAACTAGTTTTTTAACAGCCTTCCAGTTTTAAAATAGAAATTCGTCCATGGAATAGAAGAAGTTGTCCAGGAGAAACGATTTTAGGGTAGGTTTAAAACTTGCTTTGCTACCTATCAGACAATTTTATGTTATTGGACAAATAAACAAAAGTTTTTGTTGCTGCATATTGAACTTTTTTTCTGAGAAACTGACAGATTTTATAATACGCAGCGAAGGCCTATTTTCCCCTCTAGCGCTGTAGGTGTATCCATACCAACGTTTTTCTCAAATTGTGGTGGGGTGTTTATGAGGAATTTCATTAGCGAACACATGAACTTCAACGACGCAACTAAAATACCTAACCCCTTGAAGAGGTAGCTACATGACGACCGTCGTGAGTTATCCCAGAAAATTATTTCACAAGACGTTGTTGAGTGAAAATGTGCAAAATGTGTCGGTAGCTTAATTCATTTGTTTCAAGACTGGCAATGATACAGAGAGAAAAAATAGCTGAACTTAATTTTCTGAGAAGCTAAGGAATAAGCTTCGTTCAGCTGAAGTGTTTACCAATAGATACTGCCAAAAGTTGGAGTATTCTATCCCACTTACTGTTTCCTGGCCAAGTGCCACATTAATTATTGATACGACTATTTGTTTCACAGAACTGGATATCGTATGTTTTCTCAAAATTAAGGGAGATTTCATGACCAGAGAACCACTTAATAAGTCTTTGAAAGAAATAAATATATCTTCTGTCGCTTTTCACGTAATGGGTTTTATTATAACACTAGTATAATCTGCAAAAAATACCAATTCTGCTTGTTGATGTTAAGTAGAAGGTCATTTACATATAGATACGATGAACAGGACTGGACCAAAAATTAAACCCTGTGGGACTCCTTCTGTGGTTTCGCCCCAACCTCTAAAATTTTCTACCTTTGGAGCACGGATTGTTCAGCAGAACTCTTTGCATTCTGTAAATTCTGAATGAATGACATTTCTCCAAGATTCTTTCAGTGAATTTCAGCCTTGTTGTCTTCTTTTCCTAAAATTAGTTTTATGTGCTTCTTTTACTTTCGATACGTCCAGTTCATACAGTTTTCAGTGCTGTACACCTGTTGCAAACAGTGACGGTCCTTTATCACTTTCTGGAGATACCACGGAAATTACGTTTACTTGTGTCAGTTTTGTCTCTTTAAGGACAGCATGTTGAGTTCTGTTTCCGAGGAAGTCCTGAATTCTATCACAAGTCTTGTCTGATAATTATTTAACTCATACTTTGTTGACTAAATGAACGATCTGACATTTAGTCAGCTCGTATTTTAAGTACTGACAGTGGAGTACTCCCGAATGACTGCCGAGAGGGCAGTGTAATGACCATGTGCCTCTCACACACACAAAACATCTAAATTGTGGATGTGGAATGGCGTCTGGTTTATGTTGTCATAAACTAACTACAGAACCCTGTGGAATCCCGTTAGCGTCTCACAGTCTCTCTAAGGAAAGTTGGAGTGATTCACGTATATTTTTTTGAACAGACGTAAATGTGAAGGAAAGAGGTATTATAGCACGATAAACTGTTGGTTACTGCTCGACCATTTAATGCTAAGGCCGTGATTTTACTTGTAGAAAGTCTTGGGAATGTTCTGAAAGAGATTCGAGAATAGATTTCTCAACAAAATGGTTCAAATGGCTCTGGGCACTATGGGACTTAACTTCTGAGGTCATCAGTCCCCAAGAACTTAGAACTACTTAAACCTAACTAACCTAAGGACGTCACACACATCCACGCCCGAGGCAGGATTCGAACCTGCGGCCGTAGCGGTCGCGCGGTTCCAGACTGAAGCGCCTAGAACCGCTCGGCGACACTGGCCGGCCATTACTCAACACGTAGCGGCACTGCAGACTGCCTAGTGTCTGTATCTGTCTTACATAAACGCAGTTCGATATGAAACAGGTGAGACAGATTTAGCGAGCAAACACAGAGTTGCTTGCCTCTGGCACAGATTTTAAAAGAAATTATTATTGGCATTACGGTAAACAAGATAATGTCCTAGGCGTAGTATTTGCGCAGTGTCGCTTGCATTATATCAAATATCTTAAAATACGAATCTTTAATGCAGGCACCTTTAAACAGCTAATTAAGAGCCTAACAGCAAATTTGAAAGTAGTCGAGAAAAACATAATAAGACCAAAATACTGTATAGACAAAACTCCTGCAATTAACAATAATTCATGGAAATAGCTAAACACAATTTTGAAAATTACGTTTCCTATATGTGGGAGACAGAAAATTTGGAATCAACGTAGATTAGCAGTTTTGATGTACGTCACTGAGACTTGGACATTTAATGAGAAAACCATTCAAAATCTGAAGATGGTCCAGAGAGCGACGTAGTGTTGATGTTTAGGAATTACTACGAGAGTTTTTACATAAAAGTTCGCAAAAATGTGTTATTATTTTGTAAATGAATTTGAAAAAGCGTATAAGATCGTAAATACTTCATAGCGTAGCGTACTTATGTGAAGGTCATTAACCTCCTGCTATACAACCATAATCAGAATAAACAATTCCATGGAAAAGAAGGTGGAATCGCAGATTTCGGTAAACCCGGGATGGTGCCGTAAGCTTCGGTAGTTCTGGAAACCCATTAATCGTGGTTTTTTATGATATCCACGGAAACCTGAAGGTCCGTGGAACACAGTTCTAGAAACGCTGGGATAGATAAGGGAGCCAGTGAAAGAATACTACACAATCTGCTTCGTCAGACAGGTGGCATTGTTGTGGGCGCCGTGCGAGGCTGGCTGGGCTCTGCGGCGCCTGCAACACTAAGAGCTCAGCTCAGCGCAGCGCAGCCCGGGGCGCCGTGGCAGGTGTCGCCTTATCTGGCAGGTAGGCGGGCGACACGTGAATGCAATCACACTGCACTCGCCTGCTTTCCCGTCCCACTGGCCAGCCTACGGGCTTCCCGGTCGCTGGGACTCACTCATCCCGCTAACACCTAACTGTGTCGTACAACAGCTGTTCCTGCCGCCGCCGCCGCCACGATATAAATCCTACCTACAAACTTGCACACGCTGTTCGGATGTGCTGGCGGAGGTCTTTGAGGTATGACAACAGTTGAAGAAGATTGCATATCACTTTTTTCCAATACAGAGTTTTGATTGGAATCAAGTGACAGACCACTAGAGACATGTTACCATGGCAACGGCCCTTTTTGGCGCTTTAGATGTGGAGCTATTTGTAATTGTAAAGTTGACCATCCTGGAAGAACGTTGTATTTCAGTGAACACGCCGGATGTGGCTGATATAAGTTTCACTACAAGGGATATTGTATCGTTAAATAAAAGCATAGAAAGGAAAACAGATCCATTGAAACCTTCCCGTCTAATATTGGATGAACGTTTGCTTGCTGACTGAACGCTGCGTCTCTTAAAATCTTTTAACTGCTGCTCTGTCAAGACTACCTGCTGATTATTACGACGAAACATAAAATGTGTTGTCGCCGTGGCCCTCAGTCGTTACCTGAAATTATTAAGACTGATTCTTACCTTTAATTATTTATACTGGATCGCCATCTGACTGCTACAGCAAACTGTGGAATGAATATACTTACTTCTCTTTAACATAATTATAAGCTGCTGGTGGAGTTTCATAATACTTTGTGACTGGAATTCTTTAAGTTGAAGTTAATTTAGATTTGATAAAAGCTGAAGCTCAGTTTAGACTTTTCTTTTAAGATAACGATAAATTCCGTAAAGCATTTACGTGAATGATTTTGGGATAGAAAATTCTTAATGCATTTAATCTGGTAGAAGTTAACTATATTCTGAGAACGATCTTGACAAACAATTACAAGGGGTATAGTTCTTTACAAAAATTCTTAAAAACTAGCATTGCGCTACATATAGCGAGTGGCTGGCGAGCACACCGCTTCTTTCAAAGTGTTAATTCATACCTCGCTTACAGCGACCTCCTCTCATGTCTCGCTAGCTACGACTGCCTCGTCTCACATCTTACTCGCAACTGCTCGCTTCCAACGCTCAGTGCTACAAAAGTGCGGTCTCGCCGCCAACAATGGTTTTTGGTGCAGACAATCCCTGCTACCATTACAGATGTATTACTGCGCGCTGTTTCCCGCTCTTTCTCAAAATGTATCTATGCGCGGTTTCCCGCTCTTTCTCAATAATACACAATGCAATTTAATTAACAAAACAATTTAAATAAGAAACAGTTCAGATAATTACATGCTAAAACAGTTTAAATACGCCTATTACATAATTACACCATCAAGCTGGAAGCAGTACGTCAAGTAAAGTTCGAAGAACAGTAGAAAATCTTACATTTGTACAGCTGGTAATGACGTGTCTGAAAAAGCTACACCAACTCTGGTATTTTCAAGAACGGTGTATATAATAATAATGTAAGAATTCTACGCTAGGATACCTGACTAGTCTTGGCGTTGATTTGGGCGAAACAGTAAGGGGCTAAATTACTTTCGTACAACAACTTTGTTTTGACAGGACACTTTACGACAGTAGTACAAAAGTTAGTTTTGGACATAGATTCCTGCCCTGGGACCGTGCATTAATCGGGGAAAAAGAAGGCTTACAGATGTTGCGATTGCTTGTGGATGTTAGTATGTAAGGTATGAAGCTTGTTTAACAACACCTTCATTATAAAGTAAATGGGCCAGAATGACTTTGTTGCTGTCAACGTTCTTGAAGGAATCATGAAGTGTGACGAAAAGTTGAAAATTACTAGTTACATGTTTGCATATCAATGCATCTGATTCAATTTCGGTCATCATGTCATTCACACTTGGGTACGTCACCATTGTCTGAAAAAAAAAAAAAAAACAGGCTCTCGTTAACGTCGCTTTACCTGTTATGTGTTGTCATTTATTGTATAAAGAAATTATTCCTTTATCGGCAGACAAAACAGGGACTTGTTGGGTATGCGAAAATATCCTGATATACAATACAGGGAATTTTATGTGGACATACCTTCTGAGTGAACAGTTCAGTTTATTTTTCATATATTTAATTTTTTCCTACTTCGTATTTTTATCGTATATAAAAGCAGTTTTTTTAGTTTGGAGATTAATTAAAAAAGTGCATTGTATTACGTCTGCATGACAGATAATATGTTCTGTTAATACTTTACATTGTATTTGCCAGTGTAAAAGAAAATTAATATATCCTGTACTTTTACAGGATATGAAACCTTCTTTGATTGAAAGCTTCGCACAAATTAAGATAACTTTCTAAATATTGTAAAATATGCTAAATACATGTTATTTTATAATACATACTGTATCACTTGATCATACATAATGGAAATGCAGTGCGGCTCGGGCCTCCCTTCGGGTAGACCGTTCGCCTAGTGCAAGTCTTTCGAGTTGGCACCACTTTGGCGACTTGCGTGTGGATGTGGATGAAATGACGATGATAACACAACACCCAGTCCCTGAGCGGAGAAAATCTCCGACCCAGCTGGGAATCGAACCCGGGCCGGTAGGTATAACATTCCGTCGCACTGACCTCTCAGCTACCAGGGACGGACATCGTACATAAATAAACGTATAAATAACGAGCACTAACGGAAACAAACGTTTTTGGCTTTCTGAAAAAATTGTGAAATCTTGATAAAAAAAACATTCTTTCAGGGAGGTCTTCAGTGATACAAGTTTAGGAGGAAAGGTATATGCTACGAGTGGAGAGTATATTCGTGATTTTGAACGAAAAACGGCACATGAACGTACCTCCTTCTCTTAATAGTTTCCGAGGAAACTAATGAAAACAATGGGGAACAGGACAAATGCAGATGACAGTAAATGGAACGTGGTGACCTAATGTCTTGTTTAATTGTGTACATTTCCTTACAAAAGATGTTTAAAAACATCGCAATTGATGGATGAGCAGTGAATTTTTGAGTGTGGTCCTGAAACAACGTGGCAAAGCGAGGAGTGACACACTGAGAGCCGGCCAGTGTGGCCGTGCGGTTCTAGGCGCTTCAGTCTGGAACCGCGTGACCGCTATGGTGGCAGGTTCGAATCCTGCCTCGGGCTTGGATGTGTGTGATGTCCTTTGGTTAGTTAGGTTTAAGTAGTTCTAAGTTCTAGGGGACTGATGACCTCAGAAGTTAAGTCCAATAGTGCTCAGAGCCATTCGAACCATTTTTTCGCACACTGAGACATCTCCTCGATGAAAAAAGCTCGAATGAGCAAATCAAAGATCAAAACGATGCTGATTACCTTGTTTTACAGCAGGGGTATCTTGCATAAAGAATTTGTTCCTCCAGGACAAACTGTTCACTAAGTGTTTTACAAAAACGTCATTGAAGGGCCCAGGAAAAGCGTGAATCAAGTGGGACCGTACACATTGCAGACAAGTGGATGCTGAATTATGACAACGACCCTTGGCACACAGCCACTCCCATCTCGGAATTTTTCGTCTCAAAGACATTCCTGTTGTCCTACAGTCGCCTGTTCACCTGGTCCGAGCCCTTGCAACTTTTTTCTTTTCCTGAAATTGAAAAATATCGTAAAAGGATGGTATTTCAGGGACTCTGGAGGGCATTCAAAAGAATGTGGTCCGCAAGTTGAACGCTCTAACAGTTGAAGCCTTTCAGCGCTGTTAGACTGGGAAGAAAGACTCCTCCTGTATACAGCTGGCATCTTCAGAGGCGCTCCTCTGTTAAGTCTGTAAGACTCAACGAAGGAGCTTCTCTGAAGATGTCTAGCGCAGTCCTGGACGAAACGTCAGGAACAGAAGAGTTTCTTGGACCACGACCTCACATCCCGAAAGGTTTACCAGCAGCTGTGTCATCCAATCGTGAAAGCCTTCATTCTTGCTAATTGCCTAATTGACGGGGGAAGTTGTACTCCCGGCTGGCTACTTGTCTCGTACGAGAATTGGTGCTCCGCGGCCATTTTAGAAGCATGTGCCTAACTTCATCCGCCAATCCAACGTGGGTTACCGGTAAAACACATCTGCGGGTTACCTATTCACCTTGTAACGAACATGAAAGATAATGTAGGAGGTCCCGAAGCCTGTTGGTTGTTTTGTGGTGGTGGTGGTGGTGGTGGTGGTGGTGGTGGTGGTGGTGGTGGTTGTTTTCAGTCCTCAGACTAGTTTGATACTGTTATCCAGATTATATGAATGCGTCAATCGAGAGGACAGACATCACGCGTTCATATAATTTGATTGATCCAGTGCGGATGCATAAATACGTCCAACTTCATGCAGGAATTTCAGAGAGCGAACACGGAGGAAATAGACAGGGACTGTGGAACTGTGGCGCTCGATGGAAACTGGAATCGACCGTGTAGCGTGCCGAGATAGTCCGCGCAGTTGCGATAACGCTGTGGTTAACGCACCTCCCTGGTAAGCAAGAGATTCTGAGTTCCTGCCCCGATCTCGTACACATTTCCACGTAATGTTCCGATGCATCCCACAGAATTGTTCTCTCTCCACCTTCAATTTACTGCTCTCCAGGCTGCTCTATCCTGTGCAAGCCTCTTCATCTCTGAATAACTACTGCAACAACAATTCCCTCCCCTCCCCCCTCCCAACAAACACACACGCACACACGCACACGCGCACGCGCACGCGCGCGCACGCGCACACGCACACGCACACGCACGCGCACGCGCACACGCACACGCACACGCACACGCACACGCACACGCACACGCACACACACTTCCCTCCACTCCACCCTGACGACTCTTTGACGCCTCAGGATGTTTATCAAATGACCTCTTATTTTAGTCAAGTTGTGCCATGAATTCCACTTTCCCCATTTCAATTCAGTACCTTGTCATCAGTCAACAGGTCGCCCTTAAATGAACAACATAGACAGATGCAGATGTACTTTAAGCAGTACCCCTAAGAAGCGTAATTGGGCAGTTAATGTTAGAATTGTACCGGATGGTTATAACTAAACTTTCCCTATTTAACACGTTATGGCACGAAAACTAATTACCGTACGAGGACTACACTTGGTAGCATTAATGCCCAGACTATGGGGTGCATGATTTACGTGCGTCACAGCACCACTGTCCAGTTCCAAGTATGACCACCAAGTGCCGTGATCATTCATACCAAGTATGACCACCAAGTGCCGTGATCAATAATAGTGGTTCATAGTCTCACACACCTGACCACTTTTTTGATAAAACACCAGCAACAGTTGGGTACTCTGTGATGAAGAGAATGTTGGAATCATCTAATACGATAAATAATTTGTGTTCAACTGCTTAACCATTTATTACAAATATTCAAGATCATTAGTTACAACATAATTTATGTACAACAACATCACTTACATAGAGCAACATCATTTACCTACAACAACATAATTTATGTACAACAACATCATTTACATACGACAGCATCATTTACGTACAACTTCATTTATGTACTGTAGTCCCTTATGTATGAACAGAGGACTATATTTTGGTTTTGAAAATTCAATGCAGGATAGCCTCATCATACGTAGGAAACAGGATTTTATTTGCGATAGGAAAGCAAACATGCACACAAGCATAAGGATCAGCAGAGACAGAAACTAAGAAGAGAAACGATAGCACCATCAATCCCGACAGACTTCAGTGATGCGGTAAAGAAATTGAGTTTGCTGTCTTTAAACTTGTAACTCACGGCTCGCTGTAACTGCGCGAACTACCGCCGTAATGTTGGCGACCCTACCACGATTCGGCCGATCTCATCTTACATTTACAGACTCACTCTGCCTTAATTCCATAAATATTCCAGGATGAGTGCCTCGCGACTCTAACCACGTTTGAGAAACCAAAGAGTCAGCAGCCGACGCTTCATGGTGTGGCTACAGGGGTGGTATGTGGGTAACACAAGACCCATGAGTTCGACCTAAAACTTCACACGAAATGATTAAAATACGCTAGCGTTAATCAAAACGAAAATAGTGATTCACTCACTACTCCTGGTGGTGCTGACGCCATCATGTTCGTAAGCGAGCTCACGTATAAATTTCATCTACATCTACATCTACATGACTACTCTGCAATTCACATTTAAGTGCTTGGCAGAGGGTTCATCGAACCACAATCATACTATCTCTCTACTATTCCACTCCCGAACAGCGAGCGGGAAAAACGAACACCTAAACCTTTCTGTTCGAGCTCTGATTTCTCTTATTTTATTTTGATGATCATTCCTACCTATGTAGGTTGGGCTCAACAAAATATTTTCGCATTCGGAAGAGAAAGTTGGTGACTGAAATTTCGTAAAAAGGTCTCGCCGCGACGAAAAACGTCTATGCTGTAATGACTTCCATCCCAACTCGTGTATCATATCTGCCACACTCTCTCCCCTATAACGCGATAATACAAAACGAGCTGCCCTTCTTTGCACCCTCTCGATGTCCTCCGTCAATCCCACCTGGTAAGGATCCCACACCGCGCAGCAATATTCTAACAGAGGACGAACGAGTGTAGTGTAAGCTGTCTCTTTAGTGGACTTGTTGCATCTTCTAAGTGTCCTGCCAATGAAACGCAACCTTTGGCTCGCCTTCCCGACAATATTATCTATGTGGTCCTTCCAACTGAAGTTGTTTGTAATTTTAACACCCAGGTACTTAGTTGAATTGACAGCCTTGAGAATTGTACTATTTATCGAGTAATCGAATTCCAACGGATTTCTTTTGGAACTCATGTGGATCATCTCACACTTTTCGTTATTTAGCGTCAACTGCCACCTGACACACCATACAGCAATCTTTTCTAAATCGCTTTGCAGCTGATACTGGTCTTCGGATGACCTTACTAGACGGTAAATTACAGCATCATCTGCGAACAACCTAAGAGAACTGCTCAGATTGTCACCCAGGTCATTTATATAGATCAGGAACAGTAGAGGTCCCAGGACGCTTCCCTGGGGAACACCTGATATCACTTCAGTTTTACTCGATGATTTGCCGTCTATTACTACGAACTGCGACCTTCCTGACAGGAAATCACGAATCCAGTCGCACAACTGAGACGATACCCCATAGCTCCGCAGCTTGATTAGAAGTCGCTTGTGAGGAACGGTGTCAAAAGCTTTCCGGAAATCTAGAAATACGGAATCAACTTGAGATCCCCTGTCGATAGCGGCCATTACTTCGTGCGAATAAAGAGCTAGCTGCGTTGCACAAGAGCGATGTTTTCTGAAGCCATGCTGATTACGTGTCAATAGATCGTTCCCTTCGAGGTGATTCATAATGTTTGAATACAGTATATGCTCCAAAACCCTACTGCAAACCGACGTCAATGATATAGGTCTGTAGTTAAATGGATTACTCCTACTACCCTTCTTGAACACTGGTGCGACCTGCGCAATTTTCCAATCTGTAGGTACAGATCTATCGGTGAGCGAGCGGTTGTATATGAGTGCTAAGTAGGGAGCTATAGTATCAGCGTAATCTGAAAGGAACCTAATCGGTATACAATCTGGACCTGAAGACTTGCCCGTATCAAGCGATTTGAGTTGCTTCGCAACCCCTAAGGTATCTACTTCTAAGAAACTCATGCTAGCAGATGTTCGTGTTTCAAACTCTGGAATATTCCATTCGTCTTCCCTGGTGAAGGAATTTCGGAAAACTGCGTTCAATAACTCCGCTTTAGCGGCACAGTCGTCGATAACAGTACCATCGGCACTGCGCAGCGAAGGTATTGACTGCGTCTTGCCGCTTGTGTACTTTACATACGACCAGAATTTCTTTGGATTTTCTACCAAATTTCGAGACAATGTTTCGTTGTGGAACCTATTAAAGGCATCTCGCATCGAAGTACGTGCCAAATTTCGCGCGTCTGTTAATTTTAGCCCATCTTCAGGATTTCGCGTTCTTCTGAACTTCGCATGCTTTTTCCGTTGCCTCTGCAACAGCGTTCGGACCTTTTTTGTGTACCACGGGGGATCCGTTCCATCTCTTACCAATTTATGAGGTACGAATATCTCAATTGCTGTTGCTACTATATCTTTGAATTTGAGCCACATCTCGTCTACATTCGCATAGTCAGTTCGGAAGGAATGGAAATTGTCATTTAGGAAGGCTTCTAGTGGTACTTTATCCGCTTTTTTAAATAAAATTATTTTGCGTTTGTTTCTGATGGATTTGGAAGAAATGGTATTGAGCCTAGCTACAATGACCTTGTGATCACTAATCCCTGTATCAGTCATGATGCTCTCTATCAGCTCTGGATTGTTTGTGGCCAAGAGGTCAAGTGTGTTTTCGCAACCATTTACAATTCGCGTGGGTTCGTGGACTAACTGTTCTAAATAATTTTCGGAGAATGCATTTAGGACAATCTCGGAAGACGTTTTGTGCCTACCACCGGTTTTGAACAAGTATTTTTGCCAACATACCGAGGGTAGGTTGAAGTCCCCACCAACTATAACCGTATGAGTGGGGTATTTATTTGTTACGAGACTCAAACTTTCTCTGAACTGTTCCGCAACTGTATAATCGGAGTCTGGGGGTCGGTAGAAGGAGCCAATTATTAACTTAATTCGGCTGTTAAGTATAACCTCCACCCACACCAATTCGCACAGAGTATCTACTTCGACTTCACTACAAGATAAACCACTACTGACAGACACCAACACTCCACCACCAATTCTGCCTAATCTATCTTTCCTGAACACCGTCTGAGACTTCGTAAAAATTTCTGCAGAACTTATTTCAGGCTTTAGCCAGCTTTCTGTACCTATAACGATATCAGCTTCTGTGCTTTCTATTAGCGCTTGAAGCTCAGGGACTTTTCCAGCGCAACTACAACAGTTTACAACTATAATTCCGACTGTTCCTTGATCCAAGCACGTCCTGTAATTGCCAAGCACCCTTTGACATTGCAGCCCATCCCGCACTTCCCCGAGGCCTTCTAACCTAAAAAACCGCCCAGTCCACGCCACACAGCCTCCGCTACCCGTGTAGCCGCCAGCTGAGTGTAGTGAACTCCTGACCTATTCAGCGGAACCCGAAACCCCACCACCCTATGGCGCAAGTCAAGGAATCTGCAGCCAATACGGTCGCAAAACCGTCTGAGCCTCTGATTCAGACCCTCCACCCGGCTCTGCACCAAAGGTCCGCAGTCGGTTCTGTCAATGATGCTGCAGATGGTGAGCTCTGCCTTCATCTCGTAAGCAAGACCGGCAGCCTTCACCAAATCAGATAGCCGCTGGAATCCAGAGAGAATTTCCTCTGATCCAAAGCGACACACGTCATTAGTGCCGACATGTGCCACCACCTGCAGCTGGCTGCACCCTGTGCTCTTCATGGCATCCGGAAGGACCCTTTCCACATCAGGAATGACTCCTCCCGGAATGCACACGGAGTGCACACTGGATTTCTTCCCCTCCTTAGCCGCCATATCCCTAAGGGGCCCCATTACGCGCCTAACATTGGAGCTCCCAACTACCAGTAAGCCCAACCTCTGCGATTGCCCGGACCTTGAAGGCTGAGAATGGTCCTCTGAAACAGGGCAGGCAGCTGCATCTGGCTCAGCCAGAGACAGTGCCTGAAACCGGTTTGTCAGACGCACCGGGGAGGCTTTCTGGTCAGCTTCCGGGGACGCCTTTCGCTGCCTGCCACGCCTTGGAACGACCTCCCAATCAACCACAGGCGAGGGCTCAGCCCCACTGCGGGCAGCAACCGGGGCAACCACAGCGGCAGACCGATCTGGGGACAGACGGGATGAGGTTGACATCCCCGTGATACCCGAGTCCGGCTCCCCACAGTGGTGCCCATTGGCAACAGCCTCAAGCTGCGCGACCGAAGTCAGCGCCGATCCGATCCCGAATTAACAATTACAACCAGCCATAGCAGAAATGTTTGCACTGTCTGAAGCCTGCAACAGGAATCTCTGGCCGGAGCACTTAACATCCCTTGCTGCACGCCGAGACCAGAGCAAAAATCTTATAGTGAGGGCGGTTTCGGCCAATCCCCATCGCACGCTACACAGTGCGCCATTCGAAGCAAATCAGTGACTGCAAAAAGCGTAGGATATTAACAGCGTCAGTGCTTCGATGAAAGAGAACTGTGTAGGACATTCTAGAAGCTTCCACACGCCATGTCCCTGGCACCAATCGAAGAACTCCAGTAAATCCTACGCCATTGTGCTCATTGCGTTGCCAATACATGAAGTGGGAGGGGATGACATTGATCTGTGGATATCAGTGGTGTTCAGAAGATCAAATCTGTCCTGGGCGTCTTGTTTTCCTGAAGATTGTTCCATGTTTTTCAAGCCTTTCTGGTCATAGCTGCATCAAATAACCGTCATCAATAAAACTGAAGCTAGAGGACATAATCGAGGTAATTATGTTCGCGTTACTTGTGAATGAGGATTACAAATGTGTTGCGTGTTCTTATTTTAGTCTCGTGTTGAACAACGGAGTACATAGCGGCTGCAAAAAAAAAAAAAAAAAAAAAAAAAAACTGTTGTAGAGTAAATTTGTTCTCACCATCTTCTATAATGCGAGTTAGCTCACTGTCAAGGCCTCTCTCGAGACATAAGAGATGCTTGCATTTCAGAAAAATCTGCGGTGCCCACCGTTCAGTTTGACCTTGGATTCTCTGTAACGCGAAATAAACTACAACTGTGGCGGGACGTTCCGGAGATTAAATCTCGTCCTAATAAGCTTAATGGAAAATCGACGCTGACTGCGGTTGCAGGTCGGAGAGCAGATTTATGGAATTACACGGCCGGAAGCGGCTGCTGCGAGCAGCCCTTATACAATGGACCGTTTTTATTTGAATTTGCGAAAGCCTCTAAATGCGCTACAGCTACAGTGGGCAAGTTTCACGGCAGGTAGATAACAATAGAAACAGTTGGCTGGAGCAGGTACACCTCGCAGGGGCATGCGTGTTTTCTGCTTCATAGACATGCTCTTCCGCTACACATGGTGACGAGGTTGCATGCCTGTACGTCGAAAATAACTCTATTATATATATATTTTTTAAATGCACTATGCTCTCAGTTTCACAACAACAGCGTAAAGTAATTCTGTGTTCGACGCAATCAATGGTTTACAGATTTAAAATAAAATGAACATTCATGCCATTGTTAGTGCACTATGCTCACAGTTTCACAACAACACCGTAAAATAACTGTGTGTTCGACGAAATCAGCGGTTTACAGCTTTAAAATAAAATGAACATTCACGCCAATGTTAGTTATCATTGTAACAGAACTGCCGTTTATCATGGCATATACACCTCTGACATAGCGTAGGGGCAATCTGTAGTATTACGAACACTGAATATAAATTTTCAACTGCCAAGATCGCTTAAATCATTTTATCACATAGATATCGAGTTAGATGCCGAAACCAGTCATCTGTATGAATAAATGCTTTTAGCGATCTTGCCAGTTGAGAATTTGTTTTTCGTGGAGACCTTTTAATAGGTCTTTTTAACTTATTTTATTGATACTAGAGGATTTCAGTGCTCATTTTATTCTGAACTGCAGTCCGTACAAGAATTTTTCATAACTGTTTTTCACTAAACATACACTCAAAATGAAGGAGTTGAAACATCCCCTTAAAAAAATTAATGAATTACTGTGCTGGTAAACCTCTTACGTTATTTGATTTTCAAACAGCTGAGCAGAACTGAACGGACTCAGACATTTCTCGCTTTGTAGTACAACTTGAAATTTTCCCGGCGAATCAATTGTTCAAATAGATTTCGGGCTTGCAGCCGTTCGTCGTAAACTTCTTCGCACGATATTTCGGCTGGACAACTGCCAGCCATCTTCAGGTGAGCCGACGAAAACGTTCTCCGTTCCGTCTTATATAGTGCGCTGATAGTACTGCCGCACATGCGTTGCAGTCGCGGAGACAGAAGAACCACACCGCCCAGCAACAGCGCCCTCGCTGGTGGAACTGCGAAACTCAGGTGCCGACGGTATTGTCGCTGGCCGCAGGTATCGATGTCTTCTGGCGTCTTCGTCTCGAGAAAATTTCTGTGATGACGGGATTCCATGCATTATTCAATTGGTAACCACTGTCCCGGTTCATTAAATTTCCAGCAATGCGTATTTCAACGGATTCTTTAATAATGGAGTTCCAAAAAGTTGTTGCTTTGGCCAAAATCGAAGTTTTGTCGTACTCCATTGAATGTCCGTTAGAAATACAATGTTCCGCAACTGCAGATTTACTGGGTTGCAGTAGACAAATGCAACGTTGATGTTCTGTACACTATGCCGGGCAAAAGGAGGTTCTACAGGATATTAGGAGGCACTGTATGCCTTCTGTCGTTTCAGTGTAGTGTAGCATGTTCAGGCTGAAATCTCTTCAGATCCAGTTTAAAAGAGTGCGTCTCCTCTAGCTGACCGGAAGGTGGAACTCGTGTGTCTCAAGCTGACAGAAGGCATACACGGATACCTGGCTTCATATACAGGGGCTGGACGAAAGAGTGGAAATACCGCGAGAAATGACATATGCATATGCTAGCCGAACCTGCTGGCTGCACTGTTTTATATGAGTACGAACGGTATCTATGGAATGTTCTCAATACGATCCAAGTGCCAGCTGTGGATGGAACACTGTTGTGAGTGCATTACGTTGCGGTTAAGTGAATTACAACGCAAGCAAATTGTTGGTGCTCGTAGCCGATGTGTTCAATGTTTCAAAACGCACCGTATTGAAGGTCTATACCGCATACATGGAGGGCGAAATAACATCATTTGGCTGAGTCACAACGCGGATAAAAGTGTGTATTGCGTGATCCTGGTAGACGGTCATTGAAGAGGACTGCGGCAAAAATAACAGGACAAAAGGTGCAGAAGTCACTGCAGAACTGAATGTTGCTCTCGGAAACGCTATCAGCACCGAGCAACAAGAAGGGAATTCCATAAGCCGAGATTTGGAGGACGAGCTGCATTTCCCAAGCTACTTATCAGTGATGCAAATACCCTCACAGGAACACGTGGTACCAAAGGCATAAGGCCTGGACTATGGACCTATGGATGAAACTCATTTGGTCGGATGAGTCTCGTTTCACAACGTTTCCAAATTCTGGCCGAGTTCACGTGCGAAGAGTGAAACGTGGCGGGGGTTCGCTCACGATTTGGGCTAGCCTTAAACCGGTCATTGAAAATAAAAAATAATCAAAGACTGAAATGTCATATTTTTATTTTTTGATTTGGGCGGCGTTATACCAGGGGCCCCATGGGTACTCTGCAAGGATGCATTACTGCTAAGGATTGGGTGACCATTTTGGTTAATCTAGTCCATCCCATAGTACAATACTTGTTTTTCTAGTGGTGTCTTCCAAACGACGTGTCCCCTGTTAACATACACTATGTGGTCAAAAGTTTCCGGACACCTGGCTGAAAATGACTTAAAAGTTCGCGGCGCCCTCCGTCGGTAATGGTGGAATTCAGTGTGGTGTTAGCCCTCCCTTAGCCTTGATGATAGCTTCCACTCTCGCAAGCACACGTTCAATCAGCTGCTGGAATGTTTCTTGGGGCATGGCACCTCATTCTTCATGGAGTGCTGCACTGACGACAGGTGTCGATGTCGATCGTTGAGGACTGGCCCTAAGTCGGTGTTCCAAAACATCTCAAAGGTGTTCTATAGGATTCAGGTCAAGACTCTGTGCAGGCCAGTCCATTACAGGGACATTATTGTCGTGTAGCCACTCCGCCACAGGACGCGTATTATGAACAGGTGGGTGATCGTGATGCACCTGCAAGAAGATGCTTAAAACATCAATGTAGGGCCGTGCTGTGATAGTGTCATGTAAAACAACAAGAGGGGCAAGCCCCCCTTCATGAAAGACACGACCACACCATCACACTACCGCCTCCGGATTTTACTATTGGCACTGGCAGATGACGTTCACCGGGCATTCGCCATACCCACACACTCATCGGATCGCCACATTGTGTACCGTTATTCGCCACTCTACGCAAGGTTTTTCCAATGTTCGATCTTCCAATCTTTACGCTCCTTACACCAAGCGAGGCGTCGTTTGGTATTTATCGGCATGATGAGTGGCTTATATGCAGCCGCTCGACCATGGAACCAAAGTTTCCTCACCTCCCGCCTAACTGTCATAGTATTGCTGTGGATCCTGATGCAGTTTGGAATCCCTGTGTGATGGTCTGGATAGATGTCTGCCTATTACATATTACGACCTTCTTCAACTGTCGGCGGCTTGTCAGACAATAGACGAGGTCGGCCTGTCCGGTTTTCTGCTGTGCGTGCCCCTTCAAGTTTCCACTTCACTATCACATCGGAAACAGTGGACCTGGGGATGTTTAGAAGTGTGGAAATCTCGCGTTCAGACGTATGACACAACTGACACCCAATCACCTGATCACGTTCGAAGTCCGTGACTTGCGCGAAGCTCCCCATTCTGCTCTCTCGCGATGTCTAATGACTACTGAGATCGCTGATATGGAGTACCTAGCAGTAGGGGCAGCACAATGTAACTAATAGGTAAACGTGTATTTTTGGAGATGTCCGGATACTTTTGATCACATAGTGTAGCTCATGTCATCCCGGTTCTGTAAGCTTAAAGATGAATTATTGCTTCTCCACTGGCCTCTACAGTCATCAGATCGGGATAATACACTGTTGAACCTTTGTTGTCTACTCTGGAAAGAAGGGCGCGTAATCGGTATCCACCTTCACCATCGTTATCTGAACCTGGAACTTTTTTGCAGGATGAGAGGTATAAGAGTCCCTTAAAAATGAACGCAGGACCTGTATGTATTCTTTCCAAGACGAGTTTAAGCTGTTTTGAATGTCAACGGTTTTGCTACGCCTTATTATGCATGGATATGTGTGATGTTTTTGTCCACTCCCTGTACAAACAAACAAACCAACAACTGTTTCGCAGATCTTTAGACATAAAGCCACTAAGCGATGAACACAGTGAGATGTGATCAACTTCGTAACTGAACTATCGTTTATTTAAAGTTTATAAGGACTGTGGATGTATAAAAAGAAACAAGAAAAGTGGACTGAAAAGCCGAAGAGTGTGCAAAGGCATTTACTGGTGAGACTCCAGGAGCAAGAAGAAAACAGTTGGAGGTATTTTGGAAACTTTCGATGGAGAATATCATCTGTGTCAAATGTGAAAGTACAGCAAGTTGCCGGACGGGGTGGCCGAGCGGTTCTAGGCGCTACAGTCTGGAACCGCGCGACCGCTACGGTCGCAGGTTTGAATCCTGCCTCGGGCATGGATGTGTGATGTCCTTAGGTTATTTAGGTTTAAGTAGTTCTAAGTTCGAGGGGACTGATGATTTCAGAAGTTAAGTCCCATAGTGCTCAGAGCCATTTGAACCATAGAGCAAGTTCAGAGACTGATTGGTACCGAATGGAGAGTTCCAGGTGGAAAAGGTGTAAAAAAAACAAAAAAAAACGAAAATGCAAGTTCCAAAACTAGCTGCAATATTTAATGTTTTACACGACAGTCCTGTTTCGGTTTAATTGCCATAAACAAATAACCTACGAAACTAACATTGGTAAGATTATCTACAAGTAAATCGTGGCTGTTTCATGCTTACATTTGCATTGGTACTTACGTCTAGTAGGAAGTGATCACCATATTCCATCTATAATAAATTTTTTCTGTCAAGTCGTTTTAAGCACAACATCTTTTGTACTGTCAAAACATAAAAATACTACTTTGACAGATATTTTGACAGTTTAATATGTTGACAGTTCTTTACTACGACGGTATATGCTTATAGAGTTCACCTTTGAATTTGATCTGTGGTCTGTATATGTTTTGTTTTCAATTCGAGTGTGCCTTTTCGTATTCTGTAACGCCAGTAAGGTTTTCGAGGTAGTATTTATGTTTATAGTCTGTGTGTTCATTTAAAATTATGTGTGGATATTTTCTTGTATGAACATACCCTGCCCTCCATAAGTTTGGAAACACTACGCTGCGTATTACAACGGAGCAAGATGGAAGTGACCTACGCGGGTTATTGCTTAGAATGCGGAATGGCAAGCTCAAATAACGGTTCATAACGACACGTACAGTATTGTACGCTTAATTATTGTCTATACACATACATATTTGAACGTACTAGTATTGCTCCGTTTTATGTAAACCGACGTTACCTGTCCAAGCAGTTCTACTAAACATGCCAGGAGGCGCGTGTAGACAGCATGGCTATGTGGAGGTACGATGTTCACATTTCTGTTCACTTGTAGATGTGTTTGCATATAGGTATAACACGCTGCGAAAGTAATTGAAAATGGCCCCAAAGTGACAGATTCCTTATGAATCATGGGTAATGATAATCACTTTGCACCAAGAAGGCAATAGTGTCCGACAAATAACAAAGAAACATGATTTCCATCAGCGGAGTTGTCAAAACCATACACCGGCATCGAGAAACAAGCTCCTATGGAGATCGTCCTCGCTCAGGAGCATCCGGGAACATATCAGAACGCCATGAAAAGTATTTGGTAGTGACCAGTAGACGTAACAGATTAAAAACTGTCCGTGAATGGACTGCTGAACTAAACGCAACGAGGGATACACCGGTGAGTCAGTGAGTCGATAATAAGACGACGCCTGGCAGACAACCACCTCCGAGGATATGTACCAACAAGGAAATCACTGTTGCGCCCTGTTAACAAGAAGAAAAGGCTTGAGTGGACTAAGACACACCAACATTGGACAGCAGGAGATTAGGAAAGAATATTATTCACTGATGAATCCAAGTTCGCAATATTTGGAAGTAAACGCCATCAATTTGTACGCCGTTTACCCCATGAACGCTTGAATCGTCAGTGCGTAATTGCAACTGTAAAGCATGGAGGGGTTCTGTGATGGGATGGGGATCCTTTGGAGAGCGTAATGTCGGATATTTAGTGAAAATAGATGGAAAACTGAACCAAAGGGATTATCATGCCATTCTCCATCGACATGCTAAGACATCTGGTTTGTATCTGACTGGGAAATGGTTTGTCTTGCAGCAAGACAACGACCAGAAACATACGTCTCGCTTGTGTCAGAACTATGTGAAGTCTCTAGAGGTTGAAAAAACATGGAATGGCCGCCCCCAATACCCAGATTGTAACCCATTCGAGGTGCTATGGGAGGAATTGGACAGGAGGATACGAAAACGGGAAATCATGAGTGGGTCACAATTGTGAGAGGTCCTGCAGCAAGAATGGAGATAAATTCCAACTGAAACCTTGGCAAAACTGACGCAGCGCAGGCCGAGAGTGTGCAAGGCACTGATGAAAGCAAAGGGTGGCTATTTTGAGGAAACGAAAATTTAATAGTTGCATCTTCCAGTGTATTATTTGGAAAACAAAAAATGAATTTTTATACTGTATTTCCTTTCAGTTTTCTACCAGTACTAGACGTTTCCAAACTTATGGAGGGTATTAGAGAGAGAGAATACAAAAAAAGAGCCCAAATAAAATTCTAAATGAAGACACAGAACTATCAACATACTGAACTGTCAAAAAATCTGTCCAAAATAAATGCATTATTACGTTTTGACATTACAAAAAATTTTATACTTATCACTACTTGACAGAAAAAAATCACTATCGATGCAATATGATCGTCACTTCCAACTAGAGGTAACTACGGCTATTTTCGCAGATATCTTGTTAGTGACAATTATACAGAAAGAGGCCTGTCATGTAAAATATTAAATATACTACTTTACTGCAGCTAGTTTTGGAGTTTTCATTATCATTATGTCTTACAGTGACGTATACTATGTTGCGGTCCAAAAGGAACGTAAAAGGAACAATAATCTTCAGAAACTAGTAACCTTGTTAGTCAGAGGGCAGTTCTTGTTTCCTAGCCGACTTCAGGCCGTCGGTGCGTCAGCGAGACCAGGTACTACTGGCTCTACTGCATGCGTTCTACACCTGCCCGCTGACACCTGCGGTTCTCCCCCACCGTGCGGTCCCACACGGTCGTATCCGCAGTGTCTCCTCTGGCCGTGCCTTTGAGCTCATCGTTTGCACTGCCGGCAGCTGTTTAACCTGTAGAAGCAGCTGTGCCGAGGCGCCAAAAGCACCGGGAAGGTCACACGACACGAGCGCTGCAATCACAGAGACGTCACAACGTAAATAGCACTCAGATTCGTAACGTGGTATCGGAGGTCGACACCACCACCAGCAGCAGTAGTTCGCCAAAACTATCTTTGTGGCGGACGGTTTAGCGAGTGAACAGACTGTCACTAGATCATCGGTCTCCGTTGGAACTCGAGCTTTCTCTTTGTGTCCCTGCTTACATACGGTGGAACGTCATTGTGTTAGAATCTCGCCCTCTGGCAATTCGATGTGATCGGATCGTTCGAAGTGTAACGTCCCCATACAAGGCTTGCTTGTAGCTTGGGAATCAGAAGGGAGCTGCTGGCTGCAGCGAAGCTGCCAGAGCAGCTATGAGCCCATACTGAACTGCTCAGTTGGTAAATGCACTGCTGGCGAAAGACAGTTGCCAGTGCTGGTCGGAGTCTGGAATACTATTGTAATCTCTTAAGAGCTTTCGTAATTTGATTTTTAATTAGGGATGGCGGTTAGCGATGAAACAATCTGTTTTAGGTTGTACCGGTTGTTTTCATCTGCAATTTCAGCCGACTGTTAAAACCGCTCAAAATAATCGGTTTATGAAATAACTGATTTTCGGTTTTTTATTGCTGTTATTTCCAGTAATAAACATAGAAATCAAACAAAGATTGAAAAATTCTAAGATTGTATCATACTTTCGCATTTCAAGATACCTACCACCGAAGTATCAAATAAAATAGTTAAATAAAAGAAAAGTTAGTACGTATACTACTTTCTTCTTTCTCTAAAAGCAACGATAAGGTGAATGCTACAAAAAATCACAGGCATTATCCTATTGATTCTAATTTTTTGAAAACAAGTCATTTTATAATCAAGGATCGTACAGATACTTGGGCATTGCAAATAATCAGTTCTAGAAGATGAAATCAGAAGCTGGAGAACTCTATTATTCGTGTTACGCTGTCCGCTTCGGAGGGCTACAGGCAGATAAAGGCATACTATGTAGGCACAGGCAGTAGGTCAGCTACTTTTTATTTGTATCATAAACAATGAATGAACTCTTAAATTTGTATTTATTACTTTTGCCTTAATTTCCTTTCTCTTACATTATTTCATAGAAAAGCCGGACAAGAAGGTAAACCAGCAATGCAGTCAAATGTATGTACTTACTTTGTAACAGAAATTTGAATACAACTCATTTTTGATGGCAAAATTGAAAATGCTCTTTCAAAAACTTCAGTGGACAGTTTAGATTGGAGGTAAAATAGAACATTTACCAGGTTAAACTACTTGATAATAGTTCAGATTTCAGTAATGAATTAATCTATTGGCCAACAGTTACTGTACAGTCTGTTCATACATATTCGTTCTGTAATGTGCTCGTATGTAAGTCAAATCAGCAGCAACAGAATCGTACAAAGACTATACCAACCCTCCAGAAGGAGAAAAAAAAATGCCACAGGTAAAGTATTGCCTTAGCAATGTTCTACCAATTCTTATGTCATGTGTTGGTTGATCATTTGTAAGCGCCAGTGCTGACATTAAATTAATTTTCATGGTTTTTGACATTTTTATATCAACCCAATACTTTAGAGCAATGGAAATTTTACGAATAAACTTACTTGTTTTTAAAAAAAGTTTTATTTGAAAACTGATAATTTTAGCACCTTTGCAGTTACGTTGATATACCGGTTTTATATCCGATTATTAACAGAAATTTAAAAAAATATCTATTATAATCGATTCCAAACAAATAGCGCATAATACCGGTTTAACAGAACCACAATATCTGCTTCGGATTTAATAGGTCAGTTTTTCCCGTTTATAGCTAGAGTGTGATATTCCTATGTGAAAGAATTTCGGTCTTCTCTGGGGCGCCCTGCTTCACAGTATCAGTGTGATCCCTGAGCGGCTTTACAGGTGATACTGTTACGTGTGCGTTTAGAAACAGCCTCATTTATGAGGTTACAGTGCAAGAAACTCTAAACGAGAGGAATGAGCAGTGTGAAAGTGCATGCTAGGAACCTGACCGGACGAGCGTTATGAATTCCTCAAAGGAGTGAGTCTTATTACGACAGGAAGAGAATGGGCGCTCATTTCAGAATATTTTAAAGGGCACAACTACAAAACGACCCCTTGGGACTCAGGTACTTAATGTTTTACGTCCAGGTAGAAGTGAGGTATTCACTTGCAGTGCGCTTGACTACGTTGGACTGTGAATGAACCTCGTGGTGATTGTCATAGACGAACAAAAGAAGTGTGACGCGAGTTATCGGCGTAATCTGCTTCAAGACTTGGGTTCCAACAACTGAAGCGAAACGCCACGCTCTTATAAGTTACTCTCAAGACTGAACCAACAAGAACTGTTTCCTGATGCAAAGAAACCTCAGCGTGGCCGTGAACGCAAGATTAGATCGGAAATACAGTATAAGTGCGGTTGGATTTGCTACAACATAACATCTATTCACAAAATATATAGAAATCGATCAGAAAAAAACCTTACACTGCAGTATATCGGTGCACCTTTTTACAGTGTGGAGCAAGATTCCGCAGAAACACCAAAGAGACAAATCCTGTAACGATGACGAGCATTTTATTTCCAGGCAGCTATTTCATGCAGCGGTGCATTTATATGTTAAACACCTCAGTTTCAAGCGTACCTCATAGTGTACATATTGAAGCGAAGAAATATTTAAAATACGTAGAAAAAAATGTTATTAGTAATAAAACATACCAAAGATGAAAAAAATACTGTGAACGTGCGGGCCATGTTACGGTGCTTCGACGACCAATCCACGAGTCATGAAATATGCTATTCAATACCGTTTCAACCGCACGCGAGCTATGTGCTGGGCATCCATCATGTTGGAAGTACATCGCCATTCTGTCATGCAGTGAAACATCTTGTAGTAACATCGGTAGAACATTATGTAGGAAATCATTGATAAAATGGGCGCCAATTATCCTTCCTCCCATAATGCCGCACCATACATTAACCCGCCAAGGTCGCTGATGTTCCACTTGTCGCAGCCATCGTGGATTTCCCGTTGCCCAGTAGTGCATATTATGCCGGATTACGTTACCGCTGTTGGTGAATGACGCTTCGTCGCTAAATAGAACGCGTGCAAAAAATCTGTCATCGTCCCTTAATTTGTCTTGTGCCCAGTGGCAGAACTGTGCACGGCGTTCAGAGTCGTCGCAATGCAATTCCTGGTGCATAGAAATATGGTACGGGTGCAATCAATGTTGTAGCATTCTCAACACCGACGTTTCTGGGATTCCCGATTCTCGCGCAATTTGTTTGCTACTGATGTGCGGATTAGCCGCGACAGCAGCTAAAACACCTACTTGGTCATCATCATTCGTTGCAGTTCGTGGTTGACGTTTCACATGTGGCTGAACACTTCCTGTTTCCTTAAACTACGTAACTATCAGGCGAACGGTCCGACCACTTGGATGGTGTCGTCCAGGATACCGAGCAGCATACATAGCACACGCCGTTGGGCATTTTGATCACAATAGCCATACATTAACACGAATCGATCTTTTCCACAATTAGTAAACGGTCCATTTTAACACGCGTAATGTATCACGAAGCAAATACCGTCCGCACTGGAGGAATGTTACGTGATACCACACACTTACACGTTTGGGAGGATTACAGCGTCATGTATCATAAAGCAAAAAAGTGGTCCAACTAAAACATTCATATTACTTTACGTACTACACGAATATGTAATAAAAAATGGTGATTCCTATTTTAACCGCAGTTGATAACCGTTTGACCTATGGCAGCGCCATCTTGCAGGCCAATCATAGCGTCATCTGGTTTGCCCCTTCAAGCTCTACGAGTTTCGTTCTGTGTAGTTTTTTCGTTTGACGCTTATTTCGTGAGATATTTGGCCCGGTCACTATCAGTGGACCACCCTGTATATCCAAATAGGATCGGAAATGTAATAAAAACATAGCTATAAGTTATAGCTAAATGTTGCAAATAAAACATGTTTAAATATTTTTAACGCTTCTTAATTTACAGTAGCTTTTAAATGTGCTAACTTTAGTGTACTTTTTCAAAAATGGCTCTGAGCACTATGGGACTCAACTGCTGTGGTTATCACTCCCCTAGAACTTAGAACTACTTAAACCTAACTAACCTAAGGACATCACACACATCCATGCCCGAGGCAGGATTCGAACCTGCGACCGTAGCAGTCGCACGGTTCCGGACTGCGCGCCTAGAATCGCGAGACCACCGCGGCTGGCGTGTACGTTTTCACTGTGGCTTCTATTTTGCGACCGATCAAAGCTTGAAAACGAAAACCATAGCTGTCCTATGTAGTGTTATCTGTTCCGAATTGAATCAGCGTTTAGAGTTATATCAGCTACGGAGGAGGATTTATCTGACTAGAAAAGCCGAAAACTAAAGCCGTGACTCCAGAGAGCAGCGACGTGCGGCCAGAATCTGTAGATATTAAAAATTAAAATCCGTTATTTGGCTTTGCATTGACTTAGTGTTGTTAGATGGCCTTCCGAGGGATATCGTGTCAAAGAATGTCCAACTGACGCACTAGATCTCCAAAATCCTGAAATGGTTGGCGGACCTTGTCCTTAACGCTCCAAACGTTCTAAATTGAGGACAGATCCGGAGGCAAGATAGGGCTTGGCAAGCACGAAAACAAGAAGTAGAAGCTCTCACCTTGTGGGGGTGGGCATTATTTAGCTGAAATGTTCGAGGGCTTTTCAATAGAGAATGATCATATTTTTTTTTTTTTTTTGACAACATATGTTTGCTCATCATAATTTTGATGGTCCTTATTAAAGTAGTCTCCCATGAATGCGATGCATTAGTCCCAGCGATTCTGCCAGTCTTCAAATACATGCTAGAAACCACTTTTGGAGAGGTCCTTCAAAATCGCCTCCGTAGCTTTCACCACTGCTTCTGGTTGATAATGGTTCCCACGGAGGCGTTTCTTCATGTCAGGGAATAGAAGAATGTCACATGGGGCTAAATCCGGACCTTAGGCAGGGTGAGGGATGCACTTCACGTTGATTTTTGCCAGATATTCAGCAACGACATTGGGAATAAACAGCCGCGCATTATAGTGGTGCAGCATTCAGCCTGCTTCACGGAAATGTGATCTTTTGCGCCTGATATGGACTTGCAAAGTTTTCAGGACATCCCTGTAGTATTGTCCAGTTACTGATGTATGTGCAGGTACAACATGCTGATAAACCATTCCATGAATATCAATGAATGAGATGACCATAACTTTCCCCGCAGAAGCAACCACTTTTGCTTTTAGGGGGATTAGTGAAGAAGGAGATTTTCACACTGAGATTTGCTGTTCGCTCTCAGGATGAAAATGATGTAGCCACATTTCACCAGCAGTGATGACACTTAAAATAAATTCCGGATCCTCCTCTAACATCAACTTTAACTGCATGTAGACCTGCGCACGAATGTCCTTTTGTTCGAGAATCTACAGTGTTGGAACCCATCGCGTGCAAACATGTGTCATGCGTAATTTTTCTGTCACTAACATGTGAGTGGCACCGAATAAAATGTTCAGTATTTCAGAAAGTGATCTAAAGGTAATTCGTCGATCCTCTCTCACAATGACGGTAGCGTGTTGATGTTTTCTTCCGCAAGAGCAGCAACTGGAGCACCGGGTCCACCTGCCTTTGAAATTGATTGTCTCCCCTGTTTAAACATTTTAAATCACCTTCGAGCTGTGCTGTAGGGAAGAACAGACTCTCCATAGGCCTCCTGTAACACTGTACAGGGCTCAGCTGAAGATCTGTTGAGACGAAAGCAGAATTTCAAAGCCCCATATCGTTCCTCGCGTGTTTCCTCCAGTGCAGCGGTAGGCGATACTGAACATGTCTGACCTTGACTGCCTCTCACAGGCGGGAACCAGGAGTCTCAAAAATGAAACTACTATGACGTGTTTGTTGCACATTAAGCTAACAGAATATCATAACATCAAATTTTAGCGCGAGAAATTGTGATCATAAAAAATTATTTACTATTAAAAATAATCTTGATCACAATTTATTTGGTACGGTGACCGGTGTCGACCACTACTGTGGTCATCTTCAGACCTACAAGTCGTATACAAAGCTTTAATTAGAGGGCTACATACATTAAAGAAAATACATAAAGTTGTAAAGATATAGAGTGATGAATTGCCAAAGTGTAAGAACCTCCTTCTGCTAGAGAATCACTACTGGAGAAACCAATGCACGTCTTACTATATATAATGGAGGTATGATGTCATTACTAACCAATGAGTTATAAGTCGAATAACGCTATAAAATTTCTTAGTTAAAAGAACATTTTCAAGAAATAAAAATAAACACACACCAAAGTTAGCTTATTTAACAGCTATTCTGAATTAAGAACCGTTAACAATATTTAAAGATGTAGGATAAATGAACTTCCTTTTGACAGAACATGAGTTGCCCTCTCAAGTGGAATGGCATTCCACTTTCGCAACAACTTCGTTTGAAAGAAGCCTGCTGCCACACCTTTGCACTGGCGTTTATCTTCACCATGGCAACCACTAGTTCGCCTATCGACTTTGCAACTACTTCAGTGGAAAGAAGCCTGTTGCCTCATCTTTGGAACGGCGTCCAGCTTCACCATGGCAACCAGTGGTTTTTAAATGGTTCTAACAGGCCTTGAGAGGGCAACTCATGTTCTGTCAAAACGAAGTTCATTTATCCTACTTGTTTAAATATTTTTAACGCTTCTTAATTTACCGTAGCTGTTAAATAAGCTAACTTTAGTGTATGTTTATTTTTATCTCTTGACAATGTTCCTTTAACTAAGAAATTTTGCACTGGTATTCGACTTATAACTCATTGGTTAGTAATGACATCATACCGTCAGAAGTGGGCGGAGCCTCCATTATAATTAGTAAGACGTGCACTGGTTTCTCCAGTAGTGATTCTCTAGCAGAAAGAGGTTCTTACTCATTGGTAATTCATCATTTTATAGATTTATAACGTTATGTTTTTTCTTTGTTGTATGTAGCCCTCTAATTAAAGCTTTGTATACGACTTGTAGGTCTGAAGATGACCACAGTAGTGGTCGAAACCGGTCACCGTACTAAATAAATTGTGATCAAGACTGTTTTTAATAGTAAATATTTGTAACATATTGATCACTGTCACTCCCATAATGTATTCAAAATTGATAAAAAATTATGATCATTGTTTATTGAACAGCCCTCGTAAGAGCAACAAAACGAGGCGAAGATTATCGTCGACGTACCATTCTGCTGTAAGGCAGCCGCGAATGACAGGCAAGGGCGTACTGCTATGAAAAGAAATGCCCCCCTATACCATCGTTCTCGGTTGTCGGCCCATATGGCGGGTAAGAGTCAGGCTGGACTCTTACTACTGTCCAGCCACATCTTCACTGGTCATTGGGGCCTGGAATCTCATTGACTGTAGTAAAACTGTCTTCAGTGATGATTCCCAGATCGAACTCAGCACCAATGACTAGCGAAGACCCGTCTGGAGACGCCCCAAACAGTGACCCAGCAACCAGGAGTGATGGTATGGGGGGCCATTTCTTTCCACAGGACCTCTTTGGTTGTCATTCGCGCAACCCTTACAGCACAGCCTTACATCGAGGTTCTACGCCTGGGCTTACATTTCAGCAAGACAGTGCTTGTCCGCACACAGAGTGTTTCTACTGGCTGTCTTTGTGCTTCCAGAAACGTCGCTGAATCTCTCCCCAATTGAGAACGTTTGATGCATTATGGACAGGACCCTTCAACCATCTCGGCATTCTGAAGATCCAATGCGCCAATTGGACAGGATCTGGTACATTACACCCCAGAACATCCAACAACTCCATCCACCAATGACAAGTCGAATAACTGCTTGCATGAGGGTCAGAGTTGGGCCAACACATTACTGACTCGCTCAATTTGTGAAGCTCTTTCTCTTGAATAAATCACCCAATTTTGTCGGAAATTGTAATTATTTGTCTGTCTATACATGTACGTCACATATAACGACTTCAGTCCCATTCTGGTAAGTCCTTCGTGGTGCAGTTTTTTTTTATTTTAATATATTTTTAGTGTATATAAAAGTAATTACCATACGCCAGAAATGTCGTCCGGCTATATATACATATTGTTGGTGCTACCCGTGAAAACCCGGAGCAGGTCCCAAATTGCTTACTTAAACAATTTAAGTAACGCACGCCACAACACGAAAATTTCTGAGGAAACACGAGTTAGATGAGAAACGTTATAACAGTTCAGGCAATTTGCAGAACATATTTGTAAATTAAATATACACAGCTTCACTGCTGCTCAGTCTCTGTCTGTCAGTGAAGACCACAGCGGTTCTTGAGATGGGTGTTCACATACAAACAGAAGAAACGGTCGGGGTGGTGTAATTCACAATGAATTTTAATTCTCTTCCGAAGTACTAAAAAATTCTGTATTTCGAACAAACACGCATGGACGTCCGCTGTGATGCGCACGCTGGCCTCGGAAATCAAACCGTTTGGGTATTATCGCATTTAGGAAGGGCTTTCCTTCCCGAGAGTATACTGGGTGTATGTTTTAACTTGGGGAAACAAAATATCTCGAAACCGACGCACAGTGCAAAAAAAAGTTTGTAGGTGAGAAGCTAATATTAGTAAAGGATACATCCGTCTGCGCTACAATTGGCCGACCCTTAACTACCGCCGGCCGGTGTGGCCGAGTGGTTCTAGGCGCTTCAGTTTGGAAGCGCGTGACCGCTACGGTCGCAGGTTCGAATCGTGCCTCGGGCATTGATGTGTGTGATGTCCTTAGGTTAGTTAGGTTTAAGTAGTTTCAAGTTCTAGGGGACTGATGACCTCAGATGTTAAGTCCCATAGTGCTCAGAGCCATTTGAACCTAACTACCCCTCCCCCCCCCCCCCCCCTCCCTGTGTTTGCGGGGTCAACTTGTTATTTTGAAATAGAATTCCTCCCCATTTTTATTGCATATTCGGATTCTAAGCCTAAAAATACGTGTAGTTTAATGAAAACCATTGTTTTCTATTCGTCGTAGGTCGCGCTGTAATTGACAGATATCAAGTGTGCCTGTATATTGCAATTACGAACGGACGTATTTGATTCTACATTTCATTTACTGTTTGTCCTAACGTTTCATATTGATACTCAAGCGTTACTTGACTGTTGCAAATGCGATTGTACGGTATAAATTACATGTCTGGCAGATAATCCACTTGTATGGAAACGTAGTTCTTTGTTCCCTACGGGCTTGATCCTGCCGAGTCTCCAAGCCATCGGAATGCTTGATTTCGGCAGCCGACCTCGAACTCCGCCACCAGGGTGATTGGTTTTGGTGTGTGTTTCCATGGACCCACCGTAACACTCGTCCAGGTCGCAGACCACAACCATTGTAATATGGTAAAATGTCCATGAAGTGATTGTGAAAAGCACACCAATCACGGATACTGGTCGGAATCCAGCACGCCAATGCTGAGATCCAAGGAGGGACACCGAAATCGAGCACCCCAGTGGTGAAATGGAAGGTTACTCACGGATATCAAGCAGCCCGACGGAAACAGAAAACTAATACATCCACGGCGTTATTCCTGGGTCATGCTAAACGTATTTTCTAACCAGGCACTGAAACGGCTTAACCGAATTCTGTGTACAATCAAATATGCAGCACAAAAGAAAATTTCAAACATAAATATCTATCGTTAGAACAAAAAGCTTTACATTTACATCGTAAATAAAATTTAGAATCAAATGCGTCGGTTCTCTGTCACAAAAAAAGTCGTACTTCGTATTTGTCGATTACAGCGCCATTTACCAGGAATGGGAAACAATGTTTTGAGGAAACTGCATGCTTTTTTCTCTATGTCGTTTTGTTCACAGATGGTCGAGGGACACGGCTGTTCAGTACAGAATGTCAAATCACACACTTTTCAGCCGTATAAATTGCAAATTGTTATATTATTGAGTTGCCAGTTTCGGCGATATATTACGCCATCTTCAGGCCCCTGAACGACCTGTAGGAATATCCCAACCTTTGTTCCAGTCGAAACAGCGGCCAGCATTCAAAGACAGGTATCCGTAGATTTCTGTGACAGCGATCTCTTTAAACACCACCTACCGACTGTTAGACATTCAAACCCAGTCAAAGATGAAAATCATTGTCACTGATTTCCATCAGGTTACCGCTTTTGCTGGGACCGACGATGTATCGTGGGGCCGCTGCAGCATCATTGTTCCCGTAAAATGCCAAGGCCCTCAGAGACATCTATTTGATTATGTAATCGGCCGCTCAGTGTGTAGAATATCGCGTGCATTTCATTTCCATGCGTTCGGCTTCAAGTCGTAACCGCGCGGTAGGCTGCAGGAGCTCAGCTGGCGATGTCTGTCAGATTTGCTCAAACACAGGGGCTCGCCAGGATCACGTTGTTTGGACATTTAATTTGAGGAATGCCTGTAAAAATGGTGTTCTTGGACGATTATGCTTCCACCTGCGGTTGTAATCGTTGCTCTCCAGGTGTATAATGAAGGGGCTATACGAATGTCTCGCGCTCCTCTACAGAAGTGCGGCTGGCTGAATTACCGTCCACACGACAATTCATTTTGTATGTTCGCCTTGCGAGCGTGTCTTGGGAAACTGCTCATGATTCGTGGAACCTCGTTCTGTACGACCTACGGGTGGCGCAGTTGTATTTATGCTTAGTAACTTTCCATGTTCACGCACAAGCGCTACAAATGAGACAGAATAACGTAAGCTGTTGCTACTCATCATTTCCTGAACAAGTCTGTAACCATTGTACATTTTTGTGATTGAACCTGTCTGTATCGCTTAAAAGGGGGAGGGGGCGTATGCGAAGTTGCAATACCTAAAACAAAGAAAAACGCATAAAAGTCCAAAGATTTCAAGACAGTGTAAGTAAATGTGGCGCAATTGTTAAAAAATGTTGTTTGCATACACGTATAATTTTTCATTCTCGTCGACGTTATACGTTTTTAACTATATACAACTGAAAGTTTTTCAATAAGTTGAGTACAAATGTTCCTCTTTTAAAAAATCTGTCAGAACGAGATTAATGCACTTTTGTAGAAAATTTGATATACCATTATTACAAACACCTGTGGAACAGAATTTTGATAGGGTTTTGATGGATTTTTACAGTTCTCCAAATAGCTGTGAAAAAAGTGCACCAAATGTAAGCGGTTTTCTCTTACATAAATACCTCAATATAGTATTAAATGAAAATTCATTTCCAGTATATTACTATTGGCTAGTTGCGTGCCACCTTTAAGTACTCTAATGCCGGTGGTTTGAGAGGGAAAGGTAGATAAAGATTCCAAACTGTAAGTTACGAGAAACGCGATTCAAAAATTTGGCACTGTTTGTGTAAGTCCTTACCTTCTATGGATGAACTAGCGTAAACGGTATGGGTACTCCTCTTTGTCCTAGAACTGTCTTTTCTTTGCTTAACTGCTTTGATTAATTCGATTCTCAAACATACTAGCAATAGTGTCAGCAAAAGCAGTTCTCTTGTTACCAATTTGCTTCAGTGTCGAGAATGTGAAAGATCCTGCATCAAATCGTAGCTCTGTAGACTTCGTAGTCTGTCAACATTATTAAAGTGCAGTAATCACACTTTACTGGAACGAAGCATGCTGCAGAGTGTACTAATAGATCTTTGTTCCTTTGCAACTACTTGTAATCAAACACCAGAAATCAAAGAATACAAAATGCGTCGTAGTGATGCTAGTCCACAGCCTTCTTTATGTGCTACACAAACTTTGCCTGCACAGAGATTGCATGAAACTGAGAGAAAACGCCGAAAGAATACATAATATAAGAAAATAGAGAACAAGAAAGGGGCGCGGCCCGCTGCAAGCTTTTGCCAGTTATTGTTTTTATCACTCATAGGAATGGAACTGGAACGTAATATTCAGGAACTGAAATTTCAATACCGGCTAGTAAATGAATAACCAATTAAAATTTTTTTACGATTTTCGTATATTTCATGTACTTTTGCCCTCTTAACATTCTGGGTGGTGTCTGTCTGTTCTGTATCGTGTCTCACTGCCACTTTCGAGCAACGACGCTCTCAGCGTGTTTTTTACGGAATTGACTAGTTTGAACCTGGGACTTGTTGCTGGTAAGGAGACGCTAGATCACACATGACATATAGAGCTCAGAAGAGTTCAGTGAGACTAGCGATGATATAACGAAATACTTAATTATTTCAGCGTCAGCTCCACTGCAGTCACTGTAAAAGAATCTTAATACTAACTAAATTTAGTGGAAAGGGTTCAACCCTTTCCTATTTTTTGTTAGCTGGTAAAATAACGTCGAAAAAGCAGTTAAATTTACCATTGGAAATTTTATTCTACTCACAAAACATCGTTTTTAAATTGCACTATTGATAAAAGGAAATGTTTTGATACAGGATGGTAAAAACCAACTGCGTTCAACAAAAATGTGAACGAATATTCCCTCAATGGGTTTCCAAGTTCTACAATGGATCGAAGGTTGACCTATGCCATATCCCATCTACAATATAGATTTAAATTAAGTTTCACAAAAGAGAAAACTATCAAAATGGTCTACAGTGACCCTCAATTATGTTTAATTACTTATCTAACTTGTCGTAAATAACAGTGGCTGATATGGCTTCTCAATAATTATATAACAGAGAAATCATCGCGTTTCAGATTTTTACTTCAAGTGGTAAATGTGAACACCATGTGCTTTAATTTACGATCGACATTAGTACTACGCAAAAAGGGGGTGTAACAGATGAGACTTCTGCAGTTCTGAGTGAAGCTTTATGCGCTGTTATTCGGCATCGCGTGCGTTCATTTCCTTGTCGTTGGTTAGGCAGCTTCAGGGGGGCAGCGCCGGCGCAGCAGCCATCCAGCTCGCCATCTCGGAAGCCTCTCTAACTTCTCCTTACTACCATTTACCGAAGTTGGTTTAAAAAAACTATCTGGCTGTGTTTTCATCTGACCAATGAGGGTCTCAATGTTAACCTTAAGCTCCGCCTACAAAAATTCTGTCTATCCAATGAGAAATGTTATACTTTTCGTGGTGGGACAATGTTTTTAAAGTTTGCAACGTAACAGAGACGTGAAAAAGTCTCACCCTAAAACTTGCAGCTGGTGTGGTCCTTTTAGCGTTATCGTAAGATCTATACTGTTCTTCTGGAGGGCTCTATCTTTTAACATGGGCTGGGGGGTGGTCCTAACGCAACAGAGACGCGAAAAAGTCTCACGCTAAAACTTGCAGCTGGCGTTGTCCTAGTGGTTAGCTGGCGACTTGAGTGTCCAGTCCGTCCCCTATCGTAGGGCCTTCTAGCTTAACACGGTTCTGCTCTCGGTTTCTGTTCTCGTTTCTCCCCTCAGAACTGCGTCTGTCTCACGGTGGGAAGGTATGACATACATTTAGGCATTCTTGTGTTAGTATGTGGTATTCCATTTGCTCACTCGTTACTCGTATTACTTTGGATAATTGAATGTATCGATTTATTAGGAGCTATGTGACATACTACTGGATTTACTTATCGTGTCAGGGTTTTCATGGAAGGTGTTGGATTTGCCTGACACCTTATAGCACTTGACATATATTTGTTGATGACGCCACTTCGGTTGCTTCCATTATTGGATCAAAACATTCACTATCAATTTCAATCCCTGAATATTGTTTTACAAGTTCTAAGTGTTGATGTCATGGCCAAAACATCGCCATGAAAAACAGCGGTCTTAACAGGTTTATTGACAAAAACGTCAATCTTGTCGGCGCATGTTTGTCTTCCGCAGACTGCAGAACCGTGGAACGGAGACTCAGTGGCACTTGTGATAGCAAATGCGTAATAGTAAGTAAATCAAACTGCACCCTGAGTTCGCTGGTGTCTGGTGAAGCTTGTTGCATCTTGCCAGACTCGCTTCGGGAAGACGTAGGTGCTTCGTACTTCACTGCCTGTGAGTGACGCGCGATCCAGGAGACACGAGGCGTGAAATAGGATTGGAGCCAATGGCAGTCTCACGGTCGAAGCAGGGTAGCAGGTGGAGACAGGGTCTGCGTTGCGGACAGCTGATTTCTGCGGCAGGTTTACAGGGGCGGTAAAGCTGGGCGCTGTCATCGCGGCGGACTGCACGTGCGACCACACCTCTAAAACTGCGAGCTGCGGCCATGAAACTTGCTGAAGTGTTACTGCTTCTCGAAATACGAGCGTCGTTCAATAAGTAATGGAATACAGTTTCTTCTCGGCCAGTTTAGTTTGGAAGGATACGAAATTTTTTGTGGAATATTCCAGCTTCTGACCTTGCAGTTTCATGAAATTCCGATTGGTGGCGGCGCTACTGTAGCCTTCAAAATGGCACCTGCAAAGGAGGTGCGTTGCAAGCAAAAGCTGTTTTTGAGTTTCTTTTGGCGGAAAACCAGAGCATTGCAGATATTCATAGGCACGTGCAGTAAGTGTACGCAGAGCTGGCCCTTAACAAATGCGCGGTGAGTCGTTGGGTGACGCGGCTATCATTGCAACATCACTCAAACCTGTTCGATCATTTGCGTGCCGGCTGGACACAGCAGTGACTCCCGAAATGTTCGAGTGTTGTGTACATGTAGTTCCGCGTAGTCAGTGCGTACACAACTTTCCCACTAGAGCGCGCCCTGCCAAGCACAACAGCGCAGGCGCAGCGCTCGTCCGTCACCGCACTACGAGATGGCGCTCTCATAGAGACGGACCAAATTCTGCTTCCGCCGATCCGCGTATTAATATGTAACGCATCCAGTGACATTGCTGCTAACGTAGAGCCCTTTCTCCTCGCGGACCACACTCGCGCAGTGATACATGAACGCGCGAGGTATTATAACGAGGGTACAGACCTCCGATTAGTCAGCCTACATTTGTCTGCACCAGTCTGTACGATTTCTACATTTGTCTGTATCAGTCTATAGTCAAGTTTCAGTCTGCGCCTAATAAGATTACCACATTCCTGTACACAGCCATGAAGATAAATGTATAGACACTTTTGTCAAGTATCAGAGATATATGTGAGAATAAGATTAACGTACCATATGAGACTTCTGCAGTTCTGAGTGAAGCTTTATGCGCTGTTATGCGGCATCGCATGCGTTCATTACCTTGTCGTTGGTTAGGTAGTGTCAGGGGGCGGCGGGCGGCACAGCTCTATACAGCTCGCTGTCTTGGAAGCAACTCTCTCCTAACATCTCCTTACTACAATTTACCGAAATTGGTTTAAATAAAACTGTCTGGCTGTGTTTTCATCTGACCAATCAGGGTCTCAATGTTAACCCCTAAGCTCTGCCTACAAAAATTCTGTCTATCCAATGAGGAACGTTATACTTTTCGTGGAGGGGCAATGTTTTTAACGTTTGCAACGTAACACAGACGCGAAAAAGTCTCACGCTACAACTTGCAGCTTGTGTGGCCCTTTTAGTGTTACCGTAAGATCTATACTGTTCTTCTGGAGGGCTCTAGCTTTTAACATGGGCTGGGGTGGTCCTGGTGGTTGGCTGGCGACTTGTGTGCCGTCCCTTATCATAGGGCCTTTTAGCTTAACACGGTTCTGCTCTCGGTTTCTGTTCTCGCTTCTCCCCTCGTAACTGCGTCTATCTCACAGTGGGAAGGTATGTCATGCATTTAGGCATTCTTGTGTTAGCTTGTGGTATTCCATTTGCTCACTCGTTAATCGTTTTACTTTGGTTAATTTAATGTCACGATTTATTCGGAGCTATGTGACATACTGCTGGATTTGTTTATCATGTCAGGGTTTTCATGGAAGGTGTTGGATTTGCCTGACACCTTACAAGCTCAAGGCCCTCTTTAGCAACCCAGTAGCTCAGAGATTTCTGTAATTCGGTAAAGTTTTCAAAGATCCAAGGCAAACCAACCTCACACACGCTACATATATTTCAAGCAAAAACGTTAAGAATTTAAAGACCTTCAATAGACTGTCAATAAATTACCACTGTTGCAACTAAAATGCATTTCGCAACGTTTCACTTCAGACGTAAGTACACTATAGCGCTTGGCTTTTGTCCAGACACACAACATAATTTGCATGAATGTACTTGCGCGCTGTCTCCAGTAGCAACTGTACATTAATCTTTTAGAAGACAACTTTCCAGCTCATAAACAGAACGTTCATGTATCCTGATGCCTTTGCCCATTAAGTTCATGCAATCGCTTCTATCACATTCGACTGAAAAATGTCTTCGAATAGTTTCACCATACTATATCCAATATAGTTCAGCCTCCAACAATAAAATATATCACCGGAGTACCAATACTACGACCATTCAGAATGCGTGGGACTCAGGGCCGTTGTCAGCCTGATTTGGTAAGTGCAGCTAAAATGTGTATTGACAGATTCGGTAAATGTTCAAAAGTTTTAACTAAAAAATTAAAGCCACAGTTGCGTTGTAATATAGGTGATCATCAGTTTCGGCAGATATTTGCCCTCTTCAGGTTTTCACTTCGGTTAAAGACTACGTTACGTCGCTGTTTATGACTGGCTTAACATTAAAATAGGTTTTTAAAATCAGTACAGAGGATATCACGCATCAGTTGTTAAAAATGTGTGCTTTATTTAATACATCATGTTTCGGGACTATCCCATTATCAATATTACTTCGCGTGACTACACATAGTAGCTTACATGTAATGTAAATGTATCTATATTACCCTGCAGTATTAGATACCGTAAAGTTAATATGCTACTAGCGAACAGTCAAAAACAATAAGCGGATAGAAAACATACACTATCAAACATATAAGACTCACCCTGCTACGTCTCCTGGTGGCGCTTAACTCTCTCGCAGAGCTCTGTTTATTAACTTAAGTCAACTGCAAAACAACTGCAAAACACCTGCCAAAGATGGCCCCGTATTGTTACGTCTATTCCATATTCATCAACGACTCTGCTGGCGATCGTAAAATCTTCGAACGTTTGTGTGTCATATCAAAGGAGACCCTAAAAACGTTCTTACACCTTTGTTGCCACGTTTGCATCTACTGAGAACAACCAGCAGGAAACATAAAAATTTAATGACTACTAAGGAGGTTAGTTTGTGGCTGACTTTCGTGAGAAAATCACTAAAATGGGCCCAGAGATACCAATGACACACTTCTGTCTGGCCGTGTATCACGTCGACACGATCATCTCTTAAAGCGCAGATTATTTCTGTTTCGCCTAAGTTTGGCTGCAACCAACCTTTTCCTCTAAATGCAATACATCTATGCGTCCACGATGCTTTCTAATGAATTTTTATGGTACTTTGCTACCGTCGATTAACCATTCTCTTTTGCATGATTTTCTTTAAACATTACTTTAAAATTTCTTCCTGTGTGACAATCAAAACAAACTTGCAGGTTTTCATAAACTGCCTCTTTCCCTATAAAGTTTTCACTTCTGCTGATCTTATGTTTCAGCCTATGCTTTTATCCGTACGAAATGCAATTTTAACTTTCTCGTTGTTGAATAACTTCGCCAGTTTGGTGAGATGATTCCCCAACATGGCACGACTCTACATTTCTACGTATTTCATTTCCTCGGTTCTCGTTTGCAACAGAAAAAAAATAATTTTAGTGGCTCATGACCGTCTAAATCGTAATCACTTATATTATAATGACCTATATTACATGGCATCTCTGACTGAAATAATAATTATATTCTGATGTAGTTTCTTCGTGGCTTCCCTAAAACACTTCAGTTGATTACGAGGATAGTTGTTTCGATAATTCCACGACCTTATTCTTTCTTCATCCTTACACTTTCCGATTTTGTGTCCAAATTTAACGACGACATGTCTATGTGACTATTTCATTTAACTCCTTCATTCTCTCGTTCTTGTCTTCTTCGGTCGCACTTAGGACAATGTGGTTTGCCAGTCAGAAGATTCAAATGTTTAGTGATGGTTCAAATGGTTCAAAAGGCTCTAAGCACTATGGGACTTAACATCTGTGGTCATCAGTCCCATAGACTTAGAACTACTTAAAACTAACCAACCTAAGGACATCACACACATCCATGCGCGAGGCAGGATTCGAACCTGCGACCGTAGCAGCCGCGCAAGACGCACTACTAGAAATTATAATAAGAAGAAAGCAAAAATATCTACAAGTTCAGGCAAAAAAATTATTACAACTTCAGAAAAATTGGATGATTCATTCAAGACAAAGAACTTCACAAATTGAGCAAGACAGTAATGTATTGGTATAGCTCTGTCCCTTATGCAAGCAACTATTCGACCTGGAATTTATTGACAGAGTTGTTGGATGCCCTGCTAAGGGATATCGTGCCAAATTCTGCCCAATTGGCGTGTTAGATGCTCAGAAACAAGAACTGATTGGAGGGCCCTGCCCACAATGCTCCGAACGTTCTCAATTTGGAATTGATCCGGCAACCATTGCGTCCACCGTAGAGTTCCGCAGGCACGAAGACAAGCAGGAGATACTCTCGCCGTGTGCGGGAGGGAATTATCTTTCTAGGATGGCTTTCCAAGAAGGGCAGCAAAACGGGGCATACAATGTCGTCGGTGTACCGCTGTGCTGCATGGGTACCGCGGGCGATAACCAAAGGGGTCCTGCTGTGAAATGGAATGCAGCCCAGGTCTATCACTCCTGGTCGTGAGGTCTTATGGCGGGCGACAGGTTTGCATCCCACCGCTGTCCGGCGCGTCTCCAGACACGTCTGTGGCCTGGAGTCTCACTGGAGTTAAAATGTCTTCAATGATGAGTCCCGCTTTGCACTGAGACTCGACGACCAGCAAAGATGTGTGTGGAAACGCCCCGGACATCGGTGGGATACCAATCTGACTGTCGCCCACCATTCGGCCCGACATACGGGAAGGTTGGTCTGTGGTGCAGTCCCCTTTGGTTGCCATCCGCACAGCGGTACGTCGACGATATTCTGCGTCCCGTTTTGTTGCCTTCCATGGCAAACCATCCTGGGCTTTCATTTTCGCAAGATGATGCCCACACCCAAAAGGCGAGAGATTCTATTGCTTCTCTTCGTACCTGCCAAACCCTAACTTGGCCAACAACGTGACGAATCTGCCGCGAATAGAGAACGTTTGGAACATTATGGACAGGGTCCTTCAACCAGCACGGAATTCTGACGATCTAACGCGCCAGTCGGGCAGAATTTGACACGATATCCTTCACCAGGACATCCAACAACTCTATCAATCAATGCTAAGCGGAAGGATAGCTTGCATAAGAGCCAGAGGTGGAACAACGCGTTATTGATTTGCTCAATTTATGAAATTCTTTCTCCTCAATAAATCGTCCAGGTTTTGTGAAGTTACAATTATTTGTTTGCCAGTACATGTACATCCCATATATCGATTTCCGCCTGATTCGGATAACTCATTCGAGGAGCTTCTTTTTTTATGTTAAGAGTGTGACTTCGCGTTTATCAGTAAAATCAGTGTACGTATTTATTGCGCTGGTAGGAATTATACAGGGTGATTCAAAAAGAATACCACAACTTTAAAAATGTGTATTTAATGAAAGAAACATAATATAACCTTCTGTTATACATCATTACAAAGAGTATTTAAAAAAGTTTTTTTTTCACTCAAAAACAAGTTCAGAGATGAGCCCCCCTCCAGACACTCGAGCAATATCAACCCAATACTCCAACTCGTTCCACACACTCTGTGGCATATCAGGCTTAAAAGTTTCGATAGCTGCTGTTATTTTTCGTTTCAAAACATCAATGGTGGCTGGGAGAGGTGGCCGAAACACAATATCCTTAACATACCCCCCATAAGAAAAAATCGCAGGGGGTAAGATCAGGGCTTCTTGGAGGCCAGTGATGAAGTGCTCTGTCACGGGCTTATCAGCTGCAGACAGTGCTTGAACCAATTTCAGACGATAAGGTTTCATAACTAACCTTTTTCGTAGGACTCTCCATACAGTTGATTGTGGAATTTGCAGCTCTCTGCTAGCTCTGCGAGTCGATTTTCCTGGGCTGCGAACAAATGCTTGCTGGATGCGTGCTACATTTTCATCACTCGTTCTCGGCCGTCCAGAACTTTTCCCTTTGCACCAACACCCATTCTCTGTAAACTGTTTATACCAACGTTTAATACACCACCTATCAGGAGGTTTAACACCATACTTCGTTCGAAATGCACGCTGAACAACTGTCGTCGATTCACTTCTGCCGTACTCAATAACACACAAAGCTTTCTGTTGAGCGGTCGCCATCTTAGCATCAACTGACGCTGACACCTAGTCAACAGCGCCTCAAGCGAACAAATGTACAACTAAATGAAACTTTATAGCTCCCTTAATTCGCTGACAGATAGTGCTTAGCTCTGCCTTTTGTCGTTGCAGAGTTTTAAATTCCTAAAGTTGTGGTATTCTTTTTGAATCACCCTGTATAGTTGTCAGGTGGGTGAAGAGAGAGTAAATTCGCCGGCCGGTGTGGCCGAGTGGTTCTAGTCGCTTCAGTCCGGAACCGCGCTGCTGCTACAGTCGCAGGTTCGAATCCTGCCTCGGGCATGGATGGATGTGATGTCCTCAGGTTAGTTAGATTTAAGTAGTTCTAAGTCTAGTGGACTGACGACCTCAGATGTTAAGTCCCATAGTGCTTAGAGCCATTTGAACCATTAGAGAGTAAATTTGTTGTTGCCTTTGTTGTTGTTGTTGCCTTTGTTGTTGTTGTTGCCTTTGTTGTTGTTGTTGCCTTTGTTGTTGTTGTTGCCTTTGTTGTTGTTGTTGCCTTTGTTGTTGTTGTTGCCTTTGTTGTTGTTGTTGCCTTTGTTGTTGTTGTTGCCTTTGTTGTTGTTGTTGCCTTTGTTGTTGTTGTTGCCTTTGTTGTTGTTGTTGCCTTTGTTGTTGTTGTTGCCTTTGTTGTTGTTGTTGCCTTTGTTGTTGTTGTTGCCTTTGTTGTTGTTGTTGCCTTTGTTGTTGTTGTTGCCGTTGTTGTTGTTGTTGCCGTTGTTGTTGTTGTTGCCGTTGTTGTTGTTGTTGCCGTTGTTGTTGTTGTTGCCGTTGTTGTTGTTGTTGCCGTTGTTGTTGTTGTTGTTGTTGCCGTTGTTGTTGTTGTTGCCGTTGTTGTTGTTGTTGCCGTTGTTGTTGTTGGCCGGCCGCGGTGGTCTAGCGGTTCAGGCGCTCAGTCCGGAACCGCGCGACTGCTACGGTCGCAGGTTCGAATCCTGCCTCGGGCATGGATGTGTGTGATGTCCTTAGGTTAGTTAGGTTTAAGTAGTTCTAAGTTCTAGGGGACTAATGACCACAGCAGTTGAGTCCCATAGTGCTCAGAGCCATTTGAACCATTTTTTTGTTATTGTTGTTGTTGTTGCCTTTGTTGTTGTTGTTGTTGCCTTTGTTGTTGTTGTTGTTGTTGCCTTTGTTGTTGTTGTTGTTGTTGTTGCCTTTGTTGTTGTTGTTGCCTTTGTTGTTGTTGTTGTTGCCTTTGTTGTTGTTGTTGTTGCCTTTGTTGTTGTTGTTGTTGCCTTTGTTGTTGTTGTTGTTGCCTTTGTTGATGTTGTTGCCTTTGTTGATGTTGTTGCCTTTGTTGATGTTGTTGCCTTTGTTGATGATGTTGCCTTTGTTGTTGTTGTTGCCTTTGTTGTTGTTGTTGCCTTTGTTGTTGTTGTTGCCCTTGTTGTTGTTGTTGCCATTGTTGCTGCTGCTGCCCTTGTTGTTGTTGTTGTTGCTGCTGCTGCTGCCCTTGTTGTTGTTGTTGTTGCTGCTGCTGCTGCCCTTGTTGTTGTTGTTGTTGCTGCTGCTGCTGCCCTTGTTGTTGTTGTTGTTGCTGCTGCTGCTGCCCTTGTTGTTGTTCTTCTTTTCAGTCTGAATGTGCGGTTTGATGCGTCTCTCCCCCCTAGCCGGTCCTGTGGAAACTTCTGCCTAACTGACGCAACCTGAATCTGCCTGTCTCCTATTAATGAAGTCATATCTACAGTTTTACCCCCTAAACTTCCTTCCATACCAAAGTGACAATCCCTTAATGTCTCACGATATGTCCTGTTAGCCGACCTTTTTTTTTTCACCGAAGCTGTGCCACAAATATCAAATAGTTTTTTCCCCGCAGTTCTGCTACTCATTGGTCACTCCATCTACCCATGTAATCTTCTGTGGTGCCTCATTTCACTCGCCTCCATCCTCTTCCTCTGCTCATCCCCAAAGTTCCACTTGCGTATAAGGCTCCATTACATGCAAGTAGAAATATTTTCGAAAATATTTTGAAAAACTTTTAAAATCTTCTAATAAGCTTTTGGTAGCTGCATTATCTCTTAGCAGTTCCCTTATTACCGCTTCATGTACATAGACGGTATAATAGTGGTAAAAATAAGACAGTTAAACAAGGAGGTCACGGGAGCAAATAGTCACATAATTAATTTAGCACTGTCTCCCAACGTTCGGATGGCGTTCGAATTGCCAGAATAGACTAAGTTGGATGGTTACGAGATGAAGCATCAAAAATTCCAATGGTTAGCAGGCGCAGGAAGTGTACATGGGTACTGCGCCACGGGCAAGGACCTAGAAAAAAAGAGTTCATATAAATAAGACCCCGAAAGAAAACTATGCGGAATGAATCCTTGTTTGAATAGGAAAATATAAAGGTTCAGCATCGTTGAAAAATCAGCAAATGCCTGAAAAAAGGTACGTGGTGAGCGTGTGACCATGCCTGAACTAGGAGGGCCAGGCCACCTAACGGCCCAATTGTCGTAGTGTAATTGAAACTGTCGGCGCGCGATGAGCTCGAAAGCAGCGGCTAACAGGAAGTATGAAAATTTGACGCTACAGCGTGCGAAGATGGAGACGGAACAAATGAGATTACGTGCCAACCGAAAGCTGCAATCTGTTCGAAAATAAATTAAGGAGCAGAAAGATCGTGGGTAATAAAACAAACGCGTAAAGGAGAATTACAGGATGCGCAGTAAGAGCCGCTAAGATGAAAATGAAAGTACCATACAGAAACTTTCTGCAATAAAACATTAGTAATATAAAGATTACAGAGTGAAGTATAGAAATGATTCAATTGCAACAAGATCCATTAGGGCAACATATTAAAAGGAATCAAATAACCGTTTCATCGTCATAAAATAATGCTAGACATAAGTAATACAAATACATACGTAGGCTGGCTATAGAAAGAAACTAAAACGTCCTGTATTATAGCATGAGTAATATGAAATTACAAAGTGATGTATAAAAAACTGTAGCGAAGCCCATAAGGAGACTTGTTAAATGGAGACAAGTAACCGCCCCGTAGCCATAGAGTGATCTGCCACTCGGGCACATTGCGCTTCGGCAGCCTCACCGAAGTTACGACTGGGCTGTTGGGTGGTCTCGCCTTCGTAGTTGAGGCACAGCCGCGTCTCCACCATGGGGCTTTTGCGAGCATTTGTTGATTTTTCATCGCTGGTGACTCTCTATTTTTACTTCATCTCCTTTTTTTAAGTTTATACTAGTGGCTCCCACAGCTTGTGTACACTGCCTATGCCTGCTACCCACTGGAATTTTTGATATTTCATCTTGTAACCATCCAATTTAGGAGGTCCTGGCTATTCTAACAGCATCCGAACGTTGGGAGGCCGTGTATTTTATGGAACGAATGTTAAAGTAACTATGTGTTCCCCTGTCCTGGTTAACTGCCTTATTTTTACCATTATTATACCTTCTAACGCATACTTTTTCATAGATGTATGTATCTGAGGATCCGATTAAATCATCTCTAAACCGGTCGAGTATGAACCTGTTATAAAGAAACTACCAAAAGCTAATGCGGATAACAAAAGTTTTTTCTTTTTTTAAATTAAAATATGTCTATCATGTGTCTGAGCTGTGGATGCCCAAACCGTAAGATCTTTACAAAAGAATTTCTAATCCTGAAATTTATATTCGATGTCAACAAATTCCACTTTTTTAGAAACGTGGTTGCCAATCAGCATTCTGTATCCTTACTACTTCAGCCGCTGTCAATGATTTTGCTGGCTACATAGCAGAACTCATCTTCTACTTTCAGTGTCTGATTTTCGCATCAGCGTTGCCTGATTTGACTTTGCTTCATTCCATCTCCCTTGTTTCACTTTCATCTTATAACCTGTTCTCACGACACTATCCATTCTGTTCAACTGCTCTTTCAAGTCTTCCTCCATCTCTGTGCGTTATCGCCGTCATATGTCACAGCAACGAAGATTGCGGTGTCCGTCCTCCTGCGTCCATGCTCTACACAGTGACTTGCGAAGTGTTTGTCGAGATTTACCCTGCAAGGGAAAACTGGGAAGACTGTTTCTGCTGAGTCCACGGCAGGAAAGGAAAGCAGCGCTTTGGCGCATGCACGGCTCAGCAGCAGCACGTGGAACTGAGGCGGGAAAGCTGATGCCGCCCGCGCTTTTACGACACCAGTAAAGGCAGTGACGCTGCTGGCGCCACAGACTCCCGCTTTACTTTTGTACGCCAGATGGCCGCGAGTTGGATCGTAAATGCTCGCCAGTGCCAGAGGGCTAACTTATGACTTTGTGCTTACTGTTTATCGGCTCGAGTCAAACACTTGCTTCACGAGCGCTTCTCCATCCATTCCATCATGACACGCTTCCACAAGGCTGTTTAAGAAGAGGTGAGGAAAGAATTCCTAACATGGGTAACAGTTCACGGTTCCACGCTCTTCGTAGTTCTTCGTAGAGGGTAGTTGGGGGAGATGGTGAAATCGGTCGCTCATGCCGCACACAGCTTAGTGCATTCGCACTCACGGTCTATTACCATCTTCGTTTATTATTGTCAGTCAACTAGAGAATTCGAACAGAATCTAGTTGTCTGTTTCTCGGCATCAGCATCTCTTCATGCCATACAGAAATATAAAAGGCTCTTTCCTTTCTAGATTAAAAAGAAAGTTGTACAAGCTGTTTATGCTCTTATACCTAAGATCGTTAATTGTAGCTATGTTACCATGTAAGATTTCTCTCAGGAAAGCTCACGACCCCTCCCCCCCAAAAAAAGAACGTCTTTGTTCGATATGACGTTAGACGCTTTGTCGTACTTCACCCTCCTAGGCACAGCCGCCGTGTAGACAAGTGCAGACATTTCCGTACAGTCTGTCTCCCATTACGTCTTATCAACGCATTCTGTCCCTCATACCTCTCGTCGGCCATAACACTCTCATCCGAACAACATAGCATTAATGCTAGTACCCATCGGAACAAGATCCCTTCTGTCGCACTCCGTCACATAGCCGCTTCCTCGAAGTCCTTTTCAATAAAAGGAACCTTCTTATATCAGCGAATTGAATAACAGCTCCATCTTCAAAAGACAGCTAACGACATATCTACGAAGGCGAAAATAATGTCTGCCTTTGTTCCTGTACGCACACGTTATCCCATCACAACTTCGTATCGTTCTTTACAAACAGAGTTTCCTCATTTCCCAAAGCTCTTGAGTGCTGTGGTCCGTCTAACTTGCTTTCAGAAGACAACTACATTCACCGTCATCTAAATCAGACGGTCAGTTTATTCTGGGATGTGCCATTTCCAGGTGCTGCTCCTATCGTAGTAACTTCATACACAGTGTGTGGGTTACACAGATGCGCATCTGTCATTTAAATATAAAGAGTATAACGGATATAAGGGGCGACATTTTTATATGTGGTACGTTAATAAGTACTCAAATCAATGTGTTGTCTCCTTTTTCTTTGTGTCTAACCGTCTTCCGGCAAATAAGTAACATGAATTACTATTTCGCGTCTTCTATTCGGTTGTAACGGCACCACAAAGTGGACTACGATCGTCAGTGTAGATTGACTGTTTCGCGTACACAGTTCAACACCTCACCTGCTGCCCAGTGAAAAGTAAGAATCATGGCTTGCTCTTGTCAGTTGTACTCGGAGGTACTACCCAACCTAAGAATGGACGACTCGTAATGATTATGCTTCATAGTCTGCAAATAACGTCAATACTGATGTGATGTTGTTCAGTACATGTCCTCAGTGATTAATAAAAATATCTGCACTTACACTCGAATAACTGCCCTCTTAGTAGACTCGAGCGGCCGCGCGAGATTAGCCGAGCGGTCTAAGGCGCTGCAGTCATGGACTGTGCTGCTGGTCCCGGCTGAGGCTCGAGTCCTCCCTCGGGCGTGGGTGTGTGTTGGTCCTTAGCATAATTTAGGTTAAGTAGTGTATAAGCTTAGGGACTGATGACCTAGCAGTTAAGTCCCATAAGATTTCACACACATTTGAACATTTTTGAACAACGTGGCACACTCCTCAGCGATTTAGAATTGCAATACTACCGCAGTCTCGTACGCAAGTAAACACGAAGTTCATATCGCCAAGAACGTCATTTGAAACGAAAAGTAAATAAAATTGAAAGTCGTACCTCACCCTCTTACGTACAGCCGCCGTGCAGTCAAGAGCAGATATTCCCATACAGTCTGTCTCCCATTACTTCAGCCATAGGTGCGAAAGCATTTACACTTGCATGTCTTCGGCGGCTATTCTGAAAACAGTATTTGAGGCGGAGCCTGTGGAGTTCTTAGTGCACTATACTCTTACTGCACTATAACATATTTTAAGCAGGCGTCGGTATAAATGTGATACAAATGCAATACATCGAATATTTACTTTTACACAAACTCGTAGGACTGGGAGGGGCGGTCAACGTGTTAATTTTAAAAAAAATTGCAGATATTACGCATGTATTTCGTAAACGATAAAACACACCACTATAGATTTCGATAGAGCTGCAGTAACAAGGCTGCAAGCGATTTGCCAGCCTAAAATTTGTAAATAATTTCTCTAACAAATTGAGGACACTGCCGCACGAGTGTTGCATACGAGAGCTCAGTACCAGTCAACATTTCTGTATGTGTCTAATGTATCTACACTCCTGGAAATTGAAATAAGAACACCGTGAATTCATTGTCCCAGGAAGGGGAAACTTGATTGACACATTCCTGGGGTCAGATACATCACATGATCACACTGACAGAACCACAGGCACATAGACACAGGCAACAGAGCATGCACAATGTCGGCACTAGTACAGTGTATATCCACCTTTCGCAGCAATGCAGGCTGCTATTCTCCCATGGAGACGATCGTAGAGATGCTGGATGTAGTCCTGTGGAACGGCTTGCCATGCCATTTCCACCTGGCGCCTCAGTTGGACCAGCGTTCGTGCTGGACGTGCAGACCGCGTGAGACGACGCTTCATCCAGTCCCAAACATGCTCAATGGGGGACAGATCCGGAGATCTTGCTGGCCAGGGTAGTTGACTTACACCTTCTAGAGCACGTTGGGTGGCACGGGATACATGCGAACGTGCATTGTCCTGTTGGAACAGCAAGTTCCCTTGCCGGTCTAGGAATGGTAGAACGATGGGTTCGATGACGGTTTGGATGTACCGTGCACTATTCAGGGTCCCCTCGACGATCACCAGAGGTGTACGGCCAGTGTAGGAGATCGCTCCCCACACCATGATGCCGGGTGTTGGCCCTGTGTGCCTCGGTCGTATGCAGTCCTGATTGTGGCGCTCACCTGCACGGCGCCAAACACGCATACGACCATCATTGTCACCAAGGCAGAAGCGACTCTCATCGCTTAAGACGACACGTCTCCATTCGTCCCTCCATTCACGCCTGTCGCGACACCACTGGAGGCGGGCTGCACGATGTTGGGGCGTGAGCGGAAGACGGCCTAACGGTGTGCGGGACCGTAGCCCAGCTTCATGGAGACGGTTGCGAATGGTCCTCGCCGATACCCCAGGAGCAACATTGTCCCTAATTTGCTGGGAAGTGGCGGTGCGGTCCCCTACGGCACTGCGTAGGATCCTACGGTCTTGGCGTGCATCCGTGCGTCGCTGCGGTCCGGTCCCAGGTCGACGGGCACGTGCACCTTCCGCCGACCACTGGCGACAACATCGATGTACTGTGGAGACCTCACGCCCCACGTGTTGAGCAATTCGGCGGTACGTCCACCCGGCCTCCCGCATGCCCACTATACGCCCTCGCTCAAAGTCCGTCAACTGCACATACGGTTCACGTCCATGCTGTCGCGGCATGCTACCAGTGTTAAAGACTGCGATGGAGCTCCGTATGCCACGGCAAACTGGCTGACACTGACGGCGGCGGTGCACAAATGCTGCGCAGCTAGCGCCATTCGACGGCCAACACCGCGGTTCCTGGTGTGTCCGCTGTGCCGTGCGTGTGATCATTGCTTGTACAGCCCTCTCGCAGTGTCCGGAGCAAGTATGGTGGGTCTGACACACCGGTGTCAATGTGTTCTTTTTTCCATTTCCAGGAGTGTATATGATACCGGTATGTCATAATTTATAAATCATCTTCAAATTGGAAAGTAAACTTGGCCCTTATTCTTAGATGTGTTGATCTACAAAAGACCTATTAACGCTCCAGTCCACAAAGTTTGTAGGAATCCTACCAACACGAACAGGTATGTGGACGGCGCTTAGCATCACCAGCCAGCCCAGGAGGAAGCCGCTCTGAACTCACTGTCTTCGCGTCCATTCCGCGCCGGTAAGAGTAAGAGCTTGCGACCAGAGCTAGACTTCTTAGGGAAGCATTGTTGGCCAACGACTAGGATGGCCTTCGCATAAATAACGTCTTCCTTCCAAGCGGTAATAATAATAATGCAAATAAATAGAACGAGGAACTACCCGCAATTTCCGTAAAGTCATCGGTACTTGGAACGTGCATTCGAACGTGCAGGGCTTAGCATGCCGAGTTTCTGGAGTGATAGCGTGGAAAAAGTACGTTGAGGCCTTTGCAAAAGTGCGTTTGGACGTAGGCCAAGGAGGTGGGAGAACAGTACCTATGTCACATGATGTCATCTCTCTCCCCTTCAGGCCGACCGTTGTGACCCAGCGGTTCTAGGCGCTACAGTCTGGAACTGCGCGACTGCTACGGTCGCAGGTTCGAATCCTGCCTCGGGCATGGATGTGTGTGATGTCCTTAGGTTAGTTAGGTTCAAGTAGTTCTAGGTTCTAGGAGACTGATGACCTCAGAAGTCAAGTCCCATAGTGCTCGGAGCTTCTCTACACGTCTCGGCAACTACTACTGTGCAAGGCTGCTACTCGACTCGACTCTTAACGTACCAGCTTGCCTGCGATTTTCTTAGCACAAGAAGCACTGGTAACCAGAGATTGTGTGATTCATGCGTTCAGCATGCAAACATATTTACAGTGAAACTTCCTGGCAGATTAAAACTGTGTTCCCGACCGAGACTCGAACTCGGGACCTTTGAGTTTCGCGGGGAAGTGCTCTACCATCTGAGCTACCGAAGCACGACTCACGCCCGGTACTCACAGCTTTACTTCTGCCAGTACCTCGTCTCCTACCTTCCAAACTTTACAGAAGCTCTCCTAAAGTGACAGTATTCCGAATAAACAGATAATTTTTATTATATTTGTACCCGAAGATGCACTAACGAGGGTACGTTCTGGGAGGAGCATCGCATTATGGGCTCCCGCTTTGCTTGCTTATAGTGTGGTTAGGCACCTATCATACCCTAAAACTGTAGGTGCCAATGCAGCCTCGTTTTTGAAATACTGCCTGTTAAAGTTTCGGCAGCTCTTTATATACAGAAAAGTTTCACTGTTGTGCAAGTGAGCGAGTAGCCGAGTGACATGCCGGCACGGTAGCTCAGCGTGTTCGGTCAGAGTGTTAGCTACCCTCTGTAATAAAAAAACTGCGTTAATCGGTCAACAACGAACTTAAACGGATGTCTTACGACGTCCGCCCCAAGCAGATGCAACGAACGAAACCGAACAAAATGAGATTTAAAAAAAAAAGTGACAAGGGGGCGAGAGTCCCGTCTAGGCGACCCTGGTTCGACACCCGTATATGCTACTTTCGTCTGCTTTTCTTTTCAAATGCCTTTTTTATTTTATAATTAATCATCAAAATTTGAGATTCAATGTGTAATTTTCATTTACAGAGGCTTGTAATCCTTTTTAATCAATTCCTTGCAAAACTTTCCTGAGGAATTATAAATTAAAACAAGCATTTGAAAAAACAGAAAGAAAACAAAAGTAGCATAGAGGGTTCTCGAACCAGGGTCGCTCTCTTGCCACAAGAGTGAAACTTTTCTGTATATAAAGAGCTGCCCAAACTTTAACAGGCTATATTTCAAAAACGAGGCCGCATTGGCACCTATAATTTTAGGGTGTGATAGGTGCCTACCCACACTATGAGCAGGCGAAGTGGGAGCTCATAACTCGAAGCTCCTCCCAGAAGGTCCCCTCGTAAGTGGTAATACACTAAACCAACTGTGATTTACTATCATTTCATCGTTTCATTTAATGTATAATCCTTTCAACCAGCAGAATTTTGAAAAAAGACCAAGCGGGGGTATCGAAACGTCAAGCATTGAAGCGATTGGAAGATGAATATGAGGCAGCTTAACGACACAGATGTCTTTAGCATAAAATGGCTCAAATGACTCTAAGCACTATGTGACTCAACTTCTGAGGTCATCAGCCCCTTAGAGGAGGCGGAGGAGATTAGTGTTTAACGTCCCGTCGACAACGAGGTCATTAGAGACGGAGCGCAAGCTCGGGTTAGGGAAGGATGGGGAAGGAAATCGGCAGTGCCCTTTCAAAGGAACCATCCCGGCATTTACCTGAAGCGATTTAGGGAAATCACGGAAAATCCAAATCAGGATGGCCAGAGACGGGATTGAACCGTCGTCCTCCCGAATGCGAGTCTAGTGTGCTAACCACTGCGCCACCTCGCTCGGTTCAGCCCCTTAGAACTTTGAACTACTTAACCCTAACTAACCTAAAGACATCACACACATCCATGCCCGAGGCAGGATTCGAACCTGCGACCGTAGCGGTCTCGCGGTTCCAGACTGTAGCGCCTAGAACCGCACGGCCTTACCATAAAAGGTTTTGAGTAACGTTGGTGCTGAGTGAAGGGCATGTTCAGAGGCTAGTATATGAATTATGATTGTCTGTTGCACTACATCGAGCGTTAATTCAAAACTGACACTGCCATAGCATCTAAATCCTCGGTATACGAGATGCAGAGGATATTTGCCGTGGCGAGTGCATTCGTGTGTCAGCTGTGCTTGCACGCTGCTGCTGCTGCTGCTGTCCCCGCGGCCTACTTTCTCGCTGACGGTCATTAGTCATTCATTCCGCCCCGCTCCACTTGGCGTGTTTCCACGGTGCGCCTCGGACACGTCTAATTACGATGCTTTCAGACTCGCCTCGCGGGACGTCACAGCCGTAGCCGGTGTGTCGTCTCTCTCTTGTGCACTGTCCACCGTACCGTGCGATGGAAAGCAGCCTCTCTGCAAATAACATTAGCGTACTCGTACACACACACACACACACACACACACACACACACACACAGCACCATGGACATTTTGTACAACACAAAACACCATGCGGTAGCTTATCAGCTACAGCATGCAGCGGAAACGCCGAGACTCAGTAGATGACAAAAGCATTCGATATGATTCAGGTCGCTGTAATGCTTCGGAATAAAGTATTACAAACGTGAATTTAACTAAGAGGGTTGGAACTTAAATAGTGGCAACTATTTATTCACAACCGAAAAGAACGAGTTACATGTTTGCATCTGTTACTGTCCTTCAAAGTAGTCACGAGCGCTGTGTAGAACCCGTTGCCAGCGATGTGGAAGGCCTGTTCTGTAGGTGGTGCGAATGGAGCGGTCTACTGCCTGTCGGAGCTCTGGAAAAGCTCTGAAGCGAATGCGACGAAGTGGTTCCTTCATCTTCGAAATCAAATCAAAGTCACAAGGACTTAAACCCGGGGAGTATGGTGGGTGGTACAATACTGCCAGTCCCGTCGACCGAAGAGAGCAGCCACATATTGCGATGTATGTGCCCGCGCATTGTCGTGCAAAATGATGGGTGGGTTGTGCAGAAAGTGTAGCCACTTCTTTCTCAAAGCTGGTCGCAGGTGATGCTCCAAAAACGAACAGTAATACTGTGCATTGACGGTCTGCCGTGGAGGAACGTAATGCGTTAGGATAACACCATCACATTCGTACACGAGATCACCATAACTTTAGATCGCTCCATTCGCACCATCAACAGAACAGGCTCCGCTAACGGTGTACCATGCGCCGCGCGGGATTAGCCGAGCGGTCTATGAGGCTGCAGTCATGGACTGTGCGGCTGGTCCCGGTAGAGGTTCGAGTCCTGCCTCGGGCATGACTACACCTTCCACATCGCTGACAACAGGTTCTACACAACGCTGGTGACTACTTTGAAGGAAAGTAACAAGTGCAAACATGAACCTCTTTTGCATCGGTTGTGAATAAATAGTTGCCGTTATTTGAGTTCCAACCATCATACTATAAAGTCATGCGTGATCTGTATAACTTTGGGCCTCTTTAAATAATTCCTAATCAAAAAAACAAGCGCCTGTTTTCTATTATTGCTCGAGGGAATGCTGTAGGATGTGCCCTGGATGGGTCGTGATATGAATTTGAGGTATTCAAAGCTTAAATACAATTCTGGATAAAATGAACATTTATAGACTACGATATATTTATTAAAACATCTGGGAACATGATAAAATCTTAAGAGTTGCTACTGAGTAGTTTCTGATCCGGGACTAATCAAGGATTGGTTAACAATACGCGCAGTTAACACTCACATGCAGCTAATGAGGTTTCCACAGAGAGAAAATAAAATAACAAAGGCGCTCCACCATGACCATACGAACCTGGCAAAGAGATTGTGCTCCCTCGATTTTAACACGCAGAACGCATATGTAAAGTTACCGTTGAAATACACAAACGAAGATCAAAACATGATCTAAAAAACGCGTTTAATTTAAACTCACCATATAAAAGGGAGATTATGGAAGCTATAACACAAAAAGCTCTTATTCTAGAATACTAGCGCTTGGTGGTTACGAACAAAGGTATGTACTGGACGAATAGAAGTTTCAGGATAAACAGATTGTAATTCTGCTGAATTTATCGCAAAGGTAACAAGATGTGACAACTGAAGACCCTGAAAAATGAACACTAACATGTGGAGGTAAACAAAGGCATGTACTGAACAACGGAAGCGAAGGATGAAAACGGACTGAAAAATCAGTGACATAATCACAGTGGTATCATATAATGCACACGGATTCGAGGTTAGAAAAATGAGAAACTTATTGAATTGTACCGTTACCTATTTCTTCATACTTCCGCGTGTTCATCTGACCAGCTGACGCAAATTATAGCCTACAAAATCACCTACATTTCGAAGCACTTAACACTCACGATATTAGAATAAAATTCACAAGCCGCGACATTGTCGTGAATAAAACAGTGACCCGAATATAGAATGAATTTCCTTTACTTTACGTCTATGGTCACAAACTTTTTGTCAACAGATTACTGGTTTCGGTCTATAACGACCATCTTCACTTCCGTTTTATAAAAACAGTGTCCTAATGTACTTCAACCATAGTGGCAACGCCAAATCTTAAACGCAAAATCAGCACCAGCATCGTCAAACATATTTAAATAGTCGGCCAGGGTGACCGAGCGATTCTCGGCGCTACAGTCTGGAACCGCGCGACAGCTACGGTCGCAGGTTCGAATCCTCCCTCGGGAATGGATGTGTATGATGTGCTTAGGTTAGTTAGCTTTAATTAGTTCCAAGTCTAGGGGACTGATGACCTCAGATGTTAAGTCCCATAGTGCTCAGAGCCATTTGAACCATTTTCGAATTAACAGGACTATAAGCTGTAGGAGAAAAGCGTTAAGGCTTCAGCTAGACCGAAAGCTTATACAAATATAGACGTTAACTAAAGTATAGAGGGAAAGCTCATTCGAACAATGGATCTAACAAAACTCCCATCTGATAGTGAAGAGCTCCCCTAACGAAACCGGATAGTATGCCTCCAACGGAAGTGACTGGAGACACAAAAAGTTCGCCCAAGGCCAAGACAAACCTCTTTGCTACCCACCAAGCATCTACTAAAGTTGGCCACACTGTCGCAGTAGCAGACTACTATAACTCCCACGTCTATGCGCATAGAATATGTAACTCCATACACACATTCATTCGTTTTATTATTACAGAAGGGAAAGTAAAGGACAAGTACAGTAGAATGTGGCACTGAGACATTGTAAACACGTGTATGGGACTCCCAGAAGTAACAAAACTTAACAGACCTAGCACAATCGCATCTGAGTCGGACAATATATAGATTAAGTTTAATATAAATTATGTAAGATACGTGAACTGCGGCTGATACGAACACTTCCAGCTACTCTTTCTTTTTATTCCTGAGGAACTTGACTAACTACGCCGCAAAGTGAAGTATCAGATATACTGAGAAATTACTTTAAATAAAATCTCATGAAGAGGCTCACGTGGACATCCTTCGCCATTTGTCCTCTCATTTAGTCAAATTAAATGTAGACCACCTCATTAGCTATTCGATTAACAATATTATTTAATTATTTATTTTATTTTAATTTTTCCAGGAATCATCTGACGATGCAATATATGTCATCGTAATACACTAAAACTAAATAGCTGAAATATGTGTGTGTATATACACACATAGAATGTAATGGATATTTTTATGGGATTAGAATAAATGGCTAGCCGTGGCCGTGCTGAAGGGACCGTTCCAGGTTTACTTGACACAACTCAGGAAAGCCACTGAAAACATAAATCAGCAATGCTGAACAGTGCAAACTGCATTCTCTCGAATATGAGGTTAGTCCCGTAACAACTGCACTGCCTCATTCGTTTATTCCCCATTCTACAGTTCTAATCCACTCGTACGCAATTAACGCCAGGTAATTCGCAATACAAAAAATAATTTGCACTGTTTCTTCGAATCTCTCCACATCTCCATGTTCTCCCTGTAGCCCATTTGGATACCTGAGCCAGAATCATCCCTCCTATTTCGTAATAATCGTTGTACTCGAGTTATATTTCACGCGAAATATTTAGGTCCCTGCGTGACAACCATAAAATAAGCTGAAACTACAGCTTCAGGTAACATTCTATATCATTGAATCAAAGATGCCACGCATAGGTGGACCTACACGGAGAAAAGTTTTATCGGCGCTGAATTTCTAACTAAGGCTCAATATCGAAGACCTTGATTAGAATAGCTGAAGATTAAGACAAATATTCCACGACATGCGCTAAATTTCTTTGAGAAACTGCTGCAGCTATAAGAAGAGCAGAGAGGAAGTAGTTACTGGCCTTTATTTAACTGGTATATGTGTGATCAGTGCTTAAAAAGCTTCATTGGCAGTTGGTTGTAAGAACAAACTGGTGCTAGGTACCAAACATCACATTAATAGACCGAGCGAGGTGGCGCAGTGGTTAGCACACTGGACTCGCATTCGGGAGGACGACGGTTCAATCCCGTCTCCAGCCATCCTGATTTAGGTTTTCCGTGATTTCCCTAAATCGTTTCAGGCAAATGCCGGGATGGTTCCTCTGAAAGTGCACGGCCGATTTCCTTCCCAATCCTTCCCTAACCCGAGCTTGCGCTCCGTCTCTAATGACCTCGTTGTCGACGGGACGTTAAACACTAAGCACCACCACCACCATCACATTAATAATACTGCACAGTGGAACATAAACTACAGCAGATTCAATGGCACGCCTCCCATCGGTCTACATATGAGCGACTTCTTCTGGTTGCTCAACACACGGGCAACGAAACTGAAAAATGTGGAGGGGAAACGGTACATGAACCGACCGATACTTGTGGTCTGTTCATCTTTCGGCTGCGGTCGTACGAAGGAGGTGTTGCATCAGGCGTGGATCACTTGGCATCTCCACTCTTGCTCAGGTCGCTCATATGTCGAGCATTACATCACAGGGTTAATTGGTTGTCTGCATGTTCCAGCGCAGCAAACAAACAGAAAGGGTTGCGTCACACCTTTACTATGCAGATGACGAGTAGATGGAAAGGAACGTATGCAAGGTTGGCCTCTGTTCTCTCGGGATAGCGTGCTCGTTTTGTATAACGGTGATCGACGGTTTTAGTCGTGCTGTGGTTAGGACTCTCATCTATAAATAAGTTCCTTTGAACTTCCAGCAAACGAACAAATAGAATGATACGTGAATGGCCAGAAACACGATACCAGTGAAACTTGGTTTTAGTGGAGGCGGTAGATGTTAATGGTGAATAACCGACTCCATCTGTGTAATAACTGCGTTTGTACGGCTTATTAAGCCGGTTGTGTGTTGTGCGCTTGTTTAGAATGCAGATACTAAAATATTCGACGTCAGTCTGTGAGATTGAGATCCACGCCTGTTGCACCTGGTCGGTCAGTTCAGGGACGGTTAATGCCGGTTGTGGATGACGCTGGAGTTGTCGTCTAATGATGTCCCATACTCACTGGTGACAGATCTGATGATCGAGCAGGCCAAGGCAACATGTCGACTCTCAGTAGAACATGGTGGGCTACAACAGCGGCTCGAATCCTGCCTCGGGCATGGATGTGTGTGATGTCCTTAGGTTAGTTAGGTTTAAGTAGTTCTAAGTTCTAGGGGACTGATGACCTCAGCAGTTATGTCCCATAGTGCTCAGAGCCATTTGAACAACAGCGGTAAGCGGGCGAGCGTTATTCTGCTGGAAAACCACCCCGTGGAATGTTGTTCATAAATAGCACCACGACAATTCTAATCAAGAGACTGACGTACAGTTTTGCAGTCAGGGTGCGTGAGTTAACCGCGAGAGCGCCCTTGCTGTCATGCGAAATCAAACCCCAGACCATAACTTCAGGCGTGCATCCAGTGTGTCTAGTACACAGACATATTGGTTGCAGGACATCAACTGGCCTCCTTGTAACTAAAACAAGGCTATCACTCGTACGTGTTCCATCAGAGAAAGCACCAGACCTCCACCCTGCCTTCCAATAATCTCCCACTTGACACCACTGAAGTCGCATAGAGCGATGGTTTGGGTTAGTAGAACACGCTCAACGGGACGTCTGACTCGGAGCTGCCCTCGAAGTAACTGATTTGTAACAGTTAGTTGTGTAAGCCTGGTGCCAATTGCTGCTGCAGGCGCAGCACAGTACGCCTCAGCTATATGCTGAACAGGACGGTCTTCCCCCTCTGCAGTAGCGCGTGGCCGTCTGGAGCCTGGTCTTCTTGCGATCATATAGTCTGTCGGTAAACTGAAGAGCGAGCGAGTCCCCACTCTGCCTACCCTGCTACATCACAGGGCCCTCCTACAGGCTGTTCCACAATGTAGTACCGACCCTGCCACGGCGTGCACTTTAAATCTGTAGCGACGCCGTGTACAGATTCGTCCCGGCAGCGTTTACTTTTAGACAAATACGTTCAGAGTACAAGGAAAACAAAAGACGACAGAATCTTCGGAACAAAACATTATAGAGTAAATAATATTAACATAAGAACGGAAGTCAGGATTCTACTATAAACATAGAACGGAATGCCTATTCATGTGAACGTATGTTCCTCTATTCGTAAGACGAACCAGATATAGTGCAATGAATCTGTAGAATTTAAGGCTTGTGTTTCTACTAAAATATAGAAGTTTTCTTTGAAGGGCTGCATTGAAACTTAACAATTCTTGCAACACGAAGAATGTTTAAAAAATAACCAGAAATTTATAGTTCCGTGTGTTGTATTAGTTCGATTCGCACTGCTTTTTTGTCACTGTCTTCGTAAACATGTCTGAAACGTATCTGTGCAATGTTTTGCATATTGCGTATTTACCCTGTTGTCAGCTGTCAAAAAGGTTATATGTGTTTTGGTAGCATCAACTATTATTTGTTTTGTATAAAAATAGATTAGATAATCTGTACTTAATTTGGTTATAAGAATGGAATAAAGTGTATCAAATTTTTAGGATTGTTAAATATTGCTTTTGATGAGTCTCTTATGAGTAAACCAAGAGCATACAAGTGGTATAAACATTTCAAAGCAGGCCTTAACAGACGGCAGTATTACAAGAATGGATGAGATTAAAAATCTTTTGTTCCAGTATTGAGCACTACAATCCTATTGCTTCCGCTATCATTGTCCATAACTCCATCAACGCCTGGGCCCTGCCAATATTTTCTGTAAATAATGTTGTTGTCCATAGAAGTTTCATCAATAAAAAAGAATTTCTGTCTACCTCCCTTAATTTCCTTACTTGGATCACGTACTAACATCGCCAGTCAATTATATCCGTTCTTTCTATCACAATCTTTCGTTTACGTACAGATCTTTTCCAGGTAAATCCCATTTCACGCAAGTCTTGTGTAAAACATCTTTCTGCCAAGGAAAATGTATTTTTTGTTTCTCGGCAGTAAATAATTTCCATAATGTGGGTACTATTTCTTGGTTTATGTAAAAGTCCTCCATCGTTTGTCGAATGCGGCGATTCAAGTAAACCATGAGACTTGTTTTCTCGTTCCTTGCTTATGCGTTCTGTTGTGGGAGGCTGACGCTTGCATAAACTGCAGCCCTTTGATGGGGACTGATAATATTAGCCAATAGTTCCTTTTGTGTCGCCTCCTTAACACACGCTGTAATAACGTTAGAGACGATCGAACGCTAGTTACTCCACAAATACCTCCTCTTCTTCGTATTCTGCACATTCTCTTGCAATGCAGGGCGATTATCTATCACTTCCGGTTACTGAAGTATATCAGTGAGTATAGATCCCACGAACAGAAACGACGTATATCACTGCACGCCGATCTACACCGCTGGACGGGTAACGGGCAACAGATTTTGGGTGACCCTGTAGGCCAGTGGTAGGGTTCTTCCGGGAAAGGCCACTTCCCCCACCAAAAGCGCTGCTCGCTCTTGAGTTTACAGACTGTCTATACCTTCCCGTGACCATCGCTGTCAGCAGTCATGTACAATGGCTACATTCCTGCCAAGCCGTTCTGCAATACCGAGGAAGAAACTTCCAGGTTCTCGTAGCCCTATTACACGACCTCGTTCAAACTCGGTAAGCTGCTGATAATAGCATCTTCGTCGTCTTAAAGCCATTCTTGACTGACATCAACTCACTACGTTCGCTCTCAAACGTAACTAACTCTCGCGGCCGTTACAGCGCGTATTAAAAGCAAACTTGATTTGCGTCCTCAAAGTGGCGCAGATTGTTAATGGTTCAAATGGCTCTGAGCACTATGGGACTTAACTTCTGAGGTCATCAGTCCCCTAGAACTTAGAACTACTTAAACCTAACTAACCTAAGGACATCACCCACAACCATGCTCGAGGCAGGATTCGAACCTGCGACCGTAGCGGTCGCGCGGTTCTAGACTGTAGCGCCTAGAACCGCTCGGCCACTCTGGCCGGCGCAGAGTGTGAATAGACGTCGTGTTTCAGATGTTGAAACCCGTCTACCAACTTTCGCTTTCTCGCACATCTCCTTCTTGGTGTTGGAATTTTTTTCCCATCAGTGTATTTGCTACCTCAGTTTCGGCAGTTAAGAAATCTCTAGCTAAATTCAAAGGTTCTAAACATTCATGGTGGTGTCTGTTTGTTCTACATCGTGTCTCCCTACCACTTTCGCGCAACGACGTTCTGAGCGTGTTTTTTAGGGAATTGACTTGTTTGAACCTGGGACCTGTTGCTGGTAAGGAGACGCCAGACCACACATGACATGTAGAATTCAGAAGAGTTCATTGAGATTAGCGATGATATAACCAAATACTAAATGATCTCAGCGTCAGCTCCACTGCACTCCCTGTAAAAGAATCTTAATACTAACTAAATCTAGTGGAAGTGGTTCAAGGCTTTCCTATTTTTAGTTAGCTCGTAAAATAACGTCGTAAAAGCAGTTAAGTTTACCATTGGAAATTTTATTCTACTCACAAAACATTGTTTATAAATTGCGCTATTGATAAAATTAAGTGTTTTAATACAGGATGGTAAAAACCAACTGCTTTCATCAAAAATGTGAACGAATATTCACTCAATGGGTTTCCAAGTTCTACAAAGGATCGAAGGATGACCTATGCCATATCACGTCTATAATCTAGGTTTAAGTTAAGTTTCACAAAAGAGAAAACTATCAAAATGGTCTACAGTGACCCTCAATTATCTTTAATTACTTTTCTAACTTGTTGTAAATTACAGTGGCTGATGTGGCTTCTCAATAAAAATATAAAAGAAAAATCGTCTCGTTTCAGATCTGTTCTTAAAGTGGCAAATGTGAACACCATGAGTTTTAATTAACGATCGACACTAATATTACGCAAAAAGGGGGTGTAACAGATGAGACTTCTGCAGTTCTGAGTGAAGCCTTATGCGCTCAAAAATGCGGCATCTCGTGCGTTCATTACCTTGTCGGTATTTAGGCAGCGTCAGGGCACCGGCGGGCAGTTCAGCTCCGCTCACCTCGCCATCTCGGAAGCCTCTCTAACTTCTCCTTACTACAATTTACCGAAGTTGATTTAAAAAAAACTATCTGACTGTGTTTTCCTCTGACCAATCAGGGTCTCAATGTTAACCTTAAGCTCCGCCTACAAAAATTCTGTCTATCCAATGAGAAACGTTATACTTTTCGTGGTGGGGCAATGTTTTTAAAGTTTGCAACGTAACAGAGACGCTAAAAAGTCTCACGCTAAAACCTGCAGCTGGTGTGGTCCTTTTAGCGTTATCGTAAGATCTATACTGTTCTTCTGGAGGGCTCTATCTTTTAACATGGGCTGAGGGGTGGTCCTTGACGTACCTGAGGCGCGAAACAGTCTCACACTAAAACGTGCGGGTGGTGAGCCCTAGTGGTTAGCTGGCGACGTGGGTGTCCAGTCCATCCCTTATCGTAGGGCCTTCTAGCTTAACACGGTTCTGCTCTCTGCTTCTGTTCTCGTTTCTCCCCTTGGAACAGCGTCGGTCTCACGGTGGGAAGGTACGACATGCACTTAGGCATTCTTGTGTTAATCTGTGGTATTCCATTTGCTCACTCGTTACTCGTATTACTTTGGTTAATTTAATGTCACGATTTATTCCGAGCTATGTGACATACTACTGGATTTGCTTATCATGCCAGGGATTTCATGGAAGGTGTTGGATTTGCCTGACACCTTACAAGGTAGTTGAATTGGATACTAATTTTACTAAATTAAAATATTCAATAGAAGTTATGATACATTTTATTCTTCATTAAAAACAAGATGTGTTTACGTTGGACACCATGTTTGTAATACACTTACTTCGTTTCTAAAATTTCACTGTGTATCGGGCGATGAAATGTTAATAGTTAGAAACGGCATGAAACCTTCATTGCTAGGTGGTCCGTTCCATGTTAATTTGCACCTGATTGTTTTCCCCACCATTCATAGTGTGCCATTTGACCCACTATTACAACTGCAAGTCCTTAGTATCTCGGTCTAACCATAGATGGCAGGAGAGTCTCTGCCCATTTTTCCAACAGCGGTCATGAGGTGAGTGGACAACATGCGGTGTGATCAAGGACAGCGCTGGACAACGTGGTTTCTGCGAAAGAACGCCATAAATACTGTGGATATTGACAAGTTGTTGGTGGCAGTGTGCGGTAAGTGATCTTGCAATATGACTGCTCGTTCCCATACAAGTCGGAAAGCAATGGCTATCATCAATGAAGTGGAGTTTAAAACCCACCTTCTTCTCCAGTTGGTAGTTCTGAAAACACTTTCCTTAAGTCTGTGGTACCCACCACAGGACAGTTGCTCGCAGTTCCTGGAAGTTTACAAATTGGTGTCTGCGCGGAGGTTTCTTCTTAGGAGCTTTTGGTCTGGCCGTGATTCTGCATGGTTAGCCGAAGATGTTAAGGCGACCGCTCGCATAAAGCTGGAAATCCGGTTTCGAGTGCCGGTCTGGCACAAATATTCAGTGCCATCATTCCAATATACAGCCTATCGTGGTTCATTTTCGCAATTGCAAATACATTTCCTGTATTTCTTGACGGCTGCAGTCGCTGCAGTGTTGTTCCTTCAGACATATATGCATGTCTAAAGAAACATTGCATCACGTTTCTTAATAACACACGAACTGCTATTTCGTATTTTTCTCCATTACCAGGGTCTTGACTCTCAATAGGTACGTGCTTCCTGGATGGGAATGTACGAGACATACTAGTACAGGTAGTGACACATGGACGACGACATATGGAAGTTTGTATCTGGCCGCGATTCGCGCACGGATAGCCGAATCGATGAGGCGACTGCCCACGCTAAGTGGAAAATCCCGCTCGAGCCCCAGTCTGGCACAAATTTTCACAGTTGTCGTTCCAATACGCAGCCGATTGTGGCTGTTACTCGCAGTTGTGAATACGATTCATGTGTTTCTTCACAGCCCTGAATAGGAGGTAATCAGAAGCAGCCAAATCACAGATGTGGTGGGTCTGGCAGTACTTGTAACCCAAGCGATGACAGCCGTGGTTGTCCGACTATATGTGGACGTGCATTGTCGTGTTGGAAGGGCACTTTCTGTGACCGTGCACACTCTCCGAACTCTACCACCAATCGACAGAGAATAGCTGCAGTATTTACACCTTCCTTCTGCAGAACCAACGTCGTCCAGCGCCGTCCTTAATTACTACACTCCGTGTTGCGGTTGGACCTAAGTGCTACAGACTTGCAATTATAATGATGGGTCAAATGGCGCACTGTGAATGACAGGAAAAAATTAAGTGCAAATTAATATGGAACGAGAGTTGCTCTGAACGAGTGAATAATTTTCAATTTTCCTACCTCAGGATTCGCTGCAGAAAGTAGAAATGCACTCTTCCGAAATGCAAAGTGAAGGAAGATATTTCCAACAAGGCAACACCATTTGGAGCGTGGATGTCTGTTGATTCAAGTTGTTAGTTGGCGCTCCCCCGCAAATGACTGCCACGTTAGGGATGACTAGAGCACCCCATCGCTGGCCATTAGCGGGAGCCGCTCGTACAGGGCCGTGACTGGCAACTGGCGACCAGCAAGTGTGCCGCGGCCCCAAATTAAATGAAGCCGCCTCCTCCGCCCTCTGTTTTAACGAGGCCCTTCACACAACCGTCGGTTGCGCAGCTTTTTCGCAGAGTTTCGTGAAACAATTTGTGCTTTTTCAGGCAGTCCTTCTGATTACGCAGACAGTGACTTGCAGCAGACCGCACGTCGCTATTGATGCCAGTAAAACTGGAGATGGTGATAACGGTGTTACATGTTGTATTCGAACCGATATTGGTTGATTGTTACTTTCGCTCACATGCTCTTCCTACATCTATACGCTATGTGGCTCAGCGTATGCTGTGTACCACCGTCGCTATCCCCTTCCGTGTTCAAGTAGCGAGTGTTTCGCAGCGAGAATGACTGACTGCAATTTGCAAGCCTCGAAAGTAGGAGGAAGGACTGTTTCAGCTGATGATGTCGTCGGCATTGCGGCCGTTGGCTTTGCGACTCGTGACGTCAACGTGGTGTTTCGACCACAAATATTTCAGCTGTATGTTTCTTATACTGAAAATGGTGGTCTAATTACACGGATGTAGACATTGAAGAGTTCCATTATAAACAAAAAAGAAAGTTACACACTGCGATATTCCCGGAGCATTTCCGCACATTGATGTGGTAACATGCCACTAATCGTACAGAATTAAAATATGTGCTCTGTACAGCCCCGTGTAATACACGACTTTAAAAAAATTCAAGAGGCGATAATTTACAACTTTCAGATACTTGTTCATAATCATGATGTGATTCAGAACACAACTGTAAATTAACAATCTTTATTGACACAACTAGTTGATTGAATTACAGAACATCTTCATCTGTGGAAAGTATACTTTTGCACCGTGTATCATGTTTCAAAGCATGATATACGTACATCATGAATGGTATCTACTGTACTGTGTCACATACAGGAGCTGAAAAAAAAATTATTTGCTTCAACATAAATGCGAATGCTAGCAAAATCTGCACGCTGCACAGTTGTACACACATCAAAAAGAGTTTTGCATCACCTCGGTTCCGAGAATTCCAGAAGCTGTACAGAAAATTGGAATAGAAATCAATATAAACATCAAATCCGCCGATTTTATTGCTCATGAAAACCACAAATTGCATGTTGTACAACCAAACAGCGAGAGCTTCAGAGGTGGCGGTCCGGACTGCTGTACACACCGGTACACCCAGTAGCACGTCCTCTTGCATTGTTGCTTGCCTGTATTCGTCGTGGCATACTATCCACAAGTTCATCAAGGCACTGTTGGTCCAGATTGTCCCACAACTTAACGGGGATTCGGCGTAGATCCCTCATATTGGTAGGTGGCTCACGTCGTCCATAAAGAGCCTTTTTCAGTCTATCCCCGGCATGTTGGATAGGGCTCATGTCTGGAGGACATTCTGGCCACTGTAATCGAGCGATGTAGTAACCTGAAGGAAGTGATTCACAAGATTTGCACGATGGGGGAGCAAATTGTCGTCCATGAAGGCGAATGCCTCGCCAATATGCTGCCGATGCGGTTGCACTATCGGTCGTAGGATGGCGTTAACGTATCGTACAGCCGCACAGCGCCTTCCATGGCAACCTGCGGCGTACGTCGGCCCCACATAATGCCACCTCAAAACACCAGGGAACCTCCACCTTGCTGCACTCGTTGGACAGCGTGTCTAAGGCGTTCAGCCTGACTGGGTTGCCTCCAAACACGTCTCCGACGATTGTCTGGTTGAAGAAATATACGACACTCATCGGTGAAGAGAACGTGATGCCAGTCCTGGGCGGTCCACTCGGTATGTTATTGGGTAATCTGTACCGTGCTGCATGGTATCGTGGTTGCAAAGATGGACCTCGCCATGGAAGTCGGGAGTGAAGTTGCGCATCAGGCAACCTATTGCTCACAGTTTGTGTCGTAACACGACGTCCTGTGGCTGCACGAAAAGCATTAGTCAACACGGTGACGTTGCTGTCAGGGTTCCTCCGAGCCATAATCCGTAGGTAACGGTCATCCACTGCAGTAGTAGCCCATGGGCGACCTGACCGAAGCGTGTCATTGACAGGTCCTGTCTCTCTGTATCTCCTCCATGTCCGAACAACATCGCTTTCGTTCACTCCGAGACGCCTGGACACTTTCCTTGTTCAGAGCCCTTCCTGGCACAAAGTAACAATGCGGACGCAATCGAACCGCGGTATTGACCCCCTAGGCATGGTTGAACTACAGACAACACGAGGCGTATACCTTCTTCCTGGTGGAATAACTGGAACTGTTCGGCTGTCTAACAGGCGCTGCATGGTTGTTTACGTCTTTGGGCGAGTTTAGTGACATCTCTGAACAATCGAAGGGACTGTGTCTCTGATACAATATCCACAGTAAAAGTCTATTTTCAGGAGTTCTGGGAACCGGTTTAAGTGTGTATTTGACTTGGAACGGCACTTGTGCAAGGTCCTCAGTATGTTGCAAGTATCAGTTGTGGTCAGAACAACGTTCTGTGTAGTTGTGTGTTATGAGGGAGGTAAGTGAATTCGAATGTGGGCAAATTGTTGGTGCTTTTATGGCGGGGATTTCCGTAACAAGGTACCCGAAGTGTTTGGCACTTCAAGAGGCAATGTGCCGAAATTTATACCGCATGTAGAGGGAAAGAGGAAAAACATCATCCGTTAATTCAGGAGACGGACGAAGTTGGTGCGTAATCGTGACAGACGATCGTAGAAGCGGATTGTGACGAAAAATAAGACGACGACAGCAGCAAAAGTCACTGAAGAACTAAATGTCGTCCTCTTGAACTCAGCACCAAAACAACACGAAGGCAGCTCCATAAGCTGGAAATTCCAGGGCGAACTCGAATCCCAAAACAACTCACCAGTGATGTAAATGCCCATAACAGGAAAATGGGCTGTCGAAGCTGTAATATCTGAACTGTGGGCAATGGAAGAATGTCATTTGGTCGGATGAGTCCTGCTTCACACTAACTTTTGTCCAAGTGTACGTCCCACGAGTGTAACATGACTGAGGTCCGATAATGATTTCGGCAGCTGTATCGTGGTATTCCTCATAGCCACTGTGCAAGGTCGCATTACTGCCATGGATCATGTGACAATTTTGGCTGATCAGCTTCATCTCGTTGTACAGTGTTTGTTCCACAATGATGATCCTGTGTTCCAAAACGATAGGGCCCCTGTTCACACAGCTCGCATCGTCTAGAAGTGGTTTCGTCAGCATGAGGATGATTTATCGCTTCCCCCTGGCCACCACAGTCGCCAGAGATAAAGATTATTGAGCCTTTATGATCTGATTTGGAGAGAAGAGTACGTGATCGCTATCCACCTCCATCACCGTTACCAGAGAGTGACTGGCGGTCACAGCCTCGACGTGGCCCACTCCCCTAGTAGTGTTTCGTTGTGATGAGAAGATGAGCGAAACGCGAGGCGAATGTCGCCCCCAAGCGATAGCCGGACGTACTCCTACCTCCCGGCCCTGCCAGATGCGCTACTCGTCTTGTTACCTGGACTTCTCAGTATTTTGCAGGAAGAACGATATACCATTCCCTTAAAAACGATAAAGGACCTGTATACATCCATTCTGAGTCGAAGCTTTTATGAATGCCAACGGTTTTCTTACACCCTATTAGGCATCGTAATTTGTAGTATTTTTGCACTTTCCATATTTTCGTCCACCGCCTGCGTAGGCGGGAAGATCCTTGCCGCAGTGGCTACCCCGGTTCCCGTGAGATCACCAAAGTTAAGCGCTGTCGGGCGTGGTCGGCACTTGAAAGGGTGACCATCCAGCCGCAATGCGCTGTTGCCATTTTTCGGTCTGCACTCAGCCTCGTGATGCCAATTGTGGAGCTACTCGACCGAATAGAAGCGGCTTCGGTCAACTTTGACTTCGTAGCAGCTGAGGAGAGCTCCGCCTACCATCCTAAGGAAACCATGGGTATAATTAATTTCATTAATTAACTATTTAACTGTTAGTTACATGGTGATTCCTTTAGTCGACGTTTTGACGACCCTGATTATTTTTTAAGAATTATGATTTTATTAATTTTATTGTTAGAAAATTGACGTCATTAGACACTTTCATTTTATTTAAAGATTGGTCTCTAGTATTTTCTAAAATTAATCCACAGGTCTGATGGTGGTTATGTAAAAATAACCGAAACCGGTTACCTATCTCATTGAGACATAAATGGTGTGATCAAGACTGAACTTTAGTCCAAATATTTAAATATCTCCACCCAAAAAAACTAAAGAAATCTAAATCCGGTTTAAATCGAGGAACCTGAAATACCATGGTACTGGCGAGCTACGACCGATGCACTAGTCGAAAATCCGAGCTACGTATGATGTTTGGTTTGTGGGGCGCTCAGCTGCGCGTCCATCAGCGCCCGTACGAAGCCCCAATTTTTTCACTGTCTAATTTTTACACAATCCAATCTAGCCACTGTCATTAATGATGATGATGATGGAGGGGGAGGGCGAGGACAACACAAATACCCAGTCCCCGGGCACAGCAAATCCCCAACCCGGCCAGGAATCGAACCCGGGACTCCGTGATCCAGAGGCCGCAACGCTAGACACTACACCACGAGCTACGGACAAATCTGTGCTACGCATTCCCGAACGGACACATGAAAGTGTGTCAGTGTTTCACGATGCATGTACCACACACGAGTCCTTTCACCGTAAGAAACATCATACAAATACCCGGTTAACTTGTATTATAAGAAATGAAAGTATGTGGCCATGTAGAGCAACGGTTCCCGAAGTGTTTTCCGCAGAACAACTGCTGCTGTGCAGGAAATGAATAAGTGCTCCGCCAAAAACTATTAGTTACATGGTGATTCCTTTAGTCGACGTTTTGACGACCCTGATTATTTTTTAAGCATTACGATTTTTGTGTTATTAGTTATGATTTTAAATTGAAGTAATCGCTGAATAAAAAGAGTTCTCTCATGTTCTAAAATTTTATTAAACATCAAAATAAACGAAGTATTACATCAAAATACGAGAAATATCAAAACATTCTTTCACAGGAATAGTCTGGTAACTCCTGATACAGAGAAAACCTCTGGTTTCTGCAACTATGTTTACTGGGATTCTTAGCTTGTTTCATTGTGCTCCACCCGCCCCTCTCGTTCGGATCCGTAATGGTCAAACATCTTGTATTCTTGTGTTGCAAGAATAATGAAATGGTCTTAGTCAGTGTGTAGTAATATGCGAATAAGCACGTATGTACGGGAACTGGTTCAAAATTAAAGACGGATCACGTATGAAATACCGTTGACGGTACTGACTGCTTGGCAACTGGTTGCTTGCAACAACAGGGATGTCGGAAATGCAGACACCGTACTCCGACTCGCAGTGCTGATCGGTTCGTGCATGCGCGGTAGCGCTAACTGATCTATAAGGAATGTGACCTCCGTATTGCTGATGACAATACAGATTGGCTCGCGCATGCTTAATAGCGTTAACTGATCTGTTGCGACTCTAACCTCAGTAGTGTTACTAGTAAGTATCTGTCTGTCTTTAGATGACGGTTAAAACGAATGTGACAGCCACAAACTGCAGAATTCGATCAGTAATTAGATATCCGATTACAGGAGGAGACAGTCAGCTGAAATTCATCATTCGCTGTGAAACACAATGGTAATGCGGGAAGGAAGAAGTGAGAGGACGTTGTCATGAGAATTTCGTTCAAATTTTCGCGATGAGGGAAGACGTTGTGGACGTGTTGTACAAGCTGGTCAGACAGAACATGCGAGAGAAAATCGTCGCATTAAAACAAGCCGTCTAGTTCCAAAAATTACTGCAAGCTAGCAGTAAAATTTTTCTTTCAAGACTTCGTTGTCTGCAAACTATTAGGAAGTATACTGAAGAGCCAAATAAACTGGTGCACCAGCCCAGTGTAGTGTAGGGCCCACACGAGCACGTGGAAGTGCTGCAACATGATGTGGCAACCTGATAACTGAAGTAATGACGGAGACAATTGACGCCATGCATCCAGCAGGGCAGTCCATAAATTCGTAAGAGTACGAGGAGGTGGAGATCTCTTCTGAATAGCTCGTAACAAGGCATCCCAGATTGCGCAATAATGTTCATGTCTGGGGAGTTCGGTGACCAGCGGAAGTGTTTAAACTGTGAAAAGTATTTATGAAGCCAGTCTGTAGCAATTCCGGGCGTGTGAGGTATCGCATTGTCCTCCTGGAATTGCCCAAGTCCGTCGGAATGCACAAGGGACATGAATGGATACAGGTGATCAGACAGGATGCTTACGTGACATCTGTCAGAATCGTATCGTGACATATCAGAGGTTCCATATCACTCCAATTGCACACGCCCCACGCTATTACAGAGTCTTCACCAGCCTGAATAGTCACCTGCTGACATGCAGGGTCCATGGATTCATGATGTTGTCTCGATCCACTCGATACAATTTGGAAACACACTCCTCCAACCAGGCAAAGTTTCCAGTCATCAACAGTTCAGTGTCGGTGTTGACGGGTCCAGACGACGTATTATGCTTTGTGTCGTACAGTCATCAAGGGTAGACGAGTGGGTCTTCGACTCCGAAAGCCCATATCGATGATATTTCGTTGAGTGGTTCGCACGCTTACACTTGTTGATGGCCCAGCATCACCAATTTGCAGGAGGGTTGAACTTCTGTCATGTTGAACGATTCTCTTCACTAGTTCTTGGTCGTACGGGAATATTCGCACCTCATCGCTACCTCGGAGATGCTGCGCCCCACCACTGGTACGCCGACTACAACACCACGTTCAAACTCACTTAATCTTGATAACCTGCCATTGCAGCAGCAGTAATCGATCTAAAACCTGCGCTAGACACTTGATGTATGTAGGCGTTGCCGACCGCAGCGCCGTATTCTGCCTTTTTAGGAATCTCTGTGTTTGAATACGCATGCCTTTACCAGTTTCTTTGGCTCTTCATTGTATGTAATTCGGCAGGCTTCCGTAGCTGTTGTCACTTAAGTTAAAATCTTCTGAAATGTTAGGCCGGTTCACATTTCTTGTAAACTGTCCCACGTCTCCAGCATAAGGTCGGGAAAACTGTCTTTCATAAGAGAACGGACTTAACATCTGTGGCCATCAGTCCCCTAGAACTTAGAACTACTTAAACCTAACTTACCTAAGGACATTACACATCCATACCCGAGGCAGGATTCGAACCTGCGACCATAGCGGTTGCGCGGTTCGCTACTTCGCGCCTAGAACCTCTCGGCCACCGCGGACGGCAAAGGCCCAACAATCCAGTATCAGAAAATAGATGCCCCATCAAAACAATCCGGTATTTTGAACTTCATCGTTATGTACAACAGTTCATTTTCACTCACGATCGCAGAGAATATTTTAACACTCAGAAAGTTTCGATATTTATATTGTCTTCAGACAGCTAAATCTGAATGTGACATAGAAGTAAAGTGTTTGATAACCAATGGAAAAATGCTCCAGTCTGAGCACAAAAAGTATATGTTCTTGTTTATTTAATAGACTCTGACCGAAAAGTGGGGTACCCCGTACCCCATTCTACCTTCCTTAGTACCTTAAATTTTTTTACCAAAAACAGTTGCGCATTTTTTAACATACAAGCTCACATCGAACTCCCACAAACTGCCTTAACTGTAAGGGCCCTACCGCACTGGGATGCTTCGGCAGGTCTGCTGGTAGAGATGCCAGACGGCAGAAGCGTGGGACGCAGTGGAGCCTCCCGCACCCGGCGTCTACCTGAGCGAGGCGGCTCTGCCGGCAGAGCGGCCGCCGTGAGGTTCTAACAAGCGATACCTGCCGCTCACCCATACCTAGTTTTATCCCACCGCGTGAGCTCTGCGGATACTTTCGACACCGAACCTTCTATCTACGAGATTCAGATGAAATAAGCAACTTGGGACACTCTGTCTCAGAACCATTCAAAACGCAAAGTGGAATAAAGAAAGTGTTTGCAATTACGAGGGTCATAAATAAAGCTCAGTTCGAAGAAGAAGCCTCTCCACGGTACAATCACGTTCAAACTACTTACAATAACGCACTTTCTGAGCTCTGGCTGTCTGGAGGCAATGATGATTTTTATTTATTTATTTATTTATTGTTATTAATCTTCTGATTGTTTTGACACGGCCCTACACGAATTCCTCTCCTGTACCAACCTCTTCATCTCGGAGTAGCACTTGCAACCCCATTTATTTGCTGGATGTATTCCAATCTTTGTCTTCCTCTACAGTTTTTGTCCTCTAGTGCCACGGAAACCATTCCCTCATGTCTTAAGAGATGACCCATCATCCTGTCCCTTCTCCTTATCAGTGTTTCCCACGTGTTGCTTTCCTCTCCGATTTTGCGCAGATCCTCCTCATTCTTTACATTACCAGTCCAACTAATTTTCAACATTCGTGTGTAGCACCACGTCTCAAATGCTTCGATTCTCTTCTCTTCCGGTTTTCCCACAGTCCATGTTTCACTACGATATAATGCTCTACTCCAGACGTACATTCTCAGAAATTCCTTCCTCAAATTGAGGCCGATATTTAATATTAATAGACTTCTCTTGGCCAGAAATGCCATTTTTGCCATTGCTGCTCTGCTTTTGATGTCCTCCTTGTTCCGTTCGTCATTGGTTATTTTACTGCCTAGATGGCAGAATTCCTTAACTCCGTCTACTTCGTGACCATCAATCCTGGATACGCTTTACAATCCAGTATCTGATTTCGGAATCTCTGTCTGACCATGATCAAATCTAACTGAAATCTTCCGGTATCACCCGGCCTTTTCCACGTATACCTTCTCCTCGTCTAATTCTTGAACAGAGTATTGGCTGTTACTAGCTGAAACTTGTTACAGAACTCAGTCTTCCTCCTCTCTCATTCCTTGTCCCAAGCCCATATTCTCCTGTAACTTTTTCTTCTACCACGTTCAAGCTTCTGATATTCCACGCCCCGACCCGTAGAACGTTATCCTTTCGTTGATTATCCAATCTTTTTCTCATGGTAACCTCTCCCTTGGCAGTCCCCTCCCGGAGATCCGAATGGCAGACTATTCCGGAATATTTTGCCAATGTAGAGATGATCATGACATTTCTTCATTTATAGGCCACATGTCCTCTGGATACACGTAACGTCTCTTTCATGCAGTGGTTTACAGTGCCTTCTGCATCCTCATGCCGTTGATAATTGGTGGTTCTTCCGCCTTTAGGGACAGTTTTCCACACGTAGGACAAGAGAGTGCGCTGAACCTCTGTTGGCTCCTTCGCCCTCTTTGACAAGGCCGTTGGCAGAATGAGGGTGACTTCTTATGCCGGAAGTCTTGGGGCACCAATGTTGATTATTAATCAAAATTTAAGCAGCGGTGGGATTCGAACACGGAAGACGTTTTTGATTATAAGTCAAAGACGATGATCCTAGACCACGGGATCACATCAATCATAGAAGCTACCCCTACGCTACGGGTTATTGAGCCTCAATTTCCTCATAGCCTGTCCCCGATGCTCCATTTCAACCATAAGAGCTTTACACCATAGAGAAAGCACGGTTACTATCCGGGCTATATACAGGGTGTTACAAAAGGGTATGGCCAAACTTTCAGGAAACATTCCTCACATACAAATAAAGAAAAGATGTTATGTGGACATATGTCCGGAAACGCTTAATTTCCATGTTAGAGCTCATTTTAGTTTCGTCCAGCAACGCTCAGTTTCATACGGGATACTCTACCTGTGCTGCTAGAACATGTGCCTTTCCAAGTACGACACAACATGTGGTTCATGCGCGATGGAGCTCCTGCACATTTCAGTCGAAGTGGTCGTACGCTTCTCAACAAAAGATTCGGTGACCGATGGATTGGTAGAGGCGGACCAATTCCATGGCCTCCACGCTCTCCTGACCTCAACCCTATTGACTTTCATTTATGGGGGCATTTGAAAGCTCTTGTCTACGCAACCCCGGTACCAAATGTAGAGACTCTTTGTGCTCGTATTGTGGATGGCTGTGATACAATACGCCATTCTCCAGGGCTGCATCAGCGCACCAGGGATTCCATGCGACGGAGGGTGGATGTATGTATCCTCGCTAACGGAGGACATTTTGAACATTTCCTGTAACAAAGTGTTTGAAGTCACGCTGGTACGTTCTGTTGCTGTGTGTTTCCATTCCATGATTAATGTGATTTGAAGAGAAGTAATAAAATGAGCTCTAACATGGAAAGTAAGCGTTTCCGGACACATGTCCACATAACATATTTTCTTTCTTTGTGTGTGAGGAATGTTTCCTGAAAGTTTGGTCGTACCTTTTTGTATCACCCTGTATACAAGTTTTCCTCGAAAGCTACTTCCAGACAGAAATAGCACAACTACTTCTCCTGCTGCAGCAGGTGATGCTTAGGGGCCAGATACATCAGACACGCTAAGATTATTTTAAGAAAAAAGATATGTAAACAAAGGAGAAAGGTTTCCGACTTTTTGTCTAAAGCTTTTGTGAATTTACTTTTAATTTATTATAATGTACTTTTCAAATAATAACCGAAGAACACTCGTAAGTACACTTTACTGTAAATACCAGTACAGACAACAAATAATTGGCTACAGAGTATACAGGTCACGAAAATCTTTTTCTATGGTGAGATTACTTTCTTTAAAACCGTGAGCTTTTTCGTTAGTTAATCTCGGGAGGTTTCTACTACCGCGTCAAATGAACAGAATTACATTCTTAGGATAAAAAAAGATGTAGCACTGAGATATATTAAATCATTATAACCCGGTAATATCACGATCAGCAATGAAGGTATGGACCGAGAAATTCTTTTTCTGTATTCCGTTTTTATTCCGAACTTGCACACATAGCTTGTAGCTCTTCTACTGAGGGCAGACTGAAGGCATTCCTCTGGCTTGGCTGTTGGTGTCTCGTACTGCCAGACCTGAGCACCGCCGGCAGAGCGGCCAGCAGACCCGCCGTGCAGTCCCCACTAATCCGTCGCTGTAGGTGCCTCATACCCACCCGCTGCCTGTTGTCCCTTCCCACTCATTCAGCCCAACTCACTATCTCTATGTGTCTCTGTTGCTGTTACTGTCTCCTGTCTCACAGCCTCAGTACCCTTCGTTCTGTCCCACTACTATAGTCCCCTCTCACTGTCACTGCTTCCCTCTTGCTCTCTCTCACTGCTAATATCTCATTCCTTCCTTCCTACTGCTGCTGTCTCTTCTCTCTCTCTCTCTCTCTCTCTCTCTCTCTCTCTCTCTCTCTCTCTCTCTCTCTCTTCCTCGTTGGCATTGTCATGTAGCATATCTTTCACACTGGCAATCAACCCACTAGCACTGTCTCCTTCACTCTTTTCCTAGAACTGTTCTGTCACTGTCAACTGCGTTCTGGACCACTGTTTCCCTCACTCTGACATTGTCTTCTCTGCCCTTTCTGTAACACAATGTGGCGGTACGTCACATAAATATTGGCATATTTATCGGTTGTAAACAGTGAACAATATTGTTCAGGGTGAACCAAAAATTACACACCTGGAAATGGAAAAAAGAACACATTGACACCGGTGTGTCAGACCCACCATACTTGCTCCGGACACTGCGAGAGGGCTGTACAAGCAATGATCACACGCAGGGCCCAGCGGACACACCAGGAACCGCGGTGTTGGCCGTCGAATGGCGCTAGCTGCGCAACATTTGTGCACCGCCGCCGTCGGTGTCAGCCAGTTTGCCGTGGCATACGGAGCTCCATCGCAGTCTTTAACACTGGTAGCATGCCGCGACAGCGTGGACGTGAACCGTACGTGCAGTTGACGGACTTTGAGCGAGGGCGTATAGTGGGCATGCGGGAGGCCGGGTGGACGTACCGCCGAATTGCTCAACACGTGGGGCGTGAGGTCTCCACAGTACATCGATGTTGTCGCCAGTGGTCGGCGGAAGGTGCACGTGCCCGTCGACCTGTGACCGGACCGCAGCGACGCACGGATGCACGCCAAGACCGTAGGATCCTACGCAGTGCCGTAGGGCACCGCACCGCCACTTCCCAGCAAATTAGGGACACTGTTGCTCCTGGGGTATCGGCGAGGACCATTCGCAACCGTCTCCATGAAGCTGGGCTACGGTCCCGCACACCGTTAGGCCGTCTTCCGCTCACGCCCCAACATCGTGCAGCCCGCCTCCTGTGGTGTCGCGACAGGCGTGAATGGAGGGACGAATGGAGACGTGTCGTCTTCAGCGATGAGAGTCGCTTCTGCCTTGGTGACAATGATGGTCGTATGCGTGTTTGGCGCCGTGCAGGTGAGCGCCACAATCAGGACTGCATACGACCGAGGCACACAGGGCCAACACCCGGCATCATGGTGTGGGGAGCGATCTCCTACACTGGCCGTACACCTCTGGTGATCGTCGAGGGGACAATGAATAGTGCACGGTACATCCAAACCGTCATCGAACCCATCGTTCTACCATTCCTAGACCGGCAAGGGAACTTGCTGTTCCAACAGGACAATGCACGTCCGCATGTATCCCGTGCCACCCAACGTGCTCTAGAAGGTGTAAGTCAACTACCCTGGCCAGCAAGATCTCCGGATCTGTCCCCCATTGAGCATGTTTGGGACTGGGTGAAGCGTCGTCTCACGCGGTCTGCACGTCCAGCACGAACGCTGGTCCAACTGAGGCGCCAGGTGGAAATGGCATGGCAAGCCGTTCCACAGGACTACATCCAGCATCTCTACGATCGTCTCCATGGGAGAATAGCAGCCTGCATAGCTGCGAAAGGTGGATATACACTGTACTAGTGCCGACATTGTGCATGCTGTGTTGCCTGTGTCTATGTGCCTGTGGTTCTGTCAGTGTGATCATGTGATGTATCTGACCCCAGGAATGTGTCAATAAAGTTTCCCCTTCCTGGGACAATAAATTCACGGTGTTCTTATTTCAATTTCCAGGAGTGTATTTGTATTTTATGAATGTAATTAGTATAAAAGATACAGTTAATGTTCTTGAAACAATTGATAAGCAGCGATAATTTAAAAGAAGCATCTTTATTTAAAACATGTCTGTGAAAATAAAAAAGGATCGTAAAGAGACGCGATTTTACGGCCGAGGAGTAAGGACGAACTTTATAGTACACACACTGTTTTGTTTCGCGATACGGAAGGCAGCCATTGAGAGGCTACACATATTTTATGTAAGTTATTCGGTATTCTGTTGAAATAAAATAATTATTGTTATCACAAAATGTCTTTGTAATAGTTGTCACCTCAAATAGTCGCAACGGCTAGTTATTTTTAATAAGCATTTTTTTCAGTAATTTGCCCTGCGGGAAGCTCATCTTCTGATGCAGCCTCTAGCCGGCCATTACGCGCCGAACTATTAATTTATTTTTCAAAATGTTAACAGTAACTGTAAATGCGAGAGATTTTGTTGTAGGAACCTTTCTAAATTGCAACAGATAATTAATTTACGTTAAAATTCATTTTTTAAATTATACAGATTCCATGAGTTCAGTAAGTTTTATCTTGGCCGCTCCACGGCAACAATGGAAATTCTCTCGAGCCTTGCTTTACAATCAAATTGACAAAACTACATTCAATTCAGTTAACGGCAACTATATTTTAGTCATCATATTCAAAATCTAAAGTTGGTACATGAATAACAGTGGCCCTTGAAAAACCAGTTTCATATTTACCTATGCACAAGAAAAGACATTATCACTGAGAGAAAGAATCATGCTCTAAAAAAAGAAAAATTTACCTGATATAATTTGGCAACGTAACAACAACCACTGTCTATTATCTTAAAGTATTTATTACATTTCAGTCTCTTTGCCACTGCCACTGTCTTCTTCTTCTCTCTCAGTATAAAAAAGCACACATGTGTTCGCATGCCGAACTTTTTGGGAATGTTTTTAAACGAGCTAACGAAGATAGAATGAAGCAGCTGCTACCCCACTTTTCAGTAGGACTCTTTTAACTGACAGGAGCATATTCGCATTTTTTATGTTCCGATAGGAGCATTTTTCCGCTATTTGTCTTCTTTCCCTTGCTGCAGCAGGGCTTGTAACTCATATGAAAAGAAATGTAATGGTGAGTAAAACTTACATAGTTCACTTACGTCAAATTGAAATAACGCAAAACTAATTTTACAGATCAGACCGGATATTGTGTGCAAAACAATTTTGCATGTGCTTCAGTACTACAACGTGGGATTCTCAGATGATAACGGAGATACTTTACAGCATATTTCTCCGTGCTAAGTCACTTTATAAACTACTTTTTCGCCTCGCGCCGAAATTTATGTGCGTATTTTACTTGTACAAGTAGGGCAACTTCCAACCTCTGTATCTCTTAAACGGATAAAGACACCAAGAAAACTTTCGAGGTTTTTTGAGATAGGGATCTTAGAAACATATCGTATTTCAGCCATTTGCTGTACATAGCCGTCTTGGAATCCTTCACTGGATTTCTCGTCCGCTGATGACGGCGAAAATATATGAAAAATGCTTTTTGTGGGATTTTCTGGGAACCGCCCATGAACTAATGGTGTCTCCGTAAGTCCCATCAAGCCCACCGTAGATCACATCAAATGCAAAAAGAACCAAGCGATTTGCTTTATTTGCCTAAGCAGGAGGAAGTGTGTAGTATTCATGCTTTGACCCTGTACTGTAGGAGAGGCGCCCTAAGACGATCCTTCTGTTGGGTATAGAAATGGTTCCTAACCCAAGGGCTATCCAAAACACTTGATTCTACCTTTTTATCATCAACTGAATCCCATTTTTATGCGCAGCGTTTTGGGACGTATTAGAAACGCATGTCGTCCCATGCGTACCAGTAACCGTAAGTAATCGATGACGCTCCGCCATCATAAGGCACTGTACATAACCGATTCACGTCGAAAATGTTTGAATGTAACTATTTGTGCTATTGCTTGTTGGTTGTTCGGAAGCGAGAGAGAGTCGTGTTACAACGTGCTTACCTCCGTTGTCAGACACACACGGCACATTCAGTGTTCCTCGTGTTATCTCCAAACGAACTTAAACACTGCTGGTTCTAGTAGAGACTTCTGTTACTTCCAACCTGTCTTGGTTATCAGCCGTACACATTCAGTAGTTTACAGGAAAGAAACTAAAAAGAAACGAATTCGCCACTTTCAGCGTTTCCAGTCTGCAGTTAGATACGCAGCTTGTATAGCTCTAAAGTCCTGAGTGTGGTGTAATCTGCACAAGCGCAGAAAAGAAGTAGTGGCGTCGCCTTTTAACATCAGAAGTTAACTAACTCCCACCGTGCTCACTCATGTCATGGTAATGGATTCTGAGCGTTTGTACTTTCTTGATCTGTATGTTGTTTCCTTCGTTTTTGTGAAACTTTGCAAAGGTTGCATGATGAATTTCAGTGTACAAGAGAGCCTAAATATCTGGAAGAAAAAGCTACTTAGTTTTTACAATATCTATACAAATAAAAAGTCCAAAACGTGACTACATACCGTCCTTCACATTGGAGTCGCGGCGACCATTCCTGCTTAGCCATCCTAGTGAACTTTGTAAAGGCGAATGATTCGACAGGGAAGCAGATCCTGATCTCCACTTTATGAGACCTGGGCCTAGACGAGAAGACCACTAAACATGTCCAGGTTGCTCAAAGTCTAATTTAGAGGTGATTTCTCAGGGAGTTTCGCCATTCAAACAAGAAGTAGACAAGGTGATGGACAATGGCTATTCTCTTCAATTGTGTACTGTGGAAGAGCAGGAGACCCTGATTCGAATCCTGGTCATGGTATAAATATTCATTTCTCGCTCCAGTTTACGTATATTCACCATTGAAGTTTAAGACTTGCAAAGGTCTGTAGAACCTAGTACCTATGCCTGGGTTTCAGGCGGGACTCCACATTCCATTCATTTGATAGTGAGGTGCTATTCCATTGCAGCTGGAGAGCGTCTGCAATGCTGTTGAGTTTGTGGAAATACCACGTGGGCTGAGCCATGAACGGGAATTTGGACTGAAAAGTTAGGCACACTAGGGTAGTCCGTGAAGTTATGCAAAGCAACTGTGCCGTCTTGATGTAGTTGTTAGCGCATCTGCCTATTGAGCAGTAGTTCTGGATTCGAAGCCAAGCCTTAGTACAAATTTTCATTTGTCTCTTCAGTTTGCATACATCCATCGTAGTGGAGAAGATTGTGAGGGAATGGACTTGCCACACTACCACCCAGAACTGGAATGAAGATCTGATACAACCAGGATAACTTCAATGTGCCCTCTCTAGCCTTTGCAGACGTCTTCTTAGCCAACAGTACAGAGTAACTACAGAGCCTCTACAGCATAGCAGCTAAGACCAGTTTAGAGGTCGGTACACAAAAAAAAATTGTACATTACTGACATAAAGGGAGCTTCATCTGCAATTCCATTACAAGGCACCACCATTCGTAAATTCCTTGCAGTCAAGTTATTTAGGAGAGTGGGTTCAGCAAATGAGAGAGATAACTTTGCAAGTTGGAGAGGGTCTACCAATCCTGTAAGAGCATTTACATCTCCAATATCTTTCGAAGAACGTTAAACACAGACATTTCAAATCATAAGCAATGCCCTCTGTACTTAGCGCCTCTGAACGCCTCCTGATGCACTAGAAGGTTCCACTAAAGAAACTGGAGCCAATAGGAGAAGAGAGAGACGTCTGCAATAAGAGACATAACATCGAGCTGTACCATCTCCATGAAGACACAATCACATGCTAATGAAACTGGTTATGGTGAGATAAAATGCACTAACCGATGTTGAATAATGTGAAATATCTCAGCCCCAAATTAAAGACTTAAAACCAAGAGATCCACTACCAAATAGCTATTCGAAAACGCATAAAAGTCAACTAAACTCACTGGACACTGGGCATTCATTTAAACAAATGATTGAATTCTGTGTTCCATTACAAATATAAACAAATATTACAATTATTTTTTCATGTTCAAACTGTTTTCCGTCTTCATTATCACATTTTTGAAGTATTTTTGGAACACTTGGTTGAAATGGCTCTGAGCACTATGGGACTTAACATCTGTGGTCATCAGTCACCTAGAACTTAGAACTACTTAAACCTAACTAACCTAAGGACATCACAAACAGCCATGCCAGACGCAGGATTCGAACCTGCGACCGTAGCAGTCGCGCGGTTCCGGACTGAGAGCCTAGAACCGGTAGACGACCGCGGCCGGCTTTTTGGAACACTGTTACATACTCTGTCATGGCGTGGTATCACTGTCCAAATCATGAAATGCGTCGTGTGTGTCGTCTTTTAGTTCAACTATGGTCTGAGGCTTTTGAGAACAAACACAGTTCATGACGACAACCCATAGGAAAAAGTCCATGTTTGGGTTTTTTTTGAAAATTTCGTTTAAATAATCGCGGACGACAGTGGCATAATGTTATGGAGCACCATGGTTTTGAAATTAAATTTCTTGAAAGTTTTCAGCACACGTCATAAGTTCTGGTACCACGTAATTCTGAAGCACATCCAAATAGTTATCTTCTGTTTCTGTTCCTTAAAAAAAAATGGTCCAAGTACTCCAAATGATGATATTGCCCTCCAAACACTCACACCAGGTTGATGTAATAGTTGTTCTAACAAAATATTTTGATTGTCAGCGTACCAGTAAGTGCAGTTATGGCTGTTACCTTGTCCACTTACCTTAAAACTGGCCTCGTTTTATTGAATAGAGACCTCTATCTGGAATGTAAACTTTAAACTTCTGTTTGTTTAACATTCTTTACACTGACCTTCGTGATAAATCCAGCTCAGTAGCTAATTGACTGGTTGATTTTCGCGGACTTTGGGTCACAGCTGAACATTCACGCGATTCATTTTCCTCAGTTTTGACGGTTGTTGGGCGGTCAGATCTTGATGCATCCATAACAAATGCATGTTCTTCATATCTATCCCGTATGCCTAGACGGTAGTTTTGATATAAAATGTCTTTCCCATTCATTAACAACTGCAGTAGCATCTCTTTTATAAAATGTTGTTAGGGTGAAAATCCTTCTTCTTTCGTTAATATCGTGACAATTCGTAAAACAACAGATGTAAACACGTCTCACAGATCGCTCTATCAACGATTCATTAGGTTGATTAGTGTTTTTTAAATTGCATTTTATACCAACTAGACAAGGCTTAATTATCACCTTAACGTCTTGCTGCTACTTTTTTTAACCAATTGTCCAGTGACTTTTGCACCACTCTGTATATAAACACTTTATGTAATTATTATAGGCTCTTAAAGAGATAAGCAATGATAAATAATTACTTTTTACTTTGCTTTTATTACGTATGTTTCAAAGAGTTATGTGTTGAGTTAGAATGGAGGCTGACCTTAATTGTTTTGTGAAGTGAAATAATTAAGAATATATCTATTCGGCAATAGAAACTCAACCAGTGTTCATATCATTTAAGAACTGAAGCCGAGCATCCCCTAGACCAGCATATGAAGTTGCATTTCAGAATCTAGCACAGACACGGATTACAAGCCTGCGACTTACAGAAACAACGAAGATGAGTACTATGGTAATTGCTTATTTAAATTCGACCGTTGCTGCCTCTCTCTGCATTGTCACTATCTCAGCGTGTCAAATACTGTGAAACAGTGACCAGACGTCCAAATTTAAACTTTCTTCAAACTGGATTGACTGTTGGTTACAAGAGGGTAGTGTCGGTTAGAAAATCCATGAGGAAAAGGCGACTGGTCTTCTACGGAGATTCGACCCGCATGAACCCCTGCAGACTCAAAAACAGGATCTTCATCACGACAAATGGAGTGAAAGCCTCGAAGAACAAATGTCTCACAACAGTGAAATCAGACCCCGAGCTACTTGAAATTCCGCAGGAAATTATACATGACTGGTCCAAATTCTGGCAAGTCACTCGACATTGGGTATCCCCAGTGCCCACTCACCAGCAAAAAGTGCACAGGCTCCAGCAGACCGAAGTAGACAGGTGAGAGAAAGCTTGCTCACGGCCAGAAAATGGAAACTTTCCCGGCTAAGGAGAAACAGAAGACCTGTGACAACAATCAAAACGAGCCTTGTCGTCCTAATTATACCCTAATGAAAAGGAGGAGGAGGAAATGAAACGGTTTCTTTTTAAATGAATATTGTTTCGACAGCCGATAAACTGCAAACACCACATGTACGCTGATGACGACCAAGTGTATCTGAGTGCAAAGCCAATAAAGCCGAAGACTGCTATCGATAATCTCAATATCGGCCTGTGACCTCTGTCCAAAAGGGGCTATGGGATATAGTGCTAAAGCTCGACCCATCCTAAACCCAAGCGGTACTGGTTGGTCATTCCAGGCTCATTAGCCCTAAATATCGGAAATCCCTAGCACTTTTAACCCTCAATCAGACAAATGTCAACCTCCCTCCTTCAGCGAAGGGTCTAAAAGTAATAATAGATGTAAATCTGAACTGGACTGCAGTGAGCAAGAAGGCGTCAGTATCTCTGAACGCCATGTAGAAATATAAACAACTTTCCCCTCTTAACCAGGAAAGCAAATTTATACAAATATTTATATTTAGAATTATCAATTACAGCGATGTTATTCTGCGAGGTCTTTCTCAGGAAAGAACTCGGCGCCTGGAACTGGTTCCGACTGCCTGTGTTCTTTACATCTGTAATGTTCGAATCTTTGATCATGTTTTACCATTATACTCGCAGCTATCCTGGTTGCGTGCAGACAAGCACAGAGATCCTCTGTCTTCTCTGCTGTCTTGTCAGCGTACACGGTCCCTCGTATCTCTCCTCCGCCTTAACGCTCTTCTCTGAAGAACGTAGCAGCAACACCCGTTCCTATGAGAGCAAAATGCTTTCCGTTCCACTCCATCGTTCAGTCACTTCCTTCTTAGTAGCAGGAACCCGACTCTACAAAATCTCCCGCATAATATTAGAGAAGCGATTACCATCTCCAGCTTCAGGAGACAGTTCATTACACATCTACTAAAGCAACCGTTACAGCTGTCCCTGTACGCACTAGTTACGCTTGTGTATCTTCTGTTTCCAACCAAATCTTCCTCATTTCCCAGTATTCTTAGCTGGTGCAATCTTCTTCATTTTCCTTTCCCCAGAACTAGCTATATCAGAAAACATCTATTCGCGCACCTAGAATTTTTTTTGTATCTGCCATTGTCATTATTATTATTATTGTTATTATTATTGTTATTATTATTATTATTATTATTATTATTATTACTATTAGTGGCAGGCGCTGCAGTAACACGAATACTGCCAACATTCACTTTATTATTTCATGGTCAGTATCATTTACTAACATCGTAATTCAGAAACTCAAAGCATTTTAATAGTACACTCCTGGAAATGGAAAAAAAAAACACATTGACACCGGTGTGTCAGACCCACCATACTTGCTCCGGACACAGCGAGAGGGCTGTACAAGCAATGATCACACGCACGGCACAGCGGACACACCAGGAACCGCGGTGTTGGCCGTCGAATGGCGCTAGCTGCGCAGCATTTGTGCACCGCCGCCGTCAGTGTCAGCCAGTTTGCCGTGGCATACGGAGCTCCATCGCAGTCTTTTAACACTGGTAGCATGCCGCGACAGCGTGGACGTGAACCGTATGTGCAGTTGACGGACTTTGAGAGAGGGCATGTAGTGAGCATGCGGGAGGCCGGGTGGACGTACCGCCGAATTGCTCAACACGTGGGGCGTGAGGTCTCCACAGTACATCGATGTTGTCGCCAGTGGTCGGCGGAAGGTGCACGTGCCCGTCGACCTGTGACCGGACCGCAGCGACGCACGGATGCACGCCAAGACCGTAGGATCCTACGCAGTGCCGTAGGGCACCGCACCGCCACTTCCCAGCAAATTAGGGACACTGTTGCTCCTGGGGTATCGGCGAGGACCATTCGCAACCGTCTCCATGAAGCTGGGCTACGGTCCCGCACACCGTTAGGCCGTCTTCCGCTCACGCCCCAATATCGTGCAGCCCGCCTCCTGTGGTGTCGCGACAGGCGTGAATGGAGGGACGAATAGAGACGTGTCGTCTTCAGCGATGAGAGTCGCTTCTGCCTTGGTGCCAATGATGGTCGTATGCGTGTTTGGCGCCGTGCAGGTGAGCGCCACAATCAGGACTGAATACGACCGAGGCACACAGGTCCAACACCCGGCATCATGGTGTGGGGAGCGATCTCCTACACTGGCCGTACACCTCTGGTGATCGTCGAGGGGACACTGAATAGTGCACGGTACATCCAAACCGTCATCGAACCCATCGTTCTACCATTCCTAGACCGGCAAGGGAACTTGCTGTTCCAACAGGACAATGCACGTCCGCATGTATCCCATGCCACCCAACGTGCTCTAGAAGGTGTAAGTCAACTACCCTGGCCAGCAAGATCTCCGGATCTGTCCCCCATTGAGCATGTTTGGGACTGGGTGAAGCGTCGTCTCACGCGGTCTGCACGTCCAGCACGAACGCTGGTCCAACTGAGGCGCCAGGTGGAAATGGCATGGCAAGCCGTTCCACAGGACTACATCCAGCATCTCTACGATCGTCTCCATGGGAGAATAGCAGCCTGCATTGCTGCGAAAGGTGGATATACACTGTACTAGTGCCGACATTGTGCATGCTCTGTTGCCTGTGTCTATGTGCCTGTGGTTCTGTCAGTGTGATCATGTGATGTATCTGACCCCAGGAATGTGTCAATAAAGTTTCCCTTTCCTGGGACAATGAATTCACGGTGTTCTTATTTCAATTTCCAGGAGTGTATTTGTCACATTAAAATTGTTGTTTCTTAGGAAACTTTGGTTTAAAAAAAGGTACTGTATATGTGGAACCCAGGTCCAGTGTAAAAGAGAATCTGATAGCCCTAATCTGGTCAGGTTAAATAAAAAACTAATAAAAATACACAAATGTAAAGAGTCGCTGTATACTGTCTTCTACATAACGAGCATTTTGTTCAGGCAAAAATGAACAGCAGGTGACAAACTTCAAAAATGCGTGACACTGCGTTGTCTATAACAATACTTATTTGGTATGTTATTTTGCAAATAAATATTATTATAGGTAGCACTGTATACAATTTTTTTGAAGTTTATGATTAAATGTTTGATGCAGTTCTACGTATTTATTTTTTCGAATAAATAAGTGATGATGTTATGTATTGTTTGGTTTACACTTACCCGTTTAGATTTCATCATTGTGGAGCATTTACCTTGTACTACGAATTTGGATATGGTTATCGTCATTGTTAGTTCCTTAACGATGGTACTGTATTAGTCTCCAACGTTTTCTGAGAAGCACGGTCCCTCATAACGTCACTTCCACATCAGACAACGCTCAGGAAACACGTGATTTTGTCGGCGACGTCCAAACCAAAACTACCGCTCATTACGGAGAGAACACAGTAAAAATACGCCATGGCGCTCCGGTAGACACCCTTGCCTCGAGAACACGATTGATGCAAGCTATACTTCGTTCATCAACAGGGTGGCAATTATTGAACTATATGAAACAAAATCGTCATAACTACTGAACGGTGTGTGTTAAAGTCGTTCAAACTTCACGGTTAGCCGCGGGGCATGATGGGAATTAGTATGGTTTTTTAAAAATCTTTATTAATACAATCAAATATAATGATACAACAAAACCCACCACCTTAACTAATTAGTGGGTCTATACAGGCTGGTCCATTGATCGTGACCGGGCCAAATATCTTACGAAATAAGCGTCAAACGAAAAAATTACAAAGAACGAAACTCGTCTAGCTTCAAGGGGGAAACCAGATGGGGCTATGGTTGGGCCGCTAGATGGCGCTGCCATAGGTCAAACGGATATCAACTGTGATTTTTTAAATAGAAACCCCATTTTTATTACATATTCGTGTAGTACGTAAAGAAATATGAATGTTTTCAGTTGGACCACTATTTTCGCTTTGTGATAGATGGCGCTGTAATTGTCACAAACATACGGCCCACAATTTTAAACAAACAGTTGGTAACAAGTAGATTTTGTAAATTTCAATACAGAACGTAGATACGTTTGAACATTTTATTTCGGTTGTTCCAATGTGATACATGTACCTGTGTGAACTTATCATTTCTTAGAACCCATGCTGTTACAGCGTGAGTACCTGTAAATACCACATTAATGCAATAAATGCTCAAAATGATGTCCGTCAACCTCAATGCATTTGGCAATACGTATAACAACATTCCTCTCAACAGCGAGTAGTTCGCCTTCTGTAATGTTCACACATGCATTGACAATGCGCTGACGCATGTTGTCAGCCATTGTCGCTGGATCACGATAGCAAATATCCTTCAGCTTTCCCCACAGATAGAAATCCGGGGACGTCAGATCCAGTGAACGTGCGGGCAATGGTATGGTGCTTCGGCAACCAATCCACCTGTCCTCAAATATGCTATTCCATACCGCTTCAACCGCACGCGAGGTGTGTGCCGGACATCCATCATGTTGGAAGTACAGCGCCATTCTGTCATGCAGTGAAACATCTTGTAGTAACATCGTAGGAAATCAGCGTACATTGCACCATTTAGATTGCCATCGATAAAATGGGGGCAAATTATCCTTCCTCCCATAATGCCGCACCATACATTAACCCGCCAAGGTCGCTGATGTTCCACTTGTCGCAGCCATCATGGATTTTCCGTTACCCAATAGTGGATATTATGCCGGTTTAAGTTACCGCTGTTTGTGAATGACCCTTCGTCGATAAATAGAACGCGTGCAAAAAGTCTGTTATGGTACCGTCATTTCTCTTGTGCCCAGTGGCAGAACTGTACACGACATTCAAAGTCGTCGCCATGCAATTCGTGGTGCTTATAAATATGGTACTGGTGCAATGGATGTTGATGTAGCATTCTCAACACCGACATTTTGGAGATTCCCGATTCTCGTGCAATTTGTCTGCTACTCATGTGCGGATTAGCCGCGACAGCAGCTAAAACATCTACTTGGGCATCATCATTTGTTGCAGGTCGTGGTTGACGTTTCACATGTGGCTGAACACTTCCTGTTACCTTAAATAACGTAGCTATCCGGCGAACGGCGCCGACACTTGGATGATGTCGTTCAGGATACCGAGTAGCACACTTAGCACACGCCCGTTGGGCATTTTGATCACAATAGCCATACACGATATCGACCTTTACCGCAATTGGTAAACCGTCCATTTTGACACGGGGAATGTACTGTCCGCACTGGCGGAATGTTACGTGACACCACGTACTTATACGTTTGTGACTATTACAGAGCCATCTATCGCAAAGGGAAAAAATTGATCCAACTAAAACATTAATATTTCTTTACGTACTACACTAATATGTAATGAAAATGGGGGATCCTATTTAAAAAACGCAGTTGATATCTGTTTGACGCCGGCTGGTGGGGTCATGCGGTTGTAGGCGCTTCAGTCTGGAACCGCGTGACCGCTACGGTCGCAAGTTCGAATCCTGCCTCGGGCGCAGGTGTGTGTGATGTCCTTAGGTTAGTTAGGCTTAAGTAGTTCTAAGTTCTAGGGGACTGATGACCACAGATGTTAAGTCCCATAGTGCTCAGAGCCATTTTTTTTATCTGTTTGACCTATGGCTGCGCCATCTAGCGGGCCAACCATAGCGCCATCTGGTTTCCCCCTTCAAGCTAGACGAGTTTCGTTCTTTGTAGTTTTTTTTTATGTTTGATGCTTATTTCGCGAGATATTTCGCCCGGTCACTATCAATGGACCACCCTGTATATGATACAACATGTAGCAAAGCAGCATTGTTACAAAAACTTTCAAATGCTGGCATAACTATGAGCAAGATTAATCTAATTTATTAATCTGTTCTAATTCTAATCTAATCTCCTCTACGGCGAATTACTATGGTTAGGTTTAGCGACGAAACCCACTTTCATTTGTTTAGGTTAGTCAGTAAGCAGAATTGGCGCATTTGTGGAACTGAGAACCGGATTTCGCGGTCGAGAAGTTTCTTGGCCGTCAACGGGTGACTGTGTGGTGTGCAGTGTCCAGTCACGGAATAATCGATACGATGTTCCTTGATGGCATGGGGACTATCGGACAGTACATGAAGGTTCGGAAGATTATTTCATCCCCATTATCCAGAGTGGCCAAGATTGCGAAAAGATGTGGTACATGCAACACCGAGCTGGACTCCATCGAAGCAGGAGCGTATTTGATGTCCTCGAGAAGCACTTTGGTGACCGCATTCTGGCCCTGGGGAACCCACAGGCCACTGGCGTAGGCCTCCATTGGCCACTTATTCTGTAGATCTGAACACATGCGACTCTTTCTTGTGGGGCTGTATCAAGGACAAGGTGTACAGCAATAAGCGCGAAACCATTGCTGAGCTGAAAACAGCCTTTAAGTAGGTCGCCGACAGCATCGATGTTCCAACACTTTAGCGGCTCATGCAGAATTTCGCTAATCATCTGCGCCACATCATCGCCCAGAACAATCACCTTTGGCCGTAATAACGGCCTTGATGCGCATGGGCATTGAGTCAAACAGAGCTTGGATGGCGTGTACAGGTACAGCTGCCCATGCAGGTTCAATACGATACCACAGTTCATCAAGAGTAGTGACTGGCGTATTGTGACGAGCCAGCTGCTCTGCCGCCATTGACCAGACGTATTCAGTTGGTGAGAGATCTGGAGAATGTGGTAGCCAGGGTAGCGGTCGAACATTCTCTGTATACAGAGAGGCCCGTACAGGACCTGTGACATGCGGTCGTGCATTATCCTGCTGGAATGTAGGTTTTCGCAGGGATCGAATGAAGGGTAGAGCCATGGGTCGTAACACATCTGAAATGTAACGTCCACTGTTCAAAGGGCCGTCAATGCGAACAAGAGGTGACCGAGACGTTAACCAATGGCACCACATACCATCGCGCCGGGTGATACGTCAGTATGGCGATGGCGATGACGAATACACGCTTCCAATGTGCGTTCACCGCGATGTCGCCAAACACGGATGCGACCATCATCATGCTGTAAACAGAGCCTGGATTCATCCGAAAAAATGACGTTTTGCAATTCGTGCACCCAGGTTCGTCGTTCAGTACACCATCGCAGGCCCTCCTGTCTTTGATGCAGCGTCAAGGGTAACCGCAGCCACGGTCTCCGAGCTGATAGTCTATGCTGCTGCAAACGTCGTCGAACTGTTCGTGCAGATGGTTGTTGTCTTGCAAACGTCCCCATCTGTTGACTCAGGGATCGAGACGTGGCTGCACGATCCGTTACAGTCTGCTAGTGATACGAGGCCGTTGGGATCCAGCACGGCGTTCCGTATTACCCTCCTGAACCCACCGATTCCTTATTTTGTTAACAGTCATTCGATCTTGACTAACGTGAGCACCAATGTCGCGATACGATAAACCGCAATCGCTATAGGCTACAATCCGACCTTTATCAAAGTCAGAAACTTGATGGTACGCATTTCTCCTCCTTACACGAGCCATCACAACGACGTTTCACCGGGCAACGCCGGTCAGCTGCTGTTTGTGTATGAGAAATCGGTTGGAAACTTTCCTCATGTCAGCACGTTGTACGTGTCGCCACCGACGCCAACCTTGTGTGAACGTTCTGAAAAGCTAATCATTTGCATATCATAGCATCTTCTTGCTGTCGGTTAAATTTCGCGTCTGTAGCACGTCATCTTCGTGGTGTAGCAACTTTAATACCCAATAGTGTATTACTTGGTCTCAGACATGAAAGGAGTTCAGAGATTACCAGACGACTGACTGTAATACCTTCAGTGGTTTCACTGTCTATGGTGAAACCCCTGGAATATGTTTTTACGTCACAAATATTTCACGCAGATAAATTACCTTCTGTTGAAGGTATGAATTATCATCCTTCCTGTTTTTAAGTACAATACTATGTTAGCTAAGATCGGCAGCATGTTACAAGTATGTTTTATATCTGGTAACCTAAGAAGCGTTTCGGAACAGATTATTTCATTCTGTTTAAAAATTAAATGAAATTCGAAGCCATATTGTTTCTCTGCGCCTTAACTGCAGCTGTTCACGTCACTATAAGGTTAGCTGGACCAGCAGGCTGGCCAATGGTTTACAAGGTGAATGCGCAAGTAGAGCTTTTGCCCTCTTTTCATCGCTGAGTCGGTGTACACGTAACTCGCAGCATAAAACTTTTTCCTATTACCGTTCTTCACTTTACTCGAGACAGCTTGGTTTCCGCTCCCCGTAAAATTAAATCCAATTAGTTTCCAGAAAGCACGGAAGAATACATAGTGTAATGTTTACACCAGTTTTATTCTTGCGCTGAACGCAGTATTGCCGCTCGAGCTAGCGCCCCTTTAAAGTATGTTTAGACGGACTTTGGTGCCGTTCTGCTCGTCCCACGTCTCTGCGAAGGTCGGTAGCTAAGTGTGGACGCAAACGGTCGGAGGCGTGTGGGAAGCTGTTGGCGGGTTTCCGTAAAAGGCGGCAGGCGTCGCGCGCTCAGCGGTGAGGAATGCAGCCGCTGCCGCAGGAATGAGCGGGCCAGCACTGCCGTGCGCCAAGGTCGCGCACTCTCGCCCGCCGGAACTGGTTGTGGCTATATCGGGACGCGGCGGGGTGCACGGCCGGTACCGAAACACGCCACGCGGCCGACTCTGCCGTCACTGGCCGCCGATTTGCGAAGAAGCGGGCCGGCCGTGACTCAATGGCGTGGCTGCGCGCGCGGCCGCCAGCTCCTTCCTCACCTTGAACCGAGTCACTACACCCGCCCACTCTCTTGCCTCACCTTGAGGGGATTGTCTCCGGCGCTACCAGCTGCATCGCGCAGCTGCCTGCGCCTGCGCCGGCGCCGGCTGCAGTGTGACCGCGCAGGCGCGCGTGCACGCGTCCGCGCTGCCATATCGAGTGCACAGCTTCGCCGACAGATGGCGGAGAAACCGCAGCATTCCGCACCACCTAGCAGCAAGCAGAAGAAGCTTGGTGGAGAGTTAGCGCACGCGAGCTTTTCGCTCTCTGCGGGAAGCGCCATGCGATGCGATGCGAGGGTAACAGGCACTGAGTCGCCACTTGCGACACACTTCGGTGTATTGCTATGCCTCTGGCAGAGTGCAATCATTTGCTTACAAAACATTTGTGCATCCGATATCGGTATGCATGCGTGCCTAATATATTCCGAAACGCCGCGAACAAAACGGGATTTTCCGATGCTCATACATGGACTTCTATTTGTGATAATGAGGCGAGGTTAAGTGCATTGAATACACTTTCGGTTAGGGATCGTACGTATAACCAACATAAGGATCGTCTTAGTGTCACTATCGCCGGTTGGGGTGGCCGAGCGGTTCTAGGCGCTACAGTCTGCCTCGGGCATGGATGTGTGTGATGTCCTTAGGTTAGTTAGGTTTAAGTAGTTCTAAATTATAGGGGACTGATGACCTCAGATGTACTATAGTGCTCAGAGCCATTTGAACCATTTTGTCACTATCCTATGGTACACAGTCGAAGGACGAATAATACACACTTCCTCCCGCTTAGGCAAATGGAGTAAATCGGTTGGTTTTTTTCGCTTTTGGTGTGATCTACGGTAGGCTTTATGGGACTTAACGGAGGCACCATTAGTTCATAGCCGGTTCTGCAAAAAAAAAAAAATGCTTTTTTCTTCTTTTTTGGCATATTTGCACCGTCAACAGCGGACCAAAACCCAGTCGTGGATTCAAGACGGCTATACACAGCAGTTGGCTGCAATTTTTAGTGTATTCCTATAATCCCGACCTCGAACGACCTTGAAAATTTTGTTCATATCTTTACCCGTTTCCGAGATACAGAGGTTCAAAATTACCCTACTTGTTCACGTAAAACAGGCACGCAAAGCCCTGTGTGAGGTGAGAACCTAGTTGATAAACTGACGCAACATGGAGAAGTTGTTTGCATCTGGCAACCCCTTGTTGTAATGCTGAAACAGATTCAGATCATCTCTGCACATAAAATCCTGCCTGAGGTGCAAATCAGTTTTGCTGTATTTTAGTTACCAATACATTTCTTTTCATATGAGTTAGACACCCTGCTACAGCAGGAAAAAGAAGAAAAGCAGCGGAGAAATGCTAATGTCGGAGTACAAAAGAAATGCAAACATGTCCGTGTTTATTTAAAAGTCTCGGAATCGAAAGTGGGGTACCAGCTGCCTCATTCTGCTTTCCTCAGTTTCTGTAAAAACTGTCCCAAACGTTTTGACATGTCAATACATTCGCATTTTCTGATGGTGAGAGATAAGAAGACGGTGACAGACAGATGGAAATGTAATAAATACTGAAAGATAGTAGACAGTGGCTGTGTTATAAAAAGAACGAAGGAGACAAAGGTAATGTAAGAGAAAGATAGGGACGCGGCGGCCGTGGAACCTAGTGACACAACAGTGCTAGGAAAAGAGGGAACGGAGCGGTACCATGAAGGAGGAGAAGGAGAAAATGGAGGGGGGTGAGAACCAGTGATACTGAAATACATGAAATAGAAGATAGCGGCATTAGAAAATACCAAAATTTTTTTAAAAAAATTTAATGTTGCTAATGAAGATAGAATGAGGCAGCTGCTACGTCACTTTCCGACCAGAGTCTTTTAAATAAACACCAACGCATTATTTTGGCTCGTTAGAATATTGCTCTAGTATCTAGGATGCATACCATATAGAACTAACAGGAAAATGTGAACGTGTCGTGTAAAAGAATTGCAGTACGAATGGTCACAGATTTGTTTAACTTACGGGGAATGTCACGAAAATGCTAATTACCTTGAAATGGTAGGCTCGTGAAGATGGACTCCAAATATACAGTGAAAACCTACTCACAAACTTTCAACAACATCTTATTAGAGAGGGAACATAGTAATATATGACAATGCTCTTACTGATCTCTCCCGTAGGGGCTGTGCAGACAAGATTAGACTAGTTTCGTCATCATATTCCGTTTATGGTTGGAAGTGTTCTTATTTGTCTTTAACTTTATTAATGTAAGAATGACATGGCTGGTGGGAAAGGAGAGAAACTGTATTGAGAGTAATATTGAGACAATCACAAGGCGAGGACCACACCAGCGGGCACTATGGCGATTAACAGACGCTGATGTACAGCCAGTGTGTTCTAGAACCTTCTGGAAGGTTCTGGAGGGACCTTTAGGAAGACCTTAGCAATAATAACTCAAATTATCTCTAAGGGAGGCTTTCGAGAAAAAGTCCCTGAAAAAGCAGCACAAAAAAGGCTAGTGGGTAGGACTATCCTGTTTCGATGTCGGTAACCAATCTACGACGTTTTTTAGTAAAGATCAGAAAGTTTTTTTGTTTTTTTATTTTCACTCGTACTATTCGATGACCCCTTCGATTTTCAATCTACATACATTTGTGGTGCAGCAGTTGCTCACCATTAAACGAGTCACCATCTAAGAAATTATGTGCAACAATATAACATTCATAGACTTAACACTGCCGCTTTCTACATGTACATCTATACTCCGCAAGCCATTTTATCGTGAGTAGCGGAGTGTATATTATATATCACTGTCATGTTCCTCCTTTCCTGTTGCAGTCGCGAATTGTTCGCGGGAACCATGTGGCAAGAGCGCAATGTAAGCTACAATGGTGTGAGCGCGCGAGTTGTGGAATGTGATGACGTGTCGTGGCGGCAGCACACGCTCGTCCTTGTTAGATACTGCTTTGTTGATATCAGAGCGCACGTGGCCGTAAAGCTTCGCAGGTTGCCAACACAGCACAGCGCAGGCGCCGCCCAACACGCCCTGTTAGGCAAGCAGTTGCTTTGGCTTTTGGTGAGAACCTTACTCCTCGGTACAGCATGTTTTCGACGATATAATCACTTGATACCATGTGCCAAGTGCATGTATACTTTGTACCTCGCAATAGCATAGGCTTATATTTTAAGAATTTGAATACTGTAATCGCAAACGGAAAAAAATTGAACCAAAAGTTAGTAATCTCAAGGACTCAGCCTATTGAGAACAGAGAACTGACGGTGTGGTCTAGAGTCGCTAGTACTACTAAAACTTCATGCAGGAATTCATTTTATTGAAAGAGCTAGGTGAGTATGTGGCGTCGCCCGGATGTACATGGCCGGCCGGAGTGGCCGAGCGGTTCTAGGCGCTACAGTCTGGAACCGCGCGACCGCTACAGTCGCAGGTTCGAATCCTGCATCGGGCATGGATGTGTGCGATGTCCTTTGGTTAGTTAGGTTTAAGTAGTTCTAAGTTCTAGGGGACTGATGACGTGAGAAGTTAGGTCCCATAGTACTCAGAGCCATTTTGAACCGGATATACATGCATGTATTCCAATCTTCTACTAGTCCAGCTCCTCCTCTGCCCTCCCTCTGTTCACTCCACCTTCACCCCCTCTCTGTCCGTCTCCTCTACCTCCTCCTCCTTTCCACCACTTCCATCTGCACTCTCTGTGCTTCCCATCTTACCTCTCTCTTGACCATCTCCTCCTCCACCCTCTCCTCTCAGCCTATTTCTTTCTTCTACTATCCATCTCCTCTTTTCTTTCTTTATCCATCGCCTCATTTACCCTCGTGCTGTCCATTTCCCCCACCCCCCCTTCTCTCTCTACCCCAATAGAACGCTGGTCGTTCTTACCTCCGCAAGTTTCTTTCCAGATTTGGCTAATACGTATTCCATATTAAGTTAAAATCGTTGCAGGGCCTTATGGCGAGTTTTTTACTCGTGATATTGCCCGCGTACGCATATGTCAAGTATATTTCGCATAATTTAACATATTTCACACATATTTGTATGCATATTTCACTTGTACCTCTAGAAGCCACATCTGCTGAACTGTGTGCTGTACAATTATATAATTTTTCCGGTACAGTCACTGGTATATTTGGATACTGTATGAGAAATGTGTCCGGATATAGTTAGTAGTAAAGACATGATAAACTAAAACTCCATGCATGGCGCGGCAGTTTCTCACGGATCTCTGTGTTTATGGCATCAAATCTGCTGAACCATGTATCGTACAATGATATAATTTTTCTGGTACATTCAGTTCAGTGGTACACGTGGATACTGAATGCAAAATGTGACGCAAATACAGCTGGTACTAAAGAAGTAAAAAATTAAAACGTCATGCTTCACGCCGTAGTTTTACTGCAGGAACAGCGGAAAGGTAGTATGAGATAAACTTTTTTCCTATCATCATTTTGAGGGGTCCTTACAGAGAAGCAGTTTCTTTAAGGTCTGAAATTAAGTGTAGAGCTTATTGCAAGTCTCCAAGTGCTGTCATTCTCAACTACTGGATATAACTAAGGTATGGTTATTCGTACATAGTGGTGTGCAACACTTCTTCACCTCCACCTCCCACCACTTTTATAGGTACGTGATTCTTACTCCGACAGTGATTCTTTGCAGAGAGTATGTAATATGTGCGCCAAGTTGGTCTGAAATCTGTGCAGTGGTTTAGGAGGAGACGTGGAGCATACATTCATTTTTATAATGTTTAGTGGTGTATCTGTTTAGTTTACGCATTCTCATGGAAAAACAAGCAACGGTACAGTGAATCACTTATTTTCCGTATTTGCAAGAGTTTGGGCCACAAAAATCTCCCATGTAACACGTAATCAGAGCAGGTTTAAGATAGAGATAACTGCTACGCAGCCAGTACTAGAAGCACCATAGCATGAAATTTAGTTTCCGAATCATTTCCAGTTCAAAGTATTACTACGACGGTGCTTTACTCACGAGATACAGTATACTGAAAAACTGAAAAGTGCAACATATGTAGCCAGGAGATAAAAATTGAGTGCCTACTTTGCTTCGCAGACACTTCCAGCATTACAATCGAAGGGAAGGGTGTTCCGACGTACATGATATTCGATATAAAAGCTAAATGGGAATACGAAGAGTAGGCTGACAATATTAACGCGATTAGTCAGAATGTTTAACAGTACGAGAGGAAAATAAAACAGATAAGAGCGCATAGACACTGAACTTGCAATGAAATGACATACGCAAGTATTTTAGGCTAGCGCTATTATACGCCGTTAAAAGCGAGCTTCATGTAAAAAGCATAGTACGCTAAGGAAGAATAACCTAGGGAGAATAACAAATTACATTTGAAGTCTGCCCATGGGGGTCCTCCGTCGTCTCAATAGTAGAACGTCACTGGTCTGAATCTCGGCTCGTGTGTGTGTGGGAGGGGGACGTGTATGTGTGTATGTGTGTTAAATGGGATTTTGCTGTATATTAGTGTGTTTTCATACACTATCATAATTAAAAGTGATAGGAATGAGCGTATGTATGTATGTGTTTTTGTATACCATTGTATAATGAACCTATCTATTGGTGTGTAACATTCTGTATTATGGGGTTCGTTGTCCTTACTACGTAATGCAAGAAAATATTATGTTTATGTGTATCATACGTATTACTCAATAGTTCATGACGTATATGCTTCGAATAGGATCTATTTAAATAGAGTAGATAACCCCTTTTTCCCTATGACAATGGACTAAGCCCAAAATTGTTTGACCATTAAAGTTTGTAATGCAGCGGACAGGTGGTCCTTGAAACATGTTATCTATTGTGTCTATACCACCAACAAAAAAACAAAGGGTCGAAGAGAATTTGTGAAGATAATGGGTAACGATATGCGCAACTAAACATCGCAGTTTTCAGTATTATATGGCCAAGTTTATATTGCCGCCCTGTTCGCTTGCATGTGTCGGTACTGGTCGTATTCAGACAGTTTCTAAATAACCATTGTACACAAAGTCGGCCTGTAGTGGAGACTGAGCAGCTATCGATTTGAGCAGGAATTCACGTCCAGAAGAGTAATGTTTTGGAGCAAACGGAACGAACGCAACACATCGCGTCCCGGTCGTTCGGACTCTGGAAGATGGAGGAACCAGCATCAAATGTGGCATGCTACTGCGGTAATGTTCTGGCCGCCAGTGGAATAAGGAAAAATCAAATATATAATGAGACACCTGTGTACTGTCCGTCTCGTACCCCCTTGGTATTTTGCGTTTTTGTTGCATTAGCTGATTCGTTACAAATGCTACCGAAAGTCTGTTCGATGCTGGAAAAATGTGCGTTAAGTGGCAAATCCGGAAATCACCAGTGGATGTGGTCTGCCGTTGCCTTCTTCTGACCAGTTGTCAAGGGTGTCCCTGTCTCGTGTGGAAGACTGCGGTGAGTGCCTAACAGTGTAGATCTGCTATGGATGCCGGCCGCTGTGGCCGATCTGTTCTGGACGCTTCAGTCTGGAACCGCGCTGCTACTACGGCCGCAGGTTCGAATCCTGCCTCGGGCATGGATATGTGTGCTGTCCTTAGGTTGGTTAGGTTCAAGTAGTTCTGAGTTCTAGGGGACTGATGACCTCGTATATTAAGTCCCATAGTGCATAGAGCCATTTGAGCCATCTGTTATGGATGATAGAGAGAGGGGAACTTTCCTTCGTCTTGTGCTTCTACCTGAATCTGCAAATAACTTCTTTTTTTTTCAGTGTCATCTAACATTGTAAGTTCTCTTCTTCGTCTTCCCTTTAATCTGTCCTTCCATGACTCACTATTTCAGGCGATTTCTTCGCAGTGCATGTCCCAGTCAACATATTTTCCTCATTCTCCTCATTTCTACTAACTTCCTTTCCCATCCTGTTCTTAGAAGTAGTTCTTCATTTGCCATTCTGTCACTCCACGTGTAGTATTTCCCTCCGCAACCACATTCAACGCTATTCACTTACTTTTCAACTTTAGTTTCGACTACTCATGATTTTTTGTCATATAGTACTACGCTTCAGATAGAACATTTGGGGATCCGTTCCTTAATTATTTCGGAATTCTTTTTACTATTAAAAGACCGTTAATCTTTTGAAAAGCTGTTTTACCTGCATGTCTTCTTGTTTGCTCCACACGGCTTCCATTTTATTTCAGAAAATTTCCTACTTACGCAACAGATTTTACTTCGAAAATGAGTTGTCACTCTGCAGAGGGGGCCATTTCCTGGCAGGTTAAAACTTTATGCTGGATGGGAGTCTAGCCTGGGACCTCTGCCTTTCACGGGGAGGTGCTCCACCGACTGTGAGTTATCGAAGAATGACTCACGAACCGCTCTCATAGCTTCACTTATCTCATTCCTATCTGCCAAACTTCACAAAAGATCTCTTGCAAGTCTTTCATTTTAATTTCACTCAACCATCACGTCTGTTGAATCTAATAGCTATGGACTTTCCAGAATTTATCCTCGTTCCATACTCTTCTTTTCCTACTTTTACGATCGTCCCCATCACAGATTCTGTTCTCCCTCTGATTTCGCCAAGACCACTTGATCGTCTGCATATTTAATTGTGTTTATTCTCTCTGTTGTTACGATTACGCCTCTTGCTGTTTTTAGCGCTTTGTTAGTTTCTGAACAGAAATATTCAAAAGCGCCGGTGAAAAAGAACGTTTGTACAACATTTTTTACAATATGTGTATGGTAGGCATTTTTTTCGATTGACAACGCAAAATGTCCCCTGTAAACAATACTATTTGAAATCTTCGCAAAACAAACCGGCGTCTGACAATCGCCCTCAGTGTGAGACGACTCTTAATCAGGAGAGGACGGCGTATGATCGCCAGGAACCAGCGATGGCAAACTAAATTTTGTGCGCAGGCTCTGCCGCAGAAAGTGATACGTTCAGGAAACTTACCTAAAATATCAAATTCCAATCTATGTTTTATTTATTAGTGGAACGTAGGACAAAAAGTTCCGAAATTTTCAATGTAACTCACATCCGAAGTGCCTGAAAAATAATTCAACGTGTGACGCGACATTCCTGCCGCGCCCACTTTTTGAAGCAACACTTCAATACTAGCTCGGTGAACAACGATTCTGTGGGTTACTTTCAAGCAAACGTGCAAGGGGCTCATATAGAGGGCTGTGATAAACACTTTTTGGTTTTATAGATCCTGTGTCATTTTGTTCCGTGTCACACAAACCAAGAAAAGCCCAGCTGCTTTGTCTATGAAGAAGAAATTCTTGCCCTGCCTTGGGCTACTGATGGTTGCAGCTCTTATATTTAATGGTGAGAATGCAGGGAGAATGAGGATATTAGAGAAATGGGCTTCAAGATTAGAAATTTCGTGCAAGACATGTAGAGAAAAATAGATTTACAGCGCATATCTGTTGCTGAAAAGTTAATTGAAGACGTGGTAAAGGAGAGAAGGCAGAAAGCAAGAAACCAGAAGAGAAACCTTGAAGGCAGAGAGGACCCTGGGTACAAATCTGGCGCCTTCTGAAGAGATGACACAAGAGATACGTTAGAATGAACTTTAAATTGTATTTCCTAAAAATTATTTTTTAATGTTATGTACCTTTTCTCAAGGCCTGTGAAGGCAAGAATTATGAAATTTTGTACACTTATTTCTATAAACCAAATAAATCTCAAGATTGAATTGTGAAATTCCGAGTGTAAGCTGAGATATGGGCCAAAATTCTTGAAATATTGCGTGAATTTTATGTTATATTAGGTCTAAAACTTTACTTCCACCGTTTTGCTATAGACGGCAGTAGCGGCAAGTGGGGTTTGGACGGTTGGTCATAGGTGTAATACAATAGGCTTAGGCATCTGTAGACATAATGGCATTAAAATATTAGTCGACTTGGGATTGCATCAACTTACGAACCCATTTCTCTCCATTTGCGGGAGGTTTTAATTTTCTGCTTTAACATGAAGAAATCTGCGGCTGTGGCTCTTAAAATGCTGGGTAAGACCAATGGTGAGAGAACTATTAGTGGAAGAACGTACAGAGAATGTTTTGAACGCCTCAATAACGGTGATTTTGATGTCGAAGACCGGCATGGCGGTGGAACGTTTTCGTAGCTACTGAAACAGACGAAGACAATCACAGGACACCATTAACGAACGCAGTTGATGCCTTCGAGCCCAGCACTGAAACACAAACGGACACAATACAGCGATAAACATGTATAGGTAATTTTGCAGCAGGTCAGTGTTCGACTCCATGTTGCAAACCTCGTCAAAATATATATGGAAACGTTGAAATGAGAAGTCCTATCCTCCCGCTGTATTCTCCATACGTTGCTCTCTCTCACTACCACCTTTTTCGATCAGCGGCAGTCTGGCTGACAAGCACTTCCGATCATACGAGAAAGTGTAAAATTGAATCGATTCATGGATCTCAACAAAAGACGCCCGGTTCTTCCGCCACGGGATTCGTATGCTATCCGAAACGTGGGAGAATGTAGTGGTCAGCGACGGGCAATGCTATGAATCATGATTTTTTTTGTAAGTTTTTCACATTAAAGCCCCGAACTTACAGAAAAAACGGAGGAAGCATAGTTGTGGACTTAGTGGGATTATAATTTAAAAAATTGTTGAAATTCTCCTATTCGACATATTTGGAAAACCTCTTGAGAGAAACTTATAATAAGCAAACAGAAAACTTTGTGGAAATTCTTGAATACCTTCTGAGAAAGAGGTGGATATAAAATTTCTTCAAAACAAATTTGTTAAATTCCATAAGAGTTAAACATATGTAATCCAAGAGACTTAACACTGAATGTGTTGATTTCATGTAAAGTCTGGTACAAAATTTCATTGCCGTATCTTCAGAATTGTGGATTTCAAAAAATGGTTCAAATGGCTTTGAGCACTATGGGACTTAACTTCTAAGGTCATCAGTCCTCTAGAACTTAGAACTACTTAAACCTAACTTACCTAAGTGTTGTGGTTGGCAGGAGAGCCAACCGTGTAGTAAAGGAGGCCGAAATGCACGCGTATCAGCTCACGCAGGCTGGCGTGAGGTCTGGAACATGACAAGGGAATTAGAATTGAGAAAAACGGACGTATCTGGTGGAACACTTAACTTTCATCCATTAATGGAGAACGTCGCTCTTTATGGTACATGATGCACAATATCAATAGTACGGATACTGGCGCCTTGCTTGGTCGGAGCAATTAACGTAGCTGAAGGCTATGCTAACTATCGTCTCGGCAAATGAGAGCGTAATTTGTCAGTGAACCATCGCTAGCAAAGTCGGCTGTACATCTGGGGCGAGTGCTAGGAAGTCTCTCTAGACCAGCCGTGTGGCGGCGCTCGGTCTGCAACCACTGATAGTGGCGACACGCGGGTCCGACGTATACTACCGGACCGCGGCCGATTTAAAGGCTACCACCTAGCAAGTGTGGTGTCTGACGGTGACACCACACTAAGGACATCACACACATCCATGCCCGAGGCAAGATTCGAACCTGCTACCGCAGTCGTCGCACGGTTCCAGACTGTAGCGCCACCCTGGCCGGCTAATTGTGGATTTGGTGCATCTTTTAAATATTATGTGTTTTTCACGAAAGTCTCCCTTTACGTCACTACATAAAGTCGCGCAGGAGACCTGGGCGCATCTTATATCACTTCTCTTTTTCAGTCGCTAAACTTAACAGATTTGCTGTCGTTAAAAATGATACTTCTTGACGCTTTTCGTGCGCAGGCCATCATCCGAATATTTGAGGAAATAAAATTACTAATTTTACTTAACTGAAAGATCGCCGATAAATCCCAATAATATCTAAAGTTTGCCGAAATGAACAGAGTTGTCACGAAAATTGTCGGTTCTCCATTTGACGTGCTCGAGCGACATGGAACCGGAGACTCCGGCCGGCAACCATCGCCCCCAAGCTTTATGGCGCGTGACGGCGGGTCCAGCGACTGCCAAGCTTTTGGTAGGCGGCGGGCGTCCGCAGCTGTCCGCGCCTCTCTGGCGGGGAAACCCAGGACGGCGGCCTTGCGCTCTGGGAGAATGCAAAAATACAGCCAAATCATGAACTCGGCGCCGTTGGGGAACTTGGAAACCTGAGCAGTGGGATGGCGCCCGACTGAAGCTCCGCTAGTTGGCTCTGAGCACTATGGGACTTATCATCTGTGGTCATCAGTCCCCTAGAACTTAGAACTACTTAAACCTGACTAACCTAAGGACATCACACACATCCATGCCCGAGGCAGGATTCGAACCCGCGACGGTAGCGGTCACGCGGTTCCAGACTGAAGCGCCCAGAAATGCTCGGCTCCGCTAGTGCCTCCTACATTAAGCAGTGGGGACTCGACGTGGTATTAGCTACGATGCGTAGCCGTGCAGAAGAAACGTACTGTAGCTGTCAAACCGGACACTTCCCAGTGGCTGTTAGAGTTGCGTGGAAGAGACAATTGGACACAGGCCTGTGGCTCTGCCCGAGATTGTCCTATCTGCATCTGCATCTACATGGATACTCTGCAAATCACATTCAAGTGCCTGGCAGAGGGTTCATCGAACCACCTCCACAATTCTCTATTATTTCAATCTCGTAGAGCGCGGAAAGAATGAACACGTATATCTTTCCCTACGAGCACTGATTTCCCTAATTTTATCGTGGTGACCGTACCTCTCTATGTAGGTCTGTGTCAACAAAACATTTTCGCATTCGGAGGAGAAACTAGGTGATTGGAATTTCGTGAGAATATCCCGTCGCAACGAAAAACGCCTTTCTTTTATTGATGTCCAGCCCAAATCCTGTATCATTTCTGTGACACTCTCTCCCATATTTCGCGATAATACAAAACGTGCTGCCTGTCCTACCTGGTAAGGACCCCAAACCACGCAGCAGTATTCTAAAAGAGGACGGACAAGCTTGTCTCCTTAGTAGGTCTGTTACATTTTCGAAGTGTCCTGCCAGTAAAACGCAGTGTTTGGTTAGCCTTCCCCGCAACATTTTCTGTGTGTTCCTTCCAATTTAAGTTGTTCGTAATTGTAATACCTAGGTATTTAGTTGAATTTACGGTCTTTAGATTAGACTGACTCATCGTGTAACCGAAGTTCATCGAGTTCCTTTTAGCACTAATGTGGATGACCTCACACTTTCCGTTATTTAGGGTCAACTGTCTCTTTTCGCACCATTCAGATATCTTTTCTAAATAGTTTTGCAGTTTGTTTCGATCTTTTGATGACTTTATTAGTCGATAAACGACAGCATCATCTGCAAACAACGTATGACGGCTGCTCAGATTGTCTCCCAAATCATTTATGTAGATAAGGAACAGCAAGGGGCCTATAACACTACCTTGGGGAACGCCCGAAATCACTTCTGTTTTACTCGATGACTTTCCGTCTGTTACTACTAACTGAGACGATATTCCATAAGCACGCAATTTCACTACGAGCCGCTTGTGTGGTACAGTGTCAAAAGCCTTCCGGAAATCGAGAAATACGGAATCGATCTGAAATGCCTTGTCAATAGCACTCAACACTTCATGTGAATAAAGAGCTAATTGTGCAACACAGGAATCATGTTTTCTAAACACATGTTGACTGTGTGTCAATAGACCGTTTACGTCGAGGTAATTCATAATGTTCGAACAGAATATATGTTCCAGAATCCTGCTCCATATCAACGTTAACGATATGGGCCTGTAATTTAGTGCATTACTCCTACTACCTTTCTTGAATATGTACAACTGATTGATGATCAGTGTCTCATTTATCCTCTGTCCCTATTAACTGGGCCTATTTAAGAAGCTTCCTACGACTTATGTACTGCGTCAATGAATGCACATTTTTCTTCCTCTTCTGCACTTCTAGCGTTAGGCATTTGCTTTTGATCGTCTCATCTTTTCTTCTGTCTATTTGGACTTGTTTTCCCTTTGGGTCTGTAGCCTTTGTCTACCGTTCCTGCTAATGTGTTCATTCCATTTCATTCTTTTTTCACCAAGCTTCTAACTTATGTGATGTTGCTTGCTGCAATCTCCTCTCCTGTGCAGACCTCTTCAGACACAACACTTGGACCCAACCTCCTCAGTTACTTGTTGGATATATATTCCATTTTCTGCCTTTCTCTTCAACATTGACCCTCTCAGCTCCCTCAAGTACCACGGTAGTTATTCATTGAACACACGTATTACCATCCTGTTCCTCCTTCTTGCCAGAATTGTCCATATGTTTCTTTCTTCGACGCCGTATTCCCTATCTTAACAATTTTGTTCGACACCTCAGTCCCTGTCTTAGCTGTCTACCGAATTTTCAACTTTTTTTTTTTTTTTTTTTGTAGCACCACATCTCAAGTGTTTCAATTCTCTTGCATTCCGGCTTCCTCGCAGACCATGATTCACTACCTTACAATGCTGTACGTCAAACTTGCATTCTCAGACATTTCTTATTCAAATTACGGCCTATGTTTAATATAGGTAGATTACCGTCAGCCAGGAATACCCTGTTCACCAGTGCTAATTTGCCATATACAGCTTCGTTCGCTATGGGGTATTTTGGTTTAAAGGTAGCAGAATTCCTAAACTTCGCCTACTTCGTGATCAGATAATTGTATGTTAAGCTTCTCGCTTTTCATGTTCTGCTGCGTCTCATTACTTTCGCGTTTCTTCGATTTGCTCTCAGGTCATATTCTGTACTTATTAGACTGTTCATTCCAATCACAGATCCGATGATGATTCACTTTCCCTAAAGGTAGCAGTCTCATTGATATTTCACCGTGAATTTTAATTCCACTCCTGACCCTTTGTTTTATTTCCGCCATTGCTTCTTCAGTATATACATTGAACAGCAGAGGCGAAATAACACATACCTGCCCTAATTTATAGAAGTTCAATTCGTTTTTAATGCCATCATTGTAAATTTCATTTTATCAGCTACATCCTTTTACCGCTCTGAAAAATCTCATTTCAGTTGCCTGAATTCTACTCTCGTTGTTTATATCTGGTCCATAATAAAGCAGGAACAACACTGATCTTATAAAATTACATTTTTTTTCTTTTTCCAAGTTTTGCTTTTCATGCGTACATATATCAGAATGAGCGAGCTGTTGCTCTTTATCTCTGTCATATTCATTACAATGTCACATCTTAGTCTAGTTAAAATATTTAACTTGTTCTAATATTTTGTTATCAACAACAATTATTGACCTTTTGTGATTTTTCTCTTAAAAGCCATGGGTTTTATTTTGCTGTTGATATCTTTAGGTTATAATCTTAATACAATCTGCCCAACAAATAAATTTCTTTTTTAGGTCATTTTTTTCAGTCTACATATAAGCGATGAAATAGAACAGTGTATCTATCTATCAGTGCATTTGCATCAAACTGAGATTTCCATTCTGGTACTGCATCTTTTAGATATATGTTAAAAACTGTGAATGATACATACACCTTTATCTGACCCCTTCATTTGTCACAACAGGCTGTGTTAATTTACCATTTAAAGCTAGGATGCTGGTGATACCTTTGCACAAGATTCTGAGAGCATTTTCTTCGTTATTCGTTATGTTGTCTATTAACACCGTCACAGCTTTTATAAAATTTATGAACACTAAGCGAATTTCTCTGTCAAATTATTATCGTTTTTCAAATTATTTGTTTAATACATTGCATCAGCCGTGGAGCTTTCCTTTCTTAAATCCACTTACTCCTCGCTTAAGAAACAGTCACTGTCAGATACACTTTTCGGCCTGTTATTCAGAATTTAAGTGTTCAATTTGTGTGCATTACTCGGCAGCCTAATCACTTAATAATTTTCGCAGCCATTTTTTGTCTCTCTACCTGGACAATGAGGTTTCGTTTGTCTGTTACCATGCTGTTGGTGCTACCAGTTTTTCCAACAAATTAACAAAGGTTAGACCAATAAAACACACACTTGCGGTACTTCTGTTAACATTCTACGCATTCATCGCACAAGACGACCATTAGTGCAAGCAAAAGCTGGTGTCCATTTGGTACCAGTCGATTCGATCAGTACGAAAGCATTATGGAAATGATCCGCAAACTTAAATGGAAATCCTTGGGAGGAAACAGACAGCATAGAATGAGTACATAATAAACTATAAACATAAATCTTCCTCGTGAAACGGTCTGTCTGCTAGTAAAAAAACGTATCAAAATTCCTACAGCAATTCCTTAGCCTCAATTTTTTTTTGTCATCCCCTGTACCAACCTCATCCTCAACTATTTAGTGGATGTATTCCAATCTCTGTCTTCCTCTACAGTTCTTATCCTCTACAGCTCCCTCTAGTACCACAGAAGGTGTCCCCTGATGATGTCTTAAAACATGTCCTATCATCCTGTCCCTTCTTCTTGTCAGTGTTTACCACACATTTCTTTCTTTGTCGATCCTGCGGAGATCCGCCTTATTCCTTTCATCAGCCCACCTAATTTTCAGGATTATTCTATAGCATTATATCTCAAAGGTTTCGATTCTCTTCCATTCTGTTTGCCCACAGTCCATGTTTCATTACCACATAGTGCTTTGCTCCAAACGTACATTCTCAGAAATTTCTTCCTCAAAGTAAGGGCTTTGTTTGGTACTAGTAGACTTCCCTTGACCAGGAATGCTCTTTTTGCCAGCGCCAGTGTGCGTTTGATGTCCTCCTTGCTCCGTCCGTCGTTGGTTACTTTGCTGCCTAGGTAGCAGAATTCCTTAACTTCATCTACTTCGTGAGCTCCAATCCTGATGTTAAATTTCTCGCTATTCTCATTTCTGCTACTCCTCATTACTATGTCTTTCTTCGATTTACTCTTTCCATTTTCTGACTCATTGACTGTTCATTCCATTCAGCAGATTCCCTAATTCTTCATCACTTACACTGATGATAGCAATGCCATCAACGAATCTTATCATCGATATCCCTTTACCCTGAACTTTAATCCCACTCTTGAATCTACCTTTTATTTCCGCAATTGCTTCTTCGATTTATAAACTGAACAGAAGTGGTAAAAGACTACATTCCTGCCTTACACCCGTTTTAATCCAAACACTTCGTTCTTAGTCTTCCACTCTTATTGTTCCCTCTTGGCACTTGTACATACTGTATTTTACCTGTCTTTCCCCATACCTTACCCCTATTTTTCTCAGGATTTCGAACACCTTGCTCCATTTCACTTTGTCGAATGCTTTTTTCTGGTCGACAAATCCTATAAACGTGTCTTGATTTTTCTTTAGTCTTGCTTCCGTTATCAACCGCGAACGTCAGAACTGCCTCTTTGGAATCTTAAGCTTTCCTAAAGCTAAACAGATATTCATCTAGCACATCCTCAATTTCTTTTCCCATTCTTCTGTATATTATTCCTGTCAGCAACTTGGGTGCCTGAGCTTCACACACAGACAGGAAAACATGGGGCGAGACTTTAATTTCTAATTAATATATATATATATGTTGTCTTAGAATCATGTGTAATGAACTGAGTCAGACGGCAGAGTGGTAAAATGTACAGTATCTTCAGGCTTTTGAACACATGATGAGCAACACAAGTTTAAAGAGCAGAGCCCAAAAACAGAAAGTAGGAGAAAGAAACACATCACAGGAGACAAAGTACGTAAAAAGATCAAAGCGAACCCGCAGGTGGAACGCCTGTGGTTTGAAAGACTGTTCATGGCAGCGACCTTGCACGTCAACTTATCTGTATCTTATCTGCGGGATTTACGTGCGTTCTGCCCAGAGGATTCTGAAGCATATCGGCGGACCAGAATCGGCAGATATTTCACAAACCGCGGACAGACGTCACACGCAAAAAACGCATTTCTTTAATTTCCAGGATAAGCCGTTAAGAAAATGCAAGATTTTCCATATGTGAGCCGAATCGAACTGGAGTCATATTCTGTTCTGAAAATTCAAACAAACTGCAAGAACGTTACTGCCACACTCTTGCATAACAAAGCTGTAGCTTGTTATCTATGTTTCTGCCTTTCTGGAGACTATTGTGTCATTTAATAAGAATTAGTCTTGCAGTACTGCATGAGATGCTGAGTTATCTATAAGAAGTGGGCATTACTCGCTTTTTTAGACAACTTCCAACCAGTGGAAATGACTTACGCTGCTGGATATATCGTTAGCAATTTGCAAGCAGTTTCTCTTCAACGATATTATTTGCAGGACACCTACACTGTATACGCACTTAACATTTTCTCCTGTTATCTAAATGGGTCATCTGGAAAACAGGAGTGGGAGGGGGAGAGGGAGAGGGGTAAGATCTAAAAATAGACTACATTTCAGATACCTATGATCTACATTTGGTCCGGAACATTTGGGCCTGGGGCCTTTGTGAATGATAATATTGATTTATTACGGCAAAGTGGACTCCTTTTAATGGACAGAGGCAGCAAGAAACACAGCAAACCTCATTCCATTGGTCTCACAATACAAAGTGGCCACAGTGGTGCTTCGAAACATTGATCTCATATCAGAAGGCTGTCTCTTTTACACGGGCGAAGATAGAACATTGGGGTTCGTTTTAACCTGTAACTTTTCTGTAAAATTGTCTGTATGAGAGAACACTGAATACACTTTAGGTGTGTATTCTATTGCTGATCAAACCTGACTATTGCTTGCTCCTGCGCTGTGCCTGTGAACAATGTCGTGAAATAAAACTTTAAATTTCATGAAATGTAAAATTTTAAATAAAGAAAATTAATTAAATGTCGAAAGAAACTAATTGTATGCTCAATGAAAACTATATAACTAAAACGCTGTACAGACATAAATTATAAACGTTAAACTGAAAGAACCAGAGGTTGTACAGAGTTTCAGGGAGAGGATAAGGGAACAATTGACAGGAATAGGGCAAAGAAATACAGTAGAAGAAGAATGGGTAGCTCTGAGGGATGAAGTAGTGAAGGCGGCAGAGGATAAAGTAGGTACAAAGACGAGGGCTGCTAGAAATCCTTGGGTAACAGAAGAAATATTGAATTTAATTGATGAAAGGAGAAAATATAAAAATGCAGTAAATGAAGCAGGCAAAAAGGAATACAAACGTCTCAAAAATGAGATCGACAGGAAGTGCAAAATGGCTAAACAGGGATGGCTAGAGGACAAATGTAAGGATGTAGAAGCTTATCTCACTAGGGGTAAGATAGATACTGCCTACAGGAAAATTAAAGAGACCTTTGGAGAGAAGAGAACCATGTGTATGAATATCAAGAGCTCAGATGGCAACCCAGTTCTAAGCAAAGAAGGGAAGGCAGAAAGGTGGAAGGAGATGTACTTGAGGACAATATTATGGAAATGGAAGAGGATGTAGATGAAGACGAAATGGGAGATACGATACTGCGTGAAGAGTTTGACAGAGCACTGAAAGACCTGAGTCGAAACAAGGCCCCCGGAGTAGACAACATTCCATTAGAACTACTGACGGCCTTGGGAGAGCCAGCCGTGACAAAACTCTACCAGCTGGTGAGCAAGATGTACGAGACAGGCGAAATACCATCAGACTTCAAGAAGAATATAATAATTCCAATCCCAAAGAAAGCAGGTGCTGACAGATGTGAAAATTACCGAACTATCAGTTTAATAAGCCACGGCTGTAAAATACTAACGCGAATTCTTTACAGACGAATGGAAAAACTGGTAGATGCAGACCTCGGGGAGGATCAGTTTGGATTCCGTCGAAATGTTGGAACACGTGAGGCAATACTGACCTTACGACTTATCTTAGAAGAAAGATTAAGAAAAGGCAAACCTACGTTTCTAGCATTTGTAGACTTAGAGAAAGCTTTTGACAATGTTGACTGGAATACTCTTTTTCAAATTCTGAAGGTGGCAGGGGTAAAATACAGGGAGCGAAAGGCTATTTATAATTTGTACAGAAACCAGATGGCAGTAATAAGAGTCGAGGGGCATGAATGGGAAGCAGTGGTTGGGAAAGGAGTGAGACAGGGTTGTAGCCTCTCCCCGATGTTATTCAATCTGTATATTGAGCAAGCAGTAAAGGAAACAAAAGAAAAATTCGGGATAGGTATTAAAATTCATGGAGAAGAAGTATAAACTTTGAGGTTCGCCGATGACATTGTAATTCTGTCAGAGACAGCAAAGGACTTGGAAGAGCAGTTGAACGGAATGGACAGTGTCTTGAAAGGAGGATATAAGATGAACATTAACAAAAGCAAAACGAGGATAATGGAATGTAGTCAAATTAAATCGGGTGATGCTGAGGGAATTAGATTAGGAAATGAGACACTTAAAGTAGTAAAGGAGTTTTGCTATTTAGGAAGTAAAATAACTGATGATGGTCGAAGTAGAGAGGATATAAAATGTAGACTGGCAATGGCAAGGAAAGCGTTTCTGAAGAAGAGAAATTTGTTAACATCGAATATAGATTTATGTATCAGAAAGTCGTTTCTGAAAGTATTTGTTTGGAGTGTAGCCATGTATGGAAGTGAAACATGGACGATAACTAGTTTGGACAAGAAGAGAATAGAAGCTTTCGAAATGTGGTGCTACAGAAGAATACTGAAGATAAGGTGGATAGATCACGTAACTAATGAGGAGGTATTGAATAGGATTGGGGAGAAGATAAGTTTGTGGCACAACTTGACTAGAAGAAGGGATCGGTTGGTAGGACATGTTTTGAGGCATCAAGGGATCACAAATTTAGCATTGGAGGGCAGCGTGGAGGGTAAAAATCGTAGAGGGAGACCGAGAGATGAGTACACTAAGCAGATTCAGAAAGATGTAGGTTGCAGTAGGTACTGGGAGATGAAGCAGCTTGCACAGGATAGAGTAGCATGGAGAGCTGCATCAAACCAGTCTCAGGACTGAAGACAACAACAACAACAACGTGATATAAAGTGCAATGTTATACTTGCAAAATCCGCAAAAGATAAATTACTGCTATGATTGTAAGAATATAACTGTTCGACATTACCATTGCTGTTTCCTGAGAGTTAATCTGCTCGCTAGCACGACACCAGACAAATCCGACTACACACTGTTTGCTCAAGAATGCAAGGTGAGCTGTGCCCTAAAAAAAAGTGACCTGTCTCTTGCTTAGCATGCTCTTTGTTGTGTCTGGAGTACTGGCGTTTTCGAAAGCAAATACAAATCAGCTGATGCAGCAGCTAAAGAAAGATAATGTGATCTTTTTTTTTTTCGTGTGGTGTAAGGTTCAATGCACACACTATCTATAAATCATGGAGGTGAGTTTGACTATAAAGGAAACGATTTCTGAGAAATCTACAACCTAGAACAAGATTTTCGACGCGCTAGTCGCGACAGTAAATTGCATCCTCGACAGGGGAAGAGTGGGAGCGGGGGTGGGGGTGGGGGGCTGTGATACGACACCCACGACCTACGTCATCGCTTCTTTCGTACAGCGCTTCTCCTGACACGCTCTCGTTTGACATTAGCGCGGCCCTGACACCTGGTGTTAACGCCGTGCGTCAGACTCCTGGGCGACCTTTCGTGAGGAGGGGGTGGGGTCGGGGAGGAGGAGGCGCCTTGTCTCTGGGCCCTAATGATTCTCACCTGGCCCGCCTCCTCGGCGTGGTTCGTGCGTAACAGGCACCGAGTGGGGTGGGCCCAAAGCTAACTGTCCACGTCCCGCGCCGCCTTGTACCGTTGCTGTGAACGCACGAACTGTGACTAGCCGAATTTAAACTAAGACATTATAAAAGAATAATAGGTGAAATAAGAAATAGCTACAATAAAAATTACTAAAATAAAAATACTGGGTAAAATAGAGCAACTTACTAAATTTAAATACATTGGAGAAACCACGCAGGAGACTGGACTAGCAAAATTTGCACTCGAGACATAGTAAAATGGAAGGAGCTTACGGTTTAATCAGAAATATCTACAACGAGAATGCACTTTTAGGAATACAAAAGTAAAACGCTGTTCACCGTGGTAAGGTCAGAATGTTTATAAGCATGTGTATTTTGAACTACAAGATATAAACGGAACCAAATAGAGATACGTGAAAAGTGGTTCAAACGGCTCTGAGCACTATGGGACTCAACTGCTGTGGTCATCAGCCCCCTAGAACTTAGAACTAATTAAACCTAACTAACCTAAGGACATCACACACATCCATGCCCGAGGCAGGATTCGAACCTGCGACCGTAGCGTGAAAAGTGGATCAGAAAAATAATGAATACAAGACAAACAATTGAGGATTAGAAAATTGCAAGCAATGAGGAGATATAACAAAGTACACTGAAAATTTAAGAAGTAATTGCAAAGCGAAGGTTATATTTCTTTGGACACCTCTGTCAAATGAATGACAGCGGGGTAACAAAACACACATTCCTCTATTTCTAGAAAAGATCTACAGTGGAACAGATTACAGAAATAAGAAAATAACTAAAAGTATTAGAATCAAAGAAAAAATTGAAGAATAAAATTTAGAAGGCTCTCAAAGCAAAAAAGAATTTAAAACCAGGAGCGAATGGACAAAAGACAGTATGTTACGTGGCCACATGTTAAGTCAACTCAGTATATATTCAACATCCTCATGAAACTCACTTGCAAGAGAGACACGTTCATTCTGTATATAACAACATGCAATCACGTACTCGGAAAATATTCTTGAAAATACGGTCTAAAATTGAAAAACAGCGATTTGACACGAGGGAAAGTTCCCAAATGGGAAAGAAATCGGTAGATGTGATGTACGTGTCCAGACGAACAAATGATTACAATTTCAGACAAGTTGGATGGTTTATTCAAAACCAAGAGCTTTACACTTACAGCAATTCAATAATGCGTTGGTCCACCTATGGCCCTTAGGCAAGAAGTTACTCAGCTTGGAATTGATTGCTAAGAGTAGTTGGATGTCCTGAACGATATCGTACCAGATTCTGTCCCAATTGCCGCGTTAGATCGTCAAAATACCAAGTTGGTTGGAGGACTCTTTCCATAATGCTCTCAACTGAGGAGCGATCCGGGGACCTTGCTGGCCAAGGTGGGGTTTGGCAAGCACGAAGACGAGCAGTAGAAACTCTCGCGGTGTCTTGGCGGGCATTATCTTGCTGAAATGTAAGCCCAGTATGGCGTGCTATGACGAGCAGCAAAACGGGACGCAGAATATCGACAACGTACCGCCCTGCTGTAAAGGAGATACGGATAACAATGAAAGGGACTCTGCTATGAAACGAAATGGCACGATATCCTCAGGAGGACACCAACAGCTCTAGCAACCAATGGCTTGCTGAATAACTGCTCTCGTAAGGGCCAAAGATGGACCAATGCGATACTGACTTGCTCAGTTTGTGAAGCTCTTTCTCTTGAGAAATTCGTCCAATTTTTATGAAATTGTAATTGCTTGCCTGTACATCACAGTTACCGATTTCCGTCCAATTCGGGTAAGTCTTTCGTCGTGTTTCTTTTTCCTTTTTTTTTTTCGCTTAGAGTATATTTGAGGGAATTAAGATTTTAACACAGCCTCTCTTTCTTAAAACAGCGGATTGGGTAGCCTACATCTTCTTCTGCTACACTCCTGGATCCAATGCTACAACTATTACCTGCATTGTCAATTATTGTGAAAGATAAAAGCAGGTTCTCTGGTTGAAGTTATCATGTATCACGTGGTAAGAAGAGGCCACCACTGATGATACGAGGCCGTCGTACTAGCATCTCCGCCAAACTCAATCTCTGGGAAGGTCGACTCCACGCAATCTTAGAAGATATCTCGAATGATTCAAATACATTAATATTAATATTCATAGTTTCTTGTTGGAGATACACACTCCCGGACAGCCGTGCGTAGAAGCGCCGCTTCCGGGATGGGGACGTGCGCCAACACTGGATCGAACCCGCTCGGCGAATTAACGACGAGAGCTGGTGTGCCGGCCAGACTGGTTGTGGTTTTCAGGCCGTTTCTCGCATCCCACCAAGTGAATACCGGGCTGGTACCCGAAACCCGCAACAGTAACACGATTCGCAAAGCAAACATTTAGAAAACTGAATGACACTACACGCAGGCAATTGGCGTTCACACATCCCGTCCCTGGGTAAGGGGTTGAGGACAGGAAGGGCATGCAGCCAGCCCATAATTTAACCATGGCAAATCTGTTAACAACCTTGCCATTTCCTGCGGGAATGCGGGACAAAGGCACAAGAAAAAGAGGAGGAGTTTCGTGCTTCAAACTCCGGCTGTGTACTAGAACACTTCTCGCAATAGTTATCTCCGAAACTTATTCCATCTGTTATACAGGGTGTTAAAATTAGTTTCCACTTTCTGATAGGTGGTTGCATGGACCGGAACAAGACACAAACGTCCTGTAACCTTGGGCTCTAAAATGCAAGCATCTAGAGCTGTGAACTCTTGCTCATCTTTGCTGCTGAGAAACATACCTATTGTAGTGCAAGCTCTAAGCTGTTACGAATAGGGTCATTGTCCTTAGACTCAGCATGCACTCAGCATTTGTTGTGTTGCTGCTGCAGACCACATTCACAGTTTTGCATAAGTATAGATCGTACATTAGTTCTGATGGAACCAGTCTGTGTTTTGATAAGTTTTTGAAATGCTTTTACACTGCGCTTTTCTCTCTGTACTCAGCAGGAAGTCTTGCTACTACTGAACGCCATATTGAGCACATGCTTTAGTGATGCAGGTGAAGTAATATCTAGCAGATTACAAGTAGTGTTCATAGCTCTTAAGGTATGCATTTTGAAGCCCATGGTTACTGGAAGTTTTTGTCTTATTTTGGTCCATACTACCAACTCTCGAAATATGGAATGCATTTTTTGAACACTCTGTACATCAGACGTTAAACAGGGCACCCAGTTACCAGGTGGGTACATACTTAATGTAATTGCCGGGGTGGACACACGTCACAAGCCGAAGTAAGTCGTCCGCTTTAATTCTTACGTACACGAACAGAAGCTGTATTACGCATTGAGCATTTATATTTATGCCCGGGACGTACTGCCTCTGGAATGAATTAAAGATAGCTCCAACCTCCGGTCCCCAGCAGCACTAGTTGCATCTCCACTGCCAATGGTTTGAAGGATGACGGAAAACCTCCCCAAGTATTCCCAATTGGGACCCCACTTTCCCAGTACCAGCTCGAGCGATATTTGCGTGAGAAAAATTGGACTACATAATGGGAAATGGAAGGGCGGTGGGAATAGGAAGGAGAGCGGGGTGGTGTCTCGAACACCTACCGTATCCTTCGTTGACTAAACGTAATATTTTTTATGTGAACACCAACTATTCTCAACGCAAGGGAACTTCTTTCCTTGCAATACTTTGCATTACATTGTCGTCGAGGCCTGCATTTTTCACTAGAAATCTACCAGAGGCGTCCTTATCCTTTTGTCTAATTTTTAATTATGTATTTCAACCTTGTCAGCGACCTGCTACGTGACGTGCTCAGAGCATTTGGTGGAAACCCGTGTCACTTGTGCCAGCTGAATCTGAAATATACATTTCAAAAATTGCAAAACGGTCACTGTGTTTCACCACTACAGTGTGCCTGGTGTGATTATGTTTTATTTGTCTGGCTGTATGCTCATCTTATTTCCATTTAAGTCGTAGTGATATCCCAATCTTATTTTCTGTATTTCTCATTTATGTGTCTTCCAGTCTTTTGGTTCTATTCCCAGTAGATTCGTTCCCAGTAGCCTGTCAGAAAATGCCCATGTAAAGATATATCAGTAAGTACTAAATTCCGCGTGTTTACGTTAAAGTCACCAGAAGAATGCAGCAGCTGACACGTCACAAATATTACGCTTAGAAACGTCGTAATAGACGAGAAACAGGTCTTGTTATTGGTACTTATTTACCGAAATGCGTCGCGCGGGGAAAAAATAGAGAAAAGTCGTGATGCAGCAGCAAATGTTACCATATAACAAACAAAAATAGTATTTTTTTCTTGCGGCTGAAAAACTGATAAAGCTCGAAGAACTGTAGCGCATTTAAAACATAGAACATTGCTGATATGGACACTTGATAAATATTTAACAGTCACTAGATGTAAGGCAACTGCTTTATTGACACTTTTAGAATACATTCATCTTCTGAATATCTTAAAAAGATTACAGAAATCAAGGGTGCCACAATGATAGTTGCTAAAAAACAAAGAGTAAAATACAATGAATTGTTCATAAAAATCTATCAGATCAGGGAGAAGAACTTCATACAGGCAATATGAGGTCATGTGAATATGACACATTCCTAAACGTAACTGAGTGCACTCGGCATGTCACGATACCTAAGTTAACTAAGTGGACAATAGGTGGCGCTAATGGTATCATATCATAGCGCTGAGTGGATGAGAAAAACTTAGCTTAAAAATACAAGGAAGACGTAAAAGACTGGTCGTACATGTGATTACTTACAACAACACAAATTAAATGTAAAAATATACCGAAAAAGGACATTGCCCATATAATATTGCTGAAACAATACAGCGTATGTAACTGAAAGCGGGCGTGAGGAGGGGGGGGGGGGGGATTTTTAAACTACATTTTCCTACGATATTATACCCCAAGTTTCACCCATTGGGCACATGGTTATCTTAAACGTTACGTTATGCCTCGTACACTCAATTACGTTTTGGAATATGCCATGTTCACATTACACTAGACTGCTTGTGTGAAGTGCTTCTCCCTGACTTGGAATGTGTTTTCATACATTATCTTTCAGATACGATCACTGTGCTGTTCTTGATTTTTATAACCTTTCCCAGACATTCTTAAGAGAAGTGTATTGCGAACGCGTCAATAAAGCAATTGACTTGCATTTACATTGAGATGACCAGAGTCATGGGATAGCGACATCATGTACATATACAGATCGCGGTAGTATCGCGTATGCAAGGAATAAAAGGGCAGTGTACTGATGTTGCTGTCATTTGTACTTAGGTAATTCTTGTGAAAAGGTTTCCGACGTGACTAGGGCCGCATGACAAAACTCAAAACTTCCATCGCGGAATGGTAGTTGGAGATACACATGGGACATTCAATTTAGGAAATCGTTAGGGAGTTCAATATTCCGAGATCCACAGTGTCGACAGTGTGCGGAGAACACCAAATTTCAGGCGTTACATCTCACCACGGACAACGCAGTGGGCGACGGCCTTCACTTAACGTCCGACAGCAGTGGTGTTAGTTGTCAATGTTAACAGACAAGCAACATTGCGTTAAATAACCGCAGAAATCAATGTGGGAAGTAAGATGATGGTATCCGTTACGAAAGTGCGGCGAAATCTGTCGCTGATGCGCTGTGACCGCAGAAGACCGACGCTAGTGCCTTTTCTAAAACACGACATCGTCTACCGCGCCTCTCCTGGACTCGTGACCATACTGAGTGGACCCTGTGCGACTGAAAAACTGTGGCCTGATCAGATGAGTCCCGACTTCAGTTGGTAAGAGTTGATGGTAGGGTTCGAGTGTGGCGTAGACCGCACGAAGCCATGGGCCCAAGTTGTCAACATGGCACTGTGCAAGCTGGTGGTAGCACCATAATTGTGTGGGCTGTGTTTACGTTGGATGGACTGCGTCCTCTGATCCAATTGAAGTTATCATTGTCTGTAGGTGGTTATATTCGGCTACATGGAGACCATCAGCAGCCGTTCACGGACTTCATGTTCCCAAACAGCAATGTCATGTCACCGGGCCACAATTGTTCGCAGTTGGTTTGAAAAACGTTCTGGACAACTCGAGTGAATGGTTTGGCCAACTAGATCACACGATATGAATCCCATCGAGCATTTATAGGACTCAATGGGGAGGTCAAATCGTTCACAAAATCCTGAAACGGCCACACTTCCACGATTATGGACGGCTACAGAGGCAGCATAGCTCAACATTTTGAAACGTCCCCTTAGAAAAATTAATGAACTGCTGTGCTGGTAAACCCCTTACGTTATTTGGTTTTTAAACAGCTGAACAGAACTGAACGTACTTAGACATTTCGCTCTTTACTTATTCTGATCAACACTAAACTGACACACAATATTTTTAGCGCAACGCAATCTGACTTCCAAAAATCTCTACAAAAGAATGGCCCTGACTAACAACAAACTATGCCTTTCATAAATCACTTACCTCACAAAAATCTTCGTTACTCGAACTACTGCAATACAGCGAGCGCCACTACTGCCAGATAAATAAAAGATTCAAACTACTGAAGGCACTAACTACTGATAGGCATAGCAAATGAAAGATTTTGATAGAGAACAAGCGGTGTATTTACCTTATTAGTGTTCAAAAGTCATAATATATTATCAGTTCATGACATCCAGTCTTACAAATTTACTCTCTAATGGACACACGTCCAGATCATCCGCTCTCAAAACTTCGCCATCTCACTCCCCACATCCACGACTGCTGCTACGCGCTGTTCGCATCCAACTGCCCAAGACTACAATAGAGAATATTTCAACAATGCCAACTAGCCAGAGACTGCACACAGCACAGTCAGTCATTTTCGTACAGAGCGCTACGTGGCGTTACCAACATAAAAACCGAAACAGCTTACTTACAATTTCTGTAGAGGACTTCCAACGATTTGTTGAGTGCACGCCATGTCGAGCTGCTGTACTAAGCCGAGACAAAGGCCGTACCTCATGACTTTTTTTAAACCTGATAGTAGTGAATATTAGTTAGTCAACGTCCGTATCAGCACTGTTCAACATTGTAACTTTCATAAAATGGACGCGTAAATCTTCCGTTACTACATGTCACATCTTGTATTGTAAAGCGAGCAGTTAAGATGCTTCGCGTGGTGATTCCACCATGTGAGGTACCGATGCAGGATAAAGCGCCGCCGACGTCAGCGTTGTTACGGGACTGCCCCGCGCCGCTAGTGAGCTCCAGTCGACCCGGATGGGGGCCGGTCGGCCGTAGAGTTCTGCGAACGGACACCGGACTGGCGCCGAGTCTTGCGGGAAGGAGGCCCCGTCTCCTGTCCCTTCCCGGCTGGTAGCGGTGCGTTGATTTGTGGACGCCGGGAACTGGGCTGGCGGTGGCGGCGGAGGACACGCCCCACTGACACCGATACACCGGCCCCTCTCTCCCTTCTCGTTCCCGTTTCCTCACACCGCTCCAGAATGGTATCCGCCGGGCCAGAGGCCCCGAACCGACACACCTCCTCCGTGAAAATAAGAATGAGTCCCAGAAAGGCTCATTGCGGAAGAACACCGATTAACACTCTTCGAGCTTGTTTCCTAAGCGCCACGAATGAACAGCCAGATTCGGTGTTTCTGGATTTACGATCTTTTCTTTCAGTAACAAAAAAATGGTTCAAATGGCTCTGAGCACTATGGGACTCAACTGCTGTGATCATCAGTCCCCTAGAACTTAGAACTACTTAAACCTAACTAACCTAAGGACAGCACATACTGAAACGTCCCCTTAGAAAAATTTATACAAGACTGTGATTAAACTGAAACACAATATTTTTTAGCGCAACGCAATCTGACTTTCAAAAATCCCTACGAAAGAATGGCCCTGACTAACATTAACCTATACGTTACACAAATCACTTACCTCACAAAAATCTTCGTTACTCAAGCTACTGCAATACAGCGAGCGCCACTACTGCCAGCTAAATAAAAGATTCAAACTACTGAAGGCACTAACTACTGATAGGCACAGTTAGCAAATGAAAGATTTTAATAGAGAACAAACAATGTATTTACCTCACTAGTCATAATATATAGCAGTTCATGACACCAATTCTTACAAATTTCAAAACTCCGCCATCTCTCTCCCCACGTCCACCACTGCTGGCGGCTCACCTCCAACTGCGCAACGCTACGCGCTGCTAGCATCCAGCTGCCGCTGCCCGACACTACAATGGCAGACAACAATGCAAACCAGCCACAGACTGCACACGGCACAGCCAGTGATTTTCATACAGAGCGCTACGTGGCGGCGGCGTTACCAATTAAAAAAAAACTAAACATCCTACTTACAATACATCCATGCCCGAGGCAGGATTCGAACCTGCGACCGTAGCAGTCGCACGGTTCCGGACTGCGCGCCTAGAACCGCGAGACCACCGCGGCCGGCTTTTACTAACACATAATCTTTTAAAGATAACGCGTCCGTGTGGGATAAATGTGTGTGAAATCTTATGGGACTTAACTGCTAAGGTCATCAGTCCCTAAGCTTACACACTACTGAATCTGAATTATCCCAAGGACAAACACACACATCCATACCCAAGGGAGGACTCGAACCTCCGCCGGGACCAGCCGCACAGTCCATGACTGCAGCGCCTGAGACTGCTCAACTAATCCCGCACGGCCGTTCGGAATATCCAGTCACATTCGGAAATAAGATTCCTGCTATATCGGAAGTTATAAAGGTGAATAATTTTCAAGAACAAATTGTACATCGAATTTGGTCACGTCAATCCCACTCGTGGGCAACCATAAATGAGATAAGGACTTACGTGTGGAATAATCAAAGATATTTAGAAGTGGTTACTAATTACGAAAAGAGAAAATTTGCAAATAACAGTTTAACAACGAATATGAAGTAGTTTTGAAGGAAAGAGCAGGAATAATTTGAGTATTACGGAAAGGAAATAAGATTTTCAGCAGTTAATGTTACACAAAATTCTGTAATGGTACTAAAGAAAAAGATTATCCGTAGCCAGTCTGCGAAGGGTTATATCTCTGACGTGTAGTTACATTCATCGCTGACTTCACAAGAAAGAGATGCTCTTAAAACGAGAATATTTACGTTGAATGCTGCATGAACATTGGAATAAAAACATCAGGTTTGCTTCTTTGAAGATCATTACTTCAATGGTACAAGATTTTGTATTTAACTTACATAGTATGAAGTGAGTCGACTGTGACTTAACCTGCGAGGTCTAAAAGTACGCGGCTGATTTCCATTTAAGTTAGAGTGATATTGAGTAGCGAAGTTATTAGGTATTCATATATGCAGTTCCAAGATGGGCTTTGTTTAGGAATCAAATGTTTCAAATGGCTCTGAGCACTATGCGACTTAACTTCTGAGGTCATCAGTCGCCTAGAACTTAGAACTAATTAAACCTAACTAACCTAAGGACATCACACACATCCATGCCCGAGGCAGGATTCGAACCTGCGACCGTAGCGGTCGCTCGGCTCCAGACTGTAGCGCCTACAACCGCACACGCACTCCGGCCGGCTAGGAAACAAATATTATTTAGACAATAGACTATTGTCTCACTGATGACTGAAAGTTGCATAACAGATTACGGTGACGTCAAATTGTTATTTCATTTGTTCGGAAAATATAATTATACTATAGGTATACCGCACTGCATTCCGATTATAAATAACAAAACTAGTTGCGAGCAGGTTAATTTTTTTACTTGTATGCTATTATTCTTGCATACTTCTACGAAGTTATTAGAAGAACTGCGTGTGTATTGAAGCTCAATAAGCGGGAAGTTAATCATGGTACAAAATGTTCAAATGTGTGTGAATTCCTAAGGGACCAACCTGCATAGGTCATCGGTCCCTAAACTTACACACTACTTAAACTAACTTATGCTAAGAACAACACACACACACACACACACACACACACACACACACACACACACACACACGCCCGAAGGACGACTCAAACCTCCGGCAAGAGGGGCCGCCCAGTTCGTGACACGGCGCCTGATACCGCGCGGGCACCACGCTCGGCATTAATCATGGAAGCACAGAAAAGGTGTAATTCGAAATAACCACAGGCATCAGAGTAGTTGGACTATAGGAGCGATCGCGTGGCAGGGTCTTGTGATTCTAATACACTACTGGCCATTAAAATTGCTACACCAAGAAGAAATGCAGATGATAAACGGGCAATCATTGGACAAATATATTATACTAGAACTGTCATGTGACTACATTTTCACGCAATTTGGGTGAATAGATCCTCAGAAATCAGTAACCAGAACAACCACCTATGGCCGTAATAACGGCTTTGATACGCCTGGGCACTGAGCCAAACAGAGCTTGGATGGCGTGTACAGGTACAGCTGCCCATGCAACTTCAACACGATACCACAGTTCATCAAGAGTAGTGTCTACCGTATTGTGACGAGTTAGTTGCTCGGCCACCATTGACCAGACGTTTTCAATTGGTGAGAGATCTGGATAATGTTGTGGCCATGTCAGCAGTCGAACATTTTCTGTATCCAGAAAGGCTCGTACAGAACGTGCAACATTCGGTCGTGCATTATCCTGATGAAATGTAGCCATTCGCAGGGATCGAATGAAGGGTAGAGCCACGGGTCGTAACACATCTGAAATGTTAACGTCCACTGGTTAAAGTGCCGTCAATGCGAACAAGATGTGATCGAGGTGTGTAACCAATGGCACCCCATACCATGACGCCGGGTGATACGCCAGTATGGCGATGACGAATACCTGTACACGCTTCCAACGTGCGTTCACTGCGATGTCGCCAAACACGGATGCGACCATCATGATGCCGTAAGCAGAACCTGGTTTCATCCGAAAAAATGACAATTTGCTACTCGTGCAGCCAGGTTCGTCGTTGAGTACACCATCGCAGGCGCTCCTGTCTGTGATGCAGCGTCAAGGGTAACTGCAACCATGGTCTCGGAGCTGGTAGTCCATGCTGCTGCAAACGTCGTCGAATTGTTCGTGCAGATGGTTGTCGTCTTGCAAACGTCTCCATCTGTTAACTCAGTGATCGAAAAGTGTCTCCACGATCCGTTACAGCCATGTGGATAAGATGCCTGCCATCCCTACCGCTAGTGATACGAGGCCATTGGGATCCAGCACGGCGTTCCGTATTTCCCTCATGAACCCACCGATTCCATATTCTGCTAACAGTCATTGGATCTCGACCAACGCGAGCAACAATGTTGCGATACGATAAACCACAATCGCGATAGGCTACAATCCGACCTTTATCAAAGTCAGAAACGCGATGGTACGCATTTCTCCTCCTTACACGAGGCATCACAACAACGTTTCACGAGGCAACGCATGTCAACTACTGTTGGTGTATGAGAAGTCGGTTGGAAACTTTCCTCATGTCAGCACGTTGTAGGTGTCGCCACCGACGCCAACCTTGTGTGAATGCTCTGAAAAGCTAATCATTTGTATTTCACGGCATCTTTTTCCTGTCATTTAAATTTCGCGTCTGTAGCACGTCATCTTCGTGTGGTAGCAATTTCAATGGCCGGTAGTGTAGGAATGCGACCAGTACAGGATTAGTGTTTCGGTCTAGGAAGTAGCAAGACCGCGTGCTTCAATCGAAGTTGGCGTGGCTGGCACTCAAGTGCAGCATTGTGTGACTGCAACTGCCTCAATTAACACAGTCTTTGAATCCAATAATTTTATCGTAAGAAGCCATCTAGTAAAGCTGTATTCACTGTGATTAACATTGATTTAATAGTGCGCGTGGGACGGACTGACGTGAGTAGTCAGAGACACAGCACGAGCTGCCAATAGTACTGTGTGCCGAAGTACAGCATCCTGCAGAGACACACATAATTAAGATGGAACTTTTTTTGTGATTCTGTCGGATAACATTGTTTTGTACTATGCTTGGTAAAGTGTTGTGTGATTAAGACCCATGCCCTCTGAAATACGATACACATAGCATGCTTGTGTATAGTGTTCACGGTTGCGTATTAAAACACTTGTCCTCTAAACCGCAGATTAGCAGGTATTAAGTGTAATTACTTAACATTGCCAGAGGTCGAAAGATATACAGTGGTACTTAGACATATTTACTCGATGTTAGAGTGCGGTGATGCTCACACGGTTAACGATTTATCTGCTTATCCAAAACGACACAATACAAAGTACACCTTTAAGGTGATAGTCATCCTTAGACACCAAAGTAATTTAGAGTCTCCAGAGGAGGCATTGAAATATCCTCTTAGCAAAATGTATATTTTACTGTGATGGAAAACCACTACGTTATTTGATTTTCAAACAGCTGAGCAAAACTGAACGTACTCAGACATTTCTCTCTTTAGTTATTCTGATCATCATTAAACTAACACACAATATTTTAAGCGCAACGCAAGCTGACTTTCAATAAACCCTACAAAAGAATGGCACTGACTAACAGTAACCTATACCTCCCATGATTCACTTACCTCACAATAATCTTCGTTAGTCGAACTACTGCAGTACAGCGAGCGCCACTACTGCCAGCTAAATAAAAGATTCAAACTACTGAAGGCACTAACTACTGATAGGCATACTTAGCAAATGAAAGATTTTGATAGAGAACAAACAATGTATTTATCTTAATAGTGTTCAAAAGTCATAATATATACATCAGTTCATGACAGCCAGTCTTACAAATTTACTCTCTCTAATGGACACACGTCCAGATCGTCCGCTCTCAAAGTTCTACCATCTCTCTTCCCACATCCACCACTGCTGGCGGCTCACCTCCAACTGCTCAACGCTATGCTCTGTTCACATCCAACTGCCCAACACTACAATAGAAAATATTCCAACAATGCAAACCAGCCACAGACTGCACACAGCACAGTCAATGATTTTCATACACAGCGCTACGTGGCGTTACCAATATAAAAACCTAAACAGTCAACTTCATAAGAGCGCTGCGTGGCGTTACCAACATAAAAACCTAAACAGCTTACTTACAGCATAACACACCTAACAATACAAACATTCTCTTGCAATTTTAAAAATTTCTATTGGCTGATATTCAGCAACCGTGCATTATTTAATTACAGGCTGTATCTATAGCCACCTCGGTTGCACAAAATTGTCAAATTGACCATGGTTTCTACTGCATTAAGGCAGTCTTCATCAGAATGAAAACTACATAAGATTACATGTAACCATACCATGTTTGAAAAAACGTCTGAGCAAAAATGCTCTCGTCAGAAAATGTCACAAGAAGCTTTTATTCTTGTCACATTTTCTATTTTTATTTTAATGAAGACTACCTTAATGCAGTCGAAACTATAGTCAATTTTATTTCACTGAAAAAATACGGCAACCAGCCACTTTTTAATGCGTTTTTTATTTACGCCAATATGCATTTCGGGTTTGCACCCATCTTCAGCTGGCAAATTACATGGATCTTCAGTTACTACAGTAGTACAATCTCGACAGCAGTTTGGATGCTGCAGCAGGCATTCTCCTCTCCTTGCCTGCTGCAGCATCCAAACTGCTGTCGAGATTGTACTACTGTAGTAACTGAAGATCCATGTAATTTGCCAGCTGAAGATGGGTGCAAACCCGAAATGCATATTGGCGTAAATAAAAAACGCATTAAAAAGTGTCTGGTTGCCGTATTTTTTCAGTGAAATATCATTATCCACGGCCACGGAGCTCAACAGTCCAAATAAAATGGACAAATTGTTACAGTCAATTTGATAAAAATTTTGTGCAACCGAGGTGGCTCTACATACATCCTGTTATGAAAAATTTTCTTTCACGCTCTCAGAGTATTTTAACACGTTTTTATTAGTTTGCTTTCTTCACCATCTGTCTGTTCGGTACAAATTTTGCAGTCGATTTTAAACTAAATTCCCGAAACTTTCAACGTAACTTATAACTGGATGAGAATGCAATGTTGTTGTGCGGAGGGTACTTTGAAACAACTGTCATTAACTGATGGGCTAGAGATAAGAATCTTTCAAAATAACTCCGAACTGGGTCCAAGTTTTGTCTGATGTGTGGTGGAAGGAACTTGATATACTACTGCCATTTTTCCCCTTTTCCTATTTATGTTGCGAATGGTTTGCGGGTATAAGGATTGCTGGAACGTCTCCGTGTGAACTCGATCTTTCTAATTTTTACCTTCTTGGTCTTTTCTCAAAATGTTCGTAGAAAGAGGTATTACATTGGTTGACTCAGGTGGAAAGAAATGGAAATAAGTTGTAGTCACATCAAAATGTTTGAAATCGATAGAAAACTTTCACACACACCAGACTAAAAAGCAGAAAGTAATAATTTAAATAAAAATTAATTTTAATTATATTATGTTTTTAAATCGGAGTCAAAAGTATAAAATAATTTCTCCTAGCCCCATATAGATTTCTAAACCCAAACAGATAGTCCTGATAATTTTATATTCTGAACTTTTGATACCTGTGAAAATACCTCAAGTTCTAAGACGAAAAACATGAGGCGCATGGAATACATAACTGATGCATGAACATTTCACCTCCTGTCCATTATCTGTTGCGTTGTACTGCGATTTTCGTTTTAAATCTTGCAGCCATTTCCATAGCTATTAAAATTTCACAATTACAAATTTTCAGGATTGTTTACATGTTAAAAATTCACTTTTATTTAAGCAACTATCGATTAATAGTTTACCGCTTTCAATCACAGAATTTCTGTTTGGTATGTCGAATGTAGAAAATTCAAGTTAATGCAGGTGAGTCGGAGAAACAATCTCGTGATTTTGGAATATAGTGTGTGGGATGCTGCCTGACACGGCCACGACGATTCAGTTTCTAGGCGTAACGTTGCAAGGAGACATGAAATCGGACGAGCACATAACGACCGTTGTAGGGATGTGAATGCGCCATTTGCGTCTATTGGCATAATTTCAGGAGAGTATGGCTTATTTGTGAAGTAGATCACATACAGAATACCAGTGCGACCCATTCTTCAGTGTTGATCGCGTTTTTGGGACACCTACCAGACCGGATTAAAGGAATGCATCTAAGCGATTCAGAGGCGTGGTGCTAGATTTGTTACCGGTAGGTTCGATCAACACGCAAATATTACGGAAATCCACTGCGAGGTTAAACAGGGGTTACCATTTTATGACAGAGTTGTAGTTACGCATATTTATTTAATCACGGTAGTTAATCAGTTATTTATCTCATAGATAATATTCGCAGCACATGTTTCGTGAGACGTGCGAGTCAAACTAAACCTACATACCGCGTGGTCCTCCTGAGATCTGTCAGAAGTTTTTCGCCTGGTGTTTCGGCAGAAGTTTGCAATTAAGTTTTATCAGTGAGTCGATAGAATCAGTCCGAGCTACTGTCTATCAGTTGTTCCTTACGAAGAAAACTGACTGTGGAAAACGTCAGTTTGTTTATTCTTACAACTTTTCGTTTTCTTCTTCTTCTTCTCTCTCTCTCTCTCTCTCTCTCTCTCTCTCTCTCTCTCTCTCTCTCTCTCTCTCTCTTCAATATTTTAATTTTTAATTAATTTATTTTTGTAGATGGATTATCCATTCGATAGTGATTCTCATTAGTCTAGTGCGATATTCGACTGAAGGGTGTAGTGGTAGTTGGAATAGGAGGAGGAGGAGCTTCTTTCACCAGTGGATTAGTGTTACAAGAATATTGGCATGTCATTCCATTGGTTTAAGAAAAAAATATAATTCATATATGCGGACGTGTGCATACCCATTGGTATAATTTGACAAGGATGGCACAGATGGTTGCTCGTAGCCTTATAGTAGGTACCATCCCGGTATTTGAATGGAGTAATTTACAGAACCCACGACGCTGGATGAAAGGGCTGCTCTACTCCGATTTGAAGAGGACTTACGACTCGAGAAAACTGAAATTTTGTGCCTTTTGTGTGCAGTATTCACAACATCTTTATCAGTCGCTCATATCTCTGGTCTTCTTTGTCTTCGCTGTTGTGTTTATCCACGATACTGCTTTCAAAAAAGAATCAAGATCATATCAGAATCGGAAAATTGATAAGGATGAGTCGTTGCTCACTACATACAAGAGGGGCACGCTATAGCAAGAAGAGAAGCTGAGCAGTAACTATAGTAACAGCGTATCGACCGACATTTCGAAGCAGACAAAATTCTTCGCCGTGTTGTTGCACATTTTTATTGAGGAATTTAGGGAGAACATCAGTATTATTACACAATAATACTGACAGGATACCAGCCGCTTAGTTTGGTAGCTAGTTAGTTAATTACATGTTTTCTAGAGCATTTGAACGATTCTTTTAACTAAATGATGTGGAACGAGTTAGTTTATAATATATGTGCACATGATCAGTGATAACTTTAATGGCCACATTATTTTTAGTCTTAGTTATACGACTACGAGTTGGAGTGACGTCACATGTGCAAACTGATCTGGGGTGGAGGTGTGCCGTGTGCAGCGTAGTCGGCGGTTAAACAGGGTCGTTCGTTGGTGCTTTCAAGCGTCTGCCAAATCGTTTTTTTTTTTTTTGTGTGTGTGTGTTTTGTGTTAGTCCCTGAGACCTATGCTATTTGTAGAAGTTGATTGTTAATATTTAGACTGAGGAACAACTGTCATGTTCGTGAGTTTGATCGTAATTAGGAAGGGAGCAACAAGGTTAACATTTACTAATTTCTAACCGAAACTGAGATCCACCACCAAGAAACACAATTTCTTTCCTAGCAAGCATTCTGCGGTAAGCAGATTCGCTTAAGAATTTATTGATGTCAATAATTTCACGAAAGCATATGACAGTTACAATTTGATTCACAGTACGTATTTCATCTGTGAGACTGCTTAATTATTTTTTTCCATTTCATTACTTTGCCATTTTCACTTTTTCAAAGGCGATCTGGGGGAGGGAGGTGGGAGGGGGGATGTTCACACATGTGGTAGCTCAGAAAATTTCGGCTATAATAATTGCGCCTACAAGCTAACTAAAACTCGGGAAAACTCTCAGTACCCTGCAAACTTATTGTAAAGCCTTCGTACCTCTCGAAAGCAACTCCCATTATCAGACGGCAAGCAGCAAGTAACTTATCTAGGTTGTACTGTGGCCATTGATTAGTTTTTGACATTCATCAGTAGAATTGTGGAAATCTACTGTACAGACAGGTCTCAACATTTTGCTTAGTAACTGCCGTACGTAAAATGTGAAATAGCAAGGCACAGGGGCTATTAACCACAAGAAAAAAACTGGCTCAGAAGGGTATAGTTTAAAAATATATGCTCTAAAAAGCTGTACATAATTTTACTTGCTAGAAGTTTGCTGCTTCCTATAAGAAGTGAACACTTTTATTTTATCACATTTGTGCCTTCTTAGCTCACAACAAGCAGCGTATAATGTCGCCACGTTTAGGGTAGATGATTTTGCGCCTGTGCTCACGTTTACGTATTGACCCGAAGTATGACCAGCGATTTTAGGAATCTGTTGCATTATTCTTCTATTTGTTTTTGCTAGTCCTATTTATCTGTGATGGTTTTCCACAAGAGTGAGGAGTCTAATACTATTGTTTATTGCCATATATGTTTCTTGTTGGGGAATGATGTATTTCCTTTAAAAATTCTACTAGTGTCTGATAGGCAGTTTTGTAGTTCCGGGTCCTGGTGTGTTCTTTGTATATTAGGTTACAAAAGAAAAAAACAAGAAAAAAGAAATAAATCTGCTGGTAGTTCTGATAAATTAATTGGTAGGTATCCCACGCCTGAAATTTGTGTACATGCTTCTGCACTAACTACTTATTTTGTAAGTTACTGTCAACCCGTCGTGTTATCATACATATTTTACTTTCTCAGTGTGTTTGTCTCATATGTAGCAGTGTATAATGTTTGTGGTTTCGTTTTTACTGTTCCTGCATCTGTCTATCGTGTAAGCATAGCTGTTGTGCGTGTTAGCTTTTGCAGGTAACTGATGTGTCGCCATATCTGCCGCCCTTCCCTCCACCACATTCGCTCTCCCTCTTAATACAGGCGAACATGCAGGCCGCCTCCTTCTGTATCACTGTTGTATTTTATTAAGTTATCATTTAAGAACTGTATGACGTCGTACAGAGATACGAAGTCCCTCTCAGCAGCAAGGGTTAGAAGTTTCCGTGAGTGGGATGGCTCTTACCACTAAAGTGTTAGGTAAGAGGTGTTGGCAAATGGTTGGTCAGGTGGTGTGAGGTAGCTATCGGTCTGATAAGAATTCGTTGTACATATTGGTTTAGGATTCTCTTGTACAGTTCTTCAGTTTTTTTAAATATTTATCTGAAAACTGGAAGTGATTTTCTTTTCACTGTGCCTTTGGATTTTAAATGGTTCTTGTTTCATATAACTAAAACCTCTTTCTCTGTCCATATAGTGACTCGAAAGCTATCATAAACGACCATTACTCTTTTAATGTATCACAGCTTTTTTACAGTGAACCTACCCAGGTGAAAATGTGAAAATGTAGAGATCGATGCTTCACATATTAAGAGACTACGAAAGCTGTCAGAATGTCTCTGAACAAGATTCTGTCTTATCATGTAAGAGCATGTACTGGGCTTCAGAATTGTTTTGTAACTACTAGCGGTAACAAGACGACGCCACCACTCGGCTGATAACACTAGAAGAATTCTTCGCCGGCCGCGGTGGTCTCGCAGTTCTAGGCGCTCAGTCCGGAACCGCGCGACTGCTACGGTCGCAGGTTCGAATCCTGCCTCGGACATGGACGTGTGATGTCCTTAGGTTAGTTAGATTTAATTAGTTCTAAGTTCTAGGCGACTGATGACCACAGATGTTAAGTCGCATAGTGCTCAGAGCCATTTGAACCATTTTTTGAAGAATTATTCAACAAAGAAGGGGGTCTGGAAAGTTTTAAACATTAGAAGCCTGATTTAGGCTTTTAAACGCATTGTTTCGGAAACTTTCCGGCCATAAATAAAGATTATTTTCCAGAAACAAAATGGAAAAAATCAAGTTAAGCGGAAACGGCTGAAATTCAGTTTAGTAAACATCAAGTGTGCTTTGGAAACATTTTTGTATTTTTCTAAATATTGCAAAATCAATTCACACATTTCTTACACATTATTAATGAAAAGAAAATGAAAACACGCAAACGAAATCTACTTACATTATTAAATGAGAGGCTGTCTGTAGTTTTTTTTTTTCGCAAAAACTATCACATTCCTTTCTCATTCAATGACTCTTTTTTTCCCTTCCTGAACCAGCCTATACTTGTATAAAACAGAATCTAGATTTTCATTGGTGACTAGAGATAATTTTCTCTTGAGCCATAATCTTGATGTACACTTTGCAGCCAGAATTTGATCCTTTGTGAAATCATTGTTGAGGAAAAAACTTCTGATATCTTCATAGAAGTTTGTAACAACGTATTGTTCAAACTTAGTAAGACGAACGTTATGGACTGTCAGTTCCAGATTCATTAGCATGCTTTAAGCCGACACGAGCGGAATGAAAAATTTTCGTCGTCACTCAGCTTAACCTGTCTTGCATGCCGAAGACACGGAATCATTCTTTAGCACATTCAATAAGCGCTCATGAAGCAAATCATTTCAAACTGGTAGCACATGATTAGCGAAAAGCAAACGGAACCATTCAGATTTTTTAAAAACATATTTTAAATGCCTATTTCTGCGGTTTTTAATAATTTCTCGTACCTCGTAATTAAGGTGACGAATCGGTAACAACTGCGGAGAATCTGCAATAATTGGCCCCCATGTTGTAACTAAATCACTGACTTTCGGTATCAACATTTGCCTACTTCATGTTTCATTATGCAACTAAATCTGTTATTGCCACAACCTAGTAAGTTTTTCGTCGAATATTTGTAATAATTTACAAGTACAGGATGTAAACATTGTACTTACATTTGTTCTGACAATGTTTCGTAAAACATTGGGCTAAACTTTACAAAGGACCATGAACGCTGACCGCTTGCTTCACGATATAGTGCACATGTTACCATAAAGACTCCGTGTCGAATTGGAGGCAATTAGTTTGTGGGTAATGTGTGGTGTCCAATGATCAGCTAAGCAAACATATCCTTATGTCGCTAACACACGAACTGATCGAATTTTGTGTACGGCCTTTCCTTCAAATGCTCTTTCCTCAGAGTATTGACTCTTCTGTTACTGACGTATATGCGTACATAGCAGATTTGCGTCCTTCGTGCTGTAGTGTCATGAACGATTTCGTGTGGTGAAAAACGGATAAGAATCACTCATCCTTTCTCCGTTTTCTGCTTACCGGTGTCTCTGCGATTGACATACATGTCTATAGCACTTCGTGACTACCGAGGTTGAAATGTTATAACAGATTACTGATTTTATCTCAAAGGCTGAATCTAGGTTGTGGCTACATATTGATCTGTATCGTGGTCCGAGGTCTATATTAACTTGGAAGACAGTTTAATTTTCCGTTATTTTTTGTTTATTTACGTCCAGAGTCCCGCAGTTTGCGTGTCAATAACAGAAACGGCAAGACGCGGCGAAGGTATCAAATGAAAACCAATCGGTAAATTATTTACGGTGTGTTTGTTTGTATTTTCCGCTGCAAAAGAAGTGTTTTTCTACAAACATTCTGATTACACGATAGCACCTAGTTTGTTAAGGTTGTAGTTACGCTAGGTACGTAATACTTCTCCCGCGATAGAAACGGAAACATATCATTAAGTCACTGGTTCCACAAAATTCCTGTCCCGTCATCGTCGCTTTCCGCGAGCGCTCGCGACAATCGTTAACAGTTCGAAGCCCCTCGTTAAATTTTACCAAGTACTGCAGAGCAAATAAAACTTCAGTACAATGACGATCACTATTTTACGTCTGCTACAATATATCTGATAAACTAACAGCTTGCATCTTGTATCACATATAAAAAAATGATCTCAGTACGTTTCTTTGTATCAGTCGGATCATCGTAGCGAATTGTATTTATTGTCCGCTAGCAATTACTTTGCAGGAGACTGAGTTTGCGCTAGCGGCATATCCTGCAGTTCGTGACATCATACCCTAGTTGTAAGGCCTTATCCCTATGTAGCGTTGATGTGAGATCACGTGATCCTGAAGGTAAAGGTACAAGTTCTGCTAGACCTGCCATCATGAACCGTACTGCCGTGTTAGCTGACGTGTTACCTGAGAGACTCTATGTGCCAGGACCCCATTGTGCAAGTACCACATTCCGCAAATGTTCACTTAGGCGGGGACTTAATCTAAAAGTTTAGATTTCATATATAGTTTTGTACTAATTAGGACAATTGTTGAAATTGTAGTCAATCGTATTTCGTACCCATACATTCGCAGTTAGCACACAACGGCTCGTTTGCGCACCCATGTTTACTGAAAGATTTTCTTCTTCTGTTAATCCAGACAAGTCACCCGCGAGGGTTGTCGATATTAATATGCTGTATCCTGTGTATCCATTAATGACCTAATGACATCTCTGTCACAGATCATATTTACGATAGACATTTTGTCGTCGGACGTGTTAATCGAACAAAATCTACAGACGGGATGTCCCTGCTAACTGTCCTCAAGCGCATTTCCTCCGGTGTTTCGGCAGAAAGTTTGTCATCTAGTTTTTGCGATTCCTAGATATCAGCCCAAACCGCTATTCGCTCACCTGTGTCATATGACGCCCAGTGATAGTGAAATACGTGGGTTTATATTTCGTTATAAACAAAGTATGTTTGTGAAGGTAAAAATCTTTTAAGTTGTAAGGCTGTTTGAACATATCAGCACACGGGCTGAAACGTCGATCGCGCAAGAGAAACTGAAGAGGAACATCAAAGATCCTAACAACTTAAGAGTTTACCTTCAAAGACAATAATGGCCACGAATACCTGCAATAGTATAAAAGTTGTTCAAGTAACTTACGGAATTGCAGCCGGGTGACGACGTCGAGAACCCCGTCATTTTTAAGGCAAAATTGCGACAAGCAAGGGCTGTACAAGCTAACTTAAACTTTGGTTTACAGAACGATTCAGAGAAGATAAAAAAAAAGCTTTCGTGCTCTCTCTCTCTCTCTCTCTCTCTCTCTCTCTCTCTCTCTCTCACACACACACACACACACACACACACACACACACACACACACACACACACACACACACACTGTAAACACTAGCGTCACCGCAACACCGCAATAACCACACAGAGATTGTGGCATGCACTTCCAGCTGTTGAGATAGTGTTATTAAGGTAGATGTTGAAATTAAATTGAGAAGTAACCTTGTAAATAGAGATGGTGGTTTTGCTTAAATTCTACGGGGGATCCTACTCTCTCCCTTGTGAAGAAACAGAGGGACAGTTTAACGCTACCTCACCTGTTGTGTCGTAATTTTCACTATCCGTAACTTCTGACGTTGACCATCTTCGGTTGTGTGGTGGCGCTCGTGGTGAAAGTAAAGCTATGTGCGTGGTTCGAGAGTCGGTAAGAGCTCCGCCCTCGAAAGGCAAAGTTCGCGTTTCTAGTCCGCGGAAGGTTCAAAAGCACGGCGCGCTTCCATGCAGAACAAGGTTCCCGGTGAGCGAGGGATGGAATTTCCGCTGGGGCGTTGTACTCGCCCTGAGAGGCCGCTAGAGGCACAGTCATTCTGAGGAAACTTGTTCCATCTGCAATACGGCTGAACAGCTGTAATTTTCCAAGGTTGTATTTCACTCGTAGACAAATATTAGGAGGTGACATGCAGACAAGAATAAGCAGTATGTTCGAAGGTCTTTGGTATCACTCCTGGGATGTATTTTCTCGTTGTTTTAGAAGGTGATTGGCTGACAAGAATTACGTCGTCCATTTTCTTGACACGAGGAAAAATATTATAACTGGAGACATTTGGTCTGCAAAACAGTGATCATTATTATTATAGCAAGGAAAAAAGACGCCACCCTGGTCCCCATTTCCTACTTCTTTATTCAGTCTAGATCAGTAAGACCGTCTTCAAACACAGACTGACACTGACGATGTAAATTAGAGCTTGACAAACTGCACTGGGCAGTAATAGTTGTTTGAATCTGAAAATGACCTGAATTACTAGTCAAAACGGGGGTAAGCCCTCCCCCCCCCCCCCCCCCCCCCAAGAAAACGTACAGTGATGCTTTCTCCATTAGTAGAATCGTGCCGTATCTGACAAGTATGTTTTCCCCACAGAATAGCCCAGGTACGGAATAAATGTATGCATGACATTTGCGTCTGGTCCCAAGTTGCCGAATGATGCTGTTGCTTTCATTCTGTTTTCGCGTTATCACGGTGTTTACCGAGCGTCAGGGTAGGGTCCCTAAATATCAGTAGGTAGCAGGTCGTTACTAAACAGTCATACTGTCATCTTTTTATTGGTTAATCTCTTGCTAATGGGCCATAGCCAATATGAATTGTTACAGGGGCTTGATATTCCGTTTATGGTTGTCAAAGTTTTACGTTTCTGTTGCAGTTTCGCCGTTCCACCCTTATCAGGCATACGTTGGTGCTATGCCACGGCACGGATGTACACTTTAATTAATGGAAATTTGTTAGGTTACTAACACGGCTGAAGTAATTGTTACTTTTGTCAGTGGTCGTAGCTGTACTTCCATTGTCTTTAAGAGGGATGTAGCCTAAGAATGTCACCATTTCTTATAACTTACGTCTGTGCACTGATATAGGACGAATTGTGTTGTGCTGATAGGGACGAAACATGGGAACTGTAATCTGTATAAATAAAAATGTGAATGTTCATTTGTTTAGATTAGATTAGATTAATACTTGTTCCATAGATCATGAATACGACACTTCGTAATGATGTGGAACGTGTCAGGTTAATAAAAGAAGTCTGTACAAGAAATTACATTACACAAAATATTGCATGACACTAACGATTAAGTTTTTTTTTTTACTTAGTTTATGTCTAAAAATTCAGCCAATGAGTAGAAGGAGTTGTCATCTAGAAATTCTTTTAATTTATTTTTAAATGTTAGTTGGCTATCTGTCAGGCTTTTGATGCTGTTTGGTAGGTGCCTAAAGACTTTTGTGGCAGCATAATTTACCCCTTTCTGTGCCAAAGTCAGATTTAACCCTGCATAGTGAAGATCATCCTTTCTCCTGGTGTTATAGGTATGCACACTGCTATTACTTTTGAATTGGGTTGGATTATTATCAACAAATTTCATAAGGGAATATATACTGTGAGGTTACAGTGAGGATCCCTAGATCCTTAAATAGATGTCTGCAGGATGACCATGGGTGGGCTCCAGCAATTATTCTGATTACACGTTTTTGTGCAATGAATACTTTTCTACTCAACGATGAATTACCCCAGAATATGATGCCATACGAAAGCAGTGAATGAAAGTAGGCATAGTAAGCTAATTTACTGAGATTCTTATCACCAAAATTTGCAATAACCCTAATAGCATACGTAGCTGAACTCAGACGTTTCAGCAGACCATCAATGTGTTGCTTCCAGTTTAACCTCTCATCAATGGACACACCTAAAAATTTTGAAAATTCTACCTTAGCTACAGACTTCTGTTCAAAGTCTATATTTATTACTGGAGTTGTGCCATTTACTGTACGGAACTGTATATACTGTGTTTTATCAAAATTTAAAGAGAGTCCGTTTGCTGAGAACCACTTAATAATTTTGTGAAAAACATCATTTACAATTACATCACTTAATTCTTGGTTTTTGGATGTTATTACTATACTTGTATCATCAGCAAAAAGAACTAACTTTGCATATTCATCAATGTGGAATGGTAAGTCATTAATGTATATCAAGAACAGTATCGTAAATCTCCATAACTTCTTCACCGAGTGCTTCGAAACCCTAACACAACGTTGAATTCAAATACAAGCATATTTTTATATACCAACTGGAGCGCCGTGTCGTATATATAAAGTGATACGTTGTTAGCAAAAACGTCATGTTCGTTTGTTAAAGTCTTAAATCACCGAAGGATCTTCACCGATTACTATAAAGTTTGGACACAATCATATTCGAATACGCGCATGTTTTTATGTAACTATTTTAGTGTACATAATAGACTATATAAATAAGTATGTAATATATATAAAGGGGAAGGGTAAACGTTGTTACCAAAAATCTCGAAAACTTGTTGACCAATTTACTTTAAACTTCTGCACAAGAGGAAAGCTGTATTTGTGTGTTATCGGCTTATGGTTAAAATACTACCAGAGAATCTGAGTATGCAATAACAATAAACAAGGCTCAAGATCAGAGAAAGGGGGGAGGGGGGAAGAGGAGACGGACAGAGGAGTAGGAGTAAATGCAGATCGAAAACGAAAGGAAGGGATAGACAGAGAGGGGGCAGAGAAGGTGGAGAACATATACAGAGGAGCAAGTAAGAGGAGGCTAGGACGTACACTATGTGATCAAAAGTATCCGGACACTCCCGAAAACATACGTTTTTCATACTAGGCGCATTGTGCTGCCACCTACTGCCAGGTACTACATATCAGCGACCTCAGTAGCCATTAGACATCGTGAGAGATCGGAATGGGGCGCCTCGCTCACATCAGGGACTTCGAACGTGGTCAGATGATTGGATGTCATTTGTGTCATACGTCTGTACGCGAGATTTCCACACTCCCAAAAATCCGTAGGCCCACTGTTTCCGATGTGATAGTGAAGTGAACACGTGAAGGGACACGTAGAGCACGGAAGCGTACTGGCCGACTTCGTCTGTTGACTGACAGAGACCGCCGACAATTCAAGAGGGTCGTTATGTGTAATAGGAAGACATCTATCCAGACAATCACACAGGAATTACACACTGCATCAGGAGCCACTGCAAGTACTACGATAGTTAGGCGGGAGGTAAGGAAACTTGGATTTCAGGGGTCGAGCGTCTGCTCATAAGCCACACATCACGCCAGTAAATGCCAAATGCCGGCTCGCAAGGTGTAAGGAGCGTAAACATTGGACGATTGAACAGTGGGAAAACGTTGTGTGGAGTGACGAATCACGGTACACGATGTGGCGATCCGATGGCAGGGAGTGGGTATGTGGAATGCCCAGTGAACGTCATCTGCCAGCGTTTGCAGTGCGAACAGTAAACTTGGAGGTGATGGTGTTACGGTGTGGGCGTGTTTTTCATGAAAGGGACTTGTAACGCTTGTTGTTTTGCGTGGCACTATCACAGCACAGGCTTACATTGATGTTTTACGCACCTTCTTGCTTCCCACTGTTGAACAGCAATTCGGGGATGGCGACTGCATCTTTCATCACGATTGACCACCTGTTCATAATGCACGGCCTGTGACAAAGTGGTTACACGACAAGAACATCCCTGTAATGGTCTTACCTGCACAGAGTCCTGACCTGAATCCTATAGATCACCTTTGGGATGTTCTGAAACGCCTACTTTGTGCTAGGCCTCACCGACCGACATCGTTACTTCTCCTCAGTGCAGCACCCCGTGAAGAATGGGCTTCCATTCCCCAAGAAACCTTCCAGCACCTGACTAAACGTGTGCCTGCGATAGTGGAAGCTGTCATAAAGACTAAGAGTAGGCCAACACCTTGTAAGTAGGCTGTTTCGGTTTTTTTTATTGGTAACGCCGCCGCCACGTAGCGCTCTGTATGAAAATCACTGGCTGTGCCGTGTGCAGTCTGTGGCTGGTTTGCATTGTTGTCTGCCATTGTAGTGTTGGGCAGCGGCAGCTGGATGCTAACAGCGCGTAGCGTTGCGCAGTTGGAGGTGAGCCGCCAGCAGTGGTGGATGTGGGGAGAGAGATGGCGGAGTTTTGAAATTTGTAAGACTGGATATCATGAAGTGATATATATATTATGACTACTAAGGTAAATACATTGTTTGTTCTCTATTAAAATCTTTCATTTGCTAACTATACCTATCAGTGGTTAGTGCCTTACGTAGTTTGAACCTTTTATTTAGCTGGCAGTAGTGGCGCTCGCTGTATTGCAGTAGCTTGAGTAACGAAGATTTTTGTGAGGTAAGTGATTTGTGTAACGTATAGGTTAATGTTAGTCAGGGCCATTCTTTCATAGGGATTTTAGGAAGTCAGATTGCGTTGCGCTAAAAATATTGTGTGTCAGAACAAGCACAGTCGTGTACAATTTTTCAAAGGGGACGTTTCAACCTTATTCAATTCCTGCATTACCAAATTGGTTCAAATGGCTCTCAGCACTATGGGAATTAAGATCTGAGCTCATCAGTCCCCTAGAACTTAGAACTACTTAAACCTAACTAACCTAAGGACATGACACACATCCATGCCCGAGGCAGGACTCGAACCTGCGACCGTAGCAGTCACGCGGTTCCAGAGTGAAGCGCCTAGAACCCCCACGGCCACCGCGGCCGGCTCCTGCATTACCGATGGAGGGCGCCACGAACTTCATTTTCAGCCAGGTGTCCGGATTCTTTTGATCACATAGTGTATACCCAGTTCCCATACATATTAGAAACGTGTGCTTTTCCTTTCCTTTCTTTCTCATTTGACCAGACAGCTACAGCAAGACGTGGCTGGGAGCAGCTAGTCCAAAAATAAAAATTTGTCAGCCATAACAAGATTGTTCCTTAGTCGTACAATAGGTAAGTGGTCTGGATAGTGGAAGTTGAACACCTAACCCTCAGTTAAAGCTCTGTGTGCTTAGCGATTTAACTTCTGCCCTTAGTAAGTAACAACATAGAGACAAACGTAATAGTAATTAGAGGTTTTCGTTTTCCTTTATGGAGTAATACGGTTTAAAAATTATATGTTCTTGATGCCTCTTAGAATATTTCCACATTTGCTGTCGTTTGTGAGCATGCAGATCAGAATTACAGTTTTATGATGAAGTAAATGTTTTGTACTGATAGTTTCTTTCCTTTTTTTCAGGTAAGTGATCCTTCCCGCAAAATTTGAATTACCAGTGGAAACTACTGAATGCAATCTCGACGCCTTTGCTGACTTGATAACTGTGACACTCTGGTGAGTACTATGCAGAATGTACGGTAAGCGTGTATGTTGTTAACGTAGAAACGAGCAGACGTAACAGCAGAGGTAATGCTTCGTAGCGAGCGGCTATTCCTCTGTCCAGTTTCCCTTAGAAGTACGAACTGAGACCGTAAATACCCCGGTGTCCAACAGTTAACCAGGGTCAAAAAATGACCACATTTGCCAATTGAGTTATCGATACCGGAAAAACGAAAAGCATAATAAAGTGAAAACTCTAAACCGAAGATATACGTACGTTAAGAAAAGACGCACAGTCGGAATCACAGCAGCAGAGGTCCGCAGCTCGTGGTCTAGTGGCTAGCCAGTGCTGCGTCTGGATCACTGGATCCCGTGTTCGACTCCCGGCCGGATTGGGAATTTTCTTTGCCCGGGGACTGGGCGTTTGTGTTGTCCTCATCATTCCATCATCATCATCATTTGTGAAAGTGATTAGATTTGATTGTGAAAAAAGTAAACTGTGTAAAAACTGGGACTTTGTATGGGCGCTGATAACCGCGCAGTTGAGGGACCCACAAACCAAACATCATCACCAACACAGAAGCAAAGCATAATAGAGGTAACTACTACAGGTGCTAGCAACGACATGGTATTCATCAGAGGTTCTTCTTCTTCTTGACCATCTGCACTTGAAGTGCTAGGCCCGTGGCCATTATGACGCCCATCCATTCCTTGGCCTTCTAAGACAATGTCTGCTTACCGGATTACAATTTCTGTCTTTGTAAGGTAGCCTACCACTATTCATTCTGTCGAGATGTCATTCACTTTCTTCCGTTGTCCTCAGTTTTCTTTCTTACCTTAAATCTGTTTAATTCGTTCCTAATGTCGCTGTTTCGTAATATGTGTATTCTGGAACCGAGTTCCACTGGCGGGTGATTTTATTTCTGATGTGATAGGAGGTGTGAAAGAATACTTCGTGACGGTTGATAGAATGCAGTTCGTCCCCGCAGTGCGTTCAATGCATTTCATGCAGTGGAAATCCTCACTAGGGACACATTCACCCGCCACAGCAGCTAGATGCGAAAGGCCACTGTCAACCATAACTTCGAGTTTGGCCCAAGGACACATCCGAAAGTTGCATATGTGATTGTGAACCGTGGATTTATTTTGAAAGAATATTCTTAATAATTTATTCTACTTACTAGCAATTCATCAAGAACATTATCACATTTAATCACACTATGTGAGCGTGGAAGTAGTAACTGATGAAATCAAAATCAAATTGGTATTAACAAATGGGAATTTTATTCCTAAAAGCCTTTTTTTAAAAAAAAATAACCATTTAAATTTATAAGCAGAAACCACGCTCTAAATATCAAGTTACAATTTATTCAGAGGCAGAAAGAAACAAATTCTTTACTGAATGAGCTTTCGGGCTGAGAACCTTGCCGCTCCCTTTTGACACGGCCGTAGTCACGACCGCTCAAAACAACCTCTGAATGACTACACTGGTGGAAATCTGCAACACACCAGATTACCTTAAGGTAAAAGTTTTAACCATTCACACAAACTATGCACCCCGTAGGAGGGATGGAAATGGTACAAAACACTAAAATTAAAAGATTATCTTGCCACCGAAGGTGCAACTTGATTTTAACTTCTAAGAAAAGTCTTACGGGTGAAGGGTGGTAACTTTATATATTAAAATGACCATTTAAATAAAAGCCCATGAAATGCAATCTTCTATAAAATTATACAAGGTTGCCCAAACAAATTAAAATGCTGTACAGTACACAGATACCGCCTCTCAAGATCATATTCAAGATCAAAACATATTTACACTCCAAGCAATAAATTCGTTAACACGCCAAATCGGACAAACATGACAGAGGCAGCTCCGAACGACAGACAGACACTAACTGCCTAACGAATGTGAACGAGAGACAGACAGACAGACAAGCAAGCTGGGGACGAGAGACAGACGAGCAAGCTGGGGACGAGAGACAGACGAGCAAGCTGGGGACGAGAGACAGACGAGTAAGCTGGGGACGAGAGACAGACGAGCAAGCTGGGGACGAGAGACAGGCGAGCAAGCTGGGGACGAGAGACAGACGAGCAAGCTGGGGACGAGAGACAGACGAGCAAGCTGGGGACGAGAGACAGACGAGCAAGCTGGGGACGAGAGACAGACGAGCAAGCTGGGGACGAGAGACAGACGAGCAAGCTGGGGACGAGAGACAGACGAGCAAGCTGGGGACGAGAGACAGACGAGCAAGCTGGGGACGAGAGACAGACGAGCAAGCTGGGGACGAGAGACAGACGAGCAAGCTGGGGACGAGAGACAGGCGAGCAAGCTGGGGACGAGAGACAGGCGAGCAAGCTGGGGACGAGAGACAGACGAGCAAGCTGGGGACGAGAGACAGACGAGCAAGCTGGGGACGAGAGACAGACGAGCAAGCTGGGGACGAGAGACAGACGAGCAAGCTGGGGACGAGAGACAGACGAGCAAGCTGGGGACGAGAGACAGACGAGCAAGCTGGGGACGAGAGACAGACGAGCAAGCTGGGGACGAGAGACAGACGAGCAAGCTGGGGACGAGAGACAGACGAGCAAGCTGGGGACGAGAGACAGACGAGCAAGCTGGGGACGAGAGACAGGCGAGCAAGCTGGGGACGAGAGACAGGCGAGCAAGCTGGGGACGAGAGACAGGCGAGCAAGCTGGGGACGAGAGACAGGCGAGCAAGCTGGGGACGAGAGACAGGCGAGCAAGCTGGGGACGAGAGACAGGCGAGCAAGCTGGGGACGAGAGACAGGCGAGCAAGCTGGGGACGAGAGACAGGCGAGCAAGCTGGGGACGAGAGACAGGCGAGCAAGCTGGGGACGAGAGACAGGCGAGCAAGCTGGGGACGAGAGACAGGCGAGCAAGCTGGGGACGAGAGACAGGCGAGCAAGCTGGGGACGAGAGACAGGCGAGCAAGCTGGGGACGAGAGACAGGCGAGCAAGCTGGGGACGAGAGACAGGCGAGCAAGCTGGGGACGAGAGACAGGCGAGCAAGCTGGGGACGAGAGACAGGCGAGCAAGCTGGGGACGAGAGACAGGCGAGCAAGCTGGGGACGAGAGACAGGCGAGCAAGCTGGGGACGAGAGACAGGCGAGCAAGCTGGGGACGAGAGACAGGCGAGCAAGCTGGGGACGAGAGACAGGCGAGCAAGCTGGGGACGAGAGACAGACGAGCAAGCTGGGGACGAGAGACAGACGAGCAAGCTGGGGACGAGAGACAGACGAGCAAGCTGGGGACGAGAGACAGACGAGCAAGCTGGGGACGAGAGACAGACGAGCAAGCTGGGGACGAGAGACAGACGAGCAAGCTGGGGACGAGAGACTGGCGAGCAAACTGGGGACGAGAGACTGGCGAGCAAGCTGGGGACGAGAGACTGGCGAGCAAGCTGGGGACGAGAGACTGGCGAGCAAGCTGGGGACGAGAGACTGGCGAGCAAGCTGGGGACGAGAGAGTGGCGAGCAAGCTGGGGACGAGAGACTGGCGAGCAAGCTGGGGACGAGAGACTGGCGAGCAAGCTGGGGACGAGAGACTGGCGAGCAAGCTGGGGACGAGAGACTGGCGAGCAAGCTGGGGACGAGAGACTGGCGAGCAAGCTGGGGACGAGAGACTGGCGAGCAAGCTGGGGACGAGAGACTGGCGAGCAAGCTGGGGACGAGAGACAGACGAGCAAGCTGGGGACGAGAGACAGACGAGCAAGCTGGGGACGAGAGACAGACGAGCAAGCTGGGGACGAGAGACAGGCGAGCAAGCTGGGGACGAGAGACAGGCGAGCAAGCTGGGGACGAGAGACAGGCGAGCAAGCTGGGGACGAGAGACAGACGAGCAAGCTGGGGACGAGAGACAGGCGAGCAAGCTGGGGACGAGAGACAGGCGAGCAAGCTGGGGACGAGAGACAGGCGAGCAAGCTGGGGACGAGAGACAGGCGAGCAAGCTGGGGACGAGAGACAGGCGAGCAAGCTGGGGACGAGAGACAGGCGAGCAAGCTGGGGACGAGAGACAGGCGAGCAAGCTGGGGACGAGAGACAGACGAGCAAGCTGGGGACGAGAGACAGACGAGCAAGCTGGGGACGAGAGACAGACGAGCAAGCTGGGGACGAGAGACAGGCGAGCAAGCTGGGGACGAGAGACAGGCGAGCAAGCTGGGGACGAGAGACAGGCGAGCAAGCTGGGGACGAGAGACAGACGAGCAAGCTGGGGACGAGAGACAGGCGAGCAAGCTGGGGACGAGAGACAGACGAGCAAGCTGGGGACGAGAGACAGACGAGCAAGCTGGGGACGAGAGACAGGCGAGCAAGCTGGGGACGAGAGACAGGCGAGCAAGCTGGGGACGAGAGACAGGCGAGCAAGCTGGGGACGAGAGACAGGCGAGCAAGCTGGGGACGAGAGACAGGCGAGCAAGCTGGGGACGAGAGACAGGCGAGCAAGTTGGGGACGAGAGACAGGCGAGCAAGCTGGGGACGAGAGACAGGCGAGCAAGCTGGGGACGAGAGACAGGCGAGCAAGCTGGGGACGAGAGACAGACGAGCAAGCTGGGGACGAGAGACCTGACCAAGGAAGCAAGTAGAACAAGAATAAATCACACAAAATATCACCAGTCACTTAACTTTTAATAAACTGCGATTTCTGGAGAAGACCTGGCGCAGCACCCCCAAATCGCTCTCCCCAACAGCCCGCTGCCAGCCGCTTCAACGGACGCAGGAAGGCGCGCCGATCTCCCGTCTCTCCTGGTCCGCACCAACCGACCGACCGCTCAAGGCGGACAAGTCATCTTGTGTCTCAGTGCGCGACCGACCAACCGATCGATCCAACCGCCAATGACCGTTGCCTGAGCAACTCGAGCAGACTGGCGGCCTAACGCGCAGACTCAGATGCAAGAACTAAGGCCCAGACCGGGCGACCACTCGTTGAGTACTCTCACTGCGCCACAAAGTCGAACGAGAGACAGACTAGCAAGCTGGGGACGAGGGACTGACCGACTGGCGAGCTCATAGCGCCCCTTAAACGCATGTGAACAGGCAACCTTTCCCCTTTCCCACCAGAGGGAGACGCCAAGGCTGCCATTGCCACAGCGGCGCCACCGCCAGAAATGGAGGGTGGCTGCCTCACACTACGCGCTGCGACCCGCTCTTCAAAACAGCAGTTTTCACCACGGCTCAGATTGCAACAACTTTCCTCAGCTCTAGGCGTTAAGAGTATTGCAACGACCCTGTGTTCACCCTCCGAACACGACGGATCCTCACAAAATGACGCAGCGACCACCGAACAACTTCGCACGATATTCCGGTAAGTAGCGATCACCAGTCTTGCTGCATAGAAACGTGCGATGAACCACCGCCGTGAGTAGGATGCACACTATCTCACCACTAGCAGCCGGACACTTCCATGTAATGTGGAGTTGATCACGAGATATTAGGTGAGGCGGACCCGCCAATATTGAAGGAAGCGGTGAGTTTTGTGTGGCCAGCTGAGAAGCAGTGGGAGCAGAATGGGTCGGTCACGAGAGCTCAGGTCTTCATACGCGGACTAGTTATTGGGGGTCACCTGAGTAACAGATCCATCAGGGATACTGATTTTACACTCGGGTCTACATCGGGTCCTGGGAACCATCGACGACACATGCACACGCACATGCACATACACACAGAAAACAGAGCGGACGCTCTGCAAATGTGGAATGTGCGGGGTGGAGGCGACTGGATACAGTCTAGTACAGTTTTATATTAAACCTCCCGATCAGTGCATTCGCGCTAGGTGTTTGCAGCTGTATTACATTTACAAGCGATTTTAGAACACGGAACGAGAAGTTATGTCATGATCGTATGGGTAGAACTGGCATAAAAATATCGATAGAATCGCGGAAAATACTTTTATATTGATGGAATATACACCGAAATGCAGGGAAATTGAGGAAGTACTTTCGTGTCTTCTGCGTGGCGCAGAACAATTTTTACATGTGAACAAGCGAGCGACAGCAAGAGATATCCAAAAGAACATCCACATGAAAGCGAATGGAAACAAGGAAAGAGTCACTTTTTCCGTCGAGGTAGCATTGTACTGCATGTTTATTGAGGTAACAGTGATACACGCGAGTTGACTACTGTATTTGACGCTTTAAAGGAAGACAGGGAACCACCTGCCTCTAAACTTACTTGCATCTGAGTTAAAGGATGACACAGAGTGGATGGACTGGTCGGTTGAAATGGTGTTGTAACGAGGTACGATTTAATAGTAGTCTGATGATGAGAGAGAGAGAGAGAAAGGGAGAGAAGTTGTTGCAGGTAATTTGACCTTTTTTTCCTGATGTTCCGTCGGGATGCATCAGTTGTGTGATATAGCCTGCGTTCGACTCGTATACAACTGCTGGTTCTGTGTGGGTCTTAGAGCAGTGTCTACTTGCGATCGTTAACAGTAAACCTCACAGTCATCAGAGGACTTCAATCTCAGGTGTGATAAAACGTGACACATTCCTCTAAACGAACGAAGATTTATGCGATGTACTCCATTCCCCTGTCATATCTTGAGTATCAAATCGATGCTTCAGTTTCATAACCAAGTAAGCGATACATGTTTGTGAGACACTGCAATCCCTTGTGTATACATCTGCTTGACAGATGTGCTGTTTAGAAAGTTAGTAGCGACATGACTTGTAATTTCACATGTCGGACGCTTCTGCTATGCGTTTATGTGTTACCTTGTAACAGATATTCTCCGTTACTAACGATCATTTCATACAGGACTTATTTGGGCATAGTGTAATTGCTGAACCGTGATCGGATGTGGACAGTGGACGCTGTACAGCTCCGGAAAGCTATATTGTGCATGTATCACACAGAGCCACTGTTTTAAGGAAGTAGTTTTGTCGTTTTACGGTTCGATACCATAGTTTTTCGTAGACACACCTTCTAGAAGGATGTATTTCATGCGTTGGAAATATATTCATTACATTGGAGTATTAACAGCGCCGCGTTCCACATGACTGACAGGTCGGAAACTCAAGCGATCTAACATTACAGCCTGTTTTAAGTGCGGAATCTTGTAGCCTTACGAGTGGGTGTGCATATGTTCTCTCTTACCAATACCTTCCAGGTACTGATCCTAGACTCTGGAATAATACTTTAAAATTGATAGCTTGGGTGATTTACATAAAAATGCTTAGAACTCCATGTGTCTGGAGCTCCATCGCTCATAAAAATCACCTATTTCTTGTTCTTTTAACCGTCTGCTGTTACATCACAACACTTTCAAATCTGTTACTATACATCGCTAAGGTGCTAACGTCCTCGACATGGACTCACGTCGAGAAATCTTGTGCACTTGCGTGGCTGAGAACTCTGCTAGCTCCATTCATTCACGAGACGTGGAATGTAGCGCTCTACTTCTGGTCGGTTGCAGATTAAATCGGTAACGGTGCTGCAGGGCAGGTTGGTCAATGACCGTGTGAGCGGCAGGGGGGGTCTTTCAGTCTCTAATTTTACTCTAAGACTTCGAGAATAATCTGTGACTCCCTACATGATAGAGATAGATCGTGAATTAAATGCTCTGTTCAAAGTATTAGACATATGTAGAGCACTGTCTGATATACTTTGATGATGTATGTGTTCGAGAGTTAACACTGAATGGACGTACTCCACAGTTATCTATATGCATTCGCAATGATGCTCGCAAAGTGGAGAAGGAGTGGTTTAACTATGATACTGAAACTGGAAAAAAATGCTGCCACATCATTGGTCGGTGCTGAAATTTCTGTAAAATTGCTAAAATTGATCACACTGTCAACTGTAATGATTATTATTTCAGTACATCGTCGGTGTCTTTCCCATCCCATCCGTCCACTGACAACGCTTCTTTGAGAAGGAGAAAGAGTTTTATGGAAGGGTGACACTTTCTGGGGATGGCTAGCACCGAAACAGTGATCGCGTACGTGAGTGCAATATGAGTAATCAGTTTAAATGGAATGCAGAGACATCAGCTATTCCATCACTGTGACATATGAGTTTAAAAGTAGAGGTAGCACAGTTGACCTATCTTCCCTCAAAATTCAAGCTTCCCGCCAGAGGGGCTTGGCAGGTGTGTATGTGAGGGGGGAGGGGGGTTGGCACTTTCTTGCCATCTTGAGTAACGATACTCGCGTCATAGGTTGACGTCACAGCAGCCATCTTGAATGACATCAATTGCGTCACAGTGCGACGTTTATTTTTCTGCGAGAGGCCATGGATCAGAATGTGTTACTGTCAGTTTAGAACCTGACACAGACCTCGAATTCGTGGCGGAAAAACAAAATGTCCAGCACAGGTCGAGTCCTCTTCACGCCATTTCGTAGGACGACGTGGCGATCGGATCACTTAGGTTAGTGGAGGTAACCCAACTGCCCTTTCTTTCCCACCATTTTGTTAGGTTAGTAGAGATAGGCCAATTGACTTATCTTCCCCCCAGAATTATTCAAACTTCCCTCCAGTTCCTAGGAACAGGTGAAATAAAATGTCTGATGCGTCTAGCTCAAAGTACCATACCGTGTTCAAAATCTTAATTCCCAGCGTGCTGCCATAATCACGTCGAAACATTTTCACAGGAATCACCTGTTCACAGATCATAGCTCTGTCAATGCACTGCCCTTTTATACCTTGTATACCCGACACTAATGCCATTTGTAAATGTGGATATCGCTATCTCACGAGTATATGACGATGAGCCCAAACTCTTTGCCCGCTGTCCATCGCAAGATTGAATTCCGACTAGTGCTTCAGCGTATTTTCATCGATTGTCATACGAACTATTTGCTTTCCAAAAAGAGCACGCCTTATGTAAGTGAAAATGTCGCGCGGGTGCCTGCAGAGGACGAGAGTGTCAGATAAGGTGTGTACACCGCTGGCAGTTTGGTTGGCAGCCTCAACTTAATCCAGCGATTCAATTTAGATAACGAGATCTGTGATAAACGTTCCGTCGATAACGTCAGAAACAGATACCCCGAAGGCTTTCAGGGGCAGACAGAGAATGTAAAGCTGCGCGTCTCTCCCAAGAACATCCTCGACTACTTGTTGTGGTTTATTGCCTTGCATGTTTGCAGCCTTTCATTTTTTGGACCAGTTGAAGCTTGCTCTAACGTTTTACCCTGTCGTGGTAAAAAGTAACTTTAAATGAAATATAAAGTGTCCGAATTGGCTTCTCTCATATCAATATTATGCATCCTCTAAAAGTGTCTGTCAAGTTGACTGGTTTTGGTTATCAGAAAGATTCATGTTTTCATTGTAACCTACGATTTTCAAAGTCAGATATTTCGCTTTAGAGAGACTATATCAATATGGTAACTACGAAATAACTACAATTCTGTATCAAAATCCATTGCTCTCGCGACAATTAAAAACGTGATACATCACATACGAATTTTCGACACTATACAAGCTATACACACACACCGCTCCATCTCATCGCTCACAGTCTTCGACGTAACCACCTCATGGTCCCAAGTATTTTTCTCCACATTGCGGAAGCTTCTCACTATATGGCGCAATCTTATAGATACGGGAAACAGATGTTCCAACGCTTAAAACTGCGTATGTTGGCGGATTTAAGTGTTCCACCAACCATGGAAGCGTAGGAAATACAGCCAGTACTTTTTTTTTTGCGATAGACTGAAGGGAAAGACGGCACCGTGGTGTTGCCTCTTGCAGCCTGGTAGTTTTCTGTGCTGTCATTCCATGTCCATGGATAGCACTTAGAATAGTGTGTGTGTGTGTGTGTGTGTGTGTGTGTGTGTGTGTGTGTGTGTGTGTGTGTGTGTGCGCACTGATCGAGAGTAGTAGATGCTACGACTTCGAGCGATTTTACAGCTGGTGCAAACTAGATTGTAAAAGAGTGTTTATGGTTCCTAACTGTGTACGTAGAAGGGGCAGTTAGTATCTAGTTATCCGACAACAACAATTTTAAAACGTAATTTCGCTCTAAGTTATCCGATTTGAGTGTGTATTGAAGCCTAGTGCGACAGTAGGGATCAACGGCATTGAGTTTTGTAAATTTATTGTTTCTGGTGACGACTGCTGTTTGATTTTTGACTCATCGTGGCTAGTTTACCCATAAATAATATGTTTGAAATAATACAGTTCTAACGTAAAAGCAAACCTACTGTAAAACTTTAATATGTCACTGTCACGCGAAAATCATTCCATACTGTCATTTTAGCCCTATTTGAATTTGTTATGCATTCATCTTTTCTATTCGGGTAGTAACCCAAATAACACTTTCAAATTTCTTCTTACCCTCGTATGTTGTCCCAGAACTGCGTTTCCAGCACAGTCATTAATATTTAGTTTCCAGATATAGCTTTCTTTCGCGACGTTCCCGATTATTCTTCGTGCTCAGTCTTGGAGAGCACTGTGACGTTATCGAGAAGTCTAATAATTGAACTTGCATTTAGGTAGCGTTTTGCTTCTATAACTTTTACTTGTTAAAACTTTTCTTTTGTACCATGGGAATAATGCTAATTTGCAGCAAACCGAATGTTGAGGAACGAGGCAATATACAATATACCAAAAGTTAAAAATAGCAAGCAATCTCAAATCTATTTTGAATCTTGTCCGGTTCTGTTTTTAAGCGCTTTGGAGTTGGAGCCACTTTGTCAGTGGTGTGATACCATGCGGTGAACGGAGCATACCCTTTAATGCTGAAAAAAACCTAACTAAACCAGTCATACTTTTACGAGCTACCTGTATTTCTTACTTGTGTGCAACGTTCTGCCGAACGATGTCATCGTTGTGACCGAAAATTATTGGTTAGTAGGAGAAATGCTGTGGTTGTCCCGGAACTGCTGCTCAGCAGTTCAGTTACATTCGAATTGTTGATCTCCATTGATGTTAAAAAAAATGAATAAACAAATATGAAAATAAACTCGCAGCACTTGCTTCAAATTAACACAGTAAAAACCTAGAATTCGTAATGTTCTGTTCTTGAACAACAAGCAGAATGATACTCTCACTGGTAAGTTATGTTGCAAAATGAATTAATATACATACTGAAGAGGTAGTCTACATTCCCATGGAAGACAAAGTAAGCAGATAAATTTCACCTTGATAAACTCACAGTCGTTATCAAGGCAATTTCTTTCTTGTCGCTATTACTGGTTAAAAGGCATTGGTAGAGATGGGCCTATGTAAAATACTTTTGATTTTGTATCCCAAGCATGTGAAGTGTACAAAAGCCACTTATTGTCTGTTACCAGTCATAAGATATTACCAAAGATTTACACTACTGGCCATTAAAACTGCTACGCCACGAAGATGACGTGCCACAGACGCGAAATTTAAGCGACAGGAAGAAGATGCTGTGATATGCAAATGCTCAGCTTTTCAGATCATTCACACAAGATTGGCGCCGGTGGTGACACCTACAACCGATTTCTCATACACAAACAGTTGTTGACCGGCGTTGCCTATGAAACGTTGTTGTGATGCCTCGTGTAAGGAGGAGAAATGCGTACCATCACGTATCCGACTTTGATAAAGGTCGGACTGTAGGCTATCGCGATTGCGGTTTATCGTATCGCGACATTGCTGCTCACGTTGGTCGAGATCTAATGACTGTTAGCAGAATATGGGATAGGTGGGTTCAGGAGGGTAATACGGAGCGCCGTGCTGCATCCCAACCCCTCGTATCGCTAACAGTCGATATGACAGGCATCTTATCCGCATGGCTGTAACGGATCGTGCAGCCACGTCTCGATCCCTGAGTCGACAGATGGGGCCGTTTGCAAGACGACAACCATCTGCACGAACAGTTCGACGACGTTTGCAGCAGCATGGAAGATCTGTTCGGAGACCATGGCTGCGGTTACCATTGGCGCTGCATCACAGACAGTAGCGCCTGCGATGGTGTACTCAACGACGTACTTGGGTGCAAGAATGGCAAGACATCATTTTTTTCGGATGAATCCAGGTTATGTTTACAGCATCATGATGGTCGCATCCGTGTTTGGCGACATCACGGTGAACGCACATTGGAAGCGTGTATTCGTCATCGCCATACTGTCGTATCACCCGGCGTCATGGTATGGGGTGCCATTGGTTACACGTTTCGGTCACCTCTTGTTCGCATTGACGGCACTTTGGACAGTGGACGTTACATTTCAGACTTGTTGCGACCCATGGCTCTACCCTTCATTCGGTCCGTGCGGAACCCTACATTTCAGCATGATAATGCACGACCGCATGTTGCAGGTCCTGTACAGGCCTTTCTGGATACAGAAAATGTTCGACTGCTGCCCTGGCCAGCACATTATCCAGGTCTCTCACCAATTGAAAACGTCTGGTGAATGGTGGCCGAGCAACTGGCTCGTCACACTACGCCTGTCACTTCTCTTGATGAACTGTGGTATCGTGTTGAAGCTGCATGGGCTGCATGGGCTGCATGTGCACGCCATCCAAGCTCTGTTTGACTCAATGCCAAGGCGTATCAAGGCCGTTATTACGGCCATAGGTGGTTGTTCTGGGTACTGATTTCTCAGGATCTATGGACCCAAATTGCGTGAAAATGTAATCACATGTCAGTTCTAGTATAATATATTTGTCCAATGAATGCCCGTTTATCATCTGCATTTCTTCTTGGCGTAGCAATTTTAAAGGCCAGTAGTGTACATCTGATCAAAAGTGGTGTGATGGGACTTCAGTATTTTGTCTTCGAAAAGAAGCATTTTAAAGGACGCTCCAGGCCCTGAAATGGCTGTAAGCTCCTTCCCGACAGGGAGGACATGAAGGACGCTCTAGCCCTGTCTTCTGACGGGTTTGATGCGGTTCGCCGGGATTTCTTCTCCTTGCGTCAGCCTCTTCATCTCAGAGCAGCACTTGCGCCCCACGTCCTCAACTACTTGCCGGATGTATTCTAATCTCTGTCTTCTCCTACGGTTTTTACCCTCTACAGTTTGCTTTAGTAACATGAAGGTTATTCACTTTACACATACCCCATCATCCTGCACCTTCTTCTTGTCAGTGTTTTTCATACGTTTATTTCTTCACCGAGTCTGCGGACAACATTCTTCTGAAGCACCAAGTCTCAAACGCTTTGATCCTCTGCTGATTTGGTGTTCCCGTCGTTCATGAGTCACTATCATACAATGCTGTACTTCAGACATACGTCATAAGAAGTTACTTCTTCAAATTAAGGCCAATGTTCGATATCGGTAGGCTTCCCTTGACCAGAGATGCCCTATCTGCCTGTGCTAGTCTGCTTATTGTACACTCCTTGGTTCGTACGTCAAGCGTTATTTTGCTTCCAAGATGGCAGAACTCCCAAACAACAATTTCGAAATTAATTTTATCGCTAATCTTATTTCTGCAACTTCTCATTACTTTTGTTTTCTTCCAGTTTACTCTCAGTCCATATCGTGTACTCCTTAAACTTCTCATTCCATTCTACACATCCTGTAATTCTCATTTACTTTCACTCAGGATAGCAATATCATCAGCGAATCTTATCATTGATATCCTTTCACACTGCGTTTTAATCCCACTCCTGTATATCTCCCTTATTTGCGTCATTGCTTCCTACCCCATTTTTAATCCGAGCATTACGCATCACCTGTCTTTCCCCATAGCTTACTCCAGTTTTATCTGAATTTCGGACATTTAGCATAGTTACGTTGTTGAACACTTTATCGAGGTGGACAAATCCATTAAACGAGCGTTTATTCTTCTTCAGTCTGAGTTCTGTTATCAAGAGCAACGTCAGAACTGCCTCTCTGCTGTCTTCACATTTCCCAAAGCCGAAATAATAGTCATCGAACAGATCCTCAATTTTCTTTCCCGATCTTCTGTATATTGTTCTTGTCAGCAGCTTGGATCCATGAGCTGTTCATCTGACTGTGCTGTAGTTCTCGCACTTTGCGACTCGTGCAATATTCGAAATTGTGTGGATGATGTTTTTTTCGAAAGTCTAATGGTATTTTACCAATCTCACACATTGTATACATCGACGTGATGAATCGTTTTGTTGCCACTTTCGTCTGACCATAAATACTTATCTTCTTTCAATATCACCTCACTGACCCCTCCTCTATCCAAATTGATTCTTTGCATTTTATTTTCAATATTTTCTTACTTTCCTACTATGTTCAAACTTATAACATTAAATCTATTTCCCATGGCCACCTCCCTGTTGCCAGTCCCGTCCCGGATATCCGAGTGTAGGAGTAACTCTGAATCTTTAGCCACTGGAGAGATAATCATGACCCTTTTTCAATTACAGGCCGCAAGCGCTGTGGATATAATTGGGTGTCTTCAGCGCAGTGGTTTCCATTACCTTTGCATCCTCATGCCGTTGATCATTGGTGGTTCATCTGTCTTCTAAGGGCAGTTTTCCGTCCTAATGGCGAGAGCATTCCATGATACTCCTACTGATCCTTTGCCCTCTCTAGCAAGGCCGTTGGCAGATCGAGGATGGCTTCCTGTGCTGGAAATCTTCGGCCGTCATTGCTGATGATTCCGATTTTAAGCAGTGGCTGGGCTTGAGCCTGAGGCCCAGGACGTTTTCATTACGAGTGTGAGACATAACCGTAGAATAGCTGTTCCTGCCATTAACGACTAATACTGCAAAATCCAGGTTAACATGGCGACCCCTGCCATAAGACAATAGAAAAGGAAGAGTATGATTGCAAAATGTTCTTTTAATGCGTGTTGTTGATTTAACGGTGCTATTATCAGTTACCTGAACGAAGCAAGTTGTAGTAAGAATGGCATGCAGGACAGCAAAGAACGTAGAGCGACGCAGCTGCTTGTTTCTACAACTCTTGGATCCAGAGATAGCGAGCGCGCCGTCGTTCGATTCCTTCAACGCGCGCTGGACGCGGCTCTACCGTAGAGACGGCGGTTGTCGCTGAAACAACTGATTTTCTGTTATATTCTTTCTTTTTTCACATCAGTGTAAACTGACTTTTAAATCCGCTCAAAATAACAGGTTTCTGTAATAACCAATTTTTTTATTGCTGTTATTGACTGTAATAAGCGTACAAATCGAGCAAGATTGAACAATTTTGACTCTCTCAGTTTCAAGATATACTCAATCAATATTAAAATTAGAAAGGCAAATTTAGTCTGTCCGCCTTCCACTGCTTTTGTCGAAAAGTAATAAGTGGCTGAATACTACAATAAATAATCTGTATTCTGCTATTGAATGTAATTTCTTGAAACGGTGCTGAAGATGCATTTTGTAATGCGGAATCAGACCACTACTTAGGCATTACGAATAGTCAGTGCTAAAAGTTTCTACTTTCTAATTTTATTGTATACTATGAATGAATTATTGTTAAGTTTTAATTTATTACTGTTATCACAATTGCCTTCCTCCTTTATTATTCCATGGAACTGGCAGACATATTTTTCAGCTGCCGAGAATTCTTCCGGGTTGTATGGCCGTGGTCCATGGAACTCTTCTATCTCTGACGTTTCGTCCAAAGCTACGTTGGACATCTTCGGGGGTGCTCCTGGGTGTGCTTAGTCTTGCCGAGACTTGTATAATTAGACATATCTATTATCTTTTGAAGCAGATGAAGCATTGTAGTTCGTTGCTATGTCTCTTCGTAAAAATATTTGCAGACTAGGGTTGGTGCCACTCTGTAATACAACGTATGTCCGGCCACGGAGGGGGCGAGTCCTGCACACAGTACATAAACGCATACCTTAAGCCACGACACATGGCAACAGGGACATTATTGTCTCAGCAATGCTGGATCAGTTTTTATACCGTGTGTTTGTTGCTCGTTTCTGTCGGCACTGTTATTAGAACACTTCTGATCGCTTTTTCCCATTTTCTATAATAATAATCAAAATCCATGTAACTTTTTTAAAAAAACTGTTTATTTAAAGATGAAAAATTTTAGTAATGCTGTTGGGGCTAATAGATAGAAAATGGTTCAAATGGCTCTGAGCTCTATGGGACTTAACATCTGAGGTCATCAGAATTACTTAAACCTAACTAACCTAAGGACATCACACACAGCCATGTCCGAGGTAGGATCCGAACCTGCGACCGTAGCGGCTGCGCGGTTCCAGACTGTAGCGCCTAGAACCGCTCGGCCAATCCGGCTGGCGCTAATAGATACTTCCGGTTGTTAAACGGTTATTAGTAACAAAATTAAAGACAACTGTTATGATCGAATCCGAACGAATTCCGAAAAATACCAGCTACTTAGGACTAAAACACCGGTTCGATTTTTTGCATCGCTACTACAGCGCTCTCCTGGCCGAAAACCGAGCCAGGCCTCGCTGAACACCGATTGACACAACTTTGTGACTAGGTGAGGACAAGACCGCGGCAGTCGCAAGTTGTTCAGACTGGACCGGGAACACGCCGCACTGCACCAGCAGAGAATGCTGCTCCGTCTGCCAGTATCCTTCGCCAGGACGCGAGCTGTTCCCCGTGGGGTGGGCTCCTGGGAGCGCAGGCGAGGACAGGACCGCTGCTTGGAAATGCAGCTGGCACCGGCTACGCATTTTTGTTCGCCTCCACAGTCACAGCGCTGGCTTCCAGCTTGTTTCCCCCCCCCATTCATCCACTGTCTCGTGGTGAAATGTAGCCTCTCTCACGATGCTGAACCATTAACTGTGCGGAAAAGCCAAACACCAAATTAAAAAGATCCGGCTCATAATGCATTTAGCACACAACCACCTTACTGGAATCTGGTCACTGACACTAATTCCCACGAATGAAAGCAAAAACCATAAGCTTGAAGAAACTGTAAGGGACCGTTGAATACGAGGTGTGTCCAAAAAAAATCCGGAACATTCGTAATTTCGCGCCGATGGTGTGTTGAACGAAATGCAGCTGCCATCCCTACACACGCCTGTGTTAAATGTGCGGTTCTAGGCGCTTCAGTCTGGAACCGCGTGACCGCTACCATCGCAGGTTCGAATCCTGCCTCGGGCATGGATCTGTGTGATGTCCTTAGGTTAGTTAGGTTTAACTAGTTCTAAGTTCTAGGGGACTGATGACCACAGATGTTAAGTCCCTTAGTGCTCAGAACCATTTGAACCATTTTTTGTAGCTGCCGGAAGTTTCACTGAGTATGTCTGTTGGTTATCGTTCAGTGCTGTACAGAGTAGAATGTTGTGTCGCACAGTTTGCGAGTTTCGAGATGGCAGAGTCAGAGGAGCAATGCGTCTTCATTAAATTTTCCGTGTAACTCAAGAAAACCTTTACAGAGAGAGAGCAAACGTAGCAGGAAGCCTACGGTGACCAGTTTTTAAGTCGTACGAATGATTCACACAGTATTAAAATGGCCGGACACAAGTTAAAGATGCCCCTCGTTCAGGAGGTCCTCCGACGTCTATCGACGGCGCTCATGTCAGGAATCTCAACGAAATTGTGAGTACCTATCGAAAGACTGACTGCCCAAGAGATTGTAGAAGAATTTAAGATTTCAGTTGTATCATATTAGGCAATACCTGTACAGCTTGTTGGTACGCATCTTCTTGCCGCCAAGTTCATCCCACGATTCATAAGTCAAGACCAGAAACGTCGTCGCCTCACAATCTGTGAAAATCTTTTGGATCGCGCAGATGAGAACGACATGTTCCTTGTGAGAATCATAACTGGTAATAACACGTGGGTCTAAGGTTACGATGTTGAGACCATGATTAAATCTTCACAGTGGGTACGGAAAGGTTCTCCACGACCAAAAGCAGCTCGTCAGGTCATGTCAAATGTCAAAGCCATGCTAATAGTTTTCTTCGAGTTTGAACGATTAGTTCATCAGGAATTCGTGCCACAGTGACTAACTGTTAATCAGTGATACAATCGCTGGGGGAAATTGTGAGAAGGAAACGACCTGAAATGTGTCGAGACAATTCATGGTTCTTGCATCACGATAGCGCACCTGGACATTCATCCCTGTTGGTGCGTGATTATTGCACAAAAAACGAAATCACTGTGCTGCTTCATCCTCTATACTCTCCGGACATGGTCCCTGCGCACTTTTTATTTACAGTCTGGAACCGCGCGACCGCTACGGTCGCTGGTTCGAATCCTGCATCGGCCATGGATGTGTGTGATATCCTTGGGTTACTTAAGTTTAATTAGTTCCAAGTTCTAGGGGACTGATGACCTTAGAAGATAAGTCCTATAGTGCTCAGAGCCATTTGAAACATTTGACTTTTTATTTCCAAAGTTGAAAGGAGGAAGATTTCTAATGATAGACGAGATTTTTAGAACATTCGCAGACCACGCTTCGCACGATTAGCAAGTGGTGCACCAAGATTGCTTCCGGAAGTAGAAATGGTGTCGGAAGCGGTTTATCAATTGCGGAGGAGATTATTTCGAAGGAGACCATGCACAATAAGTAAAAAGTAAGCGTAGAAAAATGTTGTGGGCAACGTTCCGAAATGTTGTGAACAGATCTTGTATGATGAAATCAAATTAATTATACAACTCGTGAATATCACCATTGATGCACTGATGCTTGTAAGTCGCTGAGGTAATTCGTATGTTTCAAGTTACTTCTTTTCTAAACCATCCCATTATTATTTCTATATTAGAGCGTGGGACACTTGCGGATGTTTCTGTCAGATTGAGTGGCGTGCCATTACTGTCTGGGAATACTATTGCTCCATAGGTGGGTGAGTTGCAGTTGCAGATTCCTAAGTTGCTTCTCATGCAGCTGCTCAGTCTGAAAGCCCCGGGGGATAGTCAGCTTTTCAACAGTTGATTTAGGATGATGGATGCCATATTTCGTGAAAACTCCACACGAATTCCTCTGTATTAATGAAATGCTGCTCCAGTTATTAATAAGAACTTAATTATGTGATGGACTTAACAAAGGTCTTATCAGCCACTGGAGCGGAATATGACTTATTGAACACACAGTTTCGGAATCAGCACCCTCCGAACATTTCCTCCGCTGACGCAGTTAATGATCCCAGTTATTATTATTATTATTATTATTATTATTGTTATTATTATTATTATTGTCATCGTCATCATTATGTTTTGGTCATGTATTGTGCAAATTGTAATGTTGACTCAATAAGGATGTCTTGTCAGAACAGAGGGTTCAAAGTCCTCAATGTATGAGTAAACAAACTGTGATGAACAGAAGTCTGCCGGCACTAGACTACTTTTTTCTTCTCTTTTTCTAAAAAGTGTTGTTTTGTGAACTGTCGGAGCTATAAAGGGCCACGTAAACAGTTTAGCCTTCGCGCCGCGCCACGTGGTATATGGAAGAAAAGGGAGCGCGAGAATACATTCGTGTCAGCCTTTCATCGGGCGCTAATTTATTTACGGCCTCGTACAGAGGAGATGCAGCACAAATTCAAACGTCTATCCCTGGGCTCACAGTAAATCGTGACACGACCTGAGCTGTCTTTAATATGTTTACACCACTGGTCGCATATGAAGGGGAAACCTTACGTGTCAGAGGAAACGGCGCTGGGGGTAGTCCGGAGTAAAACATTTCATTTAAACATATGAACAACTTTTAGTGGGTATGAAGTCAGAATTCCTGGAATGTTTTTCATAAAATAATCCTCAAAACATCAACTTCCTCATAGGTCACTCCTATTCTGTCTGGGACTTCCTTAAAAAAAATTAAGCTGATTCCTGGTTTATATTGTTGGCTGCGTTTACACAAACTTACGGTTTGTCTTTTTTTACGTTCGTAAACATTGTATTCTGTCTGTAACTACTTTTATGTTGTAAGTTCATGTACTGACACGTTCCATGCCCTTGGAAATATGCTCCTCAATTTTGTCCTATGAAACTAGTCGTGTAAAATAGAAACAAAAATTAAAAGAAATCACGTCTTGATTTATCTTCTTCTTCCTCCGTTGTGAGTTAGGCTTTACTCGACCTATTGCAGCTTCATTTGATCCTTCCATCTCCTTACTTGTCTTCCAATGCAGCTTTTAATTGGCGGAATGTATTGTCAAAAAAAGTAGCGATAATCTTGTCTCCTGCATTGGCGCAGATGGGATACCCATTTTTGCCTATTTTCCTCAACCTTTTCGTTTGTGTCAAATACTTTCAATTCTTTCCTAATATCTATATTTCTTTTATAACCAAAAACCTGCTTCTATACTCCACAAGCCACCTTACGATGTGTGGCGGAGGGTACTTTGTGTACCACTCTCACTTCCCCCTTTTCCTGTTCCACTCGCGAAAAGTTCGCGGGAATAACGATAGTAAGTAAGTTTCCGTGTGGGCGTGAACTTCTGTGATTTTTTTCTTTTACATTTGCAGCATTACATGCCTAGAGGGACCACTGTCACCTGTGTATCATACACAGATCTAAAAAAAATCATCTGCGGCCTGCAATCAAATCAGAACGACGTGGATTGCTGTCAGCAGATGTCCTTTTGCAACATGCCAATGCAAGGCCCCAAACTGCCCGTAAAACAGTTGCAACGATCACATACCTGCATTTTCAGTGTCTTCCTCATCCACCACACTCACCAGACCTTGCCCCAAGTGATTTCCATATGTTTGGACCACTCCAAGACGCAAGGAGAGGAAAGAAGTTCCGTTCTGATGCAGAGGTTACGCCACGCGGTGCACGAGCGGTTGCGCGGTCTACCAAAAGAATTTTTTTCTAAAGGAATTTACGCACTTTGTAAGCGCAGGAGGACTTGCATTGAGCGTGGGGGAGATTATGTTGAAAAGCGATACAGCTTTGTACCACTTCCGCACAATAAATAACATTTAAAAAATATTTAAGGTTGTCATTTGACTCACACTCGTAAATGGACCTGCGCCGAAATGTCATCTTCCATAGATCTTCTCTGTTTCGTCTATCAGTCTATCTGACACGGATCTCTTACCGATGGGCGGTATCCGAGTAAATGTCGAACAAGAGTTTTGTAAGCTACTTCCTGTGTCCATGGACTACGTTTCTTCAGGATTCTTCCAATTAATCTCTGTATGGCATCTACCTTACTCGCATTTAATTTTATATGGTTGTTCCACTTCAAATTGCTCTGTACGCATGATGATGATATAATGATGATGATGTAGTCCCGTACTTCTTGACAGAGCGTAGCGGACGATGCGGGAGACCCGCACCGTGCTAGCGGAGGTGGTTTGCCATTGCCTTCCTCCGACAGTAATGGGGATGAATGAAGATGATGAATACGACACACCACCACCCACTCATCTCGAGGCAAGTGAAAATACCTGACACCGCCGGGAATCGAACACGGGACCCCGTGCTCGGGAAGGGAGAACGCTACCGCGAGACCGCGAGCTGTGGTCTCTGTACGCATAATCCTACCTATTTTATGGCAGTTAATGTTGTGCAGTTTTATAGTCATACAACAAAGGGTCTTTCTGTCTTAGGCACTCGCGGCGCGTCACATCTGTTTCTGCTGAAGTCAGTTGCCACTCCCTCCACCAAGCTTCGATCCTCTGCATGTCTTCCTGCATTTCCCTACAATTTTCTAGAATCGTGACTTCTCTGTGTACAACAGCATCAACTGCAAAAAGCCTCATGGAACTTTCGACATTACCTACTAGTTCACTTATACACTCCTGGAAATTGAAATAAGAACACCGTGAATTCATTGTCCCAGAAAGGGGAAACTTCATTGACACATTCCTGGGGTCAGATACATCACATGATCACACTGACAGAACCACAGGCACATAGACACAGGCAACAGAGCATGCACAATGTCGGCACTAGTACAGTGTATATCCACCTTTCGCAGCAATGCAGGCTGCTATTCTCCCATGGAGACGATCGTAGAGATGCTGGATGTAGTCCTGTGGAACGGCTTGCCATGTCATTTCCACCTGGCGCCTCAGTTGGACCAGCGTTCGTGCTGGACGTGCAGACCGCGTGAGACGACGCTTGATCCAGTCCCAAACATGCTCAATGGTGGACAGATCCGGAGATCTTGCTGGCCAGAGTAGTTAACTTACACATTCTAGAGCACGTTGGGTGGCACGGGATACATGCGGATGTGCATTGTCCTGTTGGAACAGCAAGTTCCCTTGCCGGTCTACGAATGGTAGAACGATGGGTTCGATGACGGTTTGGATGTACCGTGCACTATTCAGTGTCCCCTCGACAACCACCAGAGGTGTACGGCCAGTGTAGGAGATCGCTCCCCACACCATGATGCCGGGTGTTGGCTCTGTGTGCCTCGGTCGTATGCAGTCCTGATTGTGGCGCTCACCTGCACGGCGCCAAACACGCATACGACCATCATTGGCACCAAGGCAAAAGCGATTCTCATCGCTGAAGACGACACGTCTCCATTCGTCCCTCCATTCACGCCTGCCGCGACACCACTGGAGGCAGGCTGCACGATGTTGGGGCATGAGCGGAACGCGGCCTAACGGTGTGCGGGACCGTAGCCCAGCTTCATGGACACGGTTGCGAATCGTCCTCGCCGATACCCCAGGAGCAACAGTGTCCCTAATTTGCTGGGAAGTGGCGGTGCGGTCCCCTACGGCACTGCGTAGGATCCTACGGTCTTGGCGTGCATCCGTGCATCGCTGCGGTCCGGTCCCAGGTCGACGGGCACGTGCACCTTCCGCCGACCACTGGCGACAACATCGATATACTGTGGAGACCTCACGCCCCACGTGTTGAGCAATTCGGCGGTACGTCCACCCGGCCTCCCGCATGCCCACTATACGCCCTCGCCCAAAGTCCGTTAACTGCACATACGGTTCACGTCCACGCTGTCGCGGCATGCTACCAGTGTTAAAGACTGCGATGGAGCTCCGTATGCCACGGCAAACTGGCTGACACTGACGGCGGCGGTGCACAAATGCTGCGCAGCTAGCGCCATTCGACGGCCAACACCGCGGTTCCTGGTGTGTCCGCTGTGCCGTGCGTGTGATCATTGCTTGTACAGCCCTCTCGCAGTGTCCGGAGCAAGTACGGTGGGTCTCACACACCGGTGTCAATGTGTTCTTTTTTCCATTTCCAGGAGTGTATCTATTGTGAAAAATATTAGTCCTATAACACTCACCTGGGGCACGTCCAAAGTTATTTTTACGCCTGAAGAATCTCTCCGTTCAGAATGACATGCAGTGTTTGCTAGAAACTCTCCAATCCAGTTGCACAGTTGGACTGATATTTCACACTCTCGTATCTTGTTCACTAACCGGCAGTGCGGAACTGTATCGAAAGCCGTCCGAAGTCAAGGAAAACGGCATCTACCTGCGCGCCTGTCTATTGCTTTCTGTGTCTCGTGGATGAGCAGAGCACGTTCTGTTTCACACGATCTTTGCTTTCGGAAGCCATGTTGGTCCCTACAGGGGAGATTTTCAGCCTCCAGAAATGTCATATTACGGGAGCATAAATGGGGAAAATTTTGGAAATTGGTGGTAAGGTGTTATGGGACCAAACTGCTGAGGTCATCGGTCCCTAAGCTTAGGCACTACGACACACACACACACACACACCCGTGCCCGAGGTAGGATTCGAACCTCCGACGGTGGGAGCCGTGCGGATCGTGACAAAGCGCTGAAGACCGCGTGGCTACCCGGCACAGCCATGAAACGTGTTCCAACATTCTACAACTGACCCGAATTATAGAATTGGCTATGTTCCTAAAGTGTTTCATTTCGTTGGCCTGTAGTCCTTTCCTTCCTTTTTTTTTCTTTTTACTTCTTTCTTATCATTACCCAAGATTCACTTCCGTAAAGCAGTGATGGTTCCGACACAAATTTATAAAATTTGTGAGATAAGTTCCTTTCCTTAATTTAATTTGAAGAGCTTTTCTAATTGCACCGCAAAGTAATTGAAGTTTTCGATTTTGTCTTTGTAGTCTCCTCTGTATATTAGCATGATCCCTAAAAATTAAATTAGATCTGCTTGCTCCGTGATCTTGTTTTCTGTTGCTCTTTTGTCCTTAATGGATTTTTCGTGCAGAAAGCTATGATTTTTTTCTTTTTGTATTGAAATTTAGATTGTTCATTCAACATATTATGTGTAGTTCATAGGCAGTTTGCTGTTCTCTGTCGTCACTGTTAGAGTTCAGAGTTTGAGTATCTGCAAATAGCATCGTCGCTATACAATCTGGATGATTAAAATAGTGTGTGTAATTCTGTAGTTTCATTTCCCGATGCCATACAATTTCGTCAGTGTGCGCGTACATATTGAAGAGTAGTGGCGAAAGGCTGCAACATTGTCGAACGCTTTGCTAATATCCCCCGTTCTTTTCCCATTACCCCCAATTATTTGGATTCTGGTGTTACCATAGATCCCTGAATTACTTGATATCGTTGTACATCTCTTCTTCTTAACATTTCCGATATCAATTGTATCTTTACTTTACCGATTACTTTTTCATAATCTGTGAAAAGGATGTGCGTTTCTTCATCGTATTCCTTATGTTTATCTAAAATTTTGCCCTTACAACTCCTTCCTTTTGTGAATCTGTTTTGTCTCTTCGATAGAATTCAATCCATTAAGGGCTTCAGTCTGTCGTTATTCTTCTACCACACATCTTATACGCCGAGTTCATTAACAATATCCCTCCAAAATTTTCGGGATTTGATCTATTGGCCTTCTTGAACATTGGTTTCATGAGCGATGTCTTCCAGTTTTTGACATTTCTTTCTTTATCTACCCATGATTCAGAAATGTAAGGAATCATGTTTTAAATCCTCCTGAAGAGCATTTTATTATTTCGCTCACCGTTACTTCCCACTGCCTTTCGGTTCTGAATATGCTCTGATTCGTGGTATTCAATGCGATCTGAATTTTATTTCAAGGGTTCCTCATTTTTTATAGGCTATTCATGTGATCTGTCCACATTTTTTGTAGCAATGAAACCAATCTTTCTTCTTTATGACAATGATCTCTGCCATATCCTTTTCCATGTTGCAGGTGTCATACCGTTTTACATGGAAGTGTTCGTTTTCCTTTGACTCCATCCTCAGTAACTGCTACGAAATTATGACATTCATCTTGATATAGTTTTCCGCTTAGCTTTTACAAAACCGCTGTTTTCTTCGGGAAAGTTTCCTTATTCTCCAACTTGTGTGTTGTAGGTATTTGATATAAGGTTTTCTCTGTATTCCAACTGCCTCCTCCAATTCTTTTGTCCAAAAGATATGCCCTTTTCTCCTTTTACTCTGTGTTGTTTTACCTACTGCCTCACTCACTGCAGTACCTATTACGTGCTTAATTTTTCCTCATTGATGTTCAATACTGTCTGCTTCTAAGAGTCTACTCGTAATTTGGCCCAGCCACCACTGGTATAGATTCTTGGTACTCATGTGCCAGTAAGTATATTTTATGTATCCCTCTTGGTTGCTCTGGTGATTTTTTGTATATATGTGTAATACCATCTCTGCTTTAAGGCAACTTTTACTTGACGTAGAAGTGGTCTGTATTTATGTCACACCCTCTATATGCACGCAGATCCTGAAGCAGAATAGCTGCATTTTGCTTTTTTAGAAAAAAAGTTAATTATGGTTCTACGTGATCTAGTAGGCCATGTGTACTTGCGATTATCTTTGTTTTTGTAGAAAGAGTTCAAAATTGGGGAAGTTGTTAAAAGTTGCAAAATCTCTTGACATGGTTCCATTGCTATTGACTGTAATCTCTCTAGCATAACCTAGTACATTATCTATTCTCTCCCTCTATTCTTGCATTTTAGTCTGTACCACTTACAATTTAGTCATTTTTATTTATTACGTCTAGTGTTTTCTGTAGGCCCTCATAAAACATCCCACATTACTTCTTCTCCCCGTTCTCTGGTCCATACACTATTATATAGGGTAAATACCTTTATATATCTTTAACTGTTTATCCGTTCGTTTGTCCACGTATAGCTTACCCGTCTTGTCTTCCATTTTTCGTTAATTGGAGTAGCAACTCCAGCTTGTACTCTTCTGCAGTTTTGTAACCCGCTGTAAATAATAGTTTAATGTGATATATCGCTGGCTTCTTTAGTTTTTGTTGCGGTTTCTTTAATAAATGCTAAAATACATGTCCTCTCTTATAATACTTTTTCTTATTTCCTTTCCTTCGTGGATATCCCTCTGACGTATCGTGTTATTAGGTTTACAAATTCCGCTATTCAAAAGTTGATATTATTTTACCGGTTCATCAGATACTTTTCTGTTCGCTTCGGTAAGCCCTCAAGGCCTTTTCGGAAGGTCTTTGTTCTTTGTTTATTCTCTTATGTAGCGAACGTGGTGGGAGGGGGAGGGGCTTCTAGAAGCCTGTAGGGTAGTAAACCCTTAGAAGAAAATCAGGAAGGGTGGAAGGCCTTAAAGTGGGAGTCCCACTATCCAATGTTACAGCCTTCGTAAAGCAGCAAGACGAAATCCGAGCTACTGGAAAGCTACATAAGAGAAAAAGCTGGAAGGAGAAATCTTGGTTTATAGGAGCCTAAACTAAATTTTTACCCATGCGTTTCGGCGATAGTGGAGGTAATGTAAGCTATTAGTCCATCCCTTGAGTTTGCTTTAAATGTGAACTCACTCGAACAATGTTTGAATTCGACACGATACTGCAGTGCCAGTGTTATTCAGCAGTGTCAAACTTCTGAATAACACAGGCACTGCAGTATCGTATTTATCCGCCGACAATAGGGAAGCGACTTTCAGTTAAAATGTCGACCATGTACGGGAACGTAAATAACGAATGTATGAGTGTAGGTTGTATACACATGTTTGACGAGGTTTGGAAGTTTGGGCGTGGCCGTGAAGCGTACTCGAATAGCCTAATGGTAAGGAGACCACGCGCGATAAGTGGGAAATCCGGGTTCGAGTCACTATTCGGTAGACGTTTTCGCTGTCCTCATTCGATTGTACAGCTGATGGTTGTCTATACTCGCTTCTACAAATACATTTCAGTGTGTGAATGAACTGTTTGCTGTCATTATTTTTGGCAGGTCGATTTAGAACCAGACGACAATAGGACGTACACAGGCCGGTCTTATTAAAGAAAATGCAGAGAGGTTATATTTTCCGTCAACAAAGAGATCATTAGGGACAGTGCACCACTTCCGATAGTACAAAAATGTTTTTCAAGAAACCGTCCCAGCTTTCGCCTCAACTGACCCAGGGAAAACACTGTACTTACCCTGCTGACAAATATGCCCAATTTTGGTAAAACTGCATTAAGATGACTCGACGGGTATTTGAACCTTGGACGTCTCACATGCGAGTCTAGTGTGTTAAACTGCGTTGCTTCGCCAGATGTAGTCTCACCAGCCTCCGCATCCGCTGCAGAGTTATTTCGCCACGCCGCACTGAGCGACCAACACTGACCACTACAGAAGAGAAGCTGTGAACGTTTTCCACGTTAACTGTTGGTAGTGAAGTTGAGCAACGTTTGCTTCAAGTTACTCCGTTGCCGTAATTACAGATTGAGACGAATAATCTCTTTCCCTGTAAATCATGAAATACGAATGTAAATTGAAGAAAAAAAAAAAACTCGTTGGGGTGACGATGAATATCCTGTTCATGTCGGTTATCAGAAGTATTGCACGATCACCAGCTTTTTCAGACATTTTTGTTTACGCCCAAACTACACTCCAGTTAAATGTTTCAGAACAATCATACTTACGAACCTGAGGTGAGGGTGCAAAGCAATAACTTCATGATATTGGAAAATAATGTAATGTTGGAAGATTGAGATTTTATTTAATTTGTGGGCATTAGTTACAGTATCAGTGTTTTAAATGAAAAGTAACATTTTAACAAATAAAAGACCCAGCTTATTAAATGGTTGTAAATAACAAAACCAAAACAAAGAGCAACCCAGGGCTTTTCGAAGGTGGAACTGAATTCCGAAGCCAGGCTTAGCTGAACTTCACTGCGAACCAAGTAGAAGTAATCTACCAGGCACAGTGGGATTGACGATGTCAGTCGCGTACTAAGATGGTTGCAAGCTGTGGGTAGACATCTCTTGTAGGGTCAACTACCCAGTTGTGGCCATAGCAACTATATTTTGTGTGCCTGCTTTTCTTGCTATTATCACATCTACCATATCCTGCCTGACTATCTTAATCTCTCTCTCTCTCGCTCGCTCTCCATCTCGTGTGTGTGTGTGTGTGTGTGTGTGTGTGTGTGTGTGTGTGTGTGTGTGTGTGTGTGTGTGTAAAAGACGTATTTCGCCTTTTCCGATTTTGTCGCAGGTGTACGAATCCGTCGTCCTGATGACTTAATTTTCATGTCTGTTTCTTATCTTATTTGCTACATACCAGACTGATGTTCTTAGCGTAAAGTCGAGAGGGCGTGCACAGATGACAAATTCCTGTCTTTGCGTGTCGTAGCGCAGAGATTGCCGCCGGCCGGGGTGGCCGAGCGGTTCTAGGCGCTACATCTGGAACCGCACGACCGCTACGGTCGCAGGTTCGAATCCTGCCTGGGGTATGGATGTGTGTGATGTCCTTAGGTTAGTTAGGTTTAAGTAGTTCTAAGTTCTAGGGGACTGATGACCTCAGCAGTTATGTCCCATAGGGCTCAGAACCATTTTTGAACAGAGATTGCCTGTGCTGCCTGTGGAGTTGAAGGCCCGTCAGTGCTGCTCTCATTGCACGCCAAGAACTGCTGTGCAACGAACTTCCCATCAAAACACAAAAAAGTCCGGGGGGTTCCTCCAAGTTGTGAAATTTCTATAGAGCAGGTGCAGTTGCAGCTAATTGTACTTGAGTGTTGAGTAAATATTTACGGGAGTGACATATGTACAGTTCCTTTTCAATAATGATGCCATGCAAACTGACATTAAACAGTTTCCGAAAGTGGACCCCAACTCGAGATTTAATTTCCGGTTTAAGAATATGAAGCGTGGATTATTTACTTTCGTAGTCCATTTTGCGTAGCGGTTAAGAAAGAGGAAAATCATGGAACTATACAAGAAAGTCAATTAAAATGTCTTCTAAAGTCTCTTTTGGTTTAGATCACTCAGACAGATTTTTCCATGGTTGTTGTAAATGCCAAAGCCGATTTCCTGTACCCGGTAAAGGCGAGCGTTGTCCAGCCTTGAGATGATGGGTTGGGCTTCCACTAATTCGACTAAAGCGGTTGTCAGCAGTAACATAATAGGCTGGCTTCAGACCGTACTCACTTTCGCATGAAGGCATTTGTTTCCGAGCACCTGTTGGACATTAAACTTTTGGAAAGCCACTATGCAGTGGAGTACTGTTAGAGCCAGCAGAAAATTACTAATTTTGTTTAATCGCGTTGGGAGCAGTACAAAATTCTACATCACATGATTGTGTATTATTAAAAGATACTACTAAAATAATATACGTCTCGAAAAATGGATCAACGAAAAAATTCAAGATTGTTAGAGCTTATATAGAGCCTTACCGACAATACCTCTTCTACATTTATATCCATACTCCGCAAGCCAGCTGACGGTGTGTGGCGGAGGGTAACTGGAGTACCTCTATCGGTTCTCCCTTCTATTCCAGTCTCGTATTGTTCGTGGAAAGAAAGACTGTCGGTATGCCTCTGTGTGGGCTCTAATCTCTCTGATTTTATCCTCATGGTCTCTTCGCGAGATATACGTCGGGAGCAATATACTGCTTGACTCCAAGATGAAGGTATGTTCTCGAAACTTCAACAAAAGCCCGTACCAAACTACTGAGCGTCTCTCCTGCAGAGTCTTACACTGGAGTTTACCTATCCCCTCCTTAACGTTTTCGCGATTACTAAATGATCCTGTAACGAAGCGCGCTGCTCTCCGTTGGATCTTCTCTCTCTCTTCCATCAACCCTATCTGGTACGGATCCCACACCTGTGAGCGGTATTCAAGCAGCGGGCGAACAAGTGTACTGTAACATACTTCACTATGGTCGCAGGTTCGAATCCTGCCTCGGGCATGGATGTGTGTGATGTCCTTAGGTTAGTTAGGTTTAACTAGTTCTAAGTTCTAGGCGACTGATGACCTCAGAAGTTAAGTCGCATAGTGCTCAGAGCCATTTTGTATCCTGTTTAGATTTCCTTTCGTTGAAAACGACTGTAATCTAATGACTGGCAACAGTTGGACATTTACACGTGTAAATTAGTTCACATTTGCAGTGACGATGTCAAACGAAAATAAATAAATAAAAGAAACGAGTTCATTGTAAGAGGGTTGGGGTAAGTTTCGATAACAAAATGTTGTTTGAATGTAAAATTTACGAAGCTTGCAATGGGGCAAAGCATCTTCTCATATTGATCTACGTTTGTTTCGACATGGTTCAGTAATACAGAACTATGATCTTCATTTGTAGCTTTACGATTGTAAGAAAATCTTTCATCTAAATAAAAATGTAGAATCCAAAAAAATACCAAACATTTTGTCCAAAAATAAGAGATTTATAGTGATAAGCACGCGCAGGCGTTTGTGCCTGCAACAGACCTGGCGTTCGCCGTGCCTAGCTGACGGGACGTCACAAACAAGCTCCGAGGTCCTCCTTTGAGTAGGAGTTGGTCACACACAGTCAGGTGGGTTGCGGAACATTGATGTAGTGTAGAATGAGACGAGGAAATCGGTAATGGAAAAGCGGCTTTAGAGAAACGGGCAGCGGCACATACATCACGCTCGATATTCCGGTTCGAGCCTCGCAGATAGGCCGCCGAGCCTCGTTGCTCGTCGCCCCGAAACCTTGAAACTGGTTGCGGCTGTGATGTGTGCGACGTGTTTCATTAGCCACACGGCCGGCATCGTTGTGTCGCTGTGGGTGCGGTGGCGGCTGCCGCCTCGCCAGGGGAACGCACGCGGCAGGGGAGAGAGAAGAGGGTGGCGCTCCCTGGAGGGGGAACCCCCTGTGTGCGGGAGGGGGAACCCCCCCCCCTCTGGGGAGGGGAGCCGGCGCGCCGGCCTGGCAGTACCGTGTCCGACAGCCGGCTGCTCGGCCGCTGAGTTCCCTGGTCCGGTGCGGCTGCGCTCTGCGACGCGAACAGTCCTGCGTGTGCGTGGACGCCGGCGCGCACGTGTCTTCCGCGGACCTCCGCGTTGTTACCGCCGCCACCACTACCGGTCGCGTCTGCTCTGACGTCGCAGCTCTCGTTCCAGCTGACACGACCACTGCTCGCTCTCCTCCTGTTGCAACACACGCACTGCTAACCTGAACTGCGTCGTGAGCGTAAACAAACACAACTACGGGCGCCAGCTAGTGACGAGACGTCAGGAAATGAAGGGCGCGAAATGAGATACAGTAACAAGTGATTACTGACCACGGTGTGTAACCTGAAGACGTGCCACACACTTATTTTGAGACCTCTGCTTAAGAGTCCAGTTAAGAACATTGCTCTTTAGCGTATTCTGACCTCCATTAAGTGCTACTCTTAACGTGCTCCACTTCTTTAAACTCTCTAGTAACTGAGAATGTTAACCTCGTAGTGCCATCGTCTCTGTGTGCGTTCACTGGACGTGTTTTCGTAACTTCAAGGCTCCTTAGCTTCTTCGGCTGAACGAAAAGTAAAAATATAGTGAACCTAGTGAAATTTGCTGTCGGAGTCTGATGACTATTACGTGTGTCTACAGCAACAGATAACATATTTAGGCTTTATCGAGCTTCACTAGAAACAGAATGATGCTTACTACAGTGTGACAAACGACTGACAAGCTATTTTCACCATTTCAAATCTTCCAACTTAGTGTCGTCGAACACTGCTATACACCCTCTCCCGCTCCCATTTTAAGCGTGAAATCTTGAAGACATTGTCCCGTAGAACCTCCACTTGCGGCGAAGCTTGCCAATGATTTTCTCTGGGAGAACAGAATTTCGCCAGTAAGGCAAAATCAGAACTGCGTACCAGTAGAAGAATGTTATTAGCTTAAAATACCCACGCTGTTTTGATGTTTAAATCAGTTCCTAGTCCGTTTGCTGTCACTGTCTTTCCGTATAGTGCTCTGTTATTTGCACTTTTCTGTTAAAGAAACAGTAGTACTCTTATGAGGGAATTGCACAGTTGTAGATATCGTGCTTCGAAAATCGGACGACGAAATGTTTCCCCAGTGATAAGGTGCTTGGAAGGACTATGTCGAATGGATGTTAATATGCGTATTTAATGTCTTTCGGAAGAGAGGTTGTTGGAGAGAAGAGGCTGTCTGCAGTGTTTGTATTAGTTATTTAGTCGTTATCGTGGCGCCATTATACTGATCATCTCTCCCTGGAATCCTTGGAAACTATAAAATGCTTACCGGAGACCTAAAGCTTTAATTATGAAAGAAAATCACTGAGAACTCTAAACAAACTGAAGCTCTTGTTACACTTGTGAATGTGCGTATTTCGAATGTCAGTCATACGAACTGTCACACGCTAAGAGCTCTTCTGGGTCTACTTTGCCCCTGTACCGATAACGTCTCTTCCGAAGCTCACCGACCTCACAGGTCGACGTCGCCATATCGATAAGTACGTGGTAGTGTACTGACGCCGGGCGTCGTGCGTGCTGACGGGGGCGGAGACGTCGCCTGTCAGCTGTCAGCGACAGTGAATAACAGTCCTGAGTGACCGACGCGCACGCCACACACGCGGCGGCGTCCGTCCGGGAAATTAATCAGTGTCCGCTAGCGGCTCCTAGGAGTCCGGCACGCCTGCCCTGTCCCCCTGCGTATAAATATTACGAACGAACAGACTTCGGGGAAGCTGATAGCGATCGGTCTCGACTCACGCCGCAACAGGCCGACGTGGTCAAGGTCCTGGGAGCGTCGGTCTTGGGAAACAGACGCGTTGATAGTCCGCTTCCGACCTCCCTCCCTTGTTCTCAGTGTTCTTCACTGTCCGAAACACGCAGGTGGCGACTGCCGTTCAGTGATTTTCCTTTCTCCCACTTCCTCTCGCGCTTTTAGTGTTCTAAAACGATCTATACAATTATTTACACACTTGACAAATGCTGTACTGTTGTTGCAGCACGAAAATAATGACTTAAACGGTTGGTTGAGTTACATTTGAAGCTCAAGGGTACAAGTAGAAATTTGTTTATTCAATTAATTAAACTGCACGTTATAAACACGCCTCTTCTGGTTCATAAACACTGAGAATGCTCCTGTAGCCTAAATGACCCGTGTTAAGCACCTTGTGACCTTGTAGTTATATTTCTCGTATCGTTTAGGTTTATGCACCCCAGTAAACAGTCACACGAGCCATCTGTGCTACCCGGCTCCTTGCGATGGATTTTTTACTTATTTGGTAAGGGCACATAACTTGTGCAACACACAGATAGACACCACTACAGTTGTATAGTTCCTCTGACCAGCGAACACGTCTGAGCTAGAAACTGCTCAGGTTTCCTGACACAATCAGTTGTAATTTTTCTCTCTAATTCAGTAACAACTTGCTGGGGTTTTTGGTATTTCCACAGCGCGGCTCTAACCTCGTGGTACCTCTTCTACCTTCCCCTGATCAAAATTCTGTTTGGGCTGTGAAAGTGCACTGCATCACTGTTGTCTGAATTTCAAGTGAAAGTCACTAGTCGTTAAAAATCTTTCTCCCCCCCTCCCTCCACGGACAGAATCTTTGTTATCGGTGGCTGCGGCGTTGCAGTGCCGAGGACTGGTGCAGCTGAGGAGCACAGCTCGAGCGCTGCGCGTCACCGGTCGGCTAACCTCCGCTGCCAGCCAGCAGTCGGTCCCGAAGGCTGGGGTTCGCTTCCCGGCCCACGCGTCGCCGTGCCGGTGCGGCACGGAATGCCGCCGTCGCCGCCTGCGTAGGCCGGAGAAAGCGCGCCGACCTTGCATTTCGGCTGCGGGCACCAAGGTCCCCCACCCCAGCCCAGCCCGTGTCACATCTGCTGCGCGGCCGCCTAGCACCTGGCCTCGACTCCTGTGACGCGACGCGTGGCGTTTCCCACCCGAGCGCACCGTCACCAGGAGCGACGAACGCTGGCGTGGCGTGCATTCGGGCAGCCGGACGTCTACACCCAGTACACGTGCCGAGTAACAGGCGACATTTCTAACCAGAACCAGTCGTCAGGTATAACAAACGCGTACGACGTCCCTTGTGGACGTGTTTTACTAGCTCCCTCCTGTCCTAATGGGCAATCGCGCGCCCGGTACATAAAGTGTGCCTGTCTGACGGAGTTTCCGACTGTAAACCCATCGTCAGGCTTAACAAATGTCGTCGGGCTCAGTGGAGAAGTGTAGACTATTATTCCGACTGTGATTTTATCAGCTGTCATCTCTTTTGAGAAGGCCCAGTAAATTTACCTGCCATAGTGGACCATTGTGAGGTGGCGTGCCATCGCTTGATAACCGTCGTCAGCATTAAATGCTTGTACCGTAGCAGTGTCAGTGACAGATTGTAGCTGGATTGTCCCTGACTTCTCGTTAAAGACGTTTCGGCAGGTGACTGAATGCTGTGGCCTGTCAGTGGGCAGATAATTGCGAACAGTATTTATTTAGCGCCAGCGGTACACAAGAAATGAAATCAGTTTCAAGCGGCATTCACCTTGTGCAGTATAAGTGCAGTTTTATAACAGACTACTTACTTCTGCTGTAACAACACCAAGGTTGAACGTAGTTGTACAAAGAGAAATTTGTATCTTCTGTGAGCCGGAAATAAAAATTACACGAACATTTTCAGAGGGGGTGCAGCAAATAAAGTTTCTAACTTACTACGAAGCTGTGACCTATCGACGTTGTAATATCTGACGTAATATGGTGGCAGCCTTTCTCGGAACATTTTTTCGGATCCTCATCAGGTAACGTAGAGCAGTTGTGCAACAGAGTACTCTTTGTGACAAGGGAAACGCATCTCATGTGTCGCAATTGATACCTGAACCATTACCCTATCTTTGTCTGGAACAAAGTCTTAATACTTTTTATTTCCATGCTCTGTAGATACCTTATGTAGGGCGTTCTTGCACTAGATTTGTGGCAGATCGATGACTGACTAACTCTGTCGTGACTGCCTTGTGCTTTCTGACTGATTTAACCCAATATTGGTACACACCTGATACCAACTGATAACGAAATTGTAGGTCCTATTGCCTACAAATTTCATTTCGTCTTTGTCGATAGAATAATTTTAAACAGCAGGGCACAGGCAATTGCATTAGTGCTCCTATTTCTTCGTCGTACAGACGATATAAGTTTCCAAGTCATGATAACGTTTTCGTGGTTGAAACCGCGACGAAACTGTAACGTAAGAGTTGTATACGTCACCTCTAGGTAGTAGCTACCGACTTTGTTCTTCCACACAAAATTGAAGATATTCGAGGTGAACGATGCCTAATTGCGTAGTAGCAAGGTGAACTGAATTCGTTGCTGCCAGGTGCAAGCTGTTTTCGGCTCGCAAGTGAAGCGTCGGTAAACGTCGATATATTTCTTGAAACTTAAGGACGTTGACCGTGCTGTGGAAATATTTTCCCTGCCCACGTTAGCGACCTTGCTCTCCAGCGGCGATTGCAAAACATTGTTTTCTTGTAGGCCACGTAATGTGTTTGTGTGGTAGTGTGGTGCGCGTGTGGTAGCGGGCAGGTCAGAGGCGGATGCTGGGATATTAGCGACGCGACACAGTAGTCTGCAGCGGCCGTCGACGGCGTGTGACGTTTCTGCTGCGCCCTCCCGTCTGCTGGCTCACAAGGCCACTGTGAGGCTTCCCGCCTCTCGGGTCTTTCCGCTGCTGCTGCTGCTGCTGCTGGTTGTTCCTGTCGTCTTCGTCGGCCTTACTCCGTTTCCGGCCGCGGCGACCCCTGGAGCGCTGGAGTCAGCCCCCGGGAACGCACCGGAGCCTGCCTACCACGGCGCTGTTACGGTAGCGCGCCTACGCAGACACTGCCTCCGTCGCTGGAGTCCTTCCAGCAGCGGTGGCTTGGCCGTGCACAGTGCTCCGCCCTATCTGTGAACCTCGGGGAAGGGCAGTCTGCACAGTAGCTGGAAGTGCAGTGTACCTCCTATACATCTATATTGGTATTATTGCGTGCCTTTTTTCTTACCAATACCTTAGCTTCATAGCCGGTAATGTATTGGTGTCGTTCGTAATACAACTTGAAGCATTATGTTGTCGCTAAACTATGGCTTAACTCTTCCTGGTAGTTGTCTCGTGAAGTAAAGCAGGCTGTGTTGTTGATCTTTTTTTTCGACCTGTGTTTCATTCCTGTAGAATTCTGAAGAGACGTTCTCCCCACGTGGTCTACTGCCACTTCAATTTACTTCTATCAGTTGTGCTGAAAAATTGTGCTGTGGAAATAAGTGTTGCGTAAAGTGTCACTTCCTCCACTCCCACGAGTGTCTTAGTTGAAGTCGTAAACAAGAGTTTCGTCAGTCAGTAGGCCGTGTGTAAGCAATTAATTAAGCGGAAAGCGTAAAGTCTGCTCTGATACAGCAAACTCTGCATTTTGTTTCTACTGACAGACGATAAACAGACTCAAATAACTCTTATACCTTAAAACTTGTGATTTACCTGCTGTAAAAGAGGTTAAGTCTACGAGGAGGAAAAGCAACTAAACTACGATCTCTGAAAATAGCTACATGGCGCTAGTTGGTTAATTAGGACGACTTGGGTAGTGTGTTACATATGCGACACGACAGTATTCAACCCACGGTCCTTAATAAACAGTGCAGAAAGACTTATGCGTTGTAGGAGGTGGATCTAAGGAAAATCGTTGCAAGTAGGAGTCCTTAAATGATGTTATGGAGACGTATTGCTTACTCTGAAGCACTTGTTTGTGTTGTACGGAACAGAAAAGTGGTCAGTGATGTGGCACAAAAGACTGCCAAGCAAGAACTGTTTTCACGAGACGTTAGCAAATGAATGAGTTGCCGACAATTGGACAAGGTGCAGTAGATATCTGAGTCGACAGAGAGTGTACGTGAGAAGGAATTCCTCACAGTGATACGAGGAGGAAAGTAAACGCGCCCTTGTCAAGTGCACGAAGTGACACGGCATCAAAAATAGGATATCGGTTAGCTCTGACAGGTGTTTGCTTGGAGAAGTTGCGCTGACAGATATATGCTTTCTGGTCGGCTCAAGTGGAGCGTAACTCCGATTACTGGAAGTTGCCGGTGTAAGAGACAAGTGCAGCTTAACTTGAAGAGAGGACCTGTCAGTTGGTGGCAGCAGTATTTGCGCGACGCCAGCAACCGCCCGTACGTGCCGTACGCCATAAACACAGTATTACCGGAAGGTGGCGGCGGCGGCGCCTAAGTGATTGGGGTCCGAAGGTCGATAACCGCCGGGGAGGGGCCGTCCCGGTGTTATCGCGGCGGCCGCAGAGCAGGCGAGGCGAGGCGAGGCTGCCGTTATCGGAGCGGCCAGTGTGAGTCCGGACGCGACGCGACGCCCATCACGCAGCCGCAGCCCACAGCAGCCCGACCAGCGCAGGTGACAGGTGATGTCCTACGACAACAAGAGCTCCTCCGCAGCCGCGGACGCCGAAGTGGGCGGCTGGTCGACCCGCAAGCTCGGCGGCCGCTACGCCAGGCCCTACTCGCCTTCTGCCGGCGCAGGCGCCGCCGACGAGACGACGAGGGCGGCGTCGCCCGCCGGCTCGGCCAGCTCCGGCTACGTCTCCTACCGCAGCTCGATCGGCAACGGCGTCCGCTCCTACTCGCCGTTCCGCCCGCTGTCGCCGGCGCCACCGGCCTCCGCCCCCAACGAGGACGACTCCGGGGGCGGCTCCGAGAGCTCCAGCTCCAGCGGCAAGCCTTCGTCCAACCCCGCGAGAGGCGGCGGCCGCTACGAGTCGCAGCTGACTTCGCAGTACGGACGCATCCGCCCCCTCGCGGCGCCAGTGATAACTCCTCCGGCGATGCCGCTGCCCTCCGTGGTGACTTCGAGGCAGGGCTCCTCTTCCCTGCCTCCGCTTCCCACCGGCAGAAACGGGTCGGACGCCGGCAGGTACTCTAGCCTGCCGCGGGGCACTTCTCCCGCGGCGAACCAGCCCCTGTACCGCAGCCTCTACACCGGTCGCGGCGGCCTCTCCAGCTACCGTTCCGAGAGCGAGCCCGTCACGCCCAACGTGGTGAACGTGGGTGCCTCCAGGATCGGGCCCTCGTCGTCCGCCGCGCCGTCAGACGACGAGTCGTCGGGTTCGCAGCGGGGCGGCTACAAGAGCGCTCGGGCCCAGCCGGCGAGAGCGGAGGACTCGCCGAAGAGGGCGTACACCACCAGCTACGTGAGACAGAAGGCGCGTTCGCCCTCCGCCCACGACCCGGACGAGAGGCGGAAGAATCGGGACGGTGAAGGAGAGGAGGAAGAAGTGGAGCCTCCGCCCGCAAACAAGGTGCAGGCCATCAGCGCCATGGTGCGCCTGAACGCGCGCGTGCCCTCGGCCAAGTCGAGCTACAGCGGCGACGACGGCGACGAGATTCTCGTCGACGGCGTTCCAGTCAGGGTGAGGGAGAGTCGGAGCAGACACAGGCAAAGCTACGACGACGAGGTCTTCTTCCAGGAGGACGGCGGCGGTCGCGGCGCGGCGCCGGCCGGACGGGAGCTGAAGCGCGTCTACCAGAACGAGATCGTAGACGGCGCCGACTCGGAGGTGCCGGACTTCCCGCCGCCCCCGCCGCCAACGAGCGACGGCGAAGGCGACGGCGGCCGCAGCCAGCGGCGCTACGGCGGCGGAGGCGGCAGCGGCGGCCGAGGCGGCCGAGGCGGCGGCGGCTCCAGGACGGTGGTGGCGGCGTCGGCGACGTACCCCTCCGGATACTGGGGAGGCGGCCGGACCGCCAAGAACCAGCGCGCCGACGACGTACTGCACCCGGCGCCCGTGGCCGACGCGGCCGTGCCCTACAGCAGGCTCAGCTCCGCCTCTTCGGGACCCAAGAGCCCCTGGTCACCGAGCGCGGCCCCTCCCATCGCATCGCCGGAAGAGTACGACGACGAGTACCGCGACTACGGCAAGATCAGGACGGTGGCGCGCGGCGCGGCGCTGCCGCCGGACGTGCCGCCTCCGCCGCCGCCCTCGTCGCCGCCCCCGGAGCTGGAGGACGCGACCAGCAGCAGCAGCGGCGGCAGCAGCCGCAGGGGCAGCTCCAGCTCCGGAAGCGACAGTGGCGACAACGAGGACCGCCGCACCTACCGCCGCATGATGGATGAGCTGAGCGCCATGGAGGTCTCGGGCAAGAGGCGCCAGCAGCAGCAGCACGCGCAGAAGCAAGGCAAGCTGCAGCAAGTGCAGGACGAGCGCGGCCTGCCCATCAAGCGCTGGGAGTACAGCGGCAAGGTGAGTCCGCCACGACTCGCACACTCCGAGCTAGTTTTCCACGCCACACCCACACCCGCGCTATGGGTCTCAGCCGTTAATGCATTCGCACTGCTGCTCAGAAGGACGTAGTGATTACTGTCAAGAGACGCTGTTAAAATTTCTTTATTGGACAAACAGTTTCGGTCAACAGATCATTATCAGGTTCATAAAGGCATTTACATCGTATTAGGCACTATAAAATCATAAGCGTCTTGTAATAAAATCCAGGAATTCGTTGCAGCTGTCATATAGTAATATTACTACAGTGACGAATTTATCGGTCATATTATCTGACACCAATGGTTTTATAACACCTAATATGTAGTTGTAAACGCTTTTTCGGACCTGATGACGGAGTGCCTGCCGAAACTGGTTGTCAAAGAAATTTTATCTGCAGTTCTTGGCGGTAATTAGGATGTTCTTCATATAGAGCAGCTGTCATGAATTCGGTTGTTTGTTAGAACGCCAACTTTACTAGCCACGGTCCTGTTTGGAATGGTATACTATTCCCTCCTTCCGACTTTTTAACTGGCTTGGATCTCCCAGTTATAAGGGGACACATACAGTCTAACGAAGATTCCAAACCGCTGCGCACATTACCAAACGTAGCCGCCATGGAAGAAGCGACGAGGGACAGATAAAAATTTTGCGATCGACCGGACTGAACCCAGCTCCCATGGATTCGTAGTCTGCCAGAGAATCACTCATTCATGCATCATGGAAATGTGGAATGCTGAAGGCCATGCAACCTGAGAATAAGCAGTGAATGATAAAAGGAATGTTCTGCATTAACCATTGTGGCTTTATTCACAACACATCTATCAGATGACTGTGTTCCACCACTAACAGTGTTAACGTGAATAATTGAGTATACTATCGTCATGCAGTCGCTTTGAACAGCTACCACAACAATCAGTAAAAAATAGTTGTTCTGGATTATATCCACCATTTCATTTTTTAAATAAATAGCGGTTTCAGTACCATGTCATCAGACCATAATAATTGGCAACCAATGCTGTACAAACGCAATAAAGTCATGAGATGTTCAATTGACTCTTTTATTAGAACATGTTACGCGTTTCGGGATTACACCCATCTTCAGACATCACAAACTTCAACTCCTAACCAGCCAACCTTGACAATTCAAAGAAAGTGTCCAATAACATATGACTATAACAGCGACACAAGCAGTCTTGAAGCAGAGCTTGTGTCGCAGTTATAGCCATATGTTATTGGACACTTTCTTTGAGTTGTCAAGGTTGGCTGGTTAGGAAGGGGTTGAAGTTTGTGATGTCTGAAGATGGGTGTAATCCCGAAACGCGTAACGTGTTCTAATAAAAGAGCCAATTGAACATCTCATGACTTTATTGCGATTGTACAGCATTGTTTAACAATTATTAATATAAAAATGATCGCAGGCCTCAGGCTGGATTTTATGTCCTGTATATCATCAGACCGTCCCAAATAGGTTTGGCATGTTGACATTACTGCTTGAGGTGGCCTGGCGATGGTACATAGTACCGAAACCGACAGTCATTTTATAAAATAAAATAAAACGGCGATTGTAGACTAGTTAAAATAGATGTTTTCTGAATAATTAAGTTTATAAAAAATTAAATTTTGTTGGAATAAACTTATTCAACTTACCACATCTGTTAATGGAATATAGCCTTCTAAAAAATGTACTGTGTTGAATAAATTAATTCACAGTGCCAAAAACTACACACTATTTTTATCACTTCATCTGTCATCCTCAAATATTCTAGGGATCGGTGAACGAAGAAGAGGTTTACGGAAGAAATAGTAATTAAAGAAGCATATATTTTGATGTTACATTAAGTAATATTGAAGCGTCTATTGAGGTGCCTTGTTTCGTAGCCGGGGAAGTCTTTTTTTTCCACACTGAATATTTTATCTTCACGGAACCTCCCTCAAACATTTCTTAGCTGCGCCTTGATGATATGCTTCAAATCCAACCGTAGGTGTAACAGTGTGTTCGGGTGTTAAATAGAATAATCGAGTCAGTTGAATCGTAGGGAAAGCAAGTCGTACATTTGGGTTTATTGAAAGGATTTTGGAGAAAACGAAATGAGTGTACTAAGGATGTCTTGTAAAACTCTCGTGCGACATATCCTAACATATTATTCAGGTCTGTCGATTTTAAGGATGCGCCCCAGCAGGACACGAAACTACATAGTATACACATAGTATACACATACGCACAGAATTTTCTCTGCCGTAAAAAGTAAGTGGAAACACTTGTCCACTCTCTTACGGTGCTGTGAATTGTAACAGTATTAGAAAGGCCTTTAAAAACTGGCTTTGGGCCGCAAGGGATAGCATGCTCATTTCTAGAATATTCGTACGAAAACTGGACTGTTAGTGTCGTGATGTGAATGTTGTAGACTATCAGCTGCCACACGTTCCTCAGTCAACGATTTTCTGCATATTTACTGCATCTGTAACACTTCGTGTATTTAAAACCGAGATATTGCGACAGTTCATGAATGTAACACAAAAACTGTCCTTTTTATCAATATCTCAGTAGTCTTTACCCTGAAGTGAACTTATTGTTGTTCTCTATTTACCTCTACGAGACCTTGATGAAACCAATTTTTGAGGTACTAATTCGTTTCTGATTCGCGAGACACTAAAATAATTTAGACATGTGATACTTCCATTACGGACTAAAATAATTTTACGATCTCGTCCATAATATGTTGCGGGTCACACGACTGACAGATTCCGGAGATTGACAAATCATTTATCCAATAACCAACATTGCAAAACAGTTTATGTGTAAAATGTCCTCCGTGAATATTGTATATCTTACAAAGACACTAACCCTTGTATGAACTAAACCGACATATGCATGATAAGTGCTATATAGACAAGAGCTAATGCAATGTCGTTGAAACGCCGTTAATGGCTTCACAACAAGTGATCCCCGTAAAAAATTCTCCAGGATAAGTAATTTGCATCATCTTCATAATTTCTCAATTTTATGAATAACTGTATTTAAAATTTGTATGCCTTCAACATGCAATTATTGATTATTAATTTATTAATGTGTGTTAGTGGCAGTCTTAAACAAATTTTCACGTGCTTCCCATTCTGCATTCCTACGTACTTATGAAACCTTACTGTACTTGTCAGACCTCATTAAATTATGGCAGAAAAGACGACATTTAAACAAATTAAGCGTAAAAACTGAATTATCTCGTAGTTTGTAGCTGCCTGTCGCACGTTTCAGTGGCAGTAAGTGAATATGAAGTAAGATCGTGATGCTTGTTAAAGTTGGTCAGGGTTGTGTGAAAAATGAAGCACTGCTCACTGCTCGGTAACTCAGTGACATAAACAAAGTCAGTAATTAAAAACTAATTTTTTTAAAAAAAAACAGAGGAGAAAAACCATGGCAAGCCCCATGTGTAAGGGCGAATGTGTTTCTATGATTTACGAAATACGCAGTATCGGTAACAGTGAAGTCTTTTCTTTATAAAGGAATAGACACAAATTCGTATTGATAGCACAGTTTCTGACAATATCGTTAGGGTATTTACTCGATAAGCGACGCTCACCTGTCTAGCGAGTCACTATTTCAGTGCCGTGGTCATAGAATAAACGTGGTCAACTATACCGTATGGTCGATACGATAGTAGAATTCGTACCATGAACTTCTGTGTATCGTTCCAAGATGAATAAACGTGGTCAACTATACCGTATGGTCGATACGATAGTAGAACTCGTACCATGAACTTCTGTGTATCGTTCCAAGATGATTTAGAAGTTCTTACGAGAAAATAGATCCCGATACGCTTTCACAAACCTCAGGATGAAGATCCTTACTCCTTTGCCTCGAATAAATGATAAAATGCTGCAACCTTTGAGAAGGTGCTCTGTTATCATGGAGACCGTATAGCTCCTGCCATTGACGTGTGTTCATACCATCTTTAGGTATCATAAAATTATTTACAACCGCCTACATGGCAACTTTCATACAGTGACTTCAAATGAAAGAACCATGCCGCGTCACTGCGTCAACAGCGAATTGCTCTTACTTAAGACATAGCACCCGGCCCCGTCCCCTGTTCGTGATTGCGTATAGACCAGAGAAACGGACTCATTCACCATATCGGATTGGAATCCGGCTGTTTTCATTCAGTTACGTACCGCTTTTTAGCAGTGTTTTGATGGAAAACAAACTTTGGGTACAAGAAGTTCCGAGCCTTTTAGCTCAAATGTTTCAGTTATATGTTCACCTAAAGATGTGGCTTTTAGTGCCATGTAATCGGTACATACTGCTGGAGCGTTTTATTAATACTCAAGATGTTCTTACATAGTTAATCTTCGTATACTGATGGCGTCAGTATGGAGCGTTTCCACAGGATAAGGTGAGTCCTCATTGTATCAGTACACGAAGGGTAAACGTAGCTCTACATTTTACTGTTGACTGTACAGTGTATTCTTGTATTGGCGCCCGCGAGGCAATATAGCTTATACTTTATTCGAAGGCACAGTAGGAACACTGCCAAGTAGGCTGTTGTTAATAATTTTATGATACCTGAAGATGATCTAGAGTTACAAAGCGACGGTAAATAATTAGCTTGTCAGCATTTCTTGGTGAGCGAAACATGATGATTTCCAAATACACTCCGGAACACTGAAAATAGCTCACAAAGAGGAAGCATCAGACCGAGATAAAATTTACTGGACATAAAGAGAAAGCTTTTGACAATGTTGACTGGAATACTCTCTTTCAAATTCTAAAGGTGGCAGGGGTAAAATACAGGGAGCGAAAGGCTATTTACAATTTGTACAGAAACCAGATGGCAGTCATAAGAGTCGAGGGGCATGAAAGGGAAGCCGTGGTTGGGAAGGGAGTGAGACAGGGTTGTAGCCTATCCCCGATGTTGATCAGTCTGTATATTGAGCAAGCAGTAAAGGAAACGAAAGAAAAATTCGGAGTAGGGATTAAAATCCATGGAGAAGAAATAAAATCTTTGAGGTTCGCCGATGGCATTGTAATTCTGCCAGAGACAGCAAAAGACTTGGAAGGGCAGTTGAACGGAATCGATAGTGTCTTAAAAAGAGGGTATAAGATGAACATCAACAAAAGCGAAACGAGGATAATGGAATGTAGTAGAATTAAGTCGGGGGATGCTGAGGGAATTAGATTAGGAAATGGGATACTTAAAGTAGTAAATGAGTTTTGCTATTTGGGGATCAAAATAACTTATGATGGACGAAGTAGAGAGGATATAAAATGTAGACTGGCAATGGGAAGGAAAGCGTTTCTGAAGAAGAGAAATTTGTTACCATCGAGTATAGATTTAAGTGTCAGGAAGTCGTTTCTGAAAGTATTTGTATGGAGTGTAGCCATGTCTGGAAGTGAAACATGGACGATTAATAGCTTGGACAAGAAGAGACTAGAAGCTTTCGAAATGTGGTGCTACAGAAGAATGCTGAAGATTAGATGGGTAGATCACATAACTAATGAGGAGGTATAGAATAGAATTGGGGAGAAGAGTTTGTGGCGCAAGAATGGACCGGTTGGTAGGACATGTTCTGAGACATCAGGGGCTCACAAATTTACTACTGGAGGGCGGCGTGGAGGGTAAAAATTGTAGAGGGAGACCAAGAGATGAATGCACTAAGCAAATCCAGAAGGATGTAGGTTGCAGTAAGTACTGGGAGATCAAGAAGCTTGCACAGGATAGAGTAGCATGGAGAGCTGCATCAAACCAGTCTCTGGACTGAAGACCACAACAACAACAACAACAACAACAACAACTGTATTGATTAGATGTTCACTTTATTCCAAAATAAAGACATGTAAACAATTACAGTGAGTATAAGCAGACAAATACGACGGAACAACAATCATGCGTTGGACCACCTTTTGATGCAATACGTGCCACACCGCGATCCAGCATCGAGTTGATTAGGAATTTATGTCGTCCTGAGGGAGATTGGTCCACAAATCTTCAACAACCACCTCCAAATCGTGTACAGAGCGACACGGCGGCATCTGGTGTTTCAGCTGCAGCCACACCTTCTATGTAGGGGACAAGTCCGGCCATGGAAGAGTCGGAACATGACGTAAGAAGACTCGAGCAATTCGAGCTGTATGTGGACGGGCATTATCTTGCTGGAAATTGCCCCTGGTAGACCATGTAGGAAAGGTCCCACAAGGGAGTTGAAGAACGTCCCTACAGGGTTCCACGTACTACAATTAGAAGGAACCGGCTATCGTTGGTTATAGCTCCCCCCCCCCCCCCCCCCAGACCATTACGCTGGCTGTGCGGGTGGCGTGGCGCGCGACAGCGTGGGTGGAACTGTACCGTTCACGAGGCCGCCTCCAGACACGTATATGTTGCCCGGCCCCAAAACAAACCGGGATTCATCACCTAACATCTCGTTTCGACAGTATGTGGCTGTCCGCGATGTTCTGGCTTGACATCACTGCAGACGAAGACGCCGACGTCTCGGCGTTAACGGCAGTACACGACAAGGGCGACTCTACTTCAAATTCGCATCCGCAAGGCGTCTGCAGATGTTTCGTGGAACAGCTGGCACTTTCACGTCGTCTTGTATCGTGGACCGAGTCGCTGAAAGAACCCTGACCGCTTGCCGCGCGACCCTTTGATGCCTCGCCTCGTCATCTTCCTGGCTGCTCAGGACTTGCTAGGTCGCACATGCATGTCGCCTCGTCATCTTCCTGGCTGCTCAGGACTTGCTAGGTCGCACATGCATGTCGTCTCGCGTCCACCGCTCCCCACATCGTCGATCGACCTGGCGAGACACAGGGTGTGTCGACCAGCCTGCTGTTTTCATGCTGAAGATTAAGCGAATCTCTCACATTGGCTTAGCTATGAGAAATGTCCTCTAACACGCCTATCTGGCATTCTGCGCCTACTATAGTCCTCCTGGGGTCGGGATGTGATCGTCACGTACACGATTCGTCCACTATGCGCCTTTGAAATAGCGCCCTCTACCCAATCGCAGTGCTTCTGGAGCATCTGTTGCCATGAGTAATAGGATGTAGATTTCAGACTACGTAACAGACCAAAACGAAAATTTCTATTCCGACACTGACAATGTTGAGTGTGTATGGAAAAAGTTCAAGGATCTCGTAAAATGCGTTTTAGGCAGGTACGTGCCGAGTAACATTGCGAGGGACGGGAAAAACCCACCGTGGTTCAACAACAAAGTTAGGAAACTACTGCGAAAGCAGAGAGAGCTTCACTCCAAGTTTAAACGCAGCCAAAACCTCTCAGACAAACAGAACCTAAACGATGTCAAAGTTAGCGTAATGAGGGCTATGCGTGAAGCGTTCAGTGAATTCGAAAGTAAAGTTCTATGTACCGACTTGACAGAAAATCCTAGGATGTTCTGGTCTTACGTTAAATCAGAAAATGCATCGAAACAGCATATCCAGACGCTCTGGGATGATGATGGCATTGAAACAGAGGATGACACGGGTAAAGCTGAAATACTAAACAGCTTTTTCCAAAGCTGTTTCACAGAGGAAATCCTCGTAGGAACGAAAAAATGGCTGACATCGAAAAAAATGTCGAAGGAATAGAAAAGCAACTGGAATCACTCAACAGAGGAAAGTCCACTGAACCTGACGGGATAAGAATTCTATTCTACACAGAGTACGCGAAAGAATTTGCCTCGCTTCTAAAAGCCGTGTACCGCAAGTCTCTAGAGGAATGGAAGGTTCAAAATGACTGGAAAAGAGCACAGGTAGTCCCAGTTATCAAGAAGGATCGTCGAGCAGATGCGCAAAACTATAGGCCTATATCTCTGACATCGTTCTGCTGCAGAATTTTAGAACACGTTTTTTGCTCGCGTATCAATTAATTTCTGGAAACCCAGAATGTACTCTTTAGGAATCAACATGCATTCCGGAAACAGCGATCGTGTAAGACCCAACTCGCTTTATCTGTTCATGAGACCCAGGAAATATTAGATACAGGCTCCCAGGTGTATGCCATTTTCCTTGTCTTCCGGAAGGCGTTCGTTTCAGTTCCGCACTGTCGCCTGATAAACGAAGTAAGACCCTACGAAATATCAGACCAGCTGTATGGCTGGATTGAAGAGTTTTTAGAAAACAGAACACAGCATGTTGTTGTCAATGGAGAGACGTCTATAGACGTTAAAGTAACCTCTGGCGTGCCACAGGGGAGTGTTATGGGACCGTTGTTTTTCACGATATATAAAATTATAAACAGCCGACCAGTTGCAATAGATAAAGAAATTCTTTACCTAGGTTTCGACAAGTATAAATTTGCCTTCTTCAGAACATAACAATTTTACATTGGTCAGAACTAATGTAAAATTGTTACGTTCTGAAGAAGACAAATTTATATTTGTCGAAACCTAGGTAAAGAATTTCTTTATCCATTGCAACTGGTCGGCTGTTTATAATTTTATTACGTGAAACTGTTGCTGTTGTGCAGCTATATAATATTTCACAACATTAAATTCAAAATTAACAGCCTCAGTTGCGGAGTTACCTAGATTTACCTAGGTTTCAATTGGGATGACCCAACCTTCTTCAGAATTACAACAGCCTCAGTTGCGGAGTTACCTAGATTTACCTAGGTTTCAATTGGGATGACCCAACCTTCTTCAGAATTACTTAAGTGTAATTCTGAAGAAGGTTGGGTCATCCCAATTGAAACCTAGGTAAATCTAGGTAACTCCGCAACTGAGGCTGTTAATTTTGAATTTAATATTTATACAGTTGCTGACAGGGCCGCGAAATGCTGAAAGTATTGAATTTCACAATATATATAAATGACCTCGTAGATAGTGTCGGAAGTTCCATGCGGCATTTCGCGGATGATGCTGTAGTATACAGAGAAGTTGCAGCATTAGAAAATTGCAGCGAAATGCAGAAAGATCTGCAGCGGATAGGCACTTGGTGCAGGGAGTGGCAACTGACGCTTAACATAGACATATGTAATGTATTGCGAATACATAGAAGGAAGGACCCTTTGTTGTATGATTATATGATAGCGGAACAAACACTGGTAGCAGTTACTCCTGTAAAATATCTGGGAGTATGCGAGCGGAACGATTTAAAGTGTAATGATCATATAAAATTAATTGTTGTTAAGACGGGTACCAGGTTGAGATTCATTGGGGGAGTCCTTAGTAAATGCAGTTCATCAACAAAGGAGGTGGCTTAAAAAACACTCGTTCGACCTATACTCGAGTATTGCTCATCAGCGTGGGATCCGTACCAGGTCGGGTTGACAGAGGAGATGGACAAGATCAAAAGAAGAGCGGCGCGTTTAGTCACAGGGTTATTCGGCAAGCGTGATAGCGTTACGGAGATGTTTGGCAGGCTCAAGTGGCAGGCTCTGCAAGAGAGGCGCTCTGCATGGCGGTGTGGCTTGCTGTCCAGGTTTCGAGGGGGTGCGTTTCTGGATGAGGTATCTAATGTGTTGCTTCCCCCTACTTATACCTCCCGAGGAGATCACGAATGTAAAATTAGAGAAATTCGCGCGCATGGAGGCTTTCAGACAGTCTTTCTTCCCGCGAACCATACGCGACTGGAACAGGAAGGGGAGGTAATGACGGTGGCACGCAAAGTGCCCTCCGCCACACACTGTTGGGTGGCTTGCGGAGTATGAATGTAGATGTAGATGAGCCCTGGTACCAAACTTGTATGATTTCCATATCGGGTCTCACTGTATTTATGTACAGAGTTCCGCTGTTTTCAGGGTTTCTAGGTGTATTTCTGGACTTGCTTAAAATGTGTATGAAGTCTGTAGACTGCATTATAGTAGTCATTTTTGTTATGTCGTTGGTATTGTAGTTCTAAGGATTGCTCCCGACACTTAATGTGACCCTCGTGTTTCATTCTTCCACATGAACTCGCACCACACTGTGCAAAGATTGGTCGCTAAACACTGTGCGACAGAGACGCCTTTGTTTCATTATCAGTGTCTTTGTTGGGTCGGCGGAGAAAACAGAAGAAACACAGACGACCCGCGATGGGCCGTTGCTTGGCCTACTCGCGCCGCGGCCTAGTAAGAGGAGCTGGTGTGGAGAGGTCGGGGCTGAGGTGGAGTGGGGACCGGACACACGGAACCAGCCTACCGAGGCCTGCCCGCCGCGTCACCTTCTCGTGCTGTGCAGCGCTGTGTGTCTCCAGGAATGCGGATCGGAATGCGAGCGAGGCGTTACGCACGGCAGCCAGATTAACGCAAGAAGCGTCGCCCCGGGTTCATCGCTTACTCTTTTTGCAGCTCGCCGTCAACGCGGAGTCCTAGCTGCTAGCGGCTATGGAACACTGTCCTTCGTCCTACTTCAAGGGCAGTTCAAAATGTTTAATGTTTACGTTAGCGGTGGTTGATCTCCGTGAACGTGGATGAAGTTACACGAAGACAAAAAGCACCCATCTATGTTTTATACAGTTTCACTTATGCCAAGAAGCTTCTTCCGCTACTAAGAGTCGCCTCCCGTGAAAGACGGACATTGCATCTTGTCATCTATAACGTTTTTGTCTACAGCACCTGCTCTGTGAAACAACACTATATATATATATATATATGTTCAAATGTACCTACGTTTTGTATTGTAATTTACAAAACCTACCTGTTACCAACTGTTCGTTTAAAATTGTGAGCCGTATGTTTGTGACAATTACAGCGCCATCTATCACAAAGCGGTCCAACTAAAACATTCATATTTCTTTACGTACTACACGAATGTGAATATATATATATATATATATATATATATATATATATATATATATATATATATATATATATATATAGTATGGTCCATTGATCGTGACGGGGCCAAATATCCCACGAAATAAGCGTCAAACGAAAAAACTGCAAAGAACGAAACTTGTCTAGCTTGAAGGGGGAAACCAGATGGCGCTGTGGTTGGCCTGCTAGATGGCGCTGCCATAGGCCAAACGAATAACAACTGCGTTTTTTTTAAAATAGGAACCCCAATTTTTTTATTACATATTCGTGTAGTACGTAAAGAAATATGAATGTTTTAGTTGGACCGCTTTGTGATAGATGGCGCTGTAATTGTCACAAACATACGGCTCACAATTTTAAACGAACAGTTGGTAACAGGTAGGTTTTGTAAATTACAATACAGAACGTAGGTACATTTGAACATTTTATTTCGGTTGTTCCAATGTGATACATGTACCTTTGTCAACTTATCATTTCTTAGAACCCATGCTGTTACAGCGTGAGTACCTGTGGATACCACATTAATGCAATAAATGCTCAAAGTGATTCATTCCTATCAACAGCGAGTAGTTCGCCTTCCGTAATGTTCGCACATGCATTGACAATGCGCTGACGCATGTTGTCAGGCGTTGTCTGGGGATCACGATAGCGAATATCTTTCAACTTTCCCCACAGAAAGTAAAATCTAGGGACGGTGAACGTGTGGGCCATGTACGGTGCTTCGACGACCAATCCACCTGTCATGAAATATGCTATTCAATACCGCTTCAACCGCACACGAGCTATGTGGCGGACATCCATCATGTTGGAAGTACATCGCCATTCTATCATGCAGTGAAACATCTTGTAGTAACATCGGTAGAACATTACGTAGGAAATCAGCATACATTGCACCATTTAGACTGCCATAGATAAAATGGGGGCCAATTATCGTTCCTCCCATAATACCGCACCATACATTAACCCGCCAAGATCTCTGATGTTTCAGTTGTCGAAGACATCGTGGATTTTCTGTTGCCCAATAGTGCATATTATGCCGGTTTACGTTACCGCTGTTAGTGAATTACGCTTCGTCGCAAAATAGAACGCGTGAAAAAGAAACTGCCATAGTCCGGTAATTTCTCTTGTGCCAGTGGCAGAACTGTACACGACGTTCAAAGTCGTCGCCATGCAGTTCCTGGTGCATAGAAATATGGTATTAGTATTCTGAGCACCAACGTTTTTGAGATTCCCAATTCTCGCGCAATTTGTCTGCTACTGATGTGCGAATTAGCCGCGAGAGCAGCTAAAACACCTACTTGGGCATCATCATTTGTTGTAGGTCGTGGTTGACGTTTCACATGTGGCTGAACTCTTCCTGTTTCCTTAAATAACTTAACTATCCGGCGAACGGTCCGGACCCTTTGGATGATGTCGTCCAGGATACCGAGCAGCATACATAGCACACGCCCCTTGGGCATGTTGATCACAATAGCCGTGCATCAACACCATATCGACCTTTTCCGCAGTTAGTAAACGGTCCATTTTAACACGGGTAATGTATCACGAATCAAATACCGTCCGCACTGGCGGAATGTTACGTGATACCACGTACTTATACGTTTGTGACTATTACAGCGCCATCTATCACAAAGCGAAAAAAGTGGTCCAACTAAAACATTCATATTTCTTTACGTACTACACGAATATGTTATGAAAATGGGGGTTCCTATTTTTAAAAAACGCAGTTGATATCCGTTTGACCTATGGCACCGCCATCTAGCGGGCCAACCATAGCGCCATCTGGTTTCCCCCCTTCAAGCTAGACAAGTTTCGTTCTTTGTAGTTTTTTCGTTTGACGCTTATTTGGTGAGATATTTGGCCCGGTCATTATTAATGTACCACCCTGTATATATCGCATCACTGATGCACTGAAGCATTCGGCATGTAATCGGCTTATGTGTTTATTTACGAGTATGTCGGAAATTATATCTAAAAGTCAAATTAGATTTATCTTGCAGACGTTCCACAACTATTTCTGAAGCCAGGGTTAATATTACCGGCGTAAAAACATGATTTTTGGCAGGACCGCAGGTGACGTGTAAGTTGTACTACTAATTTAGGAAAATTTCTTAGGAACATTTTGTTGGACAACTGTGTATGATCATCTGTAGATGAGCACTCGTGGGAATAACATTTTTTTTCTGAGTAGGTTCATTCTCTTGCCTTCATTAGCTAGGTGTTTCGTCTCTAGATATTCATCTTTACCAATATATGATGGAAATCTGAATTTGATTATTTTAGTAAATACCGTGTAATTTTGGCATCATCTTACATGTCCGCACATTTCAACTTCTACGACTTATATCCTTGCTGCTCTGCCCAGCAAATCCATTATGAAATAATTAAAAAAAATTGTCTTCTCATTTTCTTTGTTTTTTCCATGACTGTCTCCGGTGTCTGTCGCTTTGCTTTTACTACTACCACTATTGCTGTTATTATTGTTATTAATATTATCGATTCGACAAGCGGTGGCTAGCAGCTGACCCGTCACGCAATAGAATCGTACACGTGTAAAATTCCTGGTCATGTCTAGCCATGGTGACTCCAGCACGAACTTGCCCTATATAGTCCAGGTACGGGTTCTTGTATAGCAGGTGAATACAACTTCCGTCTTGAAGACGCGGTGACGGATCGTATATTCGAGCATATTGTCCTCAATGTACGTATAGATGCGCTGTTTGTTGTCTGAACTTATTTTTTATTGGAGTCCGATTGTCGTACAGCATTTGCAGGCATCATGAAAGGTATAGGTTATTGTTAGTCAGGGCCATTCTTCTGTAGGGATTATTAAAAGTCTGATTGCGTTGCGCTAAAAATATTGTGTGTCAGTTTATTGATGATCTGAATAAGTAAAGAGAGAAATATCTGGGCACGTTCAGTTTTGCTCAGCTGCTTGAAAATCAAATAAGGTAAGGGGGTTTATCAGCACAGTAATTCATAAACTTTTCTAAGGGGACGTTTCAATTGACTTCATGTTCCCAAATAGCGATGTCGTGTCACCGGGCCACACTTTATTCGCGAGTCTCGAACAGTAAGCCGCAATTCACAGGGAAATCTTTTGCAGCGAATTTTTCCAAGACTGCGAGCTCATGCAAAAATGTTTCGTTCCCGGGCTGGGCCGACGAAAATTTACAGATACTTTTCGATGCGATAGGTTGCACATGGGTTTCTCTAGCTACCTCAGATCGCATTAGTGCGCATAAGAAAGGCAGTCTCAACTGATGCGACCACATTCCTTACACAGCCTTCAATCAGTATTCCATATCGCTGTTCAAATTGCCTTTAAAAAATGGTTCAAATGGCTCTGAGCACTATGGGACTCAACTTCTGTGGTCATCAATCCCCTAGAACTTAGAACTACTTAAACCTAATTAACCTAAGGACATCACACACATCCATGCCCGAGGCAGGATTCGAACCTGCGACCATAGCGGTCACACGGTTCCAGACTGAAGCGCCTAGAACCGCACGGCCACACAGGCCGGCAAAATTGCCTTTAGTTAATAAATATTTACTATTGTCTTTCCATTGCGTTGGCCAAACTGTGCCACTGGGTAGCATTTGTTTCGATCGTCTAATGCGTTTGGCAGTTATTGATTTTAAATGAACGGAAGTAGAGCGACAGCTTTCATCGTCTACGGACAATTCCACCTGCCGAGTGGTCCTTTAAATTTGCTTCGTCGCCGCATTTTTCTCTTTCGTATGGTGCTATTGCCCATTTCGCAGATTTATTGGTTCTTGTTTTATTGTAGCGGTGGCCGTTATGTAAATCGACGCTATCTCCGGTTCCGCCGCATCGGCCGCTCGTGCTGTAACACCACCTTTTCCCGACTTCCGTCGCCTGTCGAACTTGCCCGGGCGTCAGCTGCGCCTGTCGTCCTCACAATTGCCATTGTACGAACGGCGTCAGGCGGTGTCACTGCCGCACGCCAGCCACTCTCCTCGGTGCAAAAGAAAACCACCTTCTGTCGTCACTCACTCAGTTCACCCCTCTTGTTCCATCTTCGGAGACCGGGGGTGGAGTTACAGTGCAAGGGACCGAACCAGCTGCTTTTATTTGCTGTCGAATGAGAGATTATGCTAAAGTGTTTTAACTGAAGTTTAAGAATTTGTCAAGTTTATTCATTCTCAGCAGTTTTTAATTTTCTAAGTTGCAACAGGGTTCCACAAGTGGCTGTTTTTTTAACCTTTATTTGTGTCAGTGCAGCTTCAGCTGTTGGATGATTTTCACATCAAGTATAGTTACATTAGAAACCATGGCTGGTCAGACTAATAACCAAAGAACAAAAAAAAAAAAAAAAAAAAAAAAACAATCGACAGTCCCGGCAGCGACAAAATATAGCGCTTATGCGTGTACCCATACTATTACACAGAGTAAACAGTTAAATTTCGGCCGGCCGGGGTGGCCAAGCGGTTCTAGGCGCTTCTGTCCGGAACCGCGCGACTGCAGGTTCGAATCCTGCCTCGGGCATGGATGTGTGTGATGTCCTTAGGCTAGTTAGGTTTAAGTAGTTCTGACTTCTAGGGGACTGATGACCTCAGAAGTTAAGTCCCATAGTGCTCAGAGCCATCTGAACCATTTAGTTAAATTTCATCTGTGTGGCAGTGTAAATGCTGTATTATTTCGCTACCAGGACTTCCTGGTGGAAAAAACCGTTATTTTTATTTGATTATTATTTTTACTGGTCACGGTTTCCCAAAGTGACTATATACGGTGGATTAAAAAGACCCGATAGCCGAAACTGCACTAAAACAAACATAATTAGAAAATCAGTCACTTGCGGCACAATTCTGTCGTTTAGAAAATATTGGAAAGAGGAAGGTTAGTCGCCGTCCATGTTATAGACTCAGCATTACATTGGTTCGAATAGGATATTTCAGAAATGAGTCGTTTGTAGTCCTGTTAAAGGAACCAGTCTGGAATTCGACATAAGTTGGAAGCCACATGTCCTAAGTCAGAAGGGATGGTTGGGGATTTTAATCTTGGTGCTTGCGATGTTATAGGTAACAGTTGCGCCGCCCGTGTGTTTTAGGTGCAGGTGGCGATAGATTTGAAAGAAAAATTTCTCTAGGAAAGAAGTGTTAGAGCACCCGTGGAACGGAAGAAGAAGAAACGTTTGAAAGAAAGCAAAAGCGTAAGTCCCAGTGGTCTAGTTAACAGCAGAAAACGCGTAGAGAGAGAGGGAGAGAGAGAGGGGGGGGGGGGAGGGGAGAGGGGGAGAGAGAGAGAGAGAGAGAGGGGGGGGAGAGGGAGGGAGCGTGTATCATTACAATGAAAGGGCTTCCTTTGCGTTGTTCATTGGCCGATGAGGTACGTTAGTTTTAAAGAAAAAGAAAATTAAATAGAAAATTACAAAACAAAAAGTAGTCACCTTCGAAAGGGTTTTGATAGCGTTCTAAATTTATTCATCGTGAGATCGTAAACGAAACGTGTCTGATCGCTGCTTGCAATGATTCTGCTGTATGAGAAATTAGTTACTACGACGGAGAAGTTACTTGTGTCCATAACGAGCGTGACTCCTCAGCTGCTGCTGACCGGTAGGGAGTTTCACATCAGAATATTCGTACGCTGCCTAATGGAAGCTCTTTGGCGTGCATATTTTTCGCAAAGAGAAAAAATAAGGGAGTCACAAAGGCTCGGCAACGCAGCATAGGTGGATTTCGGCGTGTGCACGGGTAAGCGAGGCGTGCCTGTACTGCACGAGCTGCTCTTCGTTTGCCAGTGCCGCCTCTACAGAAGCCTTCAACAGCCTCTGGATTGAGCCACCGTCTGGTCCAAAGATCAAACGTGCAATAGTCATAATGTTGATGCCGTTCAACAGAGGCTGCACATGCAGGAAACGTGAAATTTTACTTTGTATTTCAGGGATATAAATATCACGGTATGAGTTTATTTGTGGCATTGAAATCCAGATGAAGTATTAACTAGTGAGTATGTGGATCTACGTGTCATCGGAGTGTACACAGGGACATCCCATAGTTGCTATACTAGTAGCTCCAGATTGGTTAGGAAATGTGATACTTACCAAGAGCGTAGCTTAAAGACAATTACGCTGTGGGACTACGGCATTGAATGGGGAATATTATTGGCAAGAAGATGCGAACATATATAATCAAGGATAAATTCGATTGTACACGTGATATCCATATCACACTATTATTTACAGTTTGAAGTAATCATTCTGCTCACTTCCATTTTCGGAATAATTCATTCAATCATCAGCAGAACGTTCGATTGAAGCGTCATCATCTGACTCATTTTCCTTGTAGGCCCTGCAGTAAAGTGGGTATAGGTCCTGTGTGTTATTCTGTTTAAGATTAACGACTGCTACGCAGACAGACAATGTTCGATCCTCGGTCGAGCGCGGTAATCTTCATCCGTCCCCGAGCCAGTGGGATCGGTAACGTGCGGCACTGATGTAGCATTTGACCAGCAAGCATGCAGTTCGAATCCTAGTCGTGGAAGAAACGTCCATCGCCGTAATCTGGGAAGCGGAGACGGAAGCGATAGTGTGCATTTTCTGGTCTTCAGACTCTGTGCCAATACTGCCTTACATTGTAAATCCCTTCGTATTTCCTCACAGACTGAAGGTCGGTGATCCGTCGGTTGCATTGAGAGGTTAAGTTTAGCATATTCCATCTTATAAGGGGCAGTCAAATGAAAACGAGACAGATGAAAAAAGTAAACTGTTTATGATTTAGAAAGTAATCGCCGTGATTGTTAATACGTTTACCTCACCGTGAGACAAGACTGTCACGTTCTTCACCGAAAAATGTTTGATTATACACAGGTGTGCACCTCTTCGTTCGAAGTAAATCGACGAATGACGAATGTCTTTCTTCAGGGCTAAAAAAAAAAAAAAAAGTAAATCGCATGAAGAGAATCGAAGTTTTGCGGAGGATGTGTAAGGGCTTCCCAGCAAATCCTCTGCAGCGTAGTCGAAACAACCTGAGCAACATGTGGGCGGAAGTTATCCTGTTATCCTGCGACAGAATGATGATGTCCATCAACATTCGTGGGCGTTTGGACGTAATGCCGCGCTTCAAATTTTTCAAATTCTTCCCCTTCTCCTCATTCTTCTTTGGCACTGTAGCCTTTGATGGGCCTTGCATCCTCAACAGTCGTCCTCCAAACATGACCTCTGCTTTTTACTTCCATCCACGGATCTTCATTTTGATAAGGTTGGCCAACACATTGTCCAGCCATCTAGCTCTTGGTTGGCACTTCCTTGTGGTAGAATACAATTTGCGTTACCTTATTGTGTCATCTTGTCATCTGCCATCATGTCCATACATACCAACCCATATGGTCTGTGAGCTTTAACAAATTTCAGTATATCTATTCCTTGTACAAGCTCTAGTATTTCTTGTTTATATGTTATTCTTCAACCCCCTTACTCTCTCACAGTTTCAAATTTTTCGCACGATTTTATTTCAAATGCCCTGAGGTTGTTCATATCTGCCTCTGTCATCGTCCACATTTCTTACCCTATGTAACCATTGATCATGCAAGGGAAAAGGATACTCCTAACTTGGCTGATCTTGTAAGTAGATAAATCTTGAATAACTGTAATTTTGCACAACAGGCTCTGATCCCTACTTGTATCCTTTCTCTAATACAATGTCTTGTACTGTTATCGCTGGGCAAGAGGACGCCTAAATAATGGAAGCAGCTGACAGCTTTAAAACATTTATTAGAAGCCTCCAGGTAATGTGGTGTTTTTCTTGCCTTAGAAATGGACATCACTAGGTATTTTGTCTCGTTTTGGTTTACCGTGAATCAAATTTTTGCTTCTTCTGCTTCCATTATTTCGTACATTACTTTAAGACTGTTTACATCTCTTGTCACAACTGCAATATCAGTGTCCACGTACCTCTGTTCGTTACTTTTGGCGCCGTGTTCCAGAAGGTCAATGAGTAGCGGACTTCTGCTGTCAAAGAAGAGGTCATCATCACTTTCCAAGAGGTGGCATGCCTGTTGTTTCGACTGCGCTGCAGTAGTTTCGCCGGTGAGCCCTTACATAATCGCCAAACAGTCCCCAGCAGGGTACCGCAGAGGTTAGCACACTGGACTCGCATTCAGGATGACTACGATTCAAACAAGCATCCGGCCATCCTGATTTAGGTGTTCCGTGATTTCCGTAAATCGCTTATGGCGAATGCTGGGATAGTTCATTTGGAAGGGCACGGCCACTGTTCTGCCCCATCCTTCCTTAAACCGAACTTGTGCTCCGTCTGTAATGACCTCGTTGTCGACAGGACGTTAAGTACTAATCTCCGATCTCTGAACATCCGACTTCCATATTTTTGAAGCCCTGAAGAAAGACATCCGCCGTCGTCGATTTGTTTCGAACGAAATGGTTCACGCCAGGGTGCAATCAGGGTTCCATAAGCAACGGCAAACCTTCTAACCCAAAGGTATTGACTGTCCTGTCTCACAGTGCGTAAATGAGTTAACAGTTACGCTGACTGGTTTTGAAATAGTAAACAGTTTACTTACCTTTCCTCCATCAGCCTCGTTTACATTTGACTGCCCCTTACACATATCATGCACTACTATCACCAGCCTAAACTAAACACTTGCAGATAAGACATAATAAAGCACGTAAGAAATATATATATGCTTCAGTGTATCATTGGAGACTAAATAGTTAGGTTATATTTCGTGCTTTAAGAGGCAGTACACGTCAGTTCAACGAAACAAGTTTCTTAAATTTCCGGAAAGTTATCATTTCCTTGTAATATTACACATGAGGTTTTCCTGTTTGCTACACCTATATATACACTTGTAAGTGTGCACAACAGGCCCTGTTTCCTGCTTGTATCATATATATATATATATAGTGTGTGCGAGAGTGGGGGGCGGGGGTGCGTATGTGACAGCTTGCATGTTATGGTAGCGACTGGATTTTTTTTGTTTTGCGGCGCCGAAAGTAACTGCAAAGTATTTACCTGACGTAACTCTGTGGACAGGGTCGCCTGAAGATAGGGTGGAATGCGAGAAGTAAGAAGTATCTAGATGATTGTAGCTGTTCATCGATACATAGTAATATACACGTAGACAACTCTTACATAAGAGAAGAGCGCGATGCTCAACAAGGAGCTAACTTGGTGTGGTAAAGCTCCCTTCGATGAGTTGCACAACAGTCTCTTTTCCCCAATGGCTTGTTATTCAAATAGTTCACACACGTATTTGGCTGACGCTGGGTAATGAGTCATCTCTGTGACTAGCGTGTTTTGACGGATCTGGTGCGTAGTGTTCAAGCAATGGCTAGATGTCTGTTGTGTTTCGGGCGTGGCTGAGGTTTGAATTTACCAAAAACGACAAAAAATGGTTTCAAAAGATGTGCTAAATTTTTTATTTACTTTTGGATAAGCAGAGAGGGCTACTACAACGGATAATTCTTATTGTTGGAAAAAGTACCCTTTTGTTAAAAGGGTAGTAGTGCCTGTTATCGATGCCGCTGCAGAAATAACCTGTTGGTGAAACATGCTAATAAACAGGAGGGAGAAACAGACTGACATCCATCGTGGAGCCGTTGTATCGCACAGTACGAAATTGAAGGGTCTGAAGTAGAATTTGCGTTTAACAGGTTGTCGACGGCTAGATCGTTGGAGCATAACCTCGCTTTGAGAACGGAAGTGCGACCGTGTTATAACCTGACGGCGATTTGAACCAATGTCCTTGTTACTGCGGCATCTTGCTCGATAACTTAAAAGCGGCTACGGGAGAGTATGTAAGAGTATCTAGCGACCAGTGACGTTTCGTTTGATACACAAGCCAAGACCAGAGTATTTTCTTAAGTACATTGACCGAGCGTGGTGTCACAGTGGTTAACGCCTCTGGAATTCAAACCTATCCAGCCAGCCAGATAAAACGTTTCCGTAGTCACCCTAAATACGTTATGGCAAATGCTGGGATTGATCCTTCGAAAAGGAAGCGATCTTTAGTTTCCTCGGCGTCGGTAGTTTGATAAGCCTGTATTACCCTTCTTTTCTCCAGCCCACCAATATAGGCCAGCCTCTAGCATAATCCTCCTAATGCTACATTTTTTAAACTCTTGCTCAACTTCTTTAATTTTTGTGTCAATTGATTCGGGTAGTAGAGTTTCATGCACTACAGGAATCTGATGTCGCATTCTCAGCTACAACAAGGCTTCAAATGAGAAAACCTGAGTATGGAGTCTCCAATGTAACATACTTTGGTCTTTCGCCGCAGATAGCCCCCCTTTCCCAGTAAAACGATTAGTTTCTGATGGAGTGCGCTTTTGATCGTTGTGTAATCGCTCCTGCTCTTCCATTCTTCGAGAATAGAACGCCACCGTGCGGGAGTTTGTGTGAGATCATGCGCCAACTTCTGCGTGCCACGCCTCGTGGAAGATAGGTCTTAGAAATCGTTCTTGGCTGTTATGTGTCACGTCGTACCAATAACGAATTTTAATCTGGGTGTGTTCGCGTCCCGACCTAGCGCACCTGGAGATTACCGGTAACTAATTTCACGCGGATACTCCCGATAAGCTGCCCGTATCGCTAGCGCGTCCTTCCTTGTGAATTGGGCCACCTGGTGGGTCGCCCCTACACGAAATAATGACACAATAAATCAGTAGGAGATTTTGGGTGTTCCAAGAAATAAGAGTCTTACAGTCCGCTTCCTATACCGCAACAAGTAACGCTCTCGTTGTTAGATTCTGTTTTTATAGTTGTTTGCGCATTTATATATCAATAAAACAACATTTGAGGTCAGCTTTTACTTTTCGTATCTAATACGAGGGTATTTCGTAAATTAAGGAACGATCGGTCGCGAAATGGAACATACACTAAAAATCTGATGAAGCTTTGCACAGATTCTTTGGGCACTATGGGTTAGTACGCTCGTCGATCTCATCAAGTCGCTCTTTTCAGTTCTGAGCTCACAGTGAGAACGTAAAGCTGGCTAGAAATTAGCGTCTTCAGCCAAGTTATGAGGGCCTGGTGAAGGATTTCGTCTGAAACTTTGCAACCCACGTAACATAACTGTCATGTTTGTTGTACACGACAATTCTCGGCCACACTTTGCAGGGGCAATGAAGATGCTCCTGCAGCGTTTTCGATGTGAAGTATTTGATCAACCACAATACAGCTCGTAACTGGTTACCCTTGAGGTTCATTGCTCAAATGAACCGCTGGCTATGAAGTCAATATTTTGAACACAGACAACGAACCGCAATCCAGAGAAGAAAATTGTCGAAAAGCACTGGCGGTTCTATAATGAGGGAACTGAAAAGTTAGTTCAACGCTACGACAGATGTCTTAAGTCTGAGCGGCGACTGTGCAGAGAAGTAGCTGGAAGGTGTAGCTAACAGTTGCAAATAAAACAGTTTTGATTTTCACTGTGGTTTCCATTTCGCCACCTATCGTTCCTTACTTTCCGAATAGCCCTCGTACCTCACCAAATTTTGTAAAAGTAAGGACATCGAAATTATTATAGTTCTCCCTTGTGCGAAAGACAGCAAAATTGTGCTAACACTGATGCAAACTATGAGGTTGATCTCGAATCATTTTTGTGATTATCGCTACTGTTTATTCATCGTCATGTGAAATTCTTGACCTCAAAATATTAGTCTTCACCTTATTTGTAGCGAAATCTGTTCTGAAAGAATTGAAATTTAGATAAATGTAGAGGAATTTGTAGTTCTGAAAGGTACTAAATGTAAATAATGCCATCATTTCACTGTAAATGCTAGTGGAATGAAGTTTTTGATCTTCATGTTTCCTGCCCTGTCTTAGCTTGTGTTCCATCTCTAACGACCTGGACATTGACGGGACGCAGAATCGCAGAATGTGTCCTCCGAAACAGAGGACCTACGTAACGACTAAGTCTGACGTATCATTCTGAGTCCTTCCCACCTACCTCCCATATAATACATTGAACAATCACCATAAACGTATACTTAATCATTAAATTATAACATTTATTCTCTAGCAAAGCACTCGTTTAATTTTATACATAGAAACTGAACTACAGGGAACGATCTCTGTCAACGAAATGAGACCAGAGTTAATGAGAAGCGTTGTTAACTTCTTTTCGGAATTGTGTTTAGCGCTTAGAACGTGTATTCAGTCATGTCACGAGGGTAAGAACTACATCCGAATACGGTCGGCGTTATTGTAAAGGAGGAGACTGCAGACATACGACCTACAAGTGAGTTGTAATCGTTAACATCGCAACAGAAAAGAACCAGAACGCACAGGATGTCACTGTATGGCTCGTGCCTTTTGCTGTTATGATCAGCTCAAAAGGGGATCTGTTACGTTACAAAATTACTTTTCTGCTTAACATCTGACTTAGGTACATACAATCATGCACGCTTTCTCCAGAAACAGACATGAAGTTGTGGACTAGTACTTGTTCGCTCTAACCTTGCTGCGCGAAGACGGTTTGCTTAACTTTACATTTAAAAAAAAGCAACTGACTTCTTTATGTAATTTCCAAAAATACTTGTTTTATTCGCAATGGATGCACGGCATCTTTGGTGTGCAAAGAAATTAAACTGTAGAGCATCCACCTAAAGTTGCATGTAATTCCACTTTGTTTTAACATGTTTCACTCGGCAAACACGAGCCTCTTCAGAAATTACGTAGCCACAGGCCACACGTTACATTTGTCGGGCCAGATATACGGCGTGGTTCCGTGGTGATGATAAAAAACTTTGAGATGATGGAGAAGGGTAAATGTATCAATCTGAAGACCATACAGCCTCCTGCCAAAATAAGAAAATCAGAGAACATGCAATAGAAGAGGTTTACTATCAGAGATATCAGAATGATTATCGCTTATAACTTTCGACTAAGTCTACATCTACATAGATACTCCGCAAGCCGCCGTAGGGCGCTTGGCAGAAGTTACTCCGTACCACTTCTTGTCATTTCCCCCTCCTGTTCCACTCGCAAATAGAGCGAGGGAAAAAGACTCTCCATACGTCTCCGTATAAGCCCTAATTTCTCTTATCTTAACTTCGTGGTCCTTACGCACGATGTATGTTGGCGGCAGCAGAATCGTTCGGCAGTCAGCTTCAAATGCCGGTTCTCTAAATTTTCTCAATAGTGTTTCCCGGAAAGAACGCCGCCTTCCCTCCGAGGATTGCAGTTTGAGTTGCCGTAGCATCTCCGTAAGACTTACGCGGTGTTCGAACCTACCGGTAACAAATCTACCAGCCCTCCTCTGAATTGTCCCTTCTGTCAAATTTGACACTTAACCCTTCTCCATCATTCCTGGAAGTCTGTAATATCATCGTGGAATCACTCTGTATGCATCGTGTGGCCCCCGGCTACATAATTTCTGCAGATGCTGGTGTTAAAGGAAAGTAACATGCGAATTGCGGTTTTTCTATAATTTAATTTCTAATGGCCGCTAAAAATGGAAAGAAATTTTTGAAGGTATCCCTTTGACATTTACCTGAAAGTACATTGGAAAATCAAGCAAATCTAAAGTCAGGGAGTGATTTATAAGGCTATACCTTCTAGGGCGGCACGTAATCTGACAGTCTTAGCAAGAAAATTTTCGCAGATACGTGTGATAAAGGTATGCGTCCACCGACGGAGCGTATTGCAGCCGATAGGGCCGCTAAAAAGTCGATTTAACAGTAAATTAGATTACGGTTATCAGAAAGCTTACTCACTGTAGACTTCAAAACAAGGTGAGATAACGCCGCTAGGTAGTGGGGAAACAGGCTAATTCCCAGAAGACTGCCAGAAATGTGATCAACGTCTCTTCCCCCGCCCCCCGCCTTCTCTCTCTCTCTCTCTCCCTCTCTCCTCTCTCTCTCTCTCTCTCTCTCTCTCTCTCTCTCTCTCTCTCTCTCTCTTTGTAGTTAGCAATATACGGCCTCTCCGTTCAACTTTCATTGCCATTGAACGTTGAAAAGTCAGCAATTTTTATGACACCAGTCATGTATAGTAACTTTCTTAGACTGATGTTATGATAAGATTTGGCAATTGAACGCTACCGTAGCTCCCAGCTTGCAGCCACCATCTGCCGAGAGCTGCGTGACCTTGTCTTAAGCGACTCGTATGTTTTCATATTCAGTGTGATGTGTGCAGACAGAATATGCACTATACCTTCGACATGTTTATGATGTATAGATTTACTGTAGGCATGTTACCATTTGGTTTGCACTGCACTGCTCCACAAGCCGTAATAAGGTAATCGGCTGCTTCCTTCTTATTTCTAGTGGAGTTTGTCAATTTAGGAACATAACAGGATGCATATTTTCAAAGTTTCTTTTCGGTCATCTGTTTTATCCCATTTTATAGGGATCCGCACAGTGTATTTAAAGCTTTGTCAAGAGACATTTACCTACTGGGATATTTTAATGCGCGGTATCCCATGTACCATCGCTACCAAGTGTCATTAAGTTCTTTTATATTTTCTCGGTAATCCAGTCTCATTAAATGGGGGTCACGCCACTGTTACGAAATTTTGTATTTCTTCCGCAGGCCAATTCGGAGATGGCTAAATATAAATCAAACGGCTCATTGGCAAATTAAAAAAAAAGAAAGCAAAATTAACACTGCAACCAAGACTGCTTGTTCCTTCGTACTGATTGTTGTTCCAATCCCGTTATGAACGGGAAAATAATTTAGGATTGTTTACTTCTGTCATTATCCTCCACTCGCCCCCTTTCGTTTGTACCTGTAAGGTGCTGTCAGATTCCTTTTCGAAGACCGTACAGTTCTAAATCGGTATGCCAGTCAGGCAAAACCACCGTGAGCACTGAGGGGATCCTCCTGACGACTCACCAGATGGGAAGATACCAGCTTGATAAAACATCGTGTTCTGCTGCACAGCTGCTCGGATTACCGCGCGGTCTCGGGCGCCATGCCACGGTTCGCGCGGTTCTCCCCTGTTGGAGGTTCGAATCTTCCCACGGGCAAGGGTGTGTGTGTTGTCCTTAGCGTAAGTTAGATTACGAAGTGTGTGAACCTAGGAACCGATTACCTCAGCAGTTTTGTCCCATAGAAACTTACCACAAATTTCCAATTTCCAGTTTCTGCTGCGTAAATAAGTCCGTAAACACCTTGTCGCGCAGCATGCAACAACGGTGGTTTTCGATAGACATGATGTCCCACACCCTTCTTGAGTGGCTGTTTACCGGTGTCTGTACTTCAGCAACCAAGAAAAGAATGATAGCACGTTGATCCTGTTTGGACGCACTTGTTAGTTAATGTCGCCATAGTTCACATTCCCGCATTGACCGCACTCACGTCGGAAAGACACGAATTCCACATTAGTCCCTTGTCTACATGTCGCTTGAGAGTTGCCCTCTATATAACAAACACCGTGTATACTCATCATCATGATTTTTCTGCCAAAAGGCTGGTTTTCACATTGTATTTCTCCAGGCTGTCCAGTCTTCTGCCAACCTCTTCAGGTCTGCATAATTTCCTCTTCCCTTTATGTCGTCTATCACGTATCTCCTTCTTCCACTCAGTCTTCTCTCACAAACCAATCCTTCCAAAGCATCTACCAACAAGCACTCCCTTCTCAATGAATGTCCCAACCAGTTCTTTTTCTTTCCTCTTACAATCTTCAGAAGACATCATCTCTCACCAACCCTTTCCAATACTCTTTCATTACTCACTCTTTCCATCCAGCTTATTCTCTCCATTCTCCTCCACATCCACATCTAATGCATTTAACCTTTTTTCATCCTCTCGTCTCAGCGTCCATGTTTCTGCCCAAATAGTGCCACACTCCAGACAAAACATTTGCCAAGCCTTTTTCTTGGACCTTTATCTAATTTGCCACATAAGAGTCTCCTCTTTCTGCTAAATGCCTCCTTCGCTATGGCAATTCGAATTTTCACCTGCTGGTGACATCTCAAGTCTTCAGTTATTGTGCTTCCAAGATATTTAAATGCACTTACTTGGCTAATTGTAAACTGTCCTATTTTAATATTTGACAGTCTGCGTCTTGTACTGATGACCATACTGTTTGTTTTTGCTGTGTTTATTTGCATCCCATATTCCACACAAGCTTCATTCAGATCTTTCAGCATGTTATTCACTGTCCGCTCACTTTCTGCCACTAGTACCATGTCATCATACTATTGACTGATTATTATTCAAACTTTGTCCTGTCGGCTGACTACATGAATATTATTTTACGCTACTGTGCACGCCACCGTCTTACTCTGTTAACTATGTGTTGGAGTCATGAACGTAGCTTCCCACTCAACGCAGTAATCGAGCGAGGTAGCGCAGTGGCAACGCACACCGGATTCGCTTTCGGGAGGGCGCCGGTTCAACTCTCCGCTCGGCCTTCCAAATTCAGATTTTGCCCCGGTTCCCTAAATCTCCGGAACGCTGAAAAGGGCACGGCTGGTTTCCTGCCCCTCCTTTGATGGTCACGTCGTCGACGGGACGTTAAAACTGTCAGCAACCTTCCTTATTTATCTCACCGTTTTCGGTAAATGTGTGGTCTAATTCTAAAGAAGCAATTAGTTAATGGAATTTACGGTGCACGAAGATCTCATGTTATTGGGTTTCCGTCAGTTGATGGAAGTTTTCGGACATGATTTCCTTCAGCCGACATTATTTTCCTTCGTGTTTACTACTGCAGACTTAAGATAGAGCTTACGGTGTGGTTTTAAGTAAGTTAAGCAGACAATATGTTACTTTGGATCTTTTTATTCGTGAAGCTATAATTAGTACTTTAATTTTAAGCTCTTTTTTGCGCGAGGTCGTGCTTTTTTCTACTGTCCCAAAAACGGCACTATTAGGGGTGCTACACTACAGTGAATAACAAATTCGTTTCTTCGAATAGCATGTCCACTTTTCTGCCTGGTCGCTGGAATGTGCTTCAACTGAATTTAACAACATTCATTTGTACCGGAACGTAAGCATCGAATAAAATGAGGAATATTATCATGGAACTCATCGGAGCCAACAGACAGCATGAAGTCTTACGATATGCGGCACCATGACACCTTAAAACATTCGGTGGACCAGGATTCGAATCCAGATGCTTGTTCTTCGCTAACAATGCTCTTACTAACTCAGTTATCTTGGGGTGACTGACAACATCCAGTCACATCCCAGCGTCTACCGGGACCGCACTTCTCCTTTACGAACTACACAGAAACTGCCTCGCTGGAATAGCAATCCTAGCAAGAAGGATATCGCAGTGGACTGGCTTGTTTCCCGTTATTACAGGAACACTGTCTAACTGGTAGAGCATGGTCATGCCCAGTAGGCTGCATGTATTTCGACTCTCGCACCTTTCAAGAATAAATTTATCACAAATCCAGAAAGAGAGCTCCAATCTTGGTTATCTATAGTTTCCACGGGATACATTTGTTCACAGCCATGAAACTGCACTGAAAAACTAGTTTTCTGAATGCGATTGCACTGGTAAACTAGGCATTCTAACAAAATTTATTATGTGGTGTTTTCCTTTAGCGCTAAAAAGCTGTCTGCTTAACCAACGTGTGGTTTACTTATTGAATTACTCATCCTTCTAGTAGGTACAACACTACCGCCCTTCTGAATCTAGTTCATGGTCTTAAAACCAACACATGGTGTACAGCGAAGGGTTCCTCGTAACACTGGCTCTCATCAACCTCTCTCCAAACCTCCGCACCCAGGCCCCTCCCAGTTCGCTCGTATTTGCTAGAAAGCCCAATATGCTCAAGAAAGTTCGCAATTTTTGTTATTTTATCGGCATTGTCTGTGTGCAACAATAATTTGGTTGAAATGGGGAAGGGAGACAAGCAAAAATACAGAGTGAGGTGGCGCAGTTGTTTACACACTGGACTCGCATTCGGGAGGATGGCGGTTCAAACCCGCGTCCGACTATCAAGCTTTAGGTTTTCCGGGACTTTCCTAAATCACTACAGGCAGAAGCCGGAAGAATTCCTTTGAAACGGCACGGCCGATTTCCTACCCCGTCCTTGAAACATTCAGAGCATGTGCTCTTTCTCTAATGGCCTCGATATCGATATGACGTTAAACCCTTATCTTCCTTCCTTCTTGCTCTGAAGAGAAGCACTTAAAGACTAACTACCCTTGGCAAGGGTTAACAGGTTCCGTTTTGCTTAGGGCGACCATGATAGCCTTTAAAAATAGTATTCCAAGTATCATATGTAGTCGACTGCTTACCGGTTCACTTCACGCTAACGTAGCGGCCACTGCGGTTACACAGTACACGCGCAGGAAGCCATAAAAATCATAACCAACATCACGAAACCCTGAGTGCGCTTTAACCATAAACACGGTAGTTAACAGGTTGTTGGATGGGAGTTCTGAGCTCGTAGTGCAAATTGGCCTTCTGCATGCAATCTCCCGCCGTTTGCCTACCCGTAAGCGCGAAATGCCGAAGCTGTCGTTCTAGCGCCAAGAGGCCGACGAAGGTCAGTGTTCGTGTGCCGCACAGCTACATTATGCAGTGTTCTTACGTAATGAGCTCTACTGCTCTTTTGGACATCAGGAATTACGAACTACTGATCATATCTGTATTCACGCAGGAACGATGTTTCTTCGGTGACGGTACAAACGCACACTGTGGTTTAGCAAACGAAGAAGGAACATTGGGGGTCAATGTCTCGTCGACCACAAGGATTTCAGAGACACGAGCTCCGAATGGGGAGCCGGGAAGTAGGAAAAATCGGCCAATATGTAAGGAGGAGTACAAATGGTTCAAATGGCTCTGTGCACTATGGGACTCAACTGCTGAGGTCATCAGTCCCCTAGAACTTAGAACTACTTACACCTAACTATCCTAAGGACATCACACACATCCACGCCCGAGGCAGGATTCGAACGTGCGACCGCAGCGGCAGCGCGGTTCCAGACTGTAGCGCCTAGAACCGCTCGGCTACTCCGGCCGGCAGGAAGAGTACATTATGTGGATTGTGGCCAGGGGGAGTTAACGGGTGTATGAAAACTGCGGCCAGTGAAATTTGCGCTCAGTATTCCTGGAAACTACTTACTAAGTCACGGCGTATCTGTACCTCGAGAATCCTTTGCCACCCCGTCCGAGCCTCGTCGATGCCGCCGTGCAGATGATCAACAAAATTAACACCCTGCTGCTAGGAGAAGAATCGATATACCCTTCTACGATATGCCATTTTACGTACACGTATTTCACTGGTTATTGTTGTCTCACGCTTAAATTCTGCTTCTCTTTATGTCCTGATACAAAAAATTAGCGCGTTTCCGTGTTTACCGACTGAGGTATCAAACCCTGAAAATTAATCGAAAAGCGGAGGCAAAACCACGGCACGGTTTTCACAGAAAACTGTAAAAGATATAGCACTGATTGTTCTAAAATAATGATGAATGTTCGTTGGCGTGCTGTGACGATTATTTTTCGCTTCTCAATTTTTCAGAGATCACAGCTTGATATTTTTTTCCGGTTCTCAGAGTTTCCTCCAAACGAAACGCTATTGCGTGCTTTGAAAGCGGCGACCCTGAAAGACTACTAAGAGTGCAGCGGGATACGCACCGTTGACTCTTGGTGCTTGCCACTGCAATGCGTCTTGTCGCGCTCACTGTGAGAGACTGCCCTGCTGGACGTCGTCAGCGGGCTCAGTGAGACGCCTGGGAAAGGCGAGCGGGCGCTGCCAGGCTGCAGATAGCGGCGCGCCTCTGCAGACACTTGCCGGGCGCACCTGCCAACGGAGCCGAGGGCCTCCCAGCACCAGACCTTGACAGGCAGCTGCAAGGTGCAGAACACTACAATGGCACCTTCATTCAGTAACAGCCTTAAATAAAAACCTGAGACATGTTAGGAATCCAGGCAGTGCATCATCTCGTTATACATAAAAATGCCGTGCTGTATAATGGTGCCAGTAGATGGGGATGTGATGATTAATACGCCTCCTCCTGAGTATAAGGAACCAGCATCGCAGTAAGTCAGAAAAGTGATTCTTTGCGAAATCACGACGTAATTTCCAGACGTGAAGCGGTCCAGCTCCATTCTCTGTGATGGCACAAAGACTTAGTGCTTCGTGATAGTGAAGCCGCGGTAATACTAATCCAGCCACATTTTAATTTTTGTATTTTCCGTTCTTAATGGGAACTGCCGTGCTGTATAATGGTGCCAGTAGATGGGGATTGCCGTGCTGTATAATGGTGCCAGTAGATGGGGATGTGATGATTAATACGCCTCCTCCTGAGTATAAGGAACCAGCATCGCAGTAAGTCAGAAAAGTGATTCTTTGCGAAATCACGACGTAATTTCCAGACGTGAAGCGGTCTAGCTCCATTCTCTGTGATGGTACAAAGACTTAGTGCTTCGTGATAGTGAAGCCGCGGTAATAATAATCCAGCCACATTTCGATTTTTGTATTTTCCGTTCTTAATGGGAACTGTAAGCTTTTTGAGATATCTGTCCTAGCGTCTTTTGAGCCAGATCCCGGAGAACTGTGGTTGGGACAGGTAGTTCCCAATTGGGAACATGTGGGACAGCACAGCTGCGCATGTACCTTTCACTCTTTGGATTCTGCTGCGAGACATGGGACTATACAATTGCAGTTTTAGAGATGAACACGAGCGGCGATTGTAATATCTCACAGAAGTTTATGTTCTTTGTAGAGAAGAAATGAGAGAAGGATGTTGTTAAAGCTAGTTACAGTGAATCTTGACATTCGACTGAAATGATGTACAGGTCATGGAAAACAAATCAGGAAGTCAGACGAGGCTTTTAACAGTACTGTTCCCAAATATTGGTCACTTCGCATTTCCTTTTCACCTTGGCGGACGTGTATCTCCATCCCATGCTTCGTAGTATTCTGTGTTGTTCTTAGCAATAAACTCGTCTCTCGTCTCCCATGGTAATTTCAGGAAATACTCAGCCTCTCCCTGCTGTCAAAGGCACAGGACAGTAGTAATCATTACACGTTCATATCACAGCAAATACGAAACCATAATTAATTTCGAGAGGTTCTTGTGAAATGCTGTCATACGTTTTGTCTTAGCCATTGCATCCATTGCCGGCAGGAGTGGCCGAGCGGTTCTAGGCGCTTCAGTTAGGAACCGCGCGACCGCTACGGTCGCAGGTTCGAATCCTGCCTCGGGCATGGATGTGTGTCATGTCCTTAGGTTAGTTAGGTTTACGTAGTTTCAAGTTCTAGGGGACTGATGACCACAGTAGTTAAGTCCCATAGTGCTCAGAGCCATTTGAACCATTTTGAAGGGCAACAAAACGAGGCATTGAATATCGCCGACATAATGTCGTGGATGACAGTTAGGTACGCCGTTCGGGGCGTCTCCAGACACGACTTCGGTCTGGAATCTGATTGACTGGAGTAAAACTGGCTTCAGTATTGAGTTTCACTTCGAACTGAGCGCCGATTTCCAGCGAAGACATGTCTGGAGACACTCCAGTCCCTAGCAGCGGTGGGATACCAACCCGACTGTCGTTCGCCGTACGGCCTGACAAAGAGGAGTATTTTTGTCTTAGAGTGTACTTCTAATGACTATCTTGTGCAGGGTTATCATTAACATTCAGATACCGCTGTATCACTCAACGTAGATTAATCAGTTTTTGCACACTGATGACCGCACTCTAATTTCTTAGCAAAAAATAATTTCTGACCTAAAAATAACAGTTTACGAAATTAACGAAATATGAACTATTTGCCATCACAGTTAGGTTTCAAAACTACTCAAAGTCATGGTTCCGCCAAGACTGAAAACTATTTTTGTGAGTTAGCCTCTTGCTATAATTGAAAAGGGCTTTAAAATTAACAGTGACAAGTCTTAATACGTCCGTAAATTATAACAAAAAGTTTACAAAATTAAGCTTGGACTTCTCTTATTACCGCGACAAGGCTACAAAATGAGTGGAACATGTTAGATAGAATGATACGTGAAGCAGTCAACAGGCACCTGCAAACCAACACACGAAAACAAACACGAATAAAATTTTGTAAGGTGATTGGTCTCAAGACATTCCTATGTGTCAGTAAATCATGGCTGTTAGATAAGGAACAAGATATACATATTGAAAATGTAGGAATTAAGTCTTTAAGATCCGCCAAATAATATAAAAATACAAGTAAAAAAGAACTTCAGTTATGTAATCTTGGACCCTGCGGTGTGAAGTGGGAAGGCACGTGCCTGTAAACAGAAAGGATGCGGGATACCGGTCAGACCATCGAATATTTCATTTTGCCATTAACCATGCCTTCACTGTTCAACGATGTGAGGATTCACCGGGAACGAAACGGGGCTCTTAATCCATGTTAAACCGTAGGCGCCCTTTTCCTGCTACTATTACTGCGCTAGGTACTTGTACAAGAAAAGTTTGATAAAAACAGAGTAAGGTGGAATGGGCCCGACAAATAATGGATCGGCAGTGTTTTCTGTTGAATTCCAAATAATTTTAAGGGGGGATAGGACGTCAAACGGGCCGACTTGGAGCAGGAGAGGCACCACAGGACATTTTAATTTCCACTGTCTATACTTTTACAAATAAATTCATAAAACTTTGTCAGCATGAGAAGGAAGGATTCAGGACTCACTCTCATAGCAGTGGAAGTTCAGAAACATAACAGAATATTTTGATTGCATGTGAAATTTCGTCATTTTTCATTTACTATTGACTGCATTTGTCGCTATAGGTACAGTTTTCTTCATAAATAAGAGATTTTTCGATGAATTTTGCACAGAATACAGACCATACTTGCATGTGTGTAAAACTCTAGAATTTAATTAATTTATGAAAAAATGAATGAGGTGTTACATTTTAAATCTCATGTTTAGAAAAAACTCAAATTTTATAGTTAATTATCTCAATTTTTCCCACATTTTTTAATAGATTTGGAAAATTCTAGAGTTTTATACACCTGTAAGTATGGTTTGGATGCTGCGCAAAATTCATCGAAGAATCTGTTACTTATGAAGAAGAATGTACCTACAGCAACAAATGCAGCAAGTGAAAACATGATGAAATATCAATTGTAAAAAAAGTTTTGTTTTGTTACGTTTTTGAACTTCCACTGCTATGAGAGTGAATCCTGAATCCTTCCTGGTCATCCCGACGAAGTTTTATGAATTTATTTTTAAAAGTATAGACAGTGGAAATTAAAATGGCATGTGGTACCTCTTCTGCTCCAAGTCGGCTCTTTTGACGTCCTGCCCCCCTTAAATCAATGAGAAACATTATCTTGTTCGCCGAAAGAAAAGGTGGCAACCATGACAGGCAATAAATGACCTAAGACGAGAAATAGGGAAAAACGTTTCCTAGGCGCATCAGTCGTTCAACGGAACGTGAAAATTAGTGTTTATTCTGCAATGACTCTTAAAATAATATTGACCAATACTTCCACTGCCTATGTGAGCGCTTCCTGACAGCTGTAATACATGTACTCTATATCCTTCAGCAAACTTCACCGCTAGCAAATGAAAAACTTGTGGCAGCTTCCTTCTTATAGTTTCGCTCACACATCCGTTTCTAAACTAAATTCTGCCCACAGAGGATGTGATACGTATCATCCCATCCGGCGCTCTACCGTAGTCGACAAGAGGAGGAAATTTGAAAGCTGCATCGCAGCGAAACTCTCCTCCGGCACAAAGTTCGGTATGCGGCAGTCGGCCGGGGCTCTGCTCAGTACTCCACACAAGTTTCCCGCTGGCTGGCTGCGGACGTTTCGCGGCAAGTTTCCGCCACTCGCCGATGCGTTCTTGTCTCGACTGCGACTGGCTGCGAAATTCGCAAAGGAAATCATACGGTGCCGTATTTCGAAACGCTAGCCAGGCGGATGGGCTTTACTCTCACTTGCATTGTTCTATGTTACACCTACTCTTGATCGTACTTTGGCGCAGTGCGGAAGCAAGTGTGTCAAGCCAAGTAATTTTTGGAACTAGAAAGAAATTATTCAAAAAATGTTTATTTTCTCCGTCTTATTTATACAAATTTTAAAAGATTAGTGACGATCATTGGCTGTTCATTTTTTGTAACTACGAATGGTAAACAAAAATAACAATAAATATCAGTTTAACTAGATAAATGTGAGGCGTGACAATTACTGAAAATGATTTTTTTTAATATGCTGTAGCTGTAACTCTTGCGACGAAATGTCGTCAATTATCAAGAAAATTAAGTGCTCAGTTGCCTGTCTTACAAAGACGAAAGTGGCTAGCCAGTTACTAATAGTACGGAAATGACGACGACATGAATAATTTAATTGTTTGAAACATCTGTGATTAGAGTATGAGCAGTTTCATATTCGGATAATCATGACAATAATCCAGATATAAAGAGAAGCGCAGACAATTAATGTAAGCAATATAGGGTTTATGGCAAAAGGGAGGCAGGAAAGCGAGTAAATTTAATTTTTACCAATATTACTTTGTATAACGCCAATGTCCTGGGGTAGCTAATCAGCTGCCAGCCAAAAATAAATTGAGCTACTTTTCCCACTAACATTCAGTACTGGACGGTATTGAACGAGTGAGAATGAGAGAGAGAGAGAGAGAGAGAGAGAGAGAGAGAGAGAGAGAGAGAGAGAGAGAGAGAGAGAGAGAGAGAGAGGGGGGGGGGGGGGGGGGGGAGTATAAAATGTCGTACTGCGTTGGAGTTCGTAGAAGCGGAATTCAGGAACACGATGTAAAAACATAGAGCTCTCATTTAATGGTTCTTTTTTTTCCCTATTCCCTTTAGATGACGGCAGTGCGAATACTATTCCATGCCTGCCATTTTACGGGCCTCGGCGACACGTTGTCTGAATTACTCGGATGCGTTTGAAATTCTCGTCTGGGCATCCAGTTACGGGTGTTTCGTGGTTTTGCTGAATTACTGTTTAACAGATACACGGTTCACGTGGCACACTGCTACATACACATGACACTGAAAAGTCTGCAGCTAAGATACTATTGCGGTAGGTATATATTTTCTAAACATTTTGTACTAAAGGTAACATCTATTTTGCCAGTTTGTATTTGCTTACGTCGTAAGTGAAGAAGGAAGAATTTAGGCTAGAACAGTTTTAGTGAATTTTTAAAAGCGCACAGGTTATTTTCTTCCTCGTCATAGTCCAGTCTGAGCTTGTACTCCAGCTCTTAATGACGCCACCATCAGCAGTAAGTCAAATCCCAATTTCCTCCCCTTTCTGTGTCTCAGGCAACGGTCTTTCGTCACACAGGACAACAATCGATTTTCCCCTCTAGGCTTTTAACATCCTCAGGGCAATGCCCAGACGTGAGTGTGTTTAATTTGTCGCTTGAGGGGCAGCGTTCTCTCCTTCACCCCAAAACAGTAACGACTGACGTAAGTTATGCTCCTCACGAAAATACTTGGAGTCGAACAGGCGCTAGGACAGTAATACCCACTCATCTGGTTACCAAGACATCTACCAGTTGCACTAGGCCACTTTTAATACCTTCAATACCGGCCGCTCACAGTCCGTAGCTTTACGACCCGCCTGAAGTTCCCGCTCCACTGTCAACTTCGGACGACAGGTTCCAAGGCGTAGCGGTTGTAAAAGCGTACGTCGTCTGTGCAGAAGAAGCTTCATCTGGCAAATGTATCCGCTGGTGGAACGCAAGTCTTACGCGATACCACCTGCTCTTCCGGGACGAGAGCACTGTAAAGACGACAGTTCAATGCAGTCTATATCCTTTCTGGAGGAGCAGTAGTTTCTCCAGACTTAGTGTCTCACCGATGTAAGAGTCACCTGGAAAAAGAGAGAAGCTGCAAGTCGGAATGTAATAAAAGAACTGAGGCAGAGATGAAGTTTTAGACGGGAATGCAGTTCTTAATGACACGAACAGTTTCATTCTGGTCCTAGATACATAAAGCAACATTTAAATTATTATGTGAAGTCGAATTCACGGAATTCTAAGCATGCAAGATGCAATTTCACTGTTGTATTCAGTTATGACGTTGCTCAGTTTTCTGTATACTATCTTTCACTGTTTTATGTTGTATGTTTATAATCGGTATACGAAGAAAATACAGCTACCCTTGCATCAAATAATGAGCTTTTAATACTCCGATCAGCCATTAGCAATGATTTCATCGATTTTGAATGAAGCTGCTCATACCGTAATAACACTGTTATTATGGTATGGAAATCCAGTCGCGCCGCGAGCCGTCTCCCTTCATTGGAACTTACCATCTTCATATTCGACCTGAGTCGAAACAAGGCCCCGGGAGTAGACAACATTCCGTTAGAACTACTGACGACCTTGGGGCAGCCAGTCATGGCAAAACTCTACCACCTGGTGAGCAAGATGTATGAGACAGGCGAAATACCCTCAGACTTCAAGAAGAATATAGTAATTCCAATCCCAAAAAAAAGCAGGTGCTGACAGATGTGAAAATTACCGAACTATCAGTTTAATAAGTGACAGCTGCAAAATACTAACGCGAATTCTTTACAGACGAATGGAAAAACTGGTAGATGCGGACCTCGGGGAGGATCAGTTTGGATTCCGTAGAAATGTTGGAACACGTGAGGCAATACTGACCCTACGGACTTATCTTAGAAGCTAGATTAAGGAAAGGCAAACCTACGTTTCTAGCATTTGTAGACTTAGAGAAAGCTTTTGACAATGTTGACTGGAATACTCTCTTTCAAATTCTGAAGGTGGCAGGGGTAAAGTACAGGGAGCGAAAGGCTATTTACAATTTGTGCAGACACCAGATGGCAGTTATAAGAGTCGACGGACATGAAAGCAGTTGTTGGGAAGGGATTGAGACATGGTTGTAGTCTCTCCCCGATGTTGTTCAAGCTGTATATTTAGCAAGCAGTAAAGGAAACAAAAGAAAAATTCGGAGTAGGTATTACAATCCATGGAGAAGAAATAAAAACATTGAGGTTCGCCGATGACATTGTAATTCTGTCAGAGACAGCAAAGGACTTGGAAGAGCAGTTGAACGGAATGGATAGTGTCTTGAAAGAAGGATATAAGATGAACATCAACAAAAGCAAAACGAGGATAATGGAATGTAGTCAAATTAAATCGGGTGATGCTGAGGGAATTAGATTAGGAAATGAGACACTTAAAGTAGTAAAGGAGTTTTGCTATTTGGGGAGCAAAATAACTGATGATGGTCTAAGTAGAGAGGATATAAAATGTAGACTGGCAATGGCAAGGAAAGCGTTTCTGATGAGAAATTTGTTAACATAGAGTATAGATTTATGTATCAGGAAGTCGTTTCTGAAAGTATTTGTATGGAATGTAGCCATGTATGGAAGTGAAAAATGGACGATAACTAGTTTGGACAAGAAGAGAATAGAAGCTTTCGAAATGTGGTGTTACAGAAGAATGCTGAAGATAAGGTGGATAGATCATGTAACTAATGAGGAGCTATTGAATAGGATTGGGGAGAAGAGAAGTTTGTGGCACAACTTGACTAGAAGAAGGGATCGGTTGGTAGGACATGTTTTGAGGCATCAAGGGATCACAAATTTAGTATTTGAGGGCAGCGGGGAGAGTAAAAATCGTAGAGGGAGACCAAGAGATGACTATACTATGCACATCCAGAAGGATGTAGGCTGCAGTAGGTACTGGGAGATGAAGAAGCTTACACAGGACAGAGTAGCATGGAGAGCTGCATCAAACCAGTCTCAGGACTGAAGACCACAACAACAACAACATTCTTGAAATGTACGTCGATTAACCTGGACAGATTTCGAGCGCGGTAGGTTCTCTGTTTGAGCGTACAGCACTCATGCAGGCTACTAAAGGCGAATCATGTTTATGTGCCAGCAGTTTCCTGTAATATCCTCCAGTCCATTACTAACATTATAATTGTAGATCTTGTATTCTGTTATATGGGGAGAGTCTACGCGTTAACAGATTGTAAAAACACGCCGTGCGAGTTAGAACATCCGTAAGACAGTGTGTAAGGACCTTGCTGTATTTATTCTCCAAACGTCGTTCTATCGGCTGTTTCACGAGTGGCTTTGACGCTTCTGTCGCGTAGCGAGTCCCTGCTGCGACCTTCAGGTGTTATCGTAGCGTAAGCTCTAAGCTCGAAAAGACTGATAAAATTACACTTCGACAATTTTGAGAATTTACATTACTCAAACTTATATTTTAATGAAAGCTAAGCGTGTGTAAAACCCATTTGGCTATTGCGAAGGATGTCGCTTTTATCCGCATCGCTTAGTATATTTTAGGAGGGTCGTTCTATTAAGAAGAAATCACTTTTTCATGCACCTCACTTCTTGCCTTATTTGTCTTTTAAACGGTTCAGTATTTTGCACTAAACCACAGCGGCAATATCTAAATCTGGGCTAGGAACCAGTGCAGACTCGGTTGAGTACTTCCTCTCTGAAAATGGATAATAATACAAAATATCAATATAAATCGGTCGCCAGTTGTAAAGGGACACATTTTGAGAACGGTTCTTCCAATTGAACTACAAATCGTTACTGAAATTTTCTTTAAAGAAACTCTACTTTTAGGACAGTAATGAAACAAGTAAGGAGTAAATTAACCAATGAATATTACAAAGCGACTTTCCACAGTTTTTCTGCAAATTTCCGGTTTCAAAATTTATGTAACCACTTTCCTTTTACTGTTATAATACAAAACATTAAAATGAAAATGATCTGGGAAAATTTACGTAAAGTACTTGTAACTGATGGTAACACAAGTTACTATAAAAGAAAAATGGTTCAAATGGCTCTGAGCACTATGGGACTTAACATTTGAGGTCATCAATCGCCTAGAATTTAGAACTACTTAAACCTAACTAACCTAAGGACATCACACACACCCATGCCCGGGGCAGGATTCGAACCTTCGACCGTAGCGGTCGCGCGTTTCCAGACTGAAGTGCCTGGAATCGCTCGGCCACATCGGACGGCTACTATAAAAGAATCACAATATTGTTTCTAAAACCATCACCACACTCTCCCTAGCAAGTCTGTCTCTTTTGTAACTTATCAAAATTAAAAGTTGAAGTCGAAATTGTCACCTTTTAGCCTCAGAGTATCGTGTACGTTAGGTTTCACATTATCTTCACGTCGCTGATTGGATAGATAGCCCAATAAGGCCACTGTATGTCTTTTTAGACAATGCCGGATATCCCTATTGTCCAACTCAAATCAGTGCAGAATTTTGCCTGGAATATCTTACATCCGAGGATACAGTTCATATGAGGCGACTTATTACTGTAAAAGATGCTAAGCTGCCGCTTTAGTCCATTAATTGTATCATATTTCTGCACAGACATCAACTGTATGTGGATCTGTTACTATGCGAACAGCACACAAACACGATCTGGAAGTGACCGGGCCGCCTCCTATCCATGCTGCTCTCCTGGGCGCAGCAAAGGCGGCAAGAGAAAAAGTGCAGTACGGTAGTTCACCTACTTTAGGGTTTGACGACCACACCCTTTCCATTCAAAAAATAATCCTTCCTCAGCAGGACAACAGGTGTTTACAATTTGTGTCTCTGAGCACTATGGGACTTAACATCTGAGGTCATCAGCCCCGTAGAACCTATAACTACTTAAACCTAACTAACCTTAGGACATCACACACATCCATGCGACGAGGCAGGATTCGAACCTGCGACCGTAGCGGTCGCGCGGTTCCAGACTACAGTTTGTGTTAATGGCAATGACAATGACGGAAGAAAATCGCAACACCAAGGAGAAAGTGTGCAACATAAACGGAAGTTGGTGGACGTATTTCTACATCTGAAAGGTGAAGTCTATTGAAATTTCGCGTCATTCCCATAACAGTGGCGCTACTAGCTTTAAATACACTCTGTAACGGTCGTTTGAGCGTTAGTTACTTTTGAGATTGAACGTGTGGCGGTGGTCCCTAGAATGTAGGGTCCAGGATGGCCGTGTGGGGAAAGACCGTAGCGCATCATACTGCATCAGCAGTAATTTGAGTAGCAGTTGGCACAACAGTGGCACAACGAACTATTACAAATCGGTTAGTACAAAGACAGCTCCGAGCCAGACGCCCTGTAGCGTACATTTCACAAACCACTACCATTTGTGACTTCAGTGATGTCAAACGAGAGCTCATTGGAGGGCAGGGTGCAGGACGTCTGTTCTGATGAAATTTGGATGTGCCTCGGTGCCAGTGATGGCCGTGTGTTGGTCAGGAAGAGGGCAGTCAAGGGCCTGCAACTCGCCTATTAGCGTTCTACACACACTCGTCCTACAACGAGAGTTATTGTCTAGCGTGCGATTTCGTTTCGCAGCAGCAGCACTCGCGGTTATCCCACGCACCCTGACTGCAAATTTGTTCGTCAGTCTGGTCATTCGACTTTTTGTACTGTCATTCTTGAACAGCATTTCAGGGAGTTTTTCCAACAGGACAACGCTCGCTCACATATCACTGTTGCAACCCAACATGCTCTACAGAGTGTCGACATGGTTTGGCCGGCTCGATCACCAGATCTGTCTCGACTCGAGCTCATATGGAACATCATTTGACAACTTCAGTGCCATTCAAAACCAATGTTAATCACCCCTTTGCTGACCAAGTGCTACAGCTATGGAACTCCATCCCACAAACTGTCTGGCACATGTACAGTACAGTGCATGCACGTTTCCATGCTCGCATTCAATACCGTGGCGGTTACACCGGTTATTCATCTACCATCGTTTTAGATTTGCAGTGACTTATCTCGCGCTTACATTAACCTGTGATCTTGCAATATTAATCACTTAAATTTGCTATCTAGACAAACGTATTCCTGAAATTCCATTACTCTACATTAATTATTTTTTGGTGTTGAAACTTTTTCCGTCAGTGTACATCAACGTTAGACGTTATGAATGGAAACATGCACGACACCGGCATAATAATTGGAATTTTGTTTTATTTTGGAGCCGGCCGGTGTGGCAGTGCGGTTCTAGGCGCGTCAGTCTGGAACCGCGTGACCGCTACGGTCGCAGGTTCGAATCCTGCCTCGGGCATGGATGTGTGTGATGTCCTTAGGTTAGTTAGGTTTAAGTAGTTCTAAGTTCTAGGGGACTGATGACCACAGACGTTGAGTCCCATAGTGCTCAGAGCCATTTGAACCATTTTTTTATTTTGGAAAACTGTTTTTTGCTGTTACGCTATGGTCAGATACAAAGATAAATATGTGAGGCTAAGTGCATCTGCAGTTGGTTTCCGTATATGACAGTTGCTCGTTAATGTTTGATTTATGACTAAAACGCGAGTAACTGTTTCAGTGAAAATGCGAAGTAAAAATATTTAACTTAGATAAAATATCGGAGATCATAGATAATGAACTATATTATGTATTGTAACTTTCTTTAATAAAAAAAGATAATGATTATGTTAAATTGTTAAATGAATGCATGAACTGTGGAGAAGATACAGAACTCTAATTGTCGTAACTGCAAGTGGTGTAGTTACTCTGCCTTATTGATAGTAAAACTTTACACGAATTCATTGGGCCAAGCAATTCCCAATATCAATGAAGAAATACAGTCACTGCAAAATACATTCAGCCCCTTAAGCACTGAATCCTAAGGCTCTGTTCAAAACTAACAAGTTTGGTCCCTGTGTATTTAACGAATAAATTAAACTGTCGTACCTCTAGAGCAGCAACGGAGGAACGCGATATATTCTGGTCTGTGACAAAAGGTATGAATAAGCTACCTACAGGCTCAGCAGTGTGCAATGCTGGCCATAATACTTGAAATGCACATGAAATTTATTTGGCTGATAAACGAGAAGATTTAAGAAAATTCAACTTCTTTAAAAAATATATGACCAGGGCTAGGAGGCGGTACTGAGTATGACGAATTACTAACTTTCAGTTTTTTACCAAAATTATATTGCAAGTTAAATGTGACTTATCAAAAACATTTGACAACTGAAGTTACATTACTCACAATTGATTCACAAACAATGAGATTTAAACAGCAAGTATTATCTAACTTGATTAATCCAACATAAATGCAGATCATTAAATTACACATCGCTCTGTTAATAGATCTTAAAAGCACTGCACCAAATTATCCAGCGTATCAGAGACATCCATTGCGTATGGTACACTAGTTTCATTTTAAGTTATAATATTCCTATCTTATTCTGGTGCCACACGCAAGTGCGCCCAAGTATACTCCTTTCAGTATCACAATAATCGTTCTGAGAAGAAAATTAGTCTTAAAAGAGCCTTCATTTAAGTTAAACAGTTTTACGTCGAATTTTCACTGTAACAGTTCCTCTTCTTACAGTCGTAAATCAAATATTAACAATCGTCTTATTTGGATTTTAGATACCAGTAGCAATAGTGTAAAAAAAATTATCCTAAAAAGATTTCACTGTCGGGCATATTTACGTTGTTCCTGTCGACGGCGCGACAGCCAAAAACCAGTTTGTAAAATAAAATAATACTTAGAATATTATCAGTGTCGTGTGCGTTTCCATTCATAATTTATAAAATATTCTACCACGAACGCAGGGAACAGTCAATCAATGCCGCAAATTTGTAATACGACAAGTACAAACTACGTACATTGGGTTTCACGGAATTGGTCTATCGATGTAACGGGTATTGACTCATTATTATCATTAATACCACATTGTAGAAAAGGTAATTGTAATGCTGTTCTGTTACGAGCGGATTCGCAATGCGTGCGGAGGGGGACATTCTCATCCTGCCATGTAGCTTTACGTTTTCTATAGTCGAGTAAGGCAGACGCCGGGGAATGGTTTCGTTGAAGCTGGCACGGCCGTTTGCCTTCGCTATCCTACTACAGTCCGCGCTTGGACTCTGTCTCTAACGATCTCGTCGTGGACGGGACGTTAAATCTTCACCTTCACCTCCATCTCGAAACGGAAACAAGAAAATATATGAAGATCGAGCGACGATAAGAAATTTCCTACTGCAACCTACGTAGGCATTCCCCACTTGCCTGAACTGTACCGATCCCCGAGAGGACTCCCACCGCCACGCGCTTTTCAACGAACTTGCGTCCAATCGTTGGTAAGCCACAGTACTTCCTGTGCCACATCGCTCCAGGCGTTGTACATTGAAACCGGTTTCTGACAGTGACGATCTGAGCTAAAGGGGGACGTCCTGTGTCGCAAACAATTGGCTGGCTGAGGCAGTTGGACCGCGGGTGTGGTGGTTCTAGCTTCGTAGAAGTAAAGACAGTCCATGATGACGCTGGTATGCATTAAAAATGAAGCACTTTGAAGACTTTACAGCAACAGCACGTCCGAAAATGCCACATCACGACGAAGTGCACTCACGACGCGCCTTGTCCGATGTGTACTTCTACGTATCCGAGGCGGGGAGCACTAAGTATGACCACATACGCTACCTGGAACTACTCTCAAACGTGGCACCTATCTGCAAATCAATGTCTAATCACGATAGAGTGCTACCAGGAAAGGACTGGTCGAAAGTTGACGTGTGCAGGAAGTGAACTATCTGAGGAATGCTCTGGCAGCGACTCATTTTAATGCTTCACAAACGTAGGCTGCAGTGGTGCTTTCAGTTTAGTGGTAGAGTGAGAAAGGCGCAAAAACGAACAAATGAAATGGTTCCAGAATAAAAATTGATTAGAATAACAGAGCAGTTTCGCAGTTACTATTTAAAGCTTAGGAAAACACGCTTATTGTTAGGTTTGTCGTGATACTGGTGTTCTTGCTGAGAAAGTTTTGCACCGTCCCCTGCGACGTCACTGTAAGCATGACAAGTGACCGATTTTTGAGAGGTACGTCGAATAGAAGTAGCTGTAAAATTACCTGATGGAAGTGAAATTTAACTGTAGCTACGTTTCAAGAAGTACTTTACTTTTGAAAGCAGCCACAGTACGTCAGACTGATACAGCCACTCAAATGGTCGAAAATGTGGTTTCTAGACTCCGAAACGAGTAGCTACCGACAACTGCAAGCACTGCCCCTGAAGTACACTCTTGAGCAGGTAAGTTACACTTTAAATGCGAATATTTTTTGTTGGGGTTTACCGTGACTGTTACTGATATAGAATGAAACAATAGTTATACTGTTTTCAGTCTATGTTTATTTGATTCCCCAACATTTTTCGAAAGTTTAAATCTCCATAATCAGCTGAATTTATGTAAAGATAGCGTGTGTTTGTGTTGTGCTACGACTTTAGTCTGTGACACTCAATTGGTGGCAGGCTTTTTGCCTGTCGTGTTAAATCACATACACCAACACTGTTGTGTTATATCACATACGAGAACACCGTCGCGTAACGGCGAATCCACATAAACCCACCTGATGTTGGAGATAGGTTCGAAACAAGTTGTGAAAATAAGTAAAAAGTGACGGGCAACAATAAGCTTGTTTCATTCGAGGTAAGTTAAAAATCACTGTTACGCTGGGGAGAGCGAGCTCCTGTTGGTGGAACACTTCTGTCTGTCGCCTGTCATGCTGGCGGTCACAGTGGCAGTCGAATACAGAGCGGACAATAAGCATGACTCCACTGCATTTCATCGTGGTCAGATAGTGAGTGGCTGATGCGTGGCACATGTCACCTCTGTGATGATGCAGGAGCGGGGTTTTCACTCACCACTATAAGTACATCCGTTCATCGAAAATCACCACCATCACCACCACCACAACAATGTGGTCGCCGTTGAGTATAAAGGATTGTAACAGAGGATCTATGGGCTAGAGTGCGACAAATCTCTCAACAGTTCTGTGCTGGACAACAACAAACCCTGAGCTTTTGAACCATGCGCTTGCTCTCGAATTATGTTAGAGTTGTTAAAGGCCTAAGGGTGTTTCACTGGCCCCCCGGGTCTTACTGAGCACATGCGGCATGACATCGATAGAGGTGGTTGCGACCTGGACCTATTTTCGATCTTTATCCGTGAGTTGTGGATGTATGGAACAGGGTGGCTTCAAATGGTTCAAATGGCTATGGGACTTAACATCGGAGATCATCAGTCCCCTAGAACTTAGAACTACTTAAACCTAACGAACCTAAGGACATCACACACATCCATGCCCGAGGCAGGCTTCGAACCTGCGACCGTAGCAGTCGCGCTGTTCCGGACTGAAGCGACTAGAACCGCTCGGTCACCACGGCCGGCAGGGTGGCTTCTCGTCGCTTTCACTGTCTCGTTGATTCGACGTCATGAAACATCGCCTTTACTATCTTGAGAAAGCGGAGTGCTTCACATGTTTTACGAGACAGATCTTTGCGGTTGGGATGAAAACACTGGCACATGTGAGAACATCTTGGTGAGTCGTATCAAAACAGTCGGATGACCCAGAGGAAAAAGCTCCTAGCGTGTTTCACCCCGAGTGTTCATTTGTGTCGTGACTGCATGTGGATACTAGATTTAGCACTTCTTATGAACGGTGGTTGCGTGATTAGTAAATAGCGGTGACTTGTCCTCAGTTTTTACCTTGTTGCTACTGAGACGGCTATTTCACAGACTGCACGTACCGTCACTCTACATCTACAACGACCTGCAAAAAACCATGCGATCCAACGCGGAAGGTATCAAATATCACACCTAGTCATTGCTTTTCCTTGTCCACTGACAAATTGAGCTAGCCAAAGACGTCTGTCTCTTTGTCTCCGTACCAACACTAATTTCTCTTACCTTCTGTACGTGTCCCTCATTAGAGATGTGTCTCTGGGGCAGCATAATCGTTCTGCAGTCCGAGCAAATGCCTGGTCTCTAAACTTTCTCAATAGTGTATCGCGGATAGAATATAGTCTTCCTTCGACGGATTTCCATTTCAGGTCACGGAGCATTTCCGTATCACTTGGGTATTTATTGAAGCTTCCGGTAAAAAATCTAGGAGCACGCCTCTGAATTACTTTGACGATGTCTTTCTTTAACACTTACATTGCTGATTTTGAACCTAGCTGCTGTAGCCTGTGGACTGGCTAAAATATTGCTTGTTTTCCGAAGTTATAACTCGTGCATACAATGGCGTAGTTGGAATTTGAAAGCATTTTTAGGTTTATTGGACTTTCTCCTTTAAATATACATGTTTTGACATTTCTAGCGCTAAAAATTATCCACAGATGAAACTTCAATTCGATAGTAATTATCGCAGAAAAAATGGAAAGAATTTCTGGCATTCAAATACGTATCCCGGTAAGCAGGCAAGTGAACTTTCTGTTAAAATTTCTTTTAGAGACCATTTAATTCTAGAGAAACACGCAAGACACAAGAACGAAGCAATATTTTGCGTTGGTAGTGGAGTATATTGATGTACATGCAGAGAAGTCCATAAAAACAGTGTCTATGAAAATAACACGATAAACGTAACATGAATCGTCATCAAATATTTGTTCTGATCATCTGCAGACTAGTCAAGGACTTTGTAAATCATCTGCGCCACATTTTTCTCCTCTTCACTGCACATTTTTAACACAAAGTAAACACGAAAGCCTACAAAACGTACTAAACACAAAGGCCTTCAAAACAAGAGGTGATCAAACATATCAAAACCGACGATATACGGGAAAACACTACAAATTCTGCAGAATTGATAAGCGTAATATTACGTCCGCCGCACATTCACATTTCCCGGAAGCGGCGTAATATTACGTTAGCCGCAAGCTTAAGTGTTAATGCGATCTGGGACGGATCCCAAACACTTTAGCAGCATTCAAGTATGGGTCGCAGGAGTGTTCTTTACTCGGTCTCCTTTACAGATGAGCTATACTTTCCCATAATTCTCCCAATAAAGTCCTTCATTCGCGTTTCCTACTGAATCGAACTGAGGACGAGAATTCGTGCCACAACTTGACTAAAAGAGGGTATCAATTGATAGGACACATTCTCAGGCTTCAAGGAGCAGTCGATATAGTGATTCAGGGGAGTGTTGGGAGTAAGAATTGTAGAGGGAGATACAGGCACGAATACAGTAAGCGGAGTCAAATGGATGTGAGTTTCAGAAACGAAGAAGCTTGCACGGAATAGAATTACGTGGAAAGCTGCATCAAACGAATCTTCGGAAAACATATACGGGAACCACCTGGGCTTTTCTTCTGTCTCTTAGAACTTTCCACTGGGCGAGGAATAAGTGTAATAATAGCTACGTAAAGGGTCAGTGACGAACAGCACCCTCTGTAAAAGTATTCTCTATAACACCGGATTGCGATCCCATGTGGACCTGGCTACCTGCTTGTTTTCAACTCTTTCAACTGCTTTTCAGTGCCAGTTATGGCCATGTCTTATGTCCTTCATGACCTTCATACGGTCGAACGATGGTATGTGTACCGTCTTCCTGCGTAAATGATTTTTTTTAAGCGTGAAAATTAAAACTTCTGCCTCCTATCGTCACACCGGACCGACCGACAACTGACTGAATACAAGTCTTGGACCCACTTAATGGTTCTACATAGACAAGATTTTTATCGGACGAGCGGTTCTAGGCGCTTCAGTCCGGAACTGCGATGCTGCTACGGTCGCAGGTTCGAATCCTGCCTCGGGCATGGACGTGTGTGATGTCCTTAGGTTAGTTATGTTGAAGTAGTTCTAAGTTCTAGGGGACTGATGACCTCAGATATTAAGTCCCACAGTGCTCAGAGACATTTTTTGGATTCTATGCAAGAACTTTCGCTAATGTATGATGGGGTTGGTCGTGAATATTTTTTGTCTGCGATCTTTTCTAGCCGGGAATAATGGAGTTTTTTTTTCATTCCCATTATTTTCCGAATTTTAACGATGGATCTTTTCTGTCGGTAACCCACTTCCTCGGCGCATACTTGTCCAGAGCACCGCAACCTGGGTCGTGCCGCTGCGGCTCACAGCCGCTAGGTTTTACGCAGAGGGTCTCCTCCCTCGGCGGAGGGCAGGGCTTCCCTCATTAATTATACCGCGGCAGGTTCTGCCGCAGCATGCGGTCGCCGTTCCCGGGGATCGTGTCTTCCGGGGTTGGGTGCGGCGGTACTCCGCCAGGAATAACGCTTTCCCGCAGCGCAAATACTCATTCTGCACACACCGCCCAGCGCTTTTAAGTCTTTGAGATGGTCTCCTATACATTGAGGAGTTTTTACTTGCAACATGACAGCGATGACCGACATTGTAAATCGGTTGTTTATTGCGTCTGCGGAAAACACATGCTATCGAAGTCAGAATCGTAAGAAACGCGCAAGTGGTTTACAGTGAGTTTCGGAGACGACGTCACCGCACGAACCGTAATATGTACATTGCTTAATTACGTTCACCATAACCGATGTTCCTGGAAAGCCTGCAACTGTGTGCCGGCTTGGGTGACCGAGCGGTTCTAGGCCCCTCAGTCTGGAACCGTGCGACCGCTACGGTTGCAGGTTCGAGTCCTGCCGCGTACATGGATGTGTGTGATGTCCTTAGGTTAGTTAGGTCAAGTAATTCTAAGTTATAGGGAATTGATGACCTCAGAAATTAAGTCTCATAGTGCTCAGAACCATTTGATTTTGCAACTGTGTCATGAAAGATTTAAATAATGAATAACTGCACAACCTATTTATTTTTTCGTGCTTAGCACAGCGCGTTTCGATAATTTATTTTCAAATGCATTTGGTTACATAAATGTCTCTTGCAATGTTTACCTGCGTGTTGTTCTCCTCTCTTGCGCTGTAGTTGTCTTTTTGAGGTTAAATGCAATGGGACAACAGCACTAAAAAATCCAGGAATGTCTTTTACAAGCTAAAGTTAAAGATAGTATTGTTGTCCCTACTTAAAAATATTTTTCCTCTCCTTTACACATAATATCACACACTCGAAAACTATCACTCATACTGTTTTTTGTACTTAATATACGCTACAGAGGTATTACAATAGTACAGTTCCACAAACTGCGGGTTGCATTATTTACATAAAGTTGGCAACTGCAAAATTTATTTTAGCACTATGGGCTACTGAACTAGCGATTATATTTCTATTTTGTTGTAGATGTTGAGTAGAGGCAGTGAGGAATTGAACATATTTATGTAAATTACTACATTTATAATATGCAGATGAAACATTTGAAAAAATTAACTGATTAACTATGTTAGTTAAACAGTTAATTAATTAATTAAGTGATTAACAATGGTAAATAAATTTTATAATTGACAATTTCATGTAAATAACGTTCCGCAGAAAATGTAACATCTCTGACTATGTACAAACTCTTCGTGAAACCTTAGTGTCGTAATATCTCTGTAGCATGCTTCGAATACAAAAACAAACGGTGTAAGTGATGATTAGCGTGCGTGTGATATTGTTCATAATGGAAGAAGCACGATACTTGTAAGCAGACAGTATATTTGACTATCTGCAATGTTACCATATAAGAAAAACCCAGGATTGGATTTATCCGATTTTCCGACTGCGGTATAATCTTAAAAAGACAACTACAGTGCAAGAGAGGCAGGATTTACGTAAACAAATGCATTTAAAAGCGAGACTATATTATCAAAACGCGTTGTGCCAAGCATAAAAAATAAGTAAATGGTGCAGTTTTTCATTATTTAAATCATCAGTAATACATACATTATTTCTAGTACAGATCATTTGTAGCATCCTTCATGTATTAATCTTGATTACCAATTAACGAAAATATCATTCGCCTAGTTTCATTTCTTTTCGCTTACATGCAGTTTGATGTGTAACTCGTGAAGTTCCATGACCAGTATTCTATGAAGTGAGTCCTGTTTGACGATAAACCATGGTTCGTAGGTGAGGGCGAAATTTCCTCCCCTGAACGTGAGTGTTAGTGCTGAAAACTGAAGCGAACGACCGTTAATATGTGGTGTTCAGCCATGAACCTCATGTAGGTACTAACTGCGCAGACGCAGTGCATAAATTTGCTAGTGAAATTCATCGTAGATAATGCATCACAATTTGAGAAAAACAGTGATGTCCATATGTACATTACACATTATTAACACTGTCAGTGGCTCAAAAAGGAGTTCAGTATCTAGAAACGATATTTTTCTTATTTGTTCAATAAATAAAATGTCTGACAGAAATGCAAGTTTTAAATCTAACTTGAAACCATTTTTCCTGGAAAACTCACTTCTGTTCCGCTGTCGAATTTCTACTTCAAAAATGGTAGCCAGTCGTAAAATAAAATTTATTTGTAATGTAGTAGGACTAAAATAATGTTGTGTTAATTAATAATGTATACATATCCTGTAAACTAACTCGTTGCACATCATTTCGATAACAGAACCGTTCAAATGATCTATGGAAAATGTAACTGAAAAACTTGTGACTAACTAATTAGTGCAATATCTTGGTACTGTCTTTACGGGCGACTTAGTCTTACCCATTATGTTTGAAGCAATCATTATTCTAGTAACAGAAATGACTGTATACGTAATAGCGTTTTCTATATTACAGACTATGTCACTGAAGACTATGAAGGTACACTGGTATGAGCTCTTGTTCCTGCAGCATCTAGATGTTTGAATTTTTTCGATTTCTCGCACCTTCTGTTAATTTCGTTCTTGTTTACCCTGAATAAAATATCTGAGTGAGTGTGTAACATGTTAAGTAAATTATACTTAGAATCAGTATTGTACGGATGGGTTTATGACGTGGTCTGGTAACTTTAGTATTGACGGCTAGAAAGCTGTTAGGAAAAAAAGTATGAAATAAAAACAAAAACAAAAACAAACGCACGAAACCTCACAGTAAATATCGTTTTATAGGAAGGAAATTTATTGAATTGCGTACAAGTCATAGTACGAGGGGCGTTTGAAAAGTCCGTGCATAAACAAAAACTATCTAAGTGTTTGGGGTAAACCTTCTTTATTTTTCGACGTGGTCTCCTTTTAAACTTATACACTTCGTCCAACGTTAATCCTTTCCGAAAAATAGGAATTGTCCAAGTCTGAAAAATAGCTATTAGTTGCTGCAGTCACTTCATCGTTTGAATAAAATCTTTGCCCCACCAGCCATTTCTTCAAATTGGGGAACAAATAACAAATAGTAGTCCGAAGGAGCCAAGTTTGGAGAATAGAGGGGATGTGAACGGAGTTTGAATCATATTTCCATTAATTTTGCGACCACAACTGCTGACGAGTGTGCTGGTGCATTGTCGTGATGGAAAAGAACTTCTTTGCGGTCCAACCGCAGGCGTTTTTCTTGCAGCTCGGTTTTCAAACGGTCCAATAACGATGAATAATATGCACCTGTAATAGTTTTACCCTTTTCCAGATCGCCGATGAGCATTATCCCTTACGAATTCCAGAAGGCAGTCGCCATAACCTTTTCGGCCGAAGGAATGGTCTTCGCCTTTTTTCGTGCAGATTCTCCCTTGGTAACCCATTGTTTAGATTGTTGTTTGGTCTCAGAAGTATAGTACTTTATACATGTTTCATCCACAGTGACGAAACGACGCTTAAAGTCTTGCGGATTATTCCTGAACAGCTGCAAACCATCCTTGCAACACTTCACACGGTTCCGTTTTTGGTCAAGCCTGAGCAATCGCGGAACCCATCTTGCGGATAGCTTTCTCATGTGCAAAGGTTCACGCAAAATATTATGTATCCGTTCTTTCGAGATTCCCACAGCACTAGCAACCTCACGCACCTTAAGTCTTGTCATCCATCACCATATCATGTATTTTATCAATGATTTCTGGACTCGTAACCTCCACAGGGCGTCCAGAAAGTTCAGCATCAATTGTGCCTATATGGCCACTCAGAAAATTTTGAAACCACTTATAAACTGTTCTAATCGAAGGTGCAAAGTCACTGTAATGTTTATCAAGCATCTCTTTAGTCTCATGAGGCGTTTTGCCTTTCATAAAGTAATTCTTTTTTGTACATTTTTTGAATATCACTCGACCGCCTTGATTCACACGAATGCCAAACACAAAGAAATCGAACAATATGGCTGAAACTTGGTTTTCGTTCTTTTCAAAGATGCTACTAACTCAGCATAACCTCAATACGCGCCGATGGTACCATCTCTCGGACTTTGCATGGACTTTTCAAACGTCCCTCGTAGTTCGAAACCGGGAGTTTACACGCGTTTCCCATAACATTACGATAATTCTGGACAACTTGTGACACAGACTGTGTCGCTAAGTCGTTATCGAATGTTGATGCAGAAATAAATGTTGCTTTTAAATGAAGAAAGTTTAGCGAGAGCGTCATTGGTGAGTGGGAAGATAAATTCGTAGTCAAGTCATAAGGCAAGATATACTATTATTGCAATGTGAAGTTTTAGTTTAGAGCCGGCCGATGTGGCCGAGCGGTTCTAGGTGCTACAGTCTGGGACCGCGCGATCGCTACGGTCGCAGATTCGAATCCTGCCTCGGCCATCGATGTGTTTGATGTCTCTAGGTTAGTTAGGTTTAAGTAGTCCTAAGTTCTAGGGGACTGATGACCTCCGAAGTTAAGTTCCATAGTGCTCAGAGCTATTTGAACCATTTTTTTTTTTTAGTTTAGAGCAGGGGTGTGGTTCATGGTGTGGGTTCCTGTAGTCCTGTCCTAGTTCATGAACCACGGGCAACGTATGAGTGGCCACGTAAGTGGTCCCGACAGTCGGGATACCAGTTACTTTGGAATAAGGCTGGGCATCTCGGACATATTCTGAGTCGTGGTCACCTTTGTGCTCATACGGCAAAGACTACCAAATCCACCGGTTAGTCCCTCAACCGTTAGGGGTAAAACTCAATGGGACTCGGGGCAAGTAAGGCTAGCAACCTGCTTCCCCGATACTTTAAATATGATGCTGGCAACAATCAGAGCAAAATGCCTCGGACCTTTGGAGGTGACGGAGTCCCTCCTCTAAATGACAATCCAGGGACTCCTAAGATACGACTTGGCAAACAAATGGTAATGAGATGTGGAGCTATTAATATCAATGGGGGCTACCCTGGGAAGAAGGTACAGCTGCCAGAGGCTGCAAGTAAGATGGTGCTGGACGTTTTAGCTGTTAGTTACATTCAGGTAAAAGGTGAGAAAGAAGAGGAAGTGGGAGAATACAAGGTCTACCTGGCAGGAGTCATAGCAGGAATAGCACAGTGGGGTGTAGGGCTTTACATCAGGAAAGAAATGGAACCCAGCGTAGTTGCAGTAAGGTATGTAAACGAACGACTGATGTGGATAGATTTGACAGTGTCTAGCAAGAAAATTAGGATTGTGTCAGTATATTCGCATTGTGAAGGGACAGATCAAGATAAGATGGATAGTTTTTATGAGGCACTCACTGATGTAGTTGTTAGAGTAAAGGACAAGGACAGTGTTCTGCTCATGGGTGATTTTAATGCCAGGATTGGAAATCGTACAGAAAGGTATATAAAGGTTATGGGTAAATTTGGAGAGGACATGGAAGCCAACAGGAACGGGAAACAACTCTTGGATTTCTGTGCCAGTATGGGATTAGTAATCACAAATTCCTTTTTTAAACATAAGAACATTCACCGGTATACTTGAGAAGGCAGGGGAACCAGATCAGTGATTGACTATATAATAACAGATCAGGAATTCAGGAAGGCTGTGAGGGACACACGTATATTCAGGGGATTCTTTTATGACACTGATCATTATTTAATCTGCAGTGAAATTGGGATTGTGAGGCCGAAAGTGCAGGAGGTCAGGTCCATATGTAGGAGGATAAGAGTGGAGAAACTTCAGGATAAGGAAATCAGGCTCAAGTACATAACAGCGATCTCAGAAAGGTACCAGTTAGTTGAATGTAGTCAATTACAGTCATTGGAAAAGGATTGGACAAGGTACAGGGACACAGTACTAGAAGTGGCTAAAGAATGTCTTGGAACAGTAGTGTGTAAAAGTAGCATGAAGCAAACAGCTTGGTGGAATGACACAGTCAAGGCAGCCTGTAAAAGGAAAAAGAAGGCGTATCAAAAATGGCTACATACTAGAACTCAGGTAGACAGAGAAAGTTATGTTGAAGAAAGAAACAAAGCCAAACAGATAATTTCAGCATCCAAGAAGAAATCTTGGGAAGACTGGAAACAGGTTGGAGACTATGGGTCAAGCTGCTGGAAAACCATTCTGGAGTGTAATTAGCAGTCTTCGAAAGGAAATGACAAGTATTTTGGACAGGTCAGGAAAACTGCTGGTGAATCCTGCGGATGCCTTGGGCAGATGGAGGGAATATTTTGAAGAGTTTCTCAATGTAGGTGAAAATATGATCAGCAATGTTTCAGATTTCGCGGTAGAATGGGATAGGAATGAGGATGGAAATAAAATCACATTTGAGGAAGTGGAGAAAATGGTCAATAGATTGCAGTGCAATAAAGCAGCTGGGGTGGATGAAATTAAGTCAGAACTAATCAAATACAGTGGAACGTCGGGTGTTAAATGGCTACACAGGATAATTGAAATGGCCTCGGAGTCGGGACAGGTTCCATCAGACTGGACAAAAGCAGTAATCACACCAATCTTTAAACACGGAAACAGAAAAGATTGTAACAGCTACAGAGGTATCTCTTTAATCAGCGTTGTGGGTAAATGAAAGTAGCTAGGATGATTGCAGGTACTAGTAGATGGGAACAATGGCAGGAGGGTGTCCACAATGAGGAAATCAAAGAAAAACTGGGTATCTACTCTATAGATGTAGCAGTCAGGATGAACAGGCTTAGATGGTGGGGTCATGTTACACGCATGGGAGAAGCAAGGTTACCCAAGAGACTCATGGGTTCAGCAGTAGGGGGTAGGAGGAGTCGGGGCAGACCAAGGAGAAGGTACCTGGATTCGGTTAAGAATGATTTTGAAGTAACAGGTTTAACATCAGAAGAGGCACCAATGTTAGTACCGTATAGGGGATCATGGAGGAATTTTATAAGGGGGCTATGCTCCAGACTGAACGCTCAAAGGCATAATCAGTCTTAAATGATGATGATGATGATGATGATGATGATGATGATGATGATGATAATGATAGAGCAGGGGTCTCCAAACTACGGCGCGCGTCAGCTGGCCAGACATCCCCGGTATCCGACCTGCCAAATATTTGAGGTGGTACCTATACTGCCAACAATTGAGTTTCGAGGCCTACCGCGACCAATGCACCGCGACATTGTCGGAGCTGTATCTTTGCAAAGCGATAGGTCATGGTTAAACTTGTGGCTATCCATAATAAACAGACAGACTATTCTCTGTGTGATAGTGTAAAAAAAGAACGGTTTGCAGACTAGTTTGGCGAAAACATTTTAAGTAAAGAAGTTATTTGCATTTTATTCTACTCACGAGTTTGGTGAAAGTCTTTCAAATGGAAGCCACTCCGGCGACTAGCCTTAGTAATCAATCATTATGGAAGCTGCTTCTTAAGCGAGGTTTCACTTTCTTTTGATTACGTTGTAAAATACACATAAGCAAGTAAATCGTATAAAATATTTTTATTTAAAGGCAATTTAAAGAAAATACAATACCTGGTGTACATAATGATATTGGATATTTTAGTTGTAACTGATGTATAAAAATACCTGTAGTTAATTTATATGTTGAAAACTCTCAGTGTTAGAGTATTCACGTAAAGAAATTTAACATCTTAGTGATAATTAGTGACTTTTGTGTAGCTGTAACTTTCCTTTCATAATTACCTCCAGTTGTGGATCAAGTTTACTGGTAGAGATAATAAAAAAAATGGTTCAAATGGCTCTGATCACTATGGGACTTAACATCTATGGTAATCAGTCCCCTAGAACTTAGAACTACTTAAACCTAACTGACCTAAGGATATCACACAACACCCAGGCATCACGAGACAGAGAAGGAGATAATCATCAACGACTTCAAATGCTCATCACTTAATTTTGATCTGTAAATAATTTTTGCATGTTTCATTTTGGAGAAAGTTTTTGCACACAAATAAGTAGTGCCAAAAGCGGGAAAAAAGCCTCGGGCAAATTTATGTAAACTTTAGAGACATAAGTTACCTTTGATTTCGAGGCCGGGATCGAGTTTCAGGTCTTAAGCTTTTAAATCAGCTTTTGTGCACGGTGGAAGAAAAAGAAAAAAAAAGCCTGGACAGACGTTGATGTCCGAACGACGAAATCCTCCAAGCGTAGCTGAGGTACGTATCGGAAAGTTTTGTGAGAAGGAAGGCAGCCTTGAGCATATTTGTAATTTCAGCTGAAGTGGTAGGCAGAGCAACGCTGGAGCCTGCCGAGCTTCTATCGGGAGGCTGGGCCCAGGACGGCATCCCGTGGTCTTATCGCGGGCTGTTTAATTCTGGAAAGATAGATAGTCGGCTGGAAGCAAACAGAGAGCTGCCGAGTTGCGCAAGAGAGCGGCCGCCGGGCAGGCAGCAGTGGTGGTGGTGGCGGACGCGGCAGCTGTAGCAGCTGGGCAGCTGTGGCATTGTGAGGGCGGCAGGTGCCAGCGCTGCACTCCCACACCTCTGCATTCCTCAACGCCAGCCAGCGGCGGGCCGAGGCAGCCGACCCGAGCCGAGGCGCGTTGCCCGAGCGGGCCGCTCGGTGCCTCCTACGACTCCTCCAAACACCTTGCGAGCTGTCTGCGACAGTGCGGAAACGCTGCCTGAACGGCACCTTACCTCTCATCTCGATTAACGTGGCACCGCCGGTGCCTGTCGACGCCTGTAAATTCCAGATCGCTAGAGATTGTAATGAAGGCTTACGTGAAGGTGCGTTTACGAGGGCCATATTTTACGGCAGGGCCGGCCAAACGCTGCACAGTGTGCAGACGTGCGGAAGTGTTGCACGTGTGCAACAGCGACATCTGTTATCAGACATGTGTCCTAAATGAACGGCGGCGGCTCCACTTCCCTGAGTATGTGGTACAAGCAAGAACGCAACATACCCAGTCTCGTTTACCCCTTGTAACCGAAATCTTAACAGAGAAGTACTGAGAAATGGCAGGTACTGTGAAAGAGCAAAGGACAGGAGATCTATGTTCGCAGTCGTTTAAAAATGACTGGGAACTGCAATTCTTTTTTGTAGCGGTTGGTGAAAACTCACAATGTTTGCTGTGCCGCCGAATAATAGGCGGCCAGCGTAAGTTTTCAATTGAAAGACACTATAATACATATCACAAAGAAGAGTGTAGTGTACTCAACAGTGAAGAACGGCAAAAAAAATTAAATGTCCTTAAGAAAATGGACGAGACACATCAACTCGGTTATCATTTCTCATGACCAGTGATAAACGTAATTGGATTTATTCCTTTCATAATTAAAAATTATTGTTTACTAACTGTGCATTATTGCCTCATTCTACTCCATGTTACATTATTATCAGGAATGATGGTCATTAAACCGATTGTTCCAATGTATACTTACATTTAGGTTTTTTTTTTTTTTTAATGTGTGAAGGGCTACGCTCAGCTGAATATAAAATATAACATTCATCTAATGGTCGGTTATTATGCAGATTTCAGACGTAACTGGTGAAAGATATAGCAATAATGGTATTGAAATAACAGGTGGTCATCGAGAGGTGTGCGGTTATCATTCTGTTCAGAGGTCAGTGAGACAGAAATTATGTGGGTGTAACTGTCGACAGCGAGAATTAGTTATAAGAAACCTTGCATTAGGTTAATGTTATTTGAAATCATGAATAAGGTTCGTTGGAAGTCGCTAAGTGCTCTCTTTCTTAAATACTAGATAAAAAAAATTACACGTATTTATGTGCCATCAGTCAAGCTTCCTTAATAAAAACCCACGGAAGTTAGCTGTATTACTTGTCTTACTGGGTTAAACTGTTAACATAAAAGTAGGCGTATCAATGAGTAGACTGTGACAGTATTTTAAATGTTTACTACGCGAAATACTGTCCCATGGTGGCTTGCAAGCTGTGGAAAGAAAGCTAGAATGCGCCGGTAAAGAGTATCCCAGCAAGTGGATAAAGCGACATCTGTGCGTAGAAACATGCACTACATGAACGCTGACGGCTGCGGCGTGCACGCTGTGACCCGGAAGTTGCACATGTGCAGGAGCACCGCACGCATGCAGAATTTCTGGCCGGCCCTGTTTTACGGCATTTCTACATGCAATAGAGTTGCCGTCAACATTACTGTAATGGTGGCTGCACTATATGACAGTATCACGGAATGTCTGGGCAATAGTCCTTGTCTGTAGAAGCTTCCCTCTCACTTCCACCCTTGCTCCCTCTTTCTCACAATGCCAAGTCAAGTAATCGAGCACTGAAACAATATTATTCCGCTGACATACACTAACGCTCATTAATTTAAACACCGAGGAAGCAAAGGAATAGTACAGGGTGTGCGAAAAGTCTTTCCCTGATTACATAAATTGATAACTCAAGCTAGAAGTAAGATACAAATATGAAACTGGTGTCTAATTGTTTACAAACTATCAAAGTTTTTTTCACACATCAGTAAACTTTCACATGAGCACTTTTGGTAGCACGTAGCACATCTAGGCGATATTCAATTTCCGTCCACACATTAGCCAACATGACTGGAGGGATCGATTCAACGACTGTGGTTATCCGTTGCCGCAAGGTTTCAAGATCTGGTACACGTGTTCGGTAGACCCCGTCCTTGAGATAACCCCATTAGACTCCTTTTTATGGGGTTATGTCAGGAGAGCGTGGAGGCCAAACCGTTGGCCCATCACGACCAATCCATCGTCCAGGAAAGGTCATATTGAGATAGGCACGGACGTCCAAACCTCAATGATGCGGTGCACCGTCTTGCTGAAACAAGACATCAGGGTGATACTGAAGCAGTTGAGGAACAGCATATAGTTGCAACACGTCCGGACACACTGCAGATGTGATGGTAGCCTCAGCGAAGAAGAATGGTCCGATAATTCGATCGTGCAATTGCGCGCACCAAACATTCACCTTTGTACTGCCTCTGGTGCACTCCATGACCTCGCAAGGGGGTTGTGAACCCCAAATGCGCACATTATGGCGATTTACTACTCCACTGGCAAAAAAGGTCGCTTCGTCGGAAAAGTCTGAGATAACCATCATCGTCCTCAATACATGATAGCATTTCGACCGCAAAGTCGTATCGACGTGTACTGTCATTGGGCAACAAGGCCTGAACGATTTACACTTTGCATGCACGAAACAATAAAAGTTTGTGTAAAATGTCATGCAGAGAGCTTTTTGGCATCTGTAATTCACGTGAGGCTCTGCGCACCGATTTCTTCGGACTTCGCAGAAAAGACTGCCTTACAGCTTCCACCCTGTTTGCTGAGATTCTTGGTCGACCAGACCTCGGAAGGTCAGCAACCGATCCTGTGTTCTTGAACTTCTCATACCAGGCTTTAATGCTCTTGACATCAGGTGGATTCCTTCCAGATTTTGTCTGGAAGTGTTCTGCACTGTGGTTGGTGATCGTGTCTCATGGTACCACAGGACACACTGTGCCTTCTCCTGATTGGTTAACATGGCTTCTTGGGCACTGCACCTCATCCACTACTTACGTACAGCGAACCTAAAACAGAAAAAAGACTTTGATAGTTGTTAACAATTCGACACAAGTTTCATATCTGTATCGTACTTCTAGCTTGACTTATCATTTTATGTAATCAGCAGGGAAAGTCTTTTCGGACACCGTGTACAACAGTTGTACACATGTCATCATTTTTGTTTATGGTCGTCGAGATACAGTAGTATCCAACAAACAATGTTGTTTACATTATCGTTATGTACCTATCCAAGATGTCCGTTTACCTATTTGCCGACGGACGCCGCATTTGGTGCACTTGTGCTGTTCCCTGTAGTGATGCGATGTCCGCAGCGAACGGCAAGCATTGCTACGATGCATTCCATGTGGTTCCTGCACGTCAGTTCCTTCGGACATTGAAGTGCGCACATCGCTAGTATGGCTCTACAAGTGGAGATATCCATAGAAAAACGTGCTGAAACTGTAGCACTTAGCCAAGCAGTTTTATCAGTTATCCAAATTGCAGAACAGTGTAGTGTGTCTATGGGAGCACTGAAATATATCCTTCACCGCCAGGAGACAACAGGTAGCAATAAGGACTTAGCACCGCCAGGACGACCTCGTAAAACATATATATATATATATATATATATATATATATATATATATATATATATATATATATATATATATATCAAAATTACCAGTAAGAGAAATAGATTTAAAACAGCGGCCAAAATTCGTGCAGAACTAGTAGAAATGGAGATGACAAGAATATATGTTGCAACAGTAAAAAGGAGACTGACAGAAGCCGTCTTGAAAGGATGTGTCACAGCAAGAAAACCCTTTCTAAGACCCTTAAATAAACAGAAGAAACTTGAATGGGCTAGAAAACATCGTAATTGGACATCGGAAGAGTGGACGAAGGTGTTATTCACCGATGAATTGAAGTTCGCCATTTCTGCAACCAGAAGGAGAATATTTGTTCGCCGATTTGTAGGGGAAAGGATAGCCCAGCAGTGTGATCTACCTACAGTCAAACACGGTGGAGGTTCTATTATGGTTTGGGGATGTATTGCCGGAGATAGAGTTGGCGACATTGTGGCAGCAGAAGGATGTATGGGTCAGAAGCAGTACCGCAGCATACTTCAGTCATGCAATGTGAAGAGGATTGCGGTTAATAGGGAAAGGGTTCACCTTACATCAGGATAATGACCCAAACATCGGTCGGCATACTGTACGAACTACAGTGCATTAAAGGAAAAACAGGAAGTACTGAATTATGTGGTGTGGCCGTCCCAAAGCCCGGATAGTAATCCCTTTGAAATGGTCTGTGATGAAGTGGACAGACGTATCACATAAGTTAATGTATCCAGCAAGGAACATCTCTGGAGTATTGTTAAGGATTTGTGGAATCGTATAGATTCACGATACCTACAAAAACTGATTGACCGCATGCCTCGAGTTTTTGAGATAGTAATTAAATTCAAAGGAGGATACTTTGATGAAAATAAAAAATAATGATTGTGATTGTATTATACACTCCTGGAAATTGAAATAAGAACACCGTGAATTCATTGTCCCAGGAAGGGGAAACTTTATTGACACATTCCTGGGGTCAGATACATCACATGATCACACTGACAGAACCACAGGCACATAGACACAGGCAACAGAGCATGCACGATGTCGGCACTAGTACAGTGTATATCCACCTTTCGCAGCAATGCAGGCTGCTATTCTCCCATGGAGACGATCGTACAGATGCTGGATGTAGTCCTGTGTAACGGCTTGCCATGCCATTTCCACCTGGCGCCTCAGTTGGACCAGCGTTCGTGCTGGACGTGCAGACCGCGTGAGACGACGCTTCATCCAGCCCCAAACATGTTCAATGGGGGACAGATCCGGAGATCTTGCTGGCCAGGGTAGTTGACTTACACCTTCTAGAGCACGTTGGGTGGCACGGGATACATGCGGACGTGCATTGTCCTGTTGGAACAGCAAGTTCCCTTACCGGTCTAGGAAGGGTAGAATGATGGGTTCGATGACTGTTTGGATGTACCGTGCACTATTCAGTGTCCCCTCGATGATCACCAGAGGTGTACGGCCAGTGTAGGAGATCGCTCCCCACACCATGATGCCGGGTGTTGGCCCTGTGTGGCTCGGTCGTATGCAGTCCTGATTGTGGCGCTCACCTGCACGGCGCCAAACACGCATACGACCATCATTGGCACCAAGGCTGAAGCGACTCTCATCGCTGAAGACGACACGTCTCCATTCGTCCCTCCATTCACGCCTGTCGCGACACCACTGGAGGCGGGCTGCACGATGTTGGGGCGTGAGCGGAAGACGGCCTAACGGTGTGCGGGACCGTAGCCCAGCTTCATGGAGACGGTTGCGAATGGTCCTCGCCGATACCCCAGGAGCAACAGTGTCCCTAATTTGCTGGGAAGTGGCGGTGCGGTCCCTTACAGCACTGCGTAGGATCCTACGGTCTTGGCGTGCATCCGTGCGTCGCTGCGGTCCGGTCCCAGGTCGACGGGCACGTGCACCTTTCGCCGACCACTGGCGACAACATCGATGTACTGTGGAGACCTCACGCCCCACGTGTTGACCAATTCGGCGGTACGTCCACCCGGCGTCCCGCATGCCCACTATACGCCCTCGCTCAAAGTCCGCCAACTGCACATACGGTTCACGTCCACGCTGTCGCGGCATGCTACCAGTGTTAAAGACTGCGATGGAGCTCCGTATGCCACGGCAAACTGGCTGACACTGACGGCGGCGGTGCACAAATGCTGCGCAGCTAGCGCCATTCGACGGCCAACACCGCGGTTCCTGGTGTGTCCGCTGTGCCGTGCGTGTGATCATTGCTTGTACAGCCCTCTCCCAGTGTCCGGAGCAAGTATGGTTGGTCTGACACACCGGTGTCAATGTGTTCTTTTTTCCATTTCCAGGAGTGTATATGTGGAAGTTAATATAATTATATTTTGTGAGAAATACCTTTGTTTTGTGTTCTAAATCTAAAATACCAGGGTATATTGAAATTAATGAGCGGTAGTATACGTTTTACGGATACGGTACAGCGTCATTTTATAAAAAAATTATTATTGGTGAAACCAGCGTTTCAATCACTGTTGCAGTGACCTCCTTCTGGGTCTACTGGTGATGAATAATGTCTGGTATGATGAAACAACTAAAGTTATACACACACACACACACACACACACACACACACACACACACACACACACACACACGGTACGTTTACCTTGCCCATAAAATTCTATGTTGCGGAGAATATAGCAGCCACACGTTTAGCATCATTGCCAGCCGTTGTTTCCCGGCAATACTTGCAGCAATACATTTCCGGACCAGAAGTGTTTACACGGCCACACAAAACCACGAAATGATAAAAAGCGAACTATAATAGTGGAAGTGAGAGCGGCTACCCTGCATTAACAGTCCACGAGAAGTTAGCAAGAAAGAGAGAGACTTGGCTTTGTGGCTGCGTTCTTTTTTAAGCAAGTGAACTGCTTCCGAAACGTTGCATTGTAAACTGATGCTGGATACATGCCATTTCCAGAATACTGAAACACTATTTTGAGTATACTATTTAAAAGTGAATCGTCCTAGAATTGGTAAGACCATTACGAATATGCAAGAATGTATAGCATTTACAAACGGATTAGTGATAATCCGTCAGTTTTAGCACCTCTTTATTCGTATAGAAGTTCGATGCACGTATTGAAAGTGTAGATTACTTTCCGTCTATAAACCTCTTGACAGCAGGCGTTTGCAACCCTTTGGTGGGACGACTCAACGAAATCAAATTTGTGTGAAATAATTGCAAAATGTTTACGTCAACATTTTGCTGTGGTTCATCAGTACGGTGACGGAGCTGTGAATTTCATAAACATGTTGCATCTACGACGAGACTTATCGGATGTGGAAGTAACATATATAGAGAGACAGGTAAATGAATAAGTGCGATTTGTCCCATATGATCAGCAAAACATAGATGATGGAACTATCTTAACAACGGAAACGAATTTTCTTTGTATCAACACAATCTCTAATTTTTCGTCCGCCACTATTAAAGTGATCTAGTTACGGAATTGTTTCACTACGTTCCTGAAACTATTGTATCATAATTCAGATCTTAAGCAAGGGATAGGTATCCAGTTGTTAAACGCCATACCATGTGAAGAAGATAACCGGGAACCAATTCTAGAGATGAGTAATAATACTGAGGTAATTTTCGTTGTATCTTCTGTAACAACCTATATTCTCCATATAATCGCCACTTGCTGACACTATCAACGACGTCATGTAATAGGAACAATTTATTCATTTGAGCAGAGAACTCATCAGATATTTCGTGATGGAAATATGATGTTCCTCTTTCTATTACGCTTCTAACTGTTTCCTACACCAGTCTCTTCTCTGGACTCTGTGTAGTCAACCATGTGTACTGCATAGTCACACTTCCTCTACCAAGAATCTTGCAAGCAACTGCTTATCGAAGACTGAGTCCGATTACACACCATGTTCAAAGAAAAAGTGGTGTCGGGCAGGTAGTGACGTCAGAGTGGAATGTATTTACAGCGAATGCGATAATTCTCGACCAGAGACATGTGTGCGTGTTTCGTAACTTATCACAATCATTTTTATTTTTCACGTTTTATTTTTTTAACTTTTCGGAGTACATTTGAACAGTTTACAGAGTGGATTAATCAGTGAGTGCTTAACCTGTGTGTTTCCAAGGACTGATTTTCAACACAGTATTGTGTAAAGCTTGTACAAATGTAGGCTAGAAAGTCCTTGTAGAGGTCCGCGACTATTTCGGCAGTTATAAAATATCTCTCTTGGTCGTCCAGTTTTCATTTTTTTCAGTCTTAATACACATGAACCATTTCGAAATCGCAATATTCAAATAATAAGAAATTCTGTGAATAGATACACAGTATCTTGTCAAATGCAGTATTCAGGTTTGGTGGCGCATAGTTAATGATCAACTTGAACATATTACCGACAGGACGCTAAACTAAATTATTTCGTAAACTTTTCATTCCTTCTTAATCAGCTAACAGTGCCAACAAAATTAACATCTGACAATCCTCCTGCTCCTGTGTTGCGTTGCTTTTTTTTTTCAAATATCGTAGGATCTCTCTTCCCCGATTTCCTCGTCTTCACTCCAACGCCTTTTATCAAGCAGTGTTAGTAAAATCGGAGGAAGAACAATAATTTACGACGGTCGTAAAAGTGGAGAAAAAAGTATGCAATGAGGATAAAGGCAATAATTATGATAATCAGAAGTGGTGATGGTTCCCTCGAAATAGCTTTGAAAGGAAAGATTGTGGAACAAGTATTTATTTTAGTTACTGAGGAAGTTTGGGGACAGAAAATGGGAGCTTCTTGTAAGAAATAGTTACAAAATTTGAGGGTAAAGCAGTTCTGAAAAAGTTAAAGGTTTGTTTACAGCAAAAAAATCAATAAAATATGGACATACCTGACTGTTTTGTTTGAAATGTAGCGTTATATTGCAATCACTAACTGACAATATATACTTTTCAAATCTAGTTATGGAGAAAAGTGATTAAACTGAAGTGAGCTGATGTAGTGATGAATGAATAATCATTTCTAAGAACAGAAGAGGAAAAAAAGGAAACTAATGGAAATGGAAAAAATGAAAACGTGTTGCCCGGGAGGTATACACTGTCTGGCAACAAAAGTGAACCACGCAGAACGGGTGAAGGAAACGAAACGGAACTTCACTGCTAGAGAGGGTATTTGATGTTCCTGCAGTGATCAAAAAATCCTATCAAATTTCCAAAGAACTAGGCAGTATGAGCCCACCTGTCAGTATGACGTTGCACCCCCTCTGGCTTGGATACATGAACTGATTCGGTTGGGAAGGGTGCCAGAAAGCCTTTGTATCCTTTCCGGAGGCAAGGTGGCCCACAACTGTTGCAACTGGTCCTTGATATCTTAGAGGCTGGCACTGGAACGGAGTTGACGACCGAGCTGGTGCCACACGTCCTGTCGGGGACAGGGCTGGAGACCATGCTGGACTCCGTAGTATCTTAACGTAGCGCGGAAAATTCATAGATATGCTTGCCATATATGGAGCATTGTCTTGTTGAAAAATACCACCATGATATTGTCGCCTGAGAGGTAACACATGAGGACGCTCAATGTACTTCCAGAGTTTCCTCAGTCACTCCCAGTCGTGATCCGAAGTCGTACCCCCTGGCTCCTCACACCAAAACAATGGCACCTTTCCGCAGTTCCCTTACACTCTCGTCAATAGTCGTTGTCAGCTATCACATAGGACCGCTATTGATCGATGAACAGAAGATAGTGGCATTCATCAACAGTTCATGCTTTCTGGTCACGGAACCACTCCAGCCGTAGCCATTTGTGGTGTGGTGTTAAGGGAAGCCTACGGTTGGGATGCTCATTCTCTAGTCCGGCCGCTGGTGCTGGAACTAGTCTTCGACCAATGGTGAGGGACGTCAAAGAATGTTGCAGGCAGCCCACTACAGGTGTCCGGATGGCAGATGTGGAGGAGTTACAGTTTTCTTGGTGGACACTACTTCGATCCTCCCTCGAAGACGAGTATGCCTGCCTAACGTACCCTTGTAACGCCGCTGTCACATCCGAATGCCTCACAGATATGGATATTGGGCGATTTGAGCAGTCAGCCAAATGGAGACCCATTACGGAGCCCCTTTCAAACTCCGCCAGGTGCTGACAAAGCTGTGTCACACGAGTACACTGCATTACCATGTCGTTCGCAGTGATCACTCAGTATCTGACGCCGTTTGCGCCTCTTATATACCTTACCAGTCTTGGTAACAACACTAAACACGAACAACACTAATGTATTCTGGCAGACGTACTACCTGTGACAGAGAATTGCAACTCTATCACTTATATTCCCGCCGACTTACATCTACATCTACATGCATACTCTGCAAATCACATTCAAGTGCCTGGCAGAGTGTTCATCGAACCACCTTCACAATTCTCTGTTATTCCAATCTCGTATAGCGCGCGGAAAGAACGAACACATATATCTTTCCTTACGAGCTCTGATTTCCCTTATTTTATCGTGGTGATCGTTTCTCCCTATGTAAGTCAGTGTCAATAAAATATCGTATTTTCGCATTCGGAGGAGAATTTTGGTGATTGGAATTTCATGGGAAGATTCCGTCGCAACGAAAAAAGCAATTCTTTTAACGATGTCCAGCTCAAATCCTGTATCATTTCTGTGACACTCTCTCCCATATTTCGCGATAATACAAAACGTGCTGCCCTTCTTTGAACTTTAACTATGTACTCCGTCAGTCCTATGTGGTAAGGATCCCACAGCACACAGCAGTATTCTGAAAGACGGACGGACAAGCGAAGTGTAGGCACTCTGATTAGTAGATCTGTTACATTTTCTAAGTGTGCTGCCAATAAAACGCAATCTTTGGTTAGACTTACTCGCAACATTTTCTGTGTGTTCCTTCCAATTTAAGTTGTTCGTAATTGAAATGCCTAGGTATTTAGTTGAATTTACAGTTTTTAGGTTAGATTGATTTATCGTGTAGTAGAAGTTTAACGAATTACTTTTAGCACTCATGTGGATGACCTCACATTTTTCGTTATTTAGGGTCAACTGCCAATTTTAGCACCATTCTGTTATCTTTACTAAATCGGTTTGCAGTTTGTTTTGATCTCCTGTTTACTTTATTAGTAGATAAACAACAGCGTCATCTGCAAACAACCGAAAACGGCTGCTCAGATTGTCTCCCAAATCGTTTATTTAGATAAGGAACAGTAAAGGGCCTATAGCACTACCTTGGGGAACGCCAGAAATCATTTCTGCCACCCAATCACTTCGTCTCCCGAGTGCTTCACGTTTTTTGCTAGACACTGTATTATGAAGAAACTGCGATGAAGAGTCACTGAATTAAATACTACATTGTAGAAAAAAATGATTCAAATGGCTCCGAGCACTATGGGACTTAACATCTGTGGTCATCAGTCCCCTAGAACTTAGGAACTACTTAAACCTATCTAACCTAAGGACATCACACACATCCATGCCCGAGGCAGGATTCGAACCTGCGACCGTAGCGGTCACGCGGTTCCAGACTGTAGCGCCTAGAACCGCACCGCCACCCCGGCCGCCATTGAAGAAAACGAGGGGAAGACAAAAGCTGAAATGTTAAATTGCATTAAAAATTGGCGAGTTACCAACAGATTAAGGAAGAGACAGAGGTCAAATACTCGTGTAAAGCGCCTAATCGAATCAGTCGTAAGCTAAATACAGCAGAAGAAGAGTTAAATCGATGAAATCCCCAATCGAACAGAACAAGAGACTAATGCGAATAGCAACACATCGCCGATCAGCGGAAGTCCAATTGCAACCAGCCTTGCGAACTGAAGCGTTATCCACTATTGCAGCTTCTTTAGTAGAATCGGAGTAACCTCATTTCTTCTATGAGATCCGTATTTTCCATCACAGGGTCGCGAGTTCCCTTGTGCATCCTGGCGATCAGCTACTGTTTGGCAGTATATTCGCTAGTTCTAAGGGCCTTCGCCGAACGCCGGCCTGTGTGGCTGAGCGGTTCTAGACGCTTCAGTCTGAAAACGCGCAACCACTACGGTCGCAGGTTCGAATCGTGCCTCGGGCATGCATGTGTGCGCTGTCCTTAGGTTAGTTAGGTTTAATTAGTTTTAATACTAGGGGACTGAGGACCTCAGATGTTAAGTCCCATAGTGCTCAGAGCCATTTGAACCATTTGAACCTTCGCCGAACAGCTGTATCGTCAACACGTTGTACCGTACGCCTACGTTAATTCTTCGGAAGGTCCACATTCGTTCACTAACAGAAGCACGTCCACCATTTACTTCGCTCCTTTCCCTGTGGATGGAATCATCCGAGCCCTGCCATTAACGACTGAGAACACACAAATCTGGAGGGCCCAATAGAGATTTGGATTAGTGATTGTTCACTGCTTCGCAGTTGGACACAGGATGGACTTAAAGAAAGGTCATCCCGTGCTGTGGCCTTTCGGTTACAAAATTAGCTACCGCACAGTTCCTGCAACATTCATCACAGAGGCAGACGCATTCGCTGAATGTTATCTGCCGTTATGCTTAGCTCATCATCGGGTATTACTCCTCCACTTTTAAGATCTTTGAAAAGTTGTTAACATATTTTTTGTACAAACCATCCGCGCCACGTATTTTCTCCAAACTCTTGCTCGTCAAAGGGACTGTTGTTCGTAATTTATATAAAACTATCGTGTTTACGCTTTACACTAGGACATAATCCTCTCAATATGCTTGACTGCGCGCAACAAAGAAATGTGTTTCACGTCAGTTTGTTTGGTGCTACGTCACTCTTCTCCATGTGTGTGCTCACGTAAGAGTTTCTTTTTTTAACGTTCAGCCATTTACATAGTCCCCAAAATTTCCAAACGCGCCAGCTAGATTTGGTATTAAGATTAAGCTGACGGGTATATTACGAACTGCAGAAGTGTTACTGACCATACACGGCGTTACTGAAACACCAGGAAGTGGTCGTGTCGCTTTGTCCATGCTCCTGACGCACATGCGGTGCAGGTGAGGGTTACCGCAGCTGAGATAATGCCGAGACGACGGCGCCGAGATAACCCAGCGCCTCCTGTGCGCTGGGTCACGTACGCATTGGCAGTATCAGAGTGTCTGCCTGACACGTGATTGGCACCAGAGCGGGACGCCGTACTGTGTCACAAGGGCACCCAGGCCTCTGACAAACGGAGCAGCCACTCGCGTTCGATCCATCGCTGTAATCATTTCACTTCCCGCCAATGCAGTGCCTTCTGCTGTAGTTAATGTGCTGTGCTTCCGGTGCGCTATGACACGTAATCGCTGTTTATGCGAGGAGACTAGAGCGGTACGTCCCCAGCACCGTGTCCCGCTCTGTGGGCAGGGTGGAGGCGAGACATTCCGGAGCACGCTTTGGTGAGGCGGACACCGGCGGGGTCACGTTTCCGTCTGCAGCGCACGAGATACGGACGTCGTTAGCGGTGGACACGCATTAGGCGCCACACACACACACACACACACACACACACGCACACGCACACGCACGACGCGTTACTATTTAGCTGACCGTCCGGCCGTAGCGGTCCAGGGCGGCCACTAAAGCCTTCAGCCAGGAATGCCGTGAGAAGTACGAGTTGTATATATACTCCAGTGCCACGTCCCTGGTCGCGTTCGTAACACGGCATAGAGGCAGCGTGTCTCCTGTACGGTACTTGTAGCCTACTCCTGTGGGAAGATTGCTTCCTCTTATCCTACCGTGCTGCTATGATAATTGATAATGAAGTCTGCAGAAATCAATAACAGGCATTCGCAAAAGAATCTGCTTCTACATGGCTACTCTGCAATTCACAATTAGTTGTTTGGCAGAAGGTTGATAGATCTACTTTCAGACTATTTCTCGACCGTTCCACACTCGAATAACGTCTAAATACAGGGTGTCGGGGTTAAACATGCAATAATATAAAATGCAAAAACTTGATAAGTAATTAAGATATTTATTGACGCTATGTTTATACAAGTATAATAGCACAAAACGTTTTGTAACACACCTAATACACTTAGATAGCCATACCATTAGTGGCGCGACAGACATCCAATCTGTATTCCACTTGTCTCCAAGTGTTTTGCAGCATTGCTGAAGCAACATTTGTGGTAGCTGAATGAATGCAATGATTCACATTTGGTAGACCGCGAACTGGTATCTGGCACACTTGATTCTTGATAAACCCCACAGAAAAAAGTCAACTGGCGTAACGTTGGATTCCTAGGAGTCTAAGTAATCTATAGACTACTTTTCCCAATCCAGCGGTCTGGGAACTCATGAGCCAAGCAATCCCTCACAGTGTTTGCAAAGTGGCGTGGTGCGCCATCTTGTTGAAAGATCACGCCGCGAGGAGGTTATGTCACAGCATACAGCTCCAACATACGAGGGTCGGTCAAAAAGTAATGCCTCCCATTTTTTTTCTACTTAAAAAAATTAAGTTAAGTGAAAAATTTGAATTTGGCGCCATTCCTCAAACCTTCTTCTGCAATCCACTGCAGTAGTAACTTTCTGTGTCAACAGGTGGCAGCACAGCAGAAGTTTGTAAGATGGCCGACATCGATGTTCGTTTGAGACAGCGTTGTGTGATTGAATTCTTGAATGCAGAAGGTGAAACGCCCATACGCATTCATGAAAGACTGAAGAAGGTGTATGGTGTTGTGACAGTGGATGTCAGCACTGTTAGACGATGGGTTCGTCGTTGTAAGGAAGCTGAAGGGCAAACACCGTTGACTGACGAAAAGCGGAGCGGCAGGCCGGTGAGTGCAGTGACTCCACAAAACATTCAGCAAGTTGATGACATCATTCGTGGTGACCGTCGGGTGACTGCAGATGAAGTGTGTCGCATTATTTCTCTTAGTAAACGCAGTGTGATCACGATTATTAAACAATTGGGGTACTCAAAAGTTTGTGCACGGTGGGTTCCAAGAATGTTAACCGATCAGAATAAAGAGGCAAGGAAAACAATAGCCTCCCAACACTTGCAGCGCTTCCGTTTGGAGGGAGATGAGTTTCTGAAAAAAATTGTGACCGGGGACGAAACATGGGTGCATTTTTTTGAACCCGAATCAAAGAGGCAGTCAATGGAGTGGCGTCACACAAGCTCGAAAAAATTCAAAACTGTGCGATCGGCAGGGAAAGTTATGGCAACAGTTTTCTGGGATACAGAGAGTGTGATTCTGGTTGATTTTTTGGAGCAGGGATGCACAATAAATTCTGTTCAATACGTCACAACCCTCAAAAAACTTAAAGCACGTCTTCAGCGAGTTCGCCCAACAAAATCAATGGCAGATGTTCTTCTTTTGCATGAGAATGCAAGACCACACACCAGTCGTCACACCTCTGACGAGATTGTCAAAATTGGATGGGAAGTTTTGCCTCATCCCCCATACAGCCCTGACCTGGCACCATCAGACTTCCATCTGTTCGGGCCACTAAAAGAAGCTCATCGTGGGATTCATTTTGAAGATGAGGAGGCCGTCAAAACATCCGTGCGTCAATGGCTTAGGAAGCAGAGCTGTGATTTTTACCGTGCTGGGATACATGCCCTTGTTCAAAGATGGACAAAACTGTAGAGATGGGCGCAGATTACATTGAAAAATGACAAAATGATCCTCAATGTTGTGGTTTTCAACCTATGTAATTGCATTTAAATTTCCTGACAATTAAACATAGAAAAAAAAATAGGAGGCATTACTTTTTGACTGACCCTCGTACATACATACATACATACGTTGCGTTATCTTCAGTCTCCGCGAAGAAGAGTTCAACAATCCACATCACACATTCACTCTCGGAGAGTCACGTTCGCATTTTGTCATTACGTGGGGTAAGGAGGAGGGGGTGAAGGAGGTCGTTGTTCAGTTCACAAATACGGCGATTATGTGTGTTTACCGCGCCGCAAGTAGAGAATGTAGCCTCATCCGAGAAACATACGAAATCGATGAATGCCTCTTCTTCTTCCATTTTTGCCAGATTGGCTCAGTGAATGCTGCAGTTTGTACGCTCGTAGGCGCGACCTTTTATGGGCAACACCGTATACTGTCGAACGAGGTTACTGAAACTGCCTGCCTGCCTGCTTGCTTGCCGGACTTACTGACGGGGGCTCATATGGAAGGATGTACAGATTAATTCAAGAGTAGCCTCTGGAACTGCGTGCATAGCGTGGTGGTATGACATCAAAAGTAAACTCCAACATTCCCGAAGCCGCTTTTCCCATTTCTTGATTGTTACGCAAGTGGGAACATCGTCAGTGGTCGCAGTCGATACTCGTGCCGGAAACGAGTTGTATCAGTGTAACAGGCTTTAGCTCCGCCAGAGGAAGCGCACACACCACCACCTGCTGTGGAATACGCATCGTTACTGAGGCCGTTTTATGTGAAAAAATCTGTTACACGCATGCGCATGCGGTAGCAACTGCCGAAAGCAAACGCAGAAATCTCTTCGAGTTACCACACTTGTAGAAGGTAACGGCCAATAAGTATCTCAGTTACATCGCAAGTTATTACATTTAATATTCTTTAACCTAGACACCCTGAATCAATATTTCCTTGCGAGCTCTGTCTTCCCTCATTTCATCACTGTGGTCATGTCTCCCTCTTTCGTGAAAAGATCTCGCCATAAAGAAAAACGCCTTAGAGTGCCACCTAGACTCGCTTCTTATAACCGTGACACAATCTCCCCGATTTCGCAGTACTACAAAACGGGCTGCTCTTCTTTGAACTTTTCCGATGTCCTCTGTCAGTCATGTCCGGTAAGCATCCACTGCCACGCAGAATTAGTCCAGAAGAAGACAAGCTAAGTGTAGGCGCTCCTTTAATAGATTTTCTGCGCCCTCTAAAAGTTCCGTTAGTTAAACGGTATCTACGGTACCACTACTCCACGACGTTTCCTAAGTTCCTAGAATGAATTTTCACAGTGCAGCAGAGTGTGCGGTAGATTACAACTGTGTGCCACATCGGCTTGAACCTACGAACTGTGGCTTTCGCAGGGCGGTGCTTTACTATGAAGTTTGGATGGTAGGAGATGAGGCGGTGGCGAAAGTAAAGGTATCAGGTTGGGTCGCGAATCGTGCTTGGGTAGCTCAGTCGGTAAAGCAGCTGCCCGCGAAAGGCAAAGGTCCCAGTATCAAGTCCCGACCTGATACAGTATAAAGTCTCAGTATCGGAATTGTTGAAGGGACAGCAGTTTAGTTCGTGTGATTTATCGTGTAATCGAAATTTGCCGGCCGCTGTGGCCGAGCGGTTCTAGACGCTTCAGTCCGTAACCGCGCTTCTGCTACAGTCGCAGGTTCGAACTGCCTCGGGCATGGATGTGTGTGATGTCCATAGGTTAGTTAGGTTTGAGTAGTTCTAAATTCTAACGGACTGATGACCACAGATGTTAAGTCCCATAGTGCTCAGAGCCATTGGAACCATTTGAACCTTAGAGACATTTGAACCATTTTCGAAATTTAACGACTTTTCAGTATTGCAAACATTCAAATTTCCCACCTCACGGTAGACATTCGGCGCAGACAATTAGCTCTGACCTGTGTGGCTGGAGCCCATGGCATGGGCGACGTTTCGAGAACTCGTGGGCCTCTCTTCTGTCTGACGTTGACGCCCTCTTCTCAGCAGTCTGTGTGCGTGTCGTGAAGCGGAATGTTTGAAAGTGGTCAGATCTTCAAACTTATTTTATATCCAAACGGTACATTTCATCATTGCTGATGTTACTGATCGTTTCCTGTGCCCAACTCTTGCCAATGTAACTGAACCTGTTCAATATACAGGTTGTTGGGGCGATCTAATATTGTAATTTGTATTATTAGGAACCAAGAACGCTTGATGTGAAATAGTTTATTTGATGTCGAATATCAACAGTAACTAGCTGTCATCCTCAGATTCTGAGATCTTTCGGAACATCAATCTCTACAAGACGCTGAGAACATGCTCCAATTGTAATAATACTGCTGATTTGTCGTCGTCGCACCATCTTTATTGATGTACCTGTGTTTACTCTTGTACTCCCTATTGGTGCTGTAGATATTGCATTTAGCAAGTTTTATCTATTTGACAAACCAGCGTGAAGCTGTATTATTGTAATTGAAACATGTTCTCAGTATATCGTCTAGACCGATGTGTGATTATATTCTGAGAGGCCTGAGAATCTGAGGATGACAGCTAGTTACTGTCGAAACTGGTCGTGAAATAAACTATTTCACATCAGGCGATGTTAGCTCCTAATATTATAAATTATATTGCTCTCCCTGATAGCGACATTGTTCTCTACCGTAACCATTTACGACCACACTGAATTTTAATTATATTTAACTGGGTTAGTCTCTCTTCAGAACTCAATGAACGCCAACAAAACGTCGTTGCCACTTTACACAGGTCCTTCTAATCGATCTCAGTATTCACTTGTGGGACAACCTACTCTGTTACTGCACTGCCTTGTACTTTCTACGTAGACAACACAAGTGTAAACACTTACCTTCACATGGTCAAGCCGTGCATACAAAAGTAAAAGCAAAATAACAATTACAAAACGTAGCTAACTCTGTTTTACTCAGTGGCGAAGTGTATCTCTGACATCGAATTTGTGCTCCAGTTTATGTGAAATACAAAGAAGATAGCCTAATATTTATCAACTGCCTTGCATATTTATTTAGCTTCACTTTCAAACACAAACACGTTCTGTGCTCTCATAAAATAGTTTTAACTACTCTTGAGGAATTCCAGAAATTCACGTAAAGGGAAGACACAATCTTTGCATGTTTTCACATTTCATACAAACGCCTTCTTCTATACTGTCCCGAGCGGTCTAAGGCGCTGCAGTCATGGACTGTGCGGCTGGCCCCGGCGGAGGTTCGACTCCTCCCTCGGGCATCGGTGTGTGTGTGTTTGTCCTTAGGATAATTTAGGTTAAGTAGTGTCTAAGTTTAGGGAATGATGACCTTAGCAGTTAAGTCCCATAAGATTCCACACACATTTGAACATTTTTTTCTATACTGGCAAATAAAACTATTCTCGGCTGTTCTTGCTATTACACTCTTCTATCGGTACTTCTACCCACATATCTCCAGTAAGAGTCCAAACGGTTAACAACTTCCTTCAAAACCGTTATACTTGCTGACCATCACTAAACAAATTCCGATTTCTTCTATTCTTCTCTTCTTACTTGAAAATCATCTTCATCGTCGAATTAACTCTGTTTCTTCTATCACCACTCAATCCGCCTCTCTGACTTCTTGGTCAACCTCCACTTCGCTTGAACAATTTATATGTTTAATGCAACTATTAAAAGTCCACCGACGCGATCTGCTCAGACGCCATTACATAGTCTCTGGCTATATTCCCCATAACATGGGCAATTTCTCAAAGTAAGTTCACTGTAACTCGTTCTCGTGAACAGTTCTTCCTTCCACACTCTTCTACAAGCCTCACATTCTAAACATTACTTTAGAATACTTTCTTACCACATTACGTGACCGTCCCGACACTAACGAACTTCCGTCATCCTTACTCCCCACTATATACCATCTACGGTCTCCCACTTCGATTACAAAATACGGATGTTAATTTTTACCTAACTGGCATAGTAACTGACTACGTATATCGTAAAATGTAAATTATGTAAATTTACAAGAGAAGAATACATTTACAAATAGAATATCAAATAACAGGATGCATTATGTTTGTATGAACCAAAATTAGTAAATAAGTATGCAATAACTTTACATCATAAAAAATACAATAAGCAAAACAGTGCACTCAAATTAGCACAAAAAATACATACAATGACAATCTCCGTCACAGGTTCCTTATCAAAACGTTATCTGATAAATCCTCTCTACAGCCCCTAGAAGCCTGTAATAGGATTTGTGTTACTCCTGTATAATCAGCCACCGGCAGTAACTTAATGTGAGTTTACATTCTTCTTTTTTGTTTTATTAATCATCTTTTACCTCACAGTCACCTTTCCTCTTTCATTTTTCACGTCACGAAGGCAAAACCTGCAAGCACGAACGGGTCTCCTCAAGCTTGTTTGGACAGATGGAAGTGAAAGGGATTTGCACGTGCTCGCACAAAACGCTTGATTATTTTTGCTATTCAAGCATGTTTAACCACCCTAAATCTCATTGCGGATTGATGAAGAGCTGCTAAAAGGAGACGTAGCTGTTCCGGTATGGGAAGACGAATAGAAACGGCCTGGGAAGAGCGTTCAAACTCCATGACGCGTAACATTCTTAATCTTAACAGCCCACCTAATTATCTACATATTTCCATAGCAGCATATTTCCAACGCTTCCCTTCTCTCCGTTTCTGTTTATCCTAAACTCGTGATTCATTTCCATATCATGCTGTTCTGCAAACTACATTCTCAGAAATTTGTTTCTCAAATTAAGGCAGATGTTTGATTATCGTGGACTTCTTTTGGCCATTAACGTCCAATTTGCCTGTTTTAATCTGATTTTTATTTCCTCTCCGCTTCGTCCTTCTTGTGTTGTTTTGCTGCCAAGGAAGCAGAACTGTTTCACTTCATCTACTGCGTGGTGCCCTATTTTCGCGTAAAGTTTGAATCTTATTTGTGATACTCTGGTAACTTTTCGTCTTTCTTCGGTTTACTCTCAATCCGTAGTGTGTGCTAATTCGACTGTTTATTCCATTCAATAGGTCCTGCAGTTCTTCCTCACTTTTAATTAAGATTCACTGATGAGATTGCTCTTCTAACATTGTTATTCTTTCATCCTGAATTTTAGTCCTACTTCGAACCCTTCCATTTATTTCCATCACTGTATCTTCGATGTATATAGATTGAATAGAAACGATAAATCACTGCATCCATGTTTTATACTCTTTCTTATTCAAACATTTCGTTTTTATTGTTGAAAATTCTAAGTGATACGGACACATTTGCAAGCGATCTCTAACTCCCTCCACAGACGCGATGCCACTGGAATGATTAATTCACAATTAGCCTTTTATTAACAGCTGCCGTACAACTAGTGTACAAGCGAAAGAGACCCAAACATTCAAACTGCGATTCAGTCACGTTTGTTCCTCCCATGTGCTTCAAAAGTACAGAGGCTATAAATCATTTTACGTTTATTATGCGCGTTAGTATGTGTTTTATTAACATCTAGGTATCACAATAGAACCTAACGCAGAATTTTTGAGTCACTCATTGCAGAGTGTAAGACGTCTTCTATGGGATGGGAGGTTAACCGTCATCTTACTTCTTCATGGCGTGGATATCTGCATTGGCAAAAGAATATCTAACGTGGTTTGCATTTCAACGTAAAGCCTTCTATGTTATCAAGATTGTTTTACAAACAAATTTCTACATTTAGTTTATGTTAGGTAAAGCTTGTCTGGTGGGAGGGGGGGGGGGGGGAGAGGGGGGTACATTTTACCAAAGGTAGAGCTTTCCTCTCGTATTCCACTAACCTGTGGAACACTGTCCCTGTTCGGATCATACTTCTTTTAATCTCACGGTCTCTACGCGAGATAACAATGGAGGCAATGGGTTTGTTGCATATTCTTCCACTAATCACGATTCTCTAAATAAATTCAAGAAGGATTCCTCAGAACAAATACAGCTTTCTTCTGATAATTTCCATTTAATTACCCTGAGTACCTGCGTTACAACTTCATATGGACTTCCCTGACTTACAACCCTAGTAGCTGCTATAAAGTTTGGCGCGTAGACTTTCTACTATGTGGTTAAACTGAAGAAGTGAGTCAAGTTCGGGGAGCTTTGGCACCAGGTCACATTCGTGTTGTGACGTACATTTGGATGAAAACCTGTTAGGAATCTTCATGACGTATCTCGCATTTTAGCACAACGTAAGGAGAGGATAGCTTATGTCCTACTCGTAACGGTGAAGATACTGAAAAATAATAAGTATTAGTGTTATCTGTACACTCTTCTTTCCGTTTCCTGCCATATAAAAGGTTGATACAACGACATTTTCTGCAGGTATTCGGTTGGAGATAGAAATCATGTGGTCCTCTTAACGCAGAAAACATATTCGAATAACAGTTCCGCTATGAAATCACTCAGAGAGCGTGTCATATTTTATTGAAGTTTACGCACTGCTGCTCAAAATACGACATTCGTTAACATTATGTCTACCGGGAAGCGTCTTTACCGTGTCAACGCTCTTTATCTAGTTGCTTCTACCTGTAAAAATATGGTGCATTGAGTGTCTTCATAAAAAGTGTGGAGCTTACTGCCTATGGACGTTATGTATGAAGCCCGTGTGCGTCGTTACTTTCAGGACTGATATTATCGAAGTTTTGTTCTGAAAAAACTCTTAATAACTCCTTTTGCTTTGTTTAGTCTTAAGTCGTTGGAGACGGATTACCGTACAAACACTTTTTCGCTTATGTGAACGTGAATTCCTGTACATAGGCAGTCAGTGTAGAAACACTTAAATCAATAAAATTCTCGTAAAAAGTGACTGGCAGCTAACTGTTGCCAAATACGAAGTAACGTCCGTCAGGCGTATCCGGAACCCAGCCTCTTAATTGAGTTCAGCAGATCGTTTTGGTGCTCTGTCAGAAACTGCACGGTACGAATCAGAAAAATTAGCGAACATATCCTGATATGTGTCGTATGGTCCGCTATTAGAGCGATGTGCTGATTTGAACACTGGTGAATTTGATAAGCATAAATTATGATCCAATACGACTCGTTTCTATCTTGAGTGTCATCATTACTTGCCCATAGCATAAGAACTCGCTTCTGCGTTAAGTGTCGTATCAGCAAACACATGCACTGATGTTTTGTATTAAAAATAATGTAGATTACCACTTTGATTCCTACGTCTACTTTACTGCACTAACAGTACCTGATAATTACATGGTTTTTTCATGTTTTCCACTCACGTCATCTTTATCTTTGTTTCCGCTGAAACTACACTTTTGGTACCGAAATGGTTAATTTAAAATTTTCGCCCGAACAGGGACTTGAACCCTGGACCCTTAGGTTAAAAGCCTAATGCTCTACCGACTGAGCTATCCGGGCTCTGAATAGTTTCGGCTCGGAAACTCGTTATCCTTCACGGACTCGTGACTCAGTGGTGACGGAGTTACGTAGGAGGCGCTTGGCCTCGTGCGGTATATTGCCAGGCGCCGAGCGGCCAGAATAAATTTTGCTGCCAGCCGGTGCGATGGGGCGACGAATCGCGCTGCGGTGGGCTTGCTGTACTAAGTCAAGTAAAATGCTAAGTTACTGTATAATGAAGTCCACTGAAGTTCAATGATTATAGTGGGGAACAAATATAGAATTCTGTAACTAGGAAGGTAGCGTGGCCGAGCGGTCTAAGGCGCTGGTTTTAGGCACCAGTCCGAAAGGGCGTGGGTTCGAATCCCACCGCTGCCAGACATTTTTGAAAAATAACTATTTTTAAAGAGTAGCGTCTTTCACTCTGATTTTACTATCTTATGTTTAACCTGAATAGAGACATCGTACCGTGACCGATTTACCAAATTCAAAACGTAAGCCTGATGCTAAAATGGATTAGTCCTGCCCGTTGTATTTTTTACTCATCTTAAAAATCCTGTCCGTGGGTATCCTTTAGACCTCTGACGCCATGAAACAGAAATATCTTAAGAAGAGCATGGTGAAATTTGGTTCTTGTACAATTATCAGTCTGTTGCCCAGCTCCGAATCGTGGGTAGTGGTCAATGGTAATCCAACCAACTATAGCCGTGTAAAAGAATTCGTGTAAAAGGTTGCTCGCTATACATACATTTGTGTCATTCCTTTGGAGCATCTGTTGGGGAAAGAGATGACGGGGTATTGACTTCATTGTCTATGGATTGGCGATCTTGGAGTATTCGTAACAAACGCAGCTGATGTCGACGCCGTTAATATAATCTTGTAACGATATAAGAGAACTTCGGGGGGGGGGGGGGGAGGGGGGGAATAAGCACAAAAACAGCAGTAATTTCCTTGTGACCCAACGTAAGTCACATCAGTCATTGTTGGAATCAAATAAAGAAGCAGCATGGGCTATTAAGTAAACTTTTTACAAGTGCAAATGCTAGTGGTAAAATCCACACCGAACGACTACCCGTTGATTTTTAAACCTATCAGCTGCTTAGCAAAAATATCATCCTAGAGGACTCAACAGCTAGCACTTTTGATCCAATACCCTTAAAGTCGGTCTGCTGCAGCATATATTAAGATTGCATACAAATTCTTGAAACAGAAAAGTTTTTATCCACTAATCAGCACGGGTTTAGAAATCACCGCTCGTGCAAAATTCATCTTGCCTTTTTCTCGTAAGGAACTTGCGGGCCATGAATGAAGGGCAACAGGCAGATTCCAGATTCCTGGATTTACAGAAATAGTAGAATGTTACCAATGTCCGTAGGTCCGAGCATACGAAATAGTTTCTCAGATATGTAGGTAGCTCGAAGACTTTTTAAGTAATAGAATCCAGTACGTTGTTTTCGACGGCGAATGTTCACCAGAGACGCAAAATGTGATAGGATCGCTCTTGTTCTCTATATACATAAAAGATGTGACTGATAGGGCGAGCAGGAAACTGCATCTGTCTGCTGATAACGCTGTAGTGTATAAGGAAGTTTGAACGTTGCGTTACTGTAGGAGGACAAACGATGAACAGATAAGAATTATTGTTTGATGTGATGAATGGCAGGTGGAAAAGTGTAAGTTAACGCAGAGGAGAAGCAAAAACAGTTGTGTAATTTTCGAACACAGTGTCAGTGCTATGACACTTGACACAGTCACCTCGATTAAATACCTAGCGAAATAAAATGGAACGAGCACATAACGCAGTTTGTAGCGAAGACTAATGGTTGACTTTGCTTCACTGGGAGAATTCTAGGAACGTGTAGCTCACCTATAAAGGAGAAAGCGAGTAGAACGATAGTTCGATCCATTCCTGAGTACTGCTGGAGTGTTTTGGATCTCCACATAGTCAGATTAAAGGAAAGTGGTGAAGTAACACAGAGGCATGCTACTACATTCGTTACCAGGATGTCGCGACTATTACGGTATGAACTCGAAAATGAAGCATATTTCGCAAAACACTGTCGAGAAATTTTTGTGAACCGGCATTTGCGATTGGCAGCAGAACGATTGTACTGCCATCAACGTAAATCGAACTGCGGAGACGACGTAAGAGAATTCGGGGCTCGTACGGAGGTGTATAGACAGTCTCTTTTTCCCTCGCTCCATTTGCGAGTGGAGCAGGAAAGGCACCTTCTGATTGTGTATGCAAGTGTTGATGTGCAAGGAGTGGTACAGAGCGTTATCATCGGCGTCACAAATAATTTAGCAGTTACAGGGCGGGCAGTGTGTGCTGACTGCTGCGACCAAAGTAGATTTTCAGTCTTGTAGGTCACTTGTCTTCCGAAGCGGGAAGAACCAGGACTAACAGACTTCTTTCCGAGACTACTCGTTCTCGGGACACTGAGAACCATAGAACGGCATTCGAACAGCCCTACAGCTGCACTTCTCCACAAGTAACAGCCACGTTCGGAACTGACCCCCATAGTCTCCTCCCTTTGAGTCGTTCCCAAAATGGCATTCGTCCGCCATTATTACATTCACGTTGCGAAACAGCGAAGGAATTTCTGCCGTTTTTTTAGGGCGACCACCGACAAATGAATGTAAACTAGACTTCATAAACACCGATAGCAGGCAGTGTGGCGTATAAGCAGGAGTGAACGGCAGTTGCTACGAATTAAAAACCGAATATTACCTACTAACACGCTTTGTAAGCTTTGCCGCACCGACTTTATGCAATTCAACGATTGTGAGGTTTACAGAGAAACGAGCACCTTGGAGTATCGTACTACACGACCGGCCTTAACAGCCACGCATAACACTGCTAGGGAAACAACCAAAATAACTGACGGAGCTTCACTATTAATACCGTCAGAACTTGTGATTTTGAACCATTTCTAAACAGCAAGAGGGCAGCAACAGCTTGGTCTCCCGCTAACGCTGCACGTGCAACCGTCAGCCTACATTAAACGAACACGACACGATCCAAATTGCTTTGTATATAGTGGGAGAAACACAAGTCGAGAAAAAGACACTACACAGTAAATATCAGCAGACACGTTCTTGTAGAACACGTTCTAATAAAATGTCAGAACAAAATCAAAGAGTGATTTAAAAGCAGATCATCACAACCTTTTCAAATAACTGAAAATTATCAAGCAGATGTAAATAATCTTGACGGCAATTCACGTCCCGGAAAAGGACTTTCGCTTAAAAAATATACTGTGAAGATGTCATTGTATCATATTCAAATTATTATTGTTATTGCGATTTAATCTGCAAATTGTTTTGTTACTATATAAAAGTTCAATTTCACTGATGCCAAACGTTTTTGTAAAATGGTAACTTTGTAAAATGGTAACTTTTTTTCAGAAGTGGTACCTGTTTGCTGTTCTAATGCCTTAAATTTAGCCTTTCTGGACACAATAGCCATATTGTTGATAGAATAAGTGTTACGACTAAATTGTGTGTTGTTGGATTACCACCACTTGATTTATTTCTTAATTTAATAGTAAACAAAGGAATTCAATTAAAAAATAAGCAAATGAATAATGAGTGGCAGCAGAAAAAACAAATGGTTTAAAACAGTTAAATTACAGTCAATTGTTAATGCAGTTTCTACCATTGTTCCTTTGTATTTATGTATTCCCTAACTTATCCCCCGTCCCTCGAGGTCTTTCTTAGTTATGACTGTGAAACAGGATGAATGAATGTATGAGAGAGTGTACGGCATTTCTCTACGTTGCAACTTGCACAAAGATACTCAGGAGAGACTCGGCAAATGCTAAAACCACGGTGCACCACATGTGGAATGATATTCAAGAAATGTGGGGGCTGTTCGCTATCAGAAAATTCTTCCATTCCAAAAAGCATCGAAAGCGAAATGTCTGGTGAATAAGCAGTTCAAATACATATGATTTGCTTTCACTGCCTGGCTAGGCACTAAGAACTCAATTTCGTTCATCATAGTACATGATTCAGGAAAGTCAGCAATTGTGTCAGTCATGATGACATAGTTGCAGACACTCCTGTATCATCTAATACGATGAACGAAATCAAATACGTATGTCGTAGTTCAGACATCTAACAGTGACGTTGTCCAACATATTATTCAGAGCACGGTTATGGCGTACTATTATATTATTGATATTTTGCATCTCCTGAACCTAGTTAATTTCTATATATAAAGTTCTGCTGGCCAGTTTATGTTTTGACGATACGGTATAGAAAGATGCATTATTTGAGTATCCACATAGATTATGGTGCTAATTGATAACAGATGAACCTGGTAGAAGTAGTAAAGGTTTTTCACAACAGTCGATGCTGGCAGTGCTACATCATGAATTTCGACAAATATATAACAGCTGTGGGGCACCAACTATTGAATATGTTAAAATATACGAAACATAAAAATTAAATGCTTTCTTAGAACCCAAAATCCTACAGCCTTTGTAACTTATGTACACTCCCCAGTAACTAATAATACGTGTACCTGATGTTCTGTTATTCTCAGAAAAGGCATCTTTTCCGAAGCATTTTGTACCAGCAGAATGCGAATAAGTGTATTACTAAAATTCATTATTCCAACGAAATACGGCGCGCTAATAACGATCGAAACCAGAAACATTACGTATTTGTCTGATGCAGTAATACGTTCCCTAGCTCGTGTCTGAGCAAAAGTTATGAACAGACTGTGTTGGGTGAAAATGTGAATTTTAGCAACAATTACTGAAATTTATGTAGACAGTAATGGGAGTGACACTGCAAGAGGATATGAAGTGTTTCAAAATTAGTTATCATAACACTGAACGCTTCGTAATAATAAAAAACAAAAATCATTTACTTTACTGTGACACGTAACACGACAGTGCTAGAGAAACGTTACTTCACTGGAATGTATGCTGTCTTTGGGTTCCACTATTTATTCTCAGTAAACACAATTCATTAGCAGAAACGCGATAAATGAATATTCAATACGTCACTGTTAGCAGCAATGTAGAATCACCCAAATAAACATATAAAATTATAAAATACTGTTAATTAGTGTTTTGAACTTTGCTTTCGCAGGAGAATTTATTTTAACATCTGAGTAATAACTTTCTCAAAAAGATAATTAATATAGTTAAAATTGCAGAAGTTAGTCATCACTGTCAGCTAAACTGTTCACGGTCATTACGGGCGCAGTTGTCGCAGACTTGGAGTCTGTATGAAAAAAGATAAAACTGCGACTCTCATGCGGATTTGTCACCGTGCCAACGTACAACACATTTAAATACATTAGCGTGGCACCTAGAATAAAATTATGTATCGTAGTCAGCATTTTAAAACTTTTAGAGAAGTGAGGAAGAGACAAGTTAACTGACAGGAAAAAAAGCAACTAATAGTACGGAAATAAATATAACGTAAGTATACAGTACATTAGTTTATAGCAATAATGACGTTAAATTTATGGATTCTTTGAGCAAACGAACAGCATTATAAATAGGAACTACGTGTTCGTAAGAATGCCCTGGGGCTCTCTCAGAAATAATGAAAAAATTCCTGAAGTTATCTAAAAAATAATGAAAAAAATTCTGTACTGAACGCAAAAGGAAAAAAGAAATTGAATGGCTAATGTGATCTACATTCGACCTTCTCGAAACCGTGAAGAGATAGTGTGAATGAAGAAACAGTTATTACAGCTAACATGGAATGTTGGAAAGCACAGGAATGCTAATTTATCTGTAAAATATAGTGGACAAGCTAAGATTATAATTAAGCAGCAACATCGAGTATATGGAATGACAAAACTACAAAGCGAGTTTTATGTAGAGGACTGGGTTACTTTGGGACAGATACGGGAAAAAAGACCCAACGCAAAGGGAAATTTTTTGGAGAAAGTGTTGCAAAACCGCTATAACGGACAGGGTAAAACATGACGACGTGATGCAAAGCTCAGAAAGTGTGGGTTTAGAGTTTCCTGATAAGCCATGAAAAAGTATAGATGCCATGCGAGAAAGGCTGTTTACAGAAGATACTTGCACAGATGAAGAGGCATTATAGTAGGATTGCGGTAGACGGTCAGCTGCAATATATATAAGATTAACACTTAAGGAATTACGACGCGCCGATGACGGGAACATTTTGGACACTGATACATTCGTATAGGCAGGTAAGCTTCTCACCTGCTCTCCGGCCCCAAGCCGACAGGTGGTGCCGTCGCGCTATCGGGGATTAGGAGCAGCCGCTGTCGGCGCCACCTCGTACCGAATTACCGCCGCATTCCTGCACCCATAAGGCATACGTAACAGCACGCACCGCCACTAAACGATGTTAACACGTTGTCCTGGTTATGCGGTCTCCGATAATACGCTGTCAATCTGCCTGCCTTTGGATGTATCGATAGCACAGAAAACACGTGTTGACCAGTAATGCGACATATTGTTTCCCACAGTGAACGTTAACCAGAAGAACATCTTAACGTCGGTACCACTCTCATCCTATTTATGATAAATGCCTCGCAGTCCAACTTGTTTTATGACGCTTTCGCACGAAAGGAGGTGTCGTAACACATGATTGCACGATCGCAGAACACTGATTGTAAGCAGTAAGCACTCACATCCATAAAACCTCTATGAGTATGCGAAAGAAACGATTTAAAGTGGACGACAACATTAAACTAATTGCAGTTAAGGTAGATGCTAGGTTGAGATTCATTGGAATTATCCTCAGGAAATGTAGTATTCGTAGCGAAAATAGAGAACATCCAAAGAGCTGCCAGCGCGTTTCGTTATAGGTTCGTTTAAGAAGCACGAAAGCGTCACGTAGGTGAGCACCCAACTCTAATGGCACACGCTGCAAAAGATGTGATCTACATCATGGTATGGATTAGTGTTAAAATTCCGAGAGCGTACGTACGTATAAATGTCAACCTATATATTCATCAGTTTTTTTTTTTTATTATTCCTTGTATCTTCAAGCTGCTATGATACCTCATAGTAGCTTTTGCCGTAGTACTTACCAGACGTTTTTCATCTGAACTTTCTCTACCTTGCAGCACACATGTTACGGGTGTTTCTACGCTGTACAGACCATGCTGATCTGATCTTAGTGCATGTAAGAATCGTTTCGGTTCCGATAACACTTCTGACGAATGGATGCCTTATCCAGATGATTTTTATTATTTTATGCCATGTTCGACCAACTGACGAATGAAGTCTCTTCTGCTTTATTGTTACAAAAATGTGTGTAAAATCCTATGGGACTTAACTGCTAAGGTCATCAGTCCCTAAGCTTACACACTACTTAAACTAAATTATCCTAAGGACGAACACACACACCCGTGCCCGAGGGAGGACTCAAATCTCCGCCGGGATCAGCCGCACAGTCCATGACTGCAGCGCCTGAGACCGCTCGGCTAATCCCGCGCGGCTTTATTTTTACAGAATCTGATATGCCTCGCAAGGGTGAAACTCTTAATTGGTATTAATAAAACAATTTTGCAACCGATACTGCAAAACATATCATAACCGGTTTCTGTAACAGACAGCTAATGATGGAACAGAACGAGTATTTTCTGCAAAACAATTAACTATCGTCATTTTTACTGTTCTCCGTCTTATCCTTTAGTTGCTTTAAATTCGTGGAGGTATGTGCCGTCTATGCAACTAAATGAAGGCAGTTTGTTTGTTGCCATACGCGTTTCGCTTCATTTATTTGGGAAGCATCATCAGTGGCCTGAAATACATGTTTCTTTTTATATATACAATAAGCGTATTATCTGCTAGATATAATAAGTTGATATTTTACATTTTGTCGGGTTTTTTAGGTTAGAAGCAACTTTTGTAGCACAAGTTCCGTAAAATGATGTATCTTTCGTTTTACTTACGATTTCCAGCACTGCTAACACATATATGTGTTTCTGGAGATGTATTTGTTGGTCTTCATGCTCCAGTTAGCCGAATCAGGCTAACTGGAGCATGAAGACCAACAAATACATCTCCAGAAACACATATATGTGTTAGCAGTGCTGGAAATCGTAAGTAAAACGAAAGATACATCATTTTACGGAACTTGTGCTACAAAAGTTGCTTCTAACCTAAAAAACCCGACAAAATGTAAAATATCAACTTATTATATCTAGCAGATAATACGCTTATTGTATATATAAAAAGAAACATGTATTTCAGGCCACTGATGATGCTTCCCAAATAAATGAAGCGAAACGCGTATGGCAACAAACAAACTGCCTTCATTTAGTTGCATAGACGGCACATACCTCCACGAACAATTAACTATAGCTACAGTGTGGAGCAGGTTGTCTTCAAGCGAACATGAAACGCAGGCAAATGGCAGTGGTAGACAAAAAAATGGTTCAAATGGCTCTAAGCAACATCTGAGGTCATCAGTCCCCTAGAAACCTAACTAACCGAAGGACATCACACGCATCCATGCCCGAGGCAGGTTTCGAACCTGCGATCGTAGCAGTCGCGCGGTGTCGGACTGAAGCGCCTAGAACCGCTCAGCCCCAAGTGCCGGCAGGGCGTAGGCGATTCGTCATGCATCAAGGAAGATTCAGTTTCAAGTCGTGATCAAGGTCCTTGATTCATTCTAGAGTGCTCCGGTTTTTCTTGATTACACTTCACGAGGGCACACAGTAAATATATTTGCAGACTGCGAGCAGTTTCGTCTTTTGATGAGGCATCTTCAGAAATAATTACGGACTGCTGAAGTTGTACACGAGATTTTGTTTCCATTAGCTGATGCGATTAACTTGTGCGCTCCAAGATGCTCACTCCCCTTTGTTGAGGAGAAGTAAAAACAATAGAAAGCAGAAAATTATCGAATCTCACTTGAGTATTTGCGCAGGCGAACGCCATCTGCCACTGCTTGAAGACTTAAGCAGTACAAGCGACCAGGCTTCCATAGGAATTTATATAATAGCTGCCCGTCCGTGCTCGTCGACAGCTAAACAGTGCTTCCAAACGGGACCGTCTTCCTGCTGTACGCGTTTCGCGGTGACTCAAATCTGTAAAGATAAGCACGGCTCCAGCGCTGTAACTGTCTCCGTCGAGTATTTGACCCTTGTTAGCCCAGCAGCGAGGCCATCTCCGTCATTAATCTGCGTTTAGGGCCAGCCTGGCAAACTTTGTGCACGCAACTGCGCTTTCTAATTGAGAATGCGAGTGTGATGTCACTCCTGTTTCTGTTCCTTGCGCTGTTACTGAAACACTATATTTTTCCTAATTGTTGACGTTTTTCGTCTCCATGACGCGCTCGTCCCTTGCTCTTCCTTTCTCAACTTTGTATGGTGTGTAACTTCCGCCAGTGTTCACTGGAGAATTTCTTGCTGATTTAATTAGGGTCACTGAAAAAAAGAAATGAGACAGAGACTCTACACTTTAAATTGCTGAAGGGATGGTAACGCTGTTGCCTACGGAAGAAAGTGTGCTGTCTATAAGAGTGCTGAGGCCCCAAACTCGCCGCTGGAGAAACTCGGGCGCTCACCCACATGGCGACAGGACGAGCACCTGCATCGTCGACCGTCCACTGCACTCAGTCGTGCTGAAAACAGAGAAATGGTCTCCATTTCAAAGAAGAGCAACAGAGAGCACTGCGTTTTCGGACAGTGGAAGGAAGGCGGGATTCGGAATGTCAAAAGCGTAACAAGAGCATTGCATGTCCACTGAATGCGATTCGAAGAAGAACTGATGTCGTTGGCCGCCAATGGACCATCTGGAAAGCCGCACCGTGTTACCGATACTATTGTCCAGCAGGTGGTTTGCTCATTATTGAAGACTGGTGAGACACTGCTCCAGAGATCGGACTGAGCATCGGAACTGCAACGGACATGCAGTGCTCTCCGTAGACTTGTGCCTTTCTTCGAAGAAATTATGTTCCCCGCACTCCTTTCGCTAAGAGGAGTACGTACGCACTATACCTACAGTGACAAAATTGTAAATTGACGCCCCCCTTATCAAAGAACTTTGATTGATAGAGACCTGACATTTTTAAAAAGTGTTTCATGACGCCTTTTCTGGTTACTGAACCAGACTCAAAACGTAGAAACAAATAATTAATAAGTTACAAATTTTTAAAATTATAATCACTTTTTTCCTTAAAAATTCCACTTTTTAGCTCTGTAACTAAGAAACCGTTAGAGGTAGATGTATTTTGGTGGTTCAGTAGCTACAGTGTACTAACAGGTAACAAACTGCTTAATTAGGTGGAATTCCCGAGATAAGGGATCAAATATATTAAAAACTGTTATTTTGAGGAAATCAAGTTCAGTTTCATATGGCATCATCTCATATATGGAAGAATGGTAATTCCCATGAACAGCCAGCCCATAATCAGCATTGTCTGTTTCCTGTTCCTGATAATCCTGCAAGCCCAGGCGCTTCCTTCTTTCCCTGTCTCTTGCTTCTTTAGTGATTTCTTCACCTGCACGCTGGGCTCTCAGGATTCAAAATCGATCCGTTCGCTGAGAGGCTTGCAGTGTGTTTGCTCGTGGAGTGCTATCAATTTACTCTTGTACACCAATTCTTCCCTTGTTACCGTCATAAAATGTTATCATAAACACCCAGGCGGAGTTTCGATTTCCATAAACACATTTTTTGGTATACGTTGACGTTATTGAAAGGCTCATTCGGGTTCTGCGTTAGACCAAGAGCTATTTGGAAAGAAGGGCAATATAAAGTAACTATCCATTCCCTGGTGTAACAGCTTCCATCACTGCAGAAGCCATGCTCTTTTTGTGCCTAAATTATTTCTCTGTACCTGTTGCTTGATCTTAGCAGTACTTGCACCGCGAACCAGCACCCGGTGGATAAGGATCAAATACGGGTATAGGGGTATCATCAGTGGATGATTTGTAGAAGAATGATCACACACTGCTCTATCCATTTCTTGTAGGTCATGGGTTGTATGCTACTGCCATTTCTTGGTAATGCTGGAGTTCACCAATGTTTCTATCTGAAAGTCTTCATTTACCATTTAGAATTCATTATCTTTACAATTCAGCACTTACGAAATGCTAGATTTATGCGGAATACCGCCACTTTTGTTAGCACAGTGCGTCCAATCTCTTAACATGAAAATGAAATCAAGATTAAATGGCTAAAAACTATAGCCTTCTAGGTTAAATACTTCCGAAGATAGAGATAGCGTTATTCAATGCAGAACAGCTGGATTTTATTATTTATTGATTGATTTACTTAACCTGGTAAGATTAGGGCCATCAGGTCCTCTCTTACATCTAACCAGCGATTCTACTTATTTTACTTTCATTGTTTTAGTAGGCTACATCTAGTACAGAAAGTGAGATAAACAATTACAAAGGCACACTTGGAATATATATATATATATATATATATATATATATATATATATATATATATATATATATATATTAGATTCGTGGATGATAAGCACTGCTATAATTAGACATTACGATAGAGAGAGATTTTAGATAGGAGTGCTAGCAGCAGGGGGTATGAGGAAGACTGATGGCGAAGGGAGAAGAAGAGTAGGGACATGATGAAACATAATCAAGGAAATATAAAGGAAAAGAAGATTGTGTGGCTGTTGGAGATAGATGAAGAGGAGGAAGAGAAAGGAGCAAGATAGGAGACACTAGCTTTGCTATTTGACAGAGGGGAGGATTGGCCTTGTACATTAATTTTGTGGAGAACGTTATGAGGATGATAGTAGGAAATGCTTCAACTTCTTCTTGAAAGTAGCAGGGGATTGAATTTCGCGCAAGGTAAGGCGCAAATTGTTCCAGAGGCGGACAGCAGCAAATGAGAAGGAGTTTGCAAAAGTTTTTATTTTGTGAGTGGGCACAGTTAGGATACCTAATAACAGTGACCTCGTATTTCGATTATGATGGCATGAAACGTGTTTAATCTCTGAAGCAAGGTACTGGGGTGCTTGCGCGACGAGGAGTCGGTGAAGTAGACATAAAGTGTGGTAGTCACGCAATTTGTCCGGCCGCAGCCACCCTAGCTGCGAGTATGAAGCATTAACATGATCATATCGGCGAATGTTGCAGGTGTAACGCACACAGGCATTCATGGTTAGTTCTGACCGTCTTTTGTTTTCGATACTCATGCCTTGTTGAATTACATCACAATAGTGGAGGTTCGGTAGAACGAGTGCTTCCACGAGCTGGCGTTTCACGTCCTGTGGAAATACGTTCGGGAAATTTTTGATAGCATAGACAAGCGGACGTCATCCGGCACACTGCGACCGTATTCTCTGTCCAGCTGAGATGCTCGTCCAAAGCTACACCCAAGTTCTTACCTGTTGCCGGCCGTGGTGGCCGAGCAGTTCTAGGCACTTCAGTCTGGAACCGCGCGACCGCTACGGTCGCAGGTTCGAATCCTGCCTCGAGCATGGATGTGTGTCATGTCCTTAGGTTAGTTAGGTTTAAGTAGTTCTAAGTTCAATGGTACTGATGACCACAGATGTTAAGTCCCATAGTGCTCAGAGCCATTTGAACCATCTTAACTGTTTTCTAATATGGTATTGGAATACCGTCAAGCAGAATAGGAGGCAGCCGGTCTCGGAAATCTGAACTTATTACTTTCTGATGAGCTATTAAGATTACTTGAAATGATGAAATGTACATTTCCAGTTGGACTTATTTGATAAATACTACATCAAATTGTTCAGGAGAGATCAAATATTATTAAGAGATAATAATTAAAAAAGTCACTTTTAGACCAGTTTCAGCATACTTACTCTCCTGGAAACGCACTACTCTCCGTTCGTCTTCTTCCGAAGCCTCCATTTCACCTTCTCAGTACGGCAAAGTGCAGGCGACGGCCGGCGTGTGCCCTTACTCAATCTTGTTGTAATGTGGGTCTGCCCTCACGTCTGTCTAGCAGAGAATTCATGGCCTCAGCGGTCTTGCAAGGGCTACACCCTGTTCAGTGGCCAATGGCATTACGATCCCTTCAGCGGTTTTCATTTTATTGCTTCCGGCTCGTTTCTTTTCGAATGGCAAAATAGTTCAACTTCTTTTAACGTACGCCCACTCAGAGCGTCTTACTGTATGCTACTGAAGAGGCGCGGGAACAAATGAAGCTGCGTCGTATCTGGTGGGAACTTGAGCTGCAGTCCACACGTTGGTTCAGTGACGTTGTGACAATACGTTATAGCAAGATTTTGGTATACTACTTGAGAAGCTAATTATGCGTCTGTACAGGCGAAATGATGTTACGCCTAACTTAGTTTCTTCAAAGATCGAGCCCTGTAGAAATAGCAGAAAGAAGACGTTCCTGTTTTATCAAAAATGAAAAACGCGCATCAATTTGCAAAGTTTCCCATACTTGGTGGGCATCTTGTGTGGTATGTCAGCGACAACAGCCAAGCGCCATCAGACTCTTCACGAAATGACAATGTATTCACCAGTGCTCTGTAGAGGTTTTTCGATCGCGATGTCTATTGATAACAAAAAATAAAAAACTTTCATTATGCAGTCCCATTCAGACGATTACATAAATAAAAATACGAGGGCAGACGACTGAATGCCCTGCAACCCAACAAACTCAAAGTATAATAAAATGGAGACCAGTTACTCAAACTTCACATCTGAAAAGAGAAACTTTTCAGCGATTATTACTAAAATTGCAAAACATGTGATGGAGTTCAGTTGCATTTTATTATGTTCTTCTTGTAATGAAACTGCTTCACGAAAGTATTTTCAGATGCACAGAAATAATAGAATATCATCACTCGTCATCTTTTACACTGTTGGGAATTGGTTTGAAGCTGTAAAAAATTTCTAACACTTCGTAGATAATTGGTTTCACACCAAGACGTAATGACAACCATTGCCACTGTCTCACATTTCCATTTCGAACTTTCATCTAAAAATTAGTTGTTCATAGCCTCTGTCTTTTTATTAGACTTCCAGTTTGTTGGGTTGCAGGCTGTTCAGTCGTATGTCCTGATATTTTTATGTATGTAATCCTTTGAATGCAAATGTCACAAAAAGCGTACTTATTTTCTATTGTAAACAGACACAGCGATCAAAAACATTTACAAAGCACTGCTGAATGCCTGTTCATTTAGTAAAGAATAAGATGACGCTTGTATGTTGTCTGTGAAATAGCATACGTGTTTCCCATCATGCATGGGAAGCTGAGCGCATTGGTGTGCGTCTTTCACCTTCGATCAAATTGGAACGTCTTTTTTATGCTGTTTCATGCGTCAATCGTATCCAGAAAGTTGAAAATGGAAGAAAAAGGAAAGAAAAATACCTGATCGCACTATGGGAAAAAAGGCTACTCTACAGAAAGTAACTTGGCTCATTCATACATTGCTACATCGCTATCCATACTCCGAAAGGAGCTGGTAAATAATTGTGTTTCTGTTTTTCTGATCCATTAGTGCTCGCATTAGCCACAGTACACTTTGTGTACCACTTGAGGCAAAACCGGAGTGACAAGCGCATCCACATACACCTCCGCTGTCCACAACTCAGAGGCAGCAGGCAGAACAAAACGCGAGATTCAGTAATGAGATGGTACGATTCCGGAAGTAACAATCCGTAAAGTAAGTTAAGTTTCAGACAGAGAATACCCAGAGGTTGTTTTGTAAAAAATTATGTAGCAATAAAATAGTTACATTCCAGTATAGTTTAATATTTTAGAGAATAGAACTTGCACTCAGTATTAAGAGACGAAGGTCAAATTTGACACTTAACTACAGAATTAAAATAAAACAATGTCTCTATCATTTTCAGAAAGAGAGATTATTGCACCTAAAATTGGGAGTATTAGAAAATACTTTGAAATATTGATGTGCCACTTCGAAGAATTAAACTTCGACAATGACAAAAATTATTATTTTTCAAGTTATACGATACCTCTGAAAATTGGACTATACCTAGTAAAGAGCCGTGGCGTTCAAACCAACCTTCCGTTTGATGACATCTTCAACAGGTGGTAGCAGATATCAGATAAATACGACATTTGAGCAAATCACTCAACATACTGTCCCTAGTGGAAGACACACTGTGCACAGACAACGTAACGAGTAGTCTTACTTTTGAGGGAGAGATCGATTGCATGTTTATTAAAATTAAATATACCGGTTGCCCGTTATGTTGCATTATCGTTCACCCTATCGGTTTAGACTCATGGACAAGTCATTTTAAAGTGTATTGTTTATGCTAATGACAGGACGGTCACGTGTTATCGTCGTCGCCGTCGTTGTTGTTGTTGTTCTGGTGGTGGTGGTGGTGGTGGTGGTGGTGGTGGTGATCAGTCCAAAGACTGATATGATGCCGGCCGCGGTGGTCTCGCGGTTCTAGGCGCGCAGTCCGGAACCGTGCGGCTGCTACGGTCGCAGGTTCGAATCCTGCCTCGGGCGTGGATGTGTGTGATGTCCTTAGGTTAGTTAGGTTTCAGTAGTTCTAAGTTCTAGGGGACTGATGACCACAGCAGTTGAGTCCCATAGTGCTCAGAGCCATTTGAACCATTTTAACTGGTATGATGGAGCCCTCCACATTATTTTATCCTGTCCAAGCCATTTGAACCTGTTCCACGCCCCCCTACACACACACACACACACACACACACACACACACACACACACACACACACACTTCCTACCACATCAAATGTGTACTAGCGACCGTTCCTAATTTTAGTTAAGTTGTGCCATACATTCCTTTCTCCGCCGTCTAGTTCAGTACATCTCCATTAGTTATTTGATTTAACCACCCAGTGTTCAGCATTCTCCTATAGCAGCACATTTCAAAAGCTTCTATTCTCTTTTTCTCTAAACTATTTACCGTTCCCATTTCACTTCCGTACAAGGCTATACGCTAGACGAATACCTTCAAAAAATTCCTAACATTAAATTTGGTTCGATGTTGATAAATTTCGAAAGCAACACATCAACCAGTATTCCAGCGACCATCGTGGTCATTTCAAATTAAGTCCTTTAGTAACAAACCACTATTTCTGTGGACGGGTCGAAATCGGTAAACTCTCATAAATTCTGCGCAGATGTGAATAAGCAAGTACTTTCGAAGTTAGTGTGAGGGTCCAGTCTGACAATGTCAAATTTTTCTTCTTTTCTTTGAGATACTAATGCTAGAAATTTCCGGCATGTAATTCGCGTGGGTTATTTTCGTGTCTATGGCCACAGCGGCATAGTGCTAGTGTGTGTTCGCAACCTCGAGAAGCTGGTGGCATTAAGGGAAAGCAGCATTTCGGTTCCCTTCAGTACGTCACGTACCATCTGCGGCTGTAACAGTTGCTCTGCCTAAGTGTCTGAAGCTGCGATGGCCTAGCGCGGTAACTAAGCACATCAGAATTACGACCGCGCGAATAGCATCCCGAGCCGCTGTCCCGACCTCGGCGTCGGAGTTTGCACTAGCATAGCAGGCGCTAACGACCGCCGTACATTACCGGCGATGACCGTGAGTTGGCCATAGACTCTGTGTTAGCATGCGGCAATTCGCCGAAGACGCTCAAGGCCCCAGCGGCTCCGCTGTTTGGCTTGCAGAAAGGTGACGCGCCGTGTCCAGCGGCAGGGACCGTCCCCTCGCGGAGGTGACGTTACGCAACGACAAGCGTCTGCAATTACTGCGAGAGCAGACTGCTGTTTACTGGCGAAGACAACCGCCTGCACGTAAGACAGGCGGCTGCGGTGACAACGCACTATCCTCGCCAAAGCGACACATTTAACTAATGCAGTTGAAACCGCTAACACTGAATTGAAAATTGTGCGATTCTAGATGAAATATCATTTTAGAGTCTTTCATTTTATTTACTGTAAAAAACAGTCTTGATCACAATTTATTTATTACGGTGACCGTTTTCGACCACTACTGTGGTCATCTTCAGACCTACAAGTCGTATACAAAGCTTTAATTAGAGGGCTACATACATTAAAGAAAATACATTAAGTTATAAAACTATAAAACGATGAATTACCAGTGACTAAGAACCTCCTTCTGCTGGAGAATCACTAATGGAGAAACCAATGCAGTCTCACTATAGATAATGGAGGTTCCGCCCACTCCTGACGGAATGATATCATTACTAACCTATGGGCTATAGATTTTCCTCTTAGTACTGATCTGTAAGAATTATTATGTAATTAATGTAAATGAAAGTCTCTTATTACACCAGCAAATCGTATCTGTGCATCATGTACTGTACATGTCAGCAGAAGATTATTGCAGCCTAGTCATTGAAAATCGTTTCAATAAAGACATGTTGCTGCTCAATAGTACATCGTCTGACGTGACAGTCTTTGCCATTCCACTTTCGCAACAACTTCGTTAGAAAGAAACATGCTGTCACATCTTTGCACTGGCGTTTATCCGCAGCCTGGCAACCACAAATTTGCCTACCAACTTTACAGCAACTTCAGTGGAAAGAATCGTGCCGCCTCATCTTTGTAACGACGTCCAACTTCACTATGGCAACCAGTGGTTCCAAATGGTTCACTAACAGGCCTTGAGAGGGCAACCCATGTACTGTCAAAACGAAGTTAATTTATCCTACATGTTTAAATGGACAATAGCTGTTAAATAAGCTAAGTTTAGTGTATGTTTATTTTTGTTTCTTGACAATGTTCTTTTAACTAATGAATTTTACATTGTTATTCGACGTATAACCCATTGGTTAGTAATGACATCATTCCGTCAGAAGTGGGCGGAGCCTCCATTATGTATAGTAAGACGTGCACTGGTTTCTCCAGTAGTTATTCTCCAGCAGAAGGAGTTTCTTACTCATCATTTTATAGCTTTATAACTTTATATGTGTTTCCTTTAATGTGTGTAGCCCTCCAATTACAGCTTTCTATACGACTTGTAGCTCTGAAGATGACCACAGTAGTGGTCGAAACCGGTCACCGTAATAAATAAATTGTGATCAAGACTGTTTTTAATAGTAAATATTTGTAAAACATTGATCACTGTTCTCCCATAATGTATTTTAAAGTAATTTCTTTCATTTTAACTGGAAGCGAGGTCGTGGTCTTGAAATATTAGTGAAATATTAAAATTTGCCTCAACCAGGTAAAATTCGTTTTAAGATTACAAGCCACACGACGTGTTTCCAGAGCAGGCTTTCATATTCGGGTAAAATACACAAGAATCTTTATGAAATCAGGTTAGTGATGTAACAGCGTAAATCCGTCGAACTACACAGTCTCTGTGTTACTTTACATTCAATCCAAAGACTGAAAGACTTTCAACCAACGGCATCACTGTCTTCTCACTTTGTTAAAAAATTCATCTTTCTCAGAGATTCTAGTACATTTCAGCTGAAGGTGAAAGCCTACCATGGAAACTTGTCGTGCGACTTGTGATCTTATAGCGAATTTTATGTGCTTGAGTCAAATTTTAATAGTTGATAAAAATTTTACGAGCTCCGTTATAGTACTCGTACCAACATAATTTACAATGATCCAGGAAAGCGTTTATGTCTTTATTCCAATGACAGACCAGTATACACTGAAGTGGCAAGCCATGAGATATCGACATACACACATCGAGGTGACTGTAGTATCACGTACACCAAGTACAAAATGGCAGTGCGTTGGCAGACCTGTCATTTGTAGACAGCTCATTCATGTGAAACAATTTCCAGTGTGATCATGGCTGAACGACGAGACTTTGCAAGCGGAATGGTAGTAGGTGCAATACGCGTGGGACATTCTATTTGGGGAATCGTTTGGAGATGTAATATTCGGAGATAAATAGTGTCAAGTGCGTGCCGAGAATACCGAATTTCAAGCACTATCTGCTACCATGGATAACGTAGTGGCCGACGACCTTCACTTAAAGACCGAGAGCAGCGGCGTTTGTCTACAGTTGTCATTGCTAACAGACAAGCAACACTGTGTTACATAACGGCAAAAATCAATGTGGGACACACGACGAACGTATCGGTTAGGACAGTACGGATAAATTTGGCGTCAATGGGCTATGGCAACAGACGACCGATGTAAATGCCTTCGCTAACACCACGACATCGCTTGCAGCGCATCTCCGTTCGACCCTAGACGACCCTAGACGATTGGAAAACAGTGACTTCGTCACTTGAGTTCCCATTTCAGTTATTAAGAGCTGATGGTAGGGTTCGAGATTTGCGCAGACCTCATGGAGCCATAATCCCAAGTTGTCAACAAGGCACTGTGCGTGATAGTGGTGGCTCCATAATGGTGCGGGCTGTGTTTATATGGAACAGACTGAATCCTCTGGTCCAACTGAACCGATCATTGACTGGAAATGGTTTTGTTCGGTTACTTGGAGACCATTTGCAATCATTCAAGGAGTTCATGTTCACAAACAACGATGTGCCATTTCACCGGGCCACCAATTGTTTGCGATTGGTTTGAAAGAACATTCTGGACAATTCGAGCGACTGATTTGGCTACCGAGATCGTCAGGCATGAATCGCATAGAACATCTATGGGACATAATCGAAAGGTTAGTTCATGCACAAAATTTTGCACCGGCAACACTTTCTCAATTAACGGACGGGTGTGGAGGCATCATGGCTCAACATTTCCGCAGGGGACTCAAAACGGCCTGTTGAGTCTGTCACGTCGAGACGCCGCACTAAGCCGGCGAAAGGACGTCCGACACGGTATTAGGAGGTATCCCATAACTATTTTCGCCTCAGTGTATGTTACAGCAGTTAATAAATTACTGTCGATGATGACCGAGACTTGAGTACGAACAGTTTTTCAATCACATCGAGCATCAAATGTAAATGTGGTAGAGTCAGAAAATGAACAGTTTCTATCATTATCACTTTTACATAGGTTGGCTCGCTTGAAAACTTGTTTGTACTCAGCTTTTGAGAATGATCATCATACGGAGAAATCAACTGACTCTTGTAAAGTATTGTGTTGGAGTAAAGACAAAACACCATACGATTTCTATTATCTCCTCCATCTACTTACTCCTCTTCTTCTTCTGGTTCGCTCAAGTTCCCCTGCAAATCTTTTTAAATAAAAATGCTCAAGCCACTTGCAGTTTTATTGTTGAAAAAAGATTCAGCTTATTTCGCAGGACTGTGTGTTCTATTGGCTTAAATACTGAAATGTGTTGTAGATTCTGACTTACGTATCGAAACGAAAAGTTAACCGTGGCGCTAGTTGCAAAGTGCCCCATTCACGTGGTTGCCGGAACGAGCCTTTGTGGTGTAGGTAGGTCGCTCGTAGTCACAATGTGCGTCGATTCTAAATGGCGACAGCACAATAAGAAAAGGTATTTTGCGTTTTCCGCTTTAACAGGGCAGTTCAGATACACCCGTGCGGCGTGACTTTCGGCGAGAGTACGCCACTGCGCATGCTACACATCTCAAAGCATTCGACAACAGTACTAGCAGTTTCAAGACACTGGTTGTTCACGCAAGGCAGATATACTGGCAAGACGTAGAGCGCATGCAGTCGTGGTGGTGGGTAGTGTTTAACGTCCCGTCGACAACGAGGTCATTAGAGACGGAGCGCAAGCTCGGGTTAGGGAAGGAAATCGGCCGTGCCCTTTCAAAGGAACCATCCCGGCATTTGCCTGAAACGATTTAGGGAAATCACGGAAAACCTAAATCAGGATGGCCGGAGACGGGATTGAACCGTCGTCCTCCCGAATGCGAGTCCAGTGTGCTAACCACTGCGCCACCTCGCTCGGTGCGCATGCAGTAGAGATGTGCACGCGGTCATCAGAAGTCTGGTCATCGTGACAGCCGAGAGTTATGGAAAAAACGACATTTTGTCAATGGAGTGACTGACTGATTGTTTTGAAAATTTTTTGTTTATTTATAGACGCGGTCACATTTTTATGACACAGTCATAACCGGTTTCGGCCATACAATGACCATCTTCAGATTCTAAAGGTGGCAATAACGTTTGACAACACATGAACCTGTGTTCAGTGTATGCCGCATTTAGAATATGAAGATGGTCATTGTGTGGCCGAAACCGGTTATGACTGTGTCATAAGAATGTGATTGAACCGAGAGTTAGTCGTCCTGTATTTGGCGACATTTTTGCTTGAACCCATACCGGATCCATTTCCGGTGGAGGGTTCACTGAACATTTGTTAAACGTAAATAAAAACTTTGATCCTAAAGTACTTTACGATTCTATGTGCATGAAAGTGAAAGATTACCCCTGTAAAATAGGATGGTTGTTTTGAAAATTACAATTTGTAGTCCTATGCCAAAGTTAAATCCATACCAAGTTTCTATCTCCACGCAGAAGACAAAATTGTGGCGTCGGACGAATCCCTTTGAATAACCAACTTTTTCGCCTTCTGTTGCTCTTCAATCATGTCAGTTTTCTTCTTTTTATTCCTGACAGGAATATACAGGGTGTTAGGGGCATAAGTGCAGATATTATGATCGTTGCGACCTTAACATGTACCCACTTCAGTGTGTCAGTAGTTTTATCTCTGTGTCTAACAGTCGTCTCGCAAACACGTCGCATGATTAACTACCTGAGGTTTCCTGTATGGTCGTAACTGCACCACTAAATGGACTATGCCAGTCAGTAAAGGTTAACTGTTCTGCGTCCATAGTCCAAACTTCAACTGACCTGCTGCCCAGAGGAAAATAAGCATTAACCCCAGAACACCAAAGGGGAGAAAATGTTATTTTCCTACTAAGCCATTGCAATGTTTACCACACCACATATTAGTCAAAGGAAGTCATAATTTATAGGTTGTCCACTAGTTAATTACAATTCTTAGATTTCCAATGGTATGTTACATACCAAACTAAGGCAAAATGTACTATTTTATACCCCACTGCAATATGTGTTGGCATCTGTATATAAGAGATTAATTTATCCTGTGGTTCAATGACGGAAGTGGAACAGTTTTTTTCAGGGAAAGGACTTCTTCACTTAAAATACTGTTTAACATAGAACTACTGGATACAGTGTGAAAATAATTTTGATGAAGTTACTTGATTCTTATAAACTGTTAAATGTTATACATTTAGTGCATAATTGTATGTTCACATATAAAGAAAATTATCTTACAAACTAAACTTGAAGTGCAGTTTGCACATTTAGCTTTTGGATACAATACAAAAATATTTCCTTTGTAAATTTATAACTTATTCTTTAAAAATGTTAATTGTGTGCTTATTCATGTTTGTATGTATGTATTTAAATGTCCATATGTAATAAAAAAGAAAAAAAGTAAAGAGCAAAAAAAAAGGCAGTCGTAAATTCTCCGAGGGTTCACATATACTTTAAACACATACTACTCTAATAAAATTATGCCTGTATACATTATCGTTGTATTCCAAATACTGAAGAAAGTGAAGGAAATAGACCGGTTTCTGAAATGAGGAAACCTTTGGCACAGTGAATGGTTCAAATGGCTCTGAGCACTATGGGACTTGACATCTGAGGTCATCAGTCCCCTAGAACTTAGTACTACTTAAACCTAACTGACCTAAGCACATCACATACATCCATGCCCGAGGCAGGATTCGAACCTGCGACCGTAGCGGTCGCGCGGTTCCAGACTGCAGTGCCTAGAACCGCTCGGCCACCTCGGCCGGCCTATGAGAATTCACCATGAAGTTAAAGGTGTAAAGGTTCAAGTGGTTGTGACATACGCAAGGATTGGAAGAAAGAGTACCAAAAAAGGTGCCATTTGCAAAGGCAGTCCCTTAGTGGAGAGACCAATATTGCGATGGCTGAGTGATACAGACACGGATCTGAGATGATGAGTACCTAACTGGAGAATACTGGCGCAAAGTCGAGAGATGACTGCTGGAGACAGCTGGTCGATGAGTCCCGGTCCCTTTACGGGTTGTAGCGCCGGAAAAAAATGAAGGTAATTCAACACACACGAACGTTAAAAATTACTTGTGGATGCCAGAGAATTCACCACACTGTGCGCTTTAATTTAGCACTAAGCGCGCTTCTGTATGTTTACTCGTTGCAGATACACCTGGGGTAGCCTGCTTTATTTGCTTCACCCTGTATATAAATGAAAAGATTACTACAAGAAAAGACTCAGTGAACATGGTCGAAAGATTAAGAAGTAAAAGCAGACACTCTCCCCCAAAATAGTAACTGATATCATTATTTAAAATGGTTTACGTGCTGCCTTAAATTAATCTGCCATTTACTTAAGAGACGCCGATGGATTTAGTCACTTCATTGCTCTCGTATCTCTGACTGTGTTCTTATCTGTTGCGTATCCAGAGCATTGCTGATAGCGCTTCCGCCTCGGCACGCAAATTTACGTGACTTGGTAAGATAGCCTCTGGTAAGCTCTTTCCTAGCGCTGACAATATTCTTTCTCGGACGATAGTTAATCCCGTTTACTGCGCGCGGTGCAGTTATCTTAAACTGTACGGTACTCTGACGATGTCGCTTATCTGCCTTACCTGTGTTCTTGAAACAGGGTCCACAGCGATAACAGGCATGGCGGCGTAAATTCCTTGAACGGCTGTGAGATGTGGAACTCTGCCCGGTGCCTCTGCAGTCTAGTTAGTGAGTTAGTCCACCACAATTCCCTCCAGAAGGACGGCTGCGATACAGTAGTACCCGAACCTATGAATGATGACTCATCACGAATCCGTCACGCATCCAGCTGGCTCGAAGATTTTGTGTTTATTTATGCAGGATTCCAGACGATTTTCAGATCGAGCTTATGAAAATACTCGTGTTCTTCACTTTTCAAGAATTTATTGTACACATAATGAAGTTGACGGGGACGGTATTGTTAAGCTTGAGAAAACGCGTAAAAATAAAAGCGATGTAAACAGACTCCCATGAGGCTCTGTTCCAAAAATTACACCCTCCAGTCGCATTAATGAGACTATCTGTCAAAAGCCTGAATAATCACCTTCTGCAGCACAGACCACTGTGAGAGTTGACGTTCAGGAAGCTACCGACAAGGATGTGGGGGCGATGCGGACTCCACTGCTCTAGCTTTCTCTGTTGGGGAGCCATGTCGCGAACAGCACAATCGATGTTGTCCAGCAGACTCTAGACTGAATTCAAATCGGGGGAACTTAGTGAGCAGGCGAGTACGATAAACTCATCCTGGTGCTCTTCGAACCACGCACGTGCATTGCGAGCTGTATGACACGGTGCGTTATCCTGTTGGTAGATGCCACCTTGCCGAGGAAAGACAAACTGCATGTAGGGATGGGCATGGTCCCCAAGGACACACGCATAGTTGTATTGATCCATTGTGCCTTCAGAGTGACGAGATCACCTTGGGAATGCCCTCAGGCCTGGACCCTTCAGACGATTGTTGGATGGTGTTTGCTTTCAGACGTATCACACCGTTCACGCCAGCGACCGTTTCTCTAATTGAGCATAAGACCTGGAAAGACCATCTGCCGCCAACCAATCGAGGTCCAGTTGCGATACTGGCGTGGAAATTCAAGCCTTCGTCGCCGACGAACGTCAGTGAGCACAGGTGCATGATCAGGGCTTCTGTTGCAGGCTGCGGGGGCCCATTTGCAGTAACGTCGACTTCACCGTCGTTCAGGAGACGCTGTTGGTTGCCCCTCGGTTCACCTTGGTAGTTGTTCAACAGTTGCAAGTGAGTTCGCCCGTACACATCTCCTCAGACGTCGTTCTCGCCTGTCGTCTATGGCCCGTGATGCGCCACAATTGTCTCGGCTCCTGTTTTGGATAACGCGATTCTGCAGTACACTGTGGCACGCAAACAGTTTACAAACTCAGCCGTCTCGGAAATTTTTTCAGCCTTGTCCCGAAAGCCGATGATCATTGCGTTGTGAATGTCTGATAAATCTCTCCGTTTCTGCATTAGGACAACGACCGCCCCCCCCCCCCCCTCTCGTCCCACTCCCCGACACGCTTTATATACTCTTTACACACTGTCGATTGCCAGTGCTGCCACCTGCTGTCTGTGAGCGGTTATTTCACTTGGCGTGGATCATAGGCGGTGGTCACATTAATGTGACTGGGCTGTGTAAAACACAGGACATTGTGATAAGTCTTTCTGGGGGAAAATTTTTCAGTATAACGTCAACAAGCGGAGGAGAGATGGTGACATAAAGTTTCTCTCCCTCAGACTTTGCGCTAATGTCCTGTTTTAAATACCGCAGTACCTCATGAAGTGAGGGCCTGTGACAGGTGGTGGTGATGGCTCTGGCTCTGAGCACTACGCGACTTAACTTCTGAGGTCATCAGTCGCCCAGAACTTAGAACTAATTAAACCTAACTAACCTAAGGACATCACACACATCCATGTCCGAGGCAGGATTCGAACCTGCGACCGTAGCGGTCGCGCGGTTCCAGACTGAAGCGCCTAGAACCGCTTGGCCACAACGGCCGTCAAACCATACTTGGAACAACATGTTTTGGAGAGATCCTTAATGTGGTATATCACTGAAACCACAAATTTTCGTAACACACACGTATGAATATGTAGAACATCGAATACAGCATATATGCTTCATAGGAAGCAGTTCCTTCTGGCGCGAAACAGTGGTGGGAGAAAGAAAGTGGCTTGTCGAAGTTAAAGCGTTTTTAATTTTTGTGGCATTGCGTCTTTTTCTTCGTGTTATGTATTTGTAAAACATGTCTGGTAATTCCAGTAGCTGAGGGCAGTGTGTGGAGTACTATCCACGTTCATTTCGGGACAGATATTGCTCATTTACATACGACTTGCTTCTTTTTAATAGCAAACGCCATATTGCAGCACTCTTCTCGAAGCACAGAGGTTTCGTCGTGTCCATCCCACTCTTGGAGGTTAAAATCAAACCTACTTTTTAGATAAATAGATTCTAACCTACCCCGATATTATAGGGCGACCTCTGAAGATGGCGTCTGACGACCATTTTCGGTGCCACTGTGAACGAGCCTCAGGTCTGGTCTCTGTGAAACGTGTGCGCTGCGTAGTTGAGGCGGTGCGGCGTGGCGTCTGCGCCCCTCTGTGACAGAGATGGCGGCGCGAGATCAGACCGTCCGTCTGTTAGCAGCGCCGCACAGCGGCCACTCCACAAAGCACGACGCTGGCCGCTCCTGTGTAGCCGGCCGTCTCCCTGACAGATTCCGGCTAATCTCGCGCTCTTACTGCGCCATCTCAGCGGAGTCATGCTGACATCCCTCTCAACGGACACCGCTACCCCCATTCTCCTCGCGGAAGCACTGCGGAATGCAAATGCTTCTCCACCTCGAAGACCGGCCTAGAATCCTGTTCGAGCCGTTGAGGTCACGGCACATTGTTTCCCTCATCCGTGATATCTTAAATTTTTTTCATTGATATCTTAAATTTTTTTCATTGATCTTAATCTGCAGAATTTCCTCTTTGCTATGATACCTAATACATATATATATTACTTCCGGTTTTAAAATAAATGGTTCAAATGGCTCTGAGCACTATGGGACTTAACATCTGTGGTCATCAGTCCCCTTGAACTTAGAACTACTTAAACCTAACTAACCTAAGGACATCACACACATCCATGCCCGAGGCAGGATTCGAACCTGCGACCGTAGCAGTCGCGCGGTTCCAGACTGAGCCCCTAGAACCGCGAGACCACCGCGGCCGGCACTTCCGGTTTATTCATTCATTTAAAAAAAATATTGTGTGAGCGTGACAGTTTTCCAAGAATCTCAACACATGAAGGAGGTAAGATACGCCAGTTATTTAGGAGACGCGAATTCAGAAGTTTTCGAAGTAGTCGAGGAAGAGAAGCGATAATGTGAAAATGTAACTACCACTAAACTGTAGTACACAGGCCGTGTACAAAAGCGACGACTGATAATTATATACAAGGGAACGAATTTGGAAGATGAGAGAGGATTAGATGGTAAGAATCTAGAATCCATCATAAATAAAATCCAAAATTGTTATGGCATGGCCATCAGGCAAAATGTTATCAGTGTAGATGATGTGAGAAAAGCTGTACGTCAGTTGCGTTTCATCTCTTTTCAACAGACTATAAACCCATTCATGGCCTATGCATTCCAGGACTTGCTTCATGGTGCAAATACAACAAACACAGAAAAACGTTGAGAAATATACAGGGTGTTACAAAAAGGTACGGCCAAACTTTCAGGAAACATTCCTCACACACAAATATAGAAAAGATGTTATGTGGACATGTGTCGCGAAACACCTAATTTCCATGTTAGAGCTCATTTTAGTTTCGTCAGTATGTACTGTACTTCCTCGATTCAGCGCGAGTTTGCCCAATTGAAGGAAGGTTGACTTCGGTGCTTGTGTTGACATACAACTCATTGCTCTACAGCACTAGCATCAAGCACATCAGTACGTAGCATCAATAGGTTAGTGTTCATCCTGAACGTGGTTTTGCAGTCAGTGCAATGTTTACAAATGCGGAGTTGGCAGATGCCCATTTGATGTATCGATTAGCACGGGCAATAGCCGTGGCGCGGTACGTTTGCATCGAGACAGATTTCCAGAACGAAGGTGTCCCGACAGGAAGACGTTCGAAGCAATTGATCGGCGTCTTAAAGAGGACGGAAAATTCCAGCCTATGACTCGCGACTGGGGAAGGCCTAGAACGACGAGGATACCTGCAATGGACGAGGCAATTCTTCGGGCAGTTGACGATAACCCTAATGTCAGCGTCAGAGAAGTTGCTGCTGTACAAGGTAACGTTGACCACGTCACTGTATGGAGAGTATAGCGCGTGCAGGCAGTATCAGCAGCTGATCGGCCTCCACATTTCAGTCGAAGTGTTCGTACGCTTCTCAACATAGATTCGGTGACCGATGGACTGGTAGAGGCGGACCAATTCCATGGCCTGCACGCTCTCCTGACCTCAACCCTCTTTTCATTTATGGGGCATTTGAAAGCCCTTGTCTACGCAACCCCAGTACCAAATGTAGAGATTCGTCGTGCTCTTATTGTGGACGGCTGTGGTACAATACGCCATTCTCCAGGGCTGCATCAGCGCATCAGGGATTCCATGCGACGTAGGGTCGATGCATGTATCCTCGCTAACGGAGGACATTTTGAACATTTGCTGTAACAAAGTGTTTGAAGTCACGCTGGTACGTTCTGTTGCTGTGTGTTTCCATTCCATGATTAATGTGATATGAAGAGAAGTAATAAAATGAGCTCTAACATGGAAAGTAAGCGTTTCCGGACACATGTCCACATAACATATTTTCTTTCCTTGTGTGTGAGGAATGTTTCCTGAAAGTTTGGCCGTACCTATTTGTAACACCCTGTATTTATAAACTAGCTGCACCTTTTGCCATACTGGAGGTCTTGAAAGAAAGTTCCAGAGATTTGTCAGATGTAAGACTACTAAAGAAGTGTCTTCACGGCCGCACCCAGAATCCTGACGAGTCCATGAACAACGTAATCTGGGCCAGTGTTTGTGTCAATTAGTACACTGTATTTTGTCGATCTCCTCCTCCCTTATATCTCTGTCCTTGTCGTCATGTCCTCCTCCTCTCTCTCTTTCTCTCTCCCTCCCCCTTCTCTCTCCACGTTATCACACGCACTACAAAAGGAAGTCCGTGGTTCTTACCCGCACGGTATTGCTGTCCAGTTAGTAATACGTAATATGTGAGCCACCTTTGATAGAAATCGATCCAGTGGTTTAGGATAAGCTTTTTAAATCGCGTCTTTGCCAGAGTACGTAAATGTCACATGCATTTCACGTACATTTAACATATTTGTTCACATATTTCATCGGTATCTGTGGAGAATTTCGTCCTGAAGTTTACATTTCACGCAGCTCGGTGTTTATGACGTCATATCTCCTTAACACTGTATCGTAAAATGATATAATTTTGCAGGTTTATTCAGTGGCATATGTGAATACCGCCCGCAAAATGTGTCGTCAATGAGTTAGTAATAAGGAAGTAATAAATTAAAACGTCATGCGTGATGCGGCAGTTTTACTACATGAACAGCGAATCCCTCTCGTGATTTTATGTTGGGCTGTCGAGAAAAAGCTTCAGAAAGGTGTGATATTATGTATAAAGTTTGTTGCAAGTCACTGAGTGCACTCATTCTCCAATAATAGACAACAAAGTCTGTGAATTCTCGCGTCATGAGCTGCACTAATTTTCACGCTCAGCCCTGTTCTTTTCGTAGGTAGGTGGTTCTTACCCCCCTTAGCGATTCTTTCCAGACATGTATATACCAAGTTTGGTTGAAATCAATCCATGGTCTAGGAGTAGATGTGAAATATACATACATAAATACGTACAAATACCGGGTGTCTCTCTAAGGACTCGTCATGTGCATTTTCCATAGTATTTCGGCAGATATTTGCAGTTACCTTTTAGCATGGTGTTGGTCAAGTGAAGACAAACAATTACTGCTAGTCGCTTCTTTCATGCAACGCCCAGTTTCAACAGGAAGCTTAGGTTTGTTTCCGGTTGCAAATAAAGATTATTTTTAAATCGGAATTTTACGTTTTCATTCAGCAGAGCGGTCCCAAATTAGTCTAGACCGATATTCGTCTATCGATACGTATGAACAGGGACAGTAAAACACGAGGCATAAATAACAATCCAGAAGCGACTCACTAGCACTGCATTCATGGCGGTAGCTGTCAGCGCGTGCCAAGGCGGTGATGTCGCTCCTAGAATACTGGTTATTCAATGAGTTTCCCTTCCCCTGTTAATAAATTTCGATAAAAGATATATCGCAATAGGCTAACATGGGCCAGCTGCATCGAATGGGCACGTAAAATTTCGCTTTAAAAATCATTTTATTTTCAAAGGTAAAGAAATCGAGGTCTTCGCGTGCATAAAAAAGTTGGAGTATTCTTTGTCTGGGCTGACTCCAGCTGTTGTTGTTGTTGTCTTGAGTCCTGAGACTGGTTTGATGCAGATCTCCACGCTACTCTATCCTGTGCAAGATTCTTCATTTCCCAGTACCTATTGCAACTACATCCTTCTGAATCTGCTTAGTGTACTCATCTCTCGGTCTCCCTCTACGATTTTTACCCTCCACGCTGCCCTCCAATGCTAAATTTGTGATCCCTTGATGCCTCAAAACATGTCCTACCAACCGATCCCTTCTTCTAGTCAAGTTGTGCCACAAACTTCTCTTCTCCCCAATCCTATTCAATACCTCCTCATTAGTTACGTGATCTATCCACCTTATCTTCAGTATTCTTCTGTAGCACCACATTTCGAAAGCTTCTATTCTCTTCTTGTCTAAACTAGTTATCGTCCATGTTTCACTTCCAGACATGGCTACACTCCAAACAAATACTTTCAGAAACGACTTCCTGATACATAAATCTATATTCGATGTTAACAAATTTCCCTTCTTCAGAAACGCTTTCCTTGCCATTGCCAGTCTACATTTTATATCCTCTCTACTTCGACCATCATCAGTTATTTTACTTCCTAAATGGCAAAACTCCTTTACTACTTTAAGTGTCTCATTTCCTAATCTAATTCCCTCAGCATCACCCGATTTCATTTGACTACATTCCATTATCCTCGTTTTGCTTGTGTTAATGTTCATCTTATATCCTCCTTTCAAGACACTGTCTGTTCCGTTCAACTGCTCTTCCAAGTCCTTTGCCGTCTCTGACAGAATTACAATGTCATCGGCGAACCTCAAAGTTTTTACTTCTTCTCCATGAATTTTAATACCTACCCCGAATTTTTCTTTTGTTTCCTTTACTGCTTGCTCAATATACAGATTGAATAACATCGGGGAGAGGCTACAACCCTGTCTCACTCTTTTCCAAACCACTGCTGCCCTTTCATGCCCCTCGACTCTTATGACTGCCATATGGTTTCTGTACAAATTGTGGATAGCCTTTCGCTCCCTGTATTTTACCCCTGCCACCTTTAGAATTTGAAAACGAGTATCCCAGTCAACATGGTCAAAAGCTTTCGCTAAGTCTACAAATGCTAGAAACGTAGGTTTGCCTTTTCTTAATCTTTCTTCTAAGATAAGTCGTAAGGTCAGTATTGCCTCACGTGTTCCAACATTTCTACGGAATCCAAACTGATCTTCCCCCAGGTCCGCGTCTACCAGTTCTTCTATTCGTCTGTAAAGAATTCGCGTTAGTATTTTGGAGCTGTGACTTATTAAACTGATAGTTCGGTAATTTTCACTTCTGTCAACACCGGCTTTCTTTGGGATTGGAATTATTATATTCTTCTTGAAGTATGAGGGTATATCGCCTGTCTCATACATCTTGCTCACCAGCTGGTAGAGTTTTGTCATGAATGGCTCTCCCAAGGCCGTCAGTAGTTCTAATGGAATGTTGTCTACTCCGGGGGCCTTGCTTCGACTCAGGTGTTTCAGTGCTCTGTCAAACTCTTCACACAGTATTGTATCTCCCATTTCGTCTTCATCTACATCCTCTTCCATTTCGATGATATTGTCCTTAAGTACATCGCCGCTGTATCGACCTTCTATATACTCCTTCCACCTTTCTGCCTTCCCTTCTTTGCTTAGAACTGGGTTGCCATCTGAGCTCTTGATATTCAGACACGTGGTTCTCTTCTCTCCAAAGGTCTCTTTAATTTTCCTGTAGGCAGTATCTATCTTACCCCTAGTGAGATAAGCTTCTACATCCTTACATTTGTCCTCTAGCCATCCCTGCTTAGCCATTTTGCACTTCCTGTCGATCTCATTTTTGAGACGTTTGCATTCCTTTTTGCCTGCTTCATTTACTGCATTTTTATATTTTCTCCTTTCATCAGTTAAATTCAATATTTCTTCTGTTACCCAAGGATTTCTAGCAGCCCTCGTCTTTTTACCTATTTTATGCTCTGCTGCCTTCACTACTTCATCCCTCAGAGCTACCCATTCTTCTTCTACTGTATTTCTTTCCCCTATTCCTGTCAATTGTTCCCTTACGCTCTCCCTGAAACTCTGTACAACCTCTGGTTCTTTTAGTTTCTCCAGCCCCATCTCCTTAATTTCCCACCTTTTTGCAGTTTCTTCAGTTTTAATCTACAGGTCATAACCAATAGATTGTGGTCAGAGTCCACATCTGCCCCTGGAAATGTCTTACAACTTAAAACCTGGTTCCTAAATCTCTGTCTTACCATGATATAATCTATCTGATACCTTTTAGTATCTCCAGGGTTCTTCCACGTATACAACCTTCTTTCATGATTCTTAAACCAAGTGTTACCTATGATTAAGTTGTGCTCTGTGCAAAATTCTACTAGTCGGCTTCCTCTTTCATTTCTTAGCCCCAATCCATATTCACCTACTACGTTTCCTTCTCTCCCTTTTCCTACACTCGAATTCCAGTCACCCATTACTATTAAATTTTCGTTTCCCTTCACTATCTGAATAATTTCTTTTATTTCATCATACATTTCTTCAATTTCTTAGTCATCTGCAGAGTTACTTGGCATATAAACTTGTACTACTGTAGTAGGTGTGGGCTTCGTATCTATCTTGGCCACAATAATGCGTTCACTATGCTGTTTGTAGTAGCTTACCCGCACACCTATTTTTTTTATTCATTATTAAACCTACTCCTGCATTACCCCTATTTGATTTTGTATTTATAACCCTGTATTCACCTGACCAGAAGTCTTGTTCCTCCTGCCACCGAACTTCACTAATTCGCACTATAACTAACTTTAACCTATCCATTTCCCTTTTTAAATTTTCTAACCTACCTGCCCGATTAAGGGATCTGACATCCCACGCTCCGATCCGTAAAACGCCAGTTTTCTTTCTCCTGATAACGACATCCTCTTGAGTAGTCCCCGCCCGGAGATCCGAATGGGGGACTATTTTACCTCCGGAATATTTTCCCCAAGAGGACGCCATCATCATTTTATCATACTCCAGCTACACAACGCAAAAACAGAAATTGCAAATACCTGCTGAAGTACCGTAGAAAATGCGTGTGACGAGTCTTGGAAGAGACACTCCTTATACGTTCACACATATGTACGTACGTGGTTCGTGTTTTGTAATACGTATTGCCAGCGTGGGTGCAACTCGTGACGATCGCGGTGAAATATCACACATGCCATTGTGCAGTGTGACGCAGCACTCCATAGCGAGTCCGAGTGCCGGACAGACGGTACAACCGAAGCGGAACTGCCCTCTGTACGGTGTACCGTAGGCGTAGGCGTGGGTGCGCTACGCGGACGCCCCTCTGCTGCAGACCGTGAGGAAGAGGAGGGACGATGCGGCAACGCCGCCCACCAGGAGCTTTCGGCGCTCTGGCCACGCGCCGCCAGACGTAGAAATACGGAAGCAGAGAATCTGGACTGCAGGAGCCGTGGGTTCGGGAGAGGGGGGCGGGGGAGGAAGAGGGTCACGTTGTTACCGTTTCTACACTCCCCCCACTCCCAACGCCCAAATATTACTTTCCGACATCCCACTCTTAACTTACCACAAATCTGGTTGGTTGATTGGTTGGTTGGTTTGTGGATTAAAGGACTACAGTAAAAATGTCGTGGCTAGGGCCTCCCGTCGGGTAGACCATTCACCGGGTGCAAGTCTTTCGATTTGACACCACTTCTGCGACTTGCGCGTCAATGGACATGAAACACAACACCCAGCCGGGAATCGAACCCGGGCCCTGACGATTGACATTCTGTCGCGCTGACCACTCAGCTCCGGGGGAGCAGGAGCCTGGTTATCAGTCCCTTCACAGATCAGGGTCGGCTAGCAGCCCGTGGTACTGCTGAACAACCGGAATACATTAAAAAAAATAAAAAAAAAAGGAATGAGGTACCACGAAGGTATTATCCAAATGGGACGGAAATAGGTAGACATGACGTATTTTCAGAAAAACTGCATGATTCATTCAAGGTAAAGAGCTTCACAAATTGGGCAAGTCAATAACGCGTTGGTACGCCTCTGGCCCGTAGGCAAGAAGTTACTCGTCTTGCTATTGATTAACAGAATTCTTGGATGTCCTGTTGAAGGATATCGTGCCAAATTATGTCCAATTGGCGCGTTAGGTCGTCAGAATCCATATGTGCCCGTAATGCTGCATATGTTCTCAATTGGAGAGAGATCTGGCGACTTTATTGGGCAAGGCACGGTTTGACAAGTGTGAAGATCAGCAGCAGAAACTCTCGCCGTGGGCTGGTGGGCGTTTACATGTTAAAATCTAAGCCTAGGATGGCTTGCGATGAAGGGAAACAAAGTGGGACGTAGAACATGGTCGACTTACTGCTGTGCTGTGAGGATGCCGCAGATGGCAACCAAAGGCACTCCGCTGTGAAATAAAGTGGCACTCCAGACCATTCATTGCTCCTGGTTGTCGGCCCGTATGGCGGGCAACAGTCAGATTGGTATGCCACCGCAGCCGAAGCCTCTCCAAACACGTCTTGGCTGGTAATCAGAGTTCAGTTGGAGGTGGGACTGATCATTGAAAACAAGTCTACTCCAGTCAGATTCCCGGCCAGCACGTCTACGCCACGTTTTGTCGCCCTTCATGGCAAGCCATCATTGGCTTACATTTCAGCAAAATAATGTCCAACCGAACAGGGCGAGTGATTCTACTGCTTTGTCTTCATGCTTGGCAAACCCTCCCTTCATAATTAAATTCGCTGAATCTCTCTCCAGTTGTAAACTTCTGCAGTATTATGGGTAGAGCCCTCGAGACAGCTCTGGATTTTGACAATCTAAGCAGTAATTCGACAGAATTATGCACGATATTCCTCAGGGGGACATCGAAAAACTCTATCGACGAATGCCAAGCCGAATAACACCGTCCGCAGCTCGTGTTCTAGTGGCTAGCGTTGCCGCCTCTGGACCTCGGGACCCGGCAGGACAGGCGCTGCCGCGAGACCTTCAAAACCTTCCTGCAGTTTCGACTGCAGACATCAACCGCCAGAGTCCTCCCCAGCCTGTGACCCTCAGCACCGCCACCAGCCACCCCACCACAAGAAGAAAGTGTACAGTGAAAGTGAATAAGAGCAACAGACAAGAAAAAGTGTTCTTCCGCTAGTCTCAAATACTCAAGAAGTAGTCTACAGTGTTTCTTCGCCGTGAAAGCAGTGTTACAAAGTGCTCCCCACTAAAAATCTGTTGCTCACATCCGAATCAGTCAAAAGTACTTCCAGTAGTACTACCAGTGTGTTCTAAACGTACGTTTGTTAAAAAATACATTTACTTCCTGTCAGGCAGTGTTGCATAGCATCCAGGTATACTTCATTATTTGCACTATGTTGTTTCAGGATAGAAGCGTTACTTACTGAAAAGTGCCTGTTACTCATAAAATTTGTATGGTTTCCTTTATTACGTGCTTAACAAAATTTATTTTGTTTACTCACACTGTCCTCTCTGCTTCTTAGATACCGTGACATTGCTTTGTTTCAATTTACCTTTTAGTTTTGTAGGATACGTAAAAAAAAATTTCTACCTCTGCTCCAACTGTCATGCTGATGTTATCTCTGATACTGTCCTATCTAACAGTGGCGATTAAAGAAAGAATATCAAACCAGCATGCACAACGTGCCTGTCGCACCATAAAGTGTATCACATACACAAAATCTGAGCTCATAATAAATGATGCTTTGACGCTATATATAAATATTTTATGCCTGTCCTACAATGGTTTATCCACAAAAAAAGACGACAAATGGCCATGGAAATGGCTACGAGGAACAAAAATAAAGGAAAAATTAAAAAGAAAAGGAATATACAAACGAAAAAACTACAAAAACGACAGTAATGTTACCAACTTTAGGAATATAATAGCTCAATGGAAAGAAATATTTAAAAATGTATCGTTGATAATAATTTAAATAAATATATATGGTTACAAAAAAAGGGTTCGAGTCCCGACCACGTTGTGGATTTTTCTCTGCCCGGGGACTGGGTGTTTGTGTTGTCCTCATCATTACATCCTCATCGTCATCATTCCTGATAGCGTTAGATTGGACTGCATAAAAATTGGGACTTTCGTACGGGCGCTGGTGACCGCGCAGTTGAGCGCCCCACAAACCAATCACATCATCGTCATCATCATCATCATCATCATAGAATAACTCCTTTCGTAAGGGCCAGGGAAGACCAACGCGTTATTGACTTGCTCAGTTTGTGAAGCTCTCTTTCTCTGAAATAAATCAACCAATTTTTTTCTGAAGTTGTAACCATTTGTTTCTCTGTACCTGTACTAGTACATCGTTTCTACCGATTTCCATCCCATTCGGATAATTCCTTGTGATGCATCGTTTTTCCTTTGTCTTAGAGGGTATATGCTTATATTTTTTTTAAATATAGTCATTCAATTCCATATTAATCGTTTCAGGCCTGAATTTCTTCAGGAGGAAGGACAATTTTTCTTTAGGCGGTAATGCTCTTACTTGATTTTTTAATGATTTTGCCAAACACACTTCATTCATTTGGCTTCACTTTATGGACTAAAATAGCTAATTACGAAATATTCTGTATTACAATAAGTAGTAAAATATCGACTCAATAATTATGTTGTAAAATAACAATAACGATATTTAGGTATACAGTGGAATATAGCGAACCAACCACTCTGTGTATTCTGGTGGTCAAGAGATGCTGTACACTGATTCATTGACTTGTGATATTTTTTCTTAGTGATGACCGACAGCTGGCGGCACTTTCGCATAATGAAATGGTTGAACATTCACAAATCTATACTTCAGGTTTCCACTGGAAAAAAATACTTCCGTTGTAGCTGAGACACAGTAAACGTTTGTGTACATCATTTATATCGCTATTTAAAGCGTCAATGAATACTATACACTTTGGTTGGTAAATGTTTATTAGGCCAACGTACGAAAATACCTCATAATATTAGAACAATCCGTTCGTGTGGCATCAGCTCCATTCATACACAAGGGCGGCAAAAAAAAAAAAAAAACGTTAACATGCCTAATACGGCGTAGGAAAACCTTTGGCGTTCAAAACAGCTACCAGTCGTCTGGGAATGGATAAATACAGGTCTTTACTGCATTTCAGGGGAACTTGTACGATTTTTCCCGCAAAATAGTGGGGAATTCAGTTAATGATGATGAAGGTAAGTAGTCGTCACGCATCATTCTCTGCGAATTAAGCCACAAATACTCAATAATACTGAGATCTGGTGACTGTGTTGGCCAAGGCAGATGCGACAATTCATCTTCGTGAATAAAAACGTTTGTGAGACACATACCCCCTCCCATGAACCGCAGACCTTGCCGTTGGTGGGGAGGCTTGTGTACCTCAGCGACACAGATAGCCGTACCATAGGTGCAGCCACAACGGAGGGGTATCTGTTGAGAGGCCAGACAAACGCCACACACCATTCGGCCCCTCGCGGAGAGCGTCCTGGGGCTGCGAACCCCCACAATTCCACAACTGTGTTCTCCCCACTGCCGCTGCCGGACTCGATTCAGATGTGGCTGAGCACTGCTACCGGCCCAGAAAGTGTAGCAGGCTTTACCTGGGAGAGACATGATTGATTTTCTTAAAAAATCTTTCCCTGCTCGTGGTCTAGCGTAACGTGAGATGATGGACGAGAAAGAAATGTCAGCGGAGGCTGGCAACTGAACACGAGTATGCTCTTCCGGGGCCACTGGACACCTGCAGGCTCCTCAGGCCCGGCACAGTTTTGCCAGCGGCGGTCGGAACTCGGGTTGACGGGCAGCGGCGGCGGGCTTTTAGAGTGCGTTGCAGTATCGAGTAACGGCGACTGGAAATTGCTTTAGCGGCGGCCGTTGTGACGGCGGGAGCGGATTATCGGTTTCATGGGGTGCGGGTATCGAGATTGGCGGCCTAACTAGACGCATTAACGGCCATTATGGCGCCCAGTGCCCTCCCTCTAGCCAGAGGCGCGCATGCGGTGCGCCGTAATGGCGAGCGATGGGGGGCTGTAGCGGGGAGATAGGCGGCCGCCAATGGGGACGAATCGTTCTTCGTCACGTGTCGTCCGGCCACACACAGTACGCCTGTCAGGTCCCACCATGTCAGTGGTAGCTACGGGAAAAATCGACCAGTTAAAATCGATATTGGTATTTTAGTTCCGAATAACGGGTATCTTTCGATATTTGTTTCGTCTCGGTTATAACAGATACTTTGTTATTTTTTACTAATAACCGAGTAAAAGACCGAAATATCATTTACATATTGCAACAGAGCCAAAATTTTTCGTTTTTAAACAAATCATTCTTAAAAAAAGTAATTTTTAGAAGTAAAATATGCGTTATTTTGAAATAGTGTGTTATTTCAGTAAATAAGAAAAGCGATCAGTGCTCTTTTAATAACGAAGTCGATAGACACGGACAAAAGACGCATAGAATAATGATTGGTACAGCATTGCTGAGCCAATAACGTACCTGTTACGGTGTGCCGTGGCTTAAGGTACACGTGAACTTCTGGTGTACAATACGTTCCCCCACATGATATATACGATAGCTTCTTCCTGTTGTCGCCGGACGACCTTTGCACTGCAGACTGGCACCAACCAACCTTGGTCTGAAAGTATTTCTACGAAGTGACGTAAAAGTCAAGTACAGTGCCTCATTGCTGTAAAAGATAAAAGATTTGTCTGCCATTTCTGTGAAATAGTAAAGAGGAAAGAGATTATGGTAACAGTAATAAGTTAAACACCTAACAGCATTATTCATTCATAATGCACAACAAAAATATAAAATAGCTGATACACATAATATGCCTTTATCTGCTTGTAGACCTTGAAAACGGTCAAAGTAACTTGAAAAACAACTTCTTCAACCATAGTTTTCACCCTTACCACTGAGTATCCCAGTGCCCAAACACTGGTATGATCCCCGATTACAACATGATTTTTGAGCAGAGTTTCAAAAAATTAGAATCAGTATGCGAAGGCTGGGTATACTTTCTAATATTCAACCACTTACCTCCTGTCGAGAATACCAGCGAACCATGGGCGATAGAGATTATTATTTTTTACTTGTCTATCTAATTTAATATTTTGATGCTCTGTATCTTGATACTGATAGAGTTAAAATTTTTCAGTCTTTCTTAGATTTCTACGTTTATGACAAAAAAGTATTGTGAACAAAAAAATCGAAAATCAGTTTTTTAGAAACGGGTTATTTTGAGCGGTTTTAATAGTCAGGTTAAAGTGGCGTGGTTTAAAAAAAAACGATATAACGGAAAACCGATTGCTTCAGCGATAACCACCATCCCTCGTCAGTGGTTTCCAACTTGGAATAATTAGGCCATGAAGGGTTAAATATAATTTTCTGAGGGGTAGAAAATAAGAGTTCAAATGTTTTTAAGACATTTCTGTTCATTTCATCACTGATTACAAGAGTTACTAACAATTACATGTCTTTTAAAAGACCAGTTTAATATCTGGCACAGTGTGCTGGAGGTTACAACTTGTGAAGCGAATTAATGAACAATATCTTTGTCACATAGTCCATCCACATTGACATAATTTGTACCATGAGTCTATGACAGTCGAACTGTGCTTTAATATCTCATGTAAATCCCATCTCCGCGTGGTAGGTATTTCCCGCAATTGACTAGATATTCCTTCTTTATTGAGTTCGCAACGCACGAACTCATTGACAGAAAAAACGACAGCTACTATGTGATGGCTACTACATTGCTTAAGGGCCTATTCTGTATTTATGATTATTATTATTATTATTATTTCCAACCAAAAATCTTCCAATTTCTGCCTCTTGCGACCTGAGAAGTTCAACATCAAGTGATTTACTTGTACATGGCTCATTTTAAATACGGGTGCGGGATGTGGCTGAAGCAGTTGTGACTAAAGAGAGGACAGGTGAAGCAGGAGAAGCTGGTTTTTGTAACTCCTGTCTGTCCCCAGTGCGGACAGTTACCTTTCTTTTCTGAGGACGAGTTGCATAGAAACCATCACAGAAATACTGCGAAAGGGCTAGTATTCCTGTCGAGAAGTCACGACTGCTGGTTTGCGATGCTGTCCGTACGTCTAGATGCAATCACTCGGTGACATGGTCCTATCTGGGATACAGAACACAGAATAATATTTCGATGGACGACATCGTGAGAGATTCAACTAGTGGTAACTATAATGATAAAAATACTTACGGCGTTACTCATTTGTTTATTTTTCCACTGTGCGTTTCCATGGTTCTCCCTATCATTTTCAGGCGGAGAGTTACATTTTCACATCAGCAGACCTGCTTTGTATGTGGGTTACTGCTGTGAAGAGACGGCTGTGGTCTACACTGACACCAAGAATGTAACAATTCTCCGACTGAAGATAATCTTATAGAAACGCATACTGCGAAAATAAAAAAAGAGACTGATGCAGAAACAGTTTTACTTATATAGTTAGAGAAACGTTTCAAGGTAGTGATTTAAGTCAGAGGGGGAACAATGTCATGGCAAGTTTCTGGGACAAAATTCTCTGCGACGGTCTGGGCGAGTGGTTAGGCAGTTGGCGGATTTATACTGCTGCATCGGCCGTTCATGCAAAGATATACGAGGATTTTTAGTAATAGGGAAGTTGCGGTTGTTGCTACGCACCGAGGATGTCTCCTGATCCAACCGCGGCGATTTAGATCCTGTAACATGTCAAGGTCTTCATCAGAGAGGTGAGTCTGACTATAAAACCAGCGGCCCACTGTAAATTACCGTGTGACATTTCTTTGTGATTCTTCTGTTGTTATTTTCACTGAGGCAGCCGGCTGCTTGGCTACTTTGATTGTAACTAGCAGAGCCAGTCAGACGTGATTTGATAAAGGTGTTTCAGGCCTAGTGTTGTGTGAGTTTTTCGTTTTCAGCTACCAGTGGGTGATAGGTTTCCCCTGCTAAAGGTAGTATTATGTAACTACAGTGCTCTGCAAAACTTAACGACGAGATAGGTAAAGTAGTGCAACAAATTAACAACTCGGTGGAAATGAGTGAAACTGCGGGAGCATGTTGCCAGAGGTCTCCCAGTCGTGCACGGACACGAGGCAGTTGAAGGAACTGGAAAAGACTGTGTGTGTCAATGACAGAGCAGTTACGGTGCACTGTGGTGGTGGTCTTCATTACAACATGGCTCGGGGACATCACAACGGGAAGAGTCATCGCCGGCCGCTTTGGCCGAGTAGTTCTAGGCGCTTGAGTCTGGAATCGCGCGACCGCTACGGTCGCAGGTTCGAATCCTGCCTCGGGCATGGACGTGTGTGATGTCCTTAGGTTAGTTATGCTTAAATAGTTAAGTTCTACGGGACTGATGACCTCACATGTTAAGTCCCATAGTGCTCAGAGCCATTTGAACCATTTTTGAAGAGTCATCAGGAAACTTGGAGGATGAAGTGCGACGTTTGAAGCCCAGGGGTTGAGTATTGCTCGCAATATTTTTTCAAGTGCTTGGGGGGCGTTCCGAATCACATGCACAGCCGCCCGAAGGAGAGGAGGTAGTCACCAAGCCCAATCGCAGCAGCATATTGTTTGCAACAGACAATGAGGGACTCTGGTCAAACAGCGAGTGCAGTTGCAACCACATTTAAAAGGACTGCAAGGTACGCAGTATCACACTCCCCAGTGTGAAGTCTCTTTTCCCAATGACCGAAACGTCGTGTTCCAGTGGCACTCACAGATCAGCAGCATTGTTTACAATGCTGCCAACAAAATAGGGACTGGACCTAAGAGGGGTGGGTCGAGAGCTGTGCTCGGGTGAGCCCGGAGTAAGTCTGAGTAGTGACTCTGGACATGTCTTCATTTGGCGATAGGTGGGAGCACGTAACGCTGGGAACATGTTCGAACGTCAGGGTGTTACGGTGTGCGAAATAATAATATTGTGTGGGCCTACTGATCTCTCAATGTTGGAACACTGTACGCTAACCAGTCGAAGCTATTATTACTCCTTCCTCATGAGCGTCGCTGCAGGGATGCATTCGGCCGTGACTTGAATTTTATGAATGACAATGCCCGACCGCAACGAACAGTGCATGTAACAGCTCTTAGAACTGGAGGATATTAATCGAATGGACTGGCCTGCCCGTTTCCCCACTTTAAATCCCCTCGAGCAGTGTGGGGTACGTTGGGATGGCGTGTGGAAGCACGTCCATATTCATCTACAACCATCGAACAGTTGTCAACGGCGCTGGCAGAGGAGTGGAGCCCCCTACCACAAGGACTGCTTAAAAAGCTTGTGGCCAGCACGGGAGCACGGGAGCACGTTGTAGAGTGTGCAGTGCCTTCCTTGGTGGTCACACACCATGTTGAGGATCATTCCTCTCCTTCTACAATGTCCTGGGGGACCATCAAACTCGCGGGGACTTAAGCTTAATTATTGACGTTGAATAAAAGTGTCATTTCTGTTCGTCTTACGGCGTATTTCTTTCGCTTACCTTCAGTACACTGCAGCGGTTCATTCTTTGTCAAAGTTTCATCGAGCTATTTTACCTGGCAGTGACAAATCATCCGGAAGTTACTTTTGTCCTGAAGTTTTGTACACCAGTCTAGGTCTGTAGCGAACATTGGGAGCGCACCACACCATTTAAAAAATTAGGAGCTGTACTAAAAAGCTGTATCAAATGGCACGAACGGGTAAAACCGTGTTATGGAAGGAGGACGGAAGTCGTGCAAAGGTTGTAACACAGTGCAGTGCATCTGTAATGGAAAGTGCATGCAAGACGCTAGTATAACCGGTTCTAGAGCATTGCTCCAGCGTTTTCAGTCCTTATCAACTAGGATGGACAGCAGTCTTAAAACAGTACTGCAAGGATTGTAACGGTACGGACCACACAAATTTGTTACAGACATGGTGCCAGTACCTTAATGGGAATTTTCGGAAGAAAGACGACGTTGCTCTTGCGAAATCCTGGTGGTTAAAAATAGAGAACCGGCGTTCAAGAATACACAAACCTATGATGAAGTGGGTCGTTGAAATCAGTGAGCAAAGTTTTCAGAAAAGAATTGTTTGTACAGTGGAATCTGAAGATGTCATTGATCGTGTAGATGAAGATTCATCATTAAGGCCGAGAATATAGATCGGAAAGTACCGATGTAACTTTCTCTACATCCTTGTCGTAAACTTGTGCAAACAACGTGCTTATTAAATCTATGGAATATGTTAACAAGTCTCCACCAACCGTCGACTGGAAAGGAGGTACTTGTATGCCGAGTATAAGCGCAGATGTGTGACAGGGCTGCAATAAATATCGAGAAACAGAACACAAAACAGGACCAGCAAATCGCTATTCTAAGCTGTCGATGGAAACCCTCCAAGGAAGTGTGACGTGGATGCATCGATCTTCACAATGTACCGCGTTTTTACAATTAAAGTGCGCCTACTCAAGGCGGTCCACTGTGGGCAGTAATATTATAGTACACAAGCGACGCTTGATGCATATGCAGAACAGACTTAACGCTGAAAAACAGTTCCAATTTTGGACACCAGATGCTGCACAGCATCTCGTCTGTCTCTGGTGCTCATATTGAACAAAATACGTAGGCGGCGGCTAAAAATAAAATTAACATTGTACCTTTCTCACTTCTGTCGCCATTTCTCTCCACGTCCCATCCCTAACCCTGTTTCCGTACATCTTTTTCAGCGTAAATCGGTTCTGCGTTAACGCATTGGAATATTTACCAAATTTCGCTGGGCGTATGTGAGTAGCTACATTTTGTAACCACGTGATACACCGGAAGAAAATGTGATGTGAATACACGTACCCTCAGCACGTATAGATACGTCCTGCAAGTGTCCTGTGAGGCTCAGCATTGCCCATTGCCCATTGATCATGATCGCTCGTATATACAAAAGTATCTTCCTGTGTTATTGCACTTGGGAATTTCATTAAGTGCAGCTAGTAGTCTGCTTTATATTGATTTGCAAAGATATCGCAGTAATCTGTACGGTAATTCCAAATTACTTGCTAATGAATGAGGGGAGAAATTATTGGAAACCTAATAAATTATATAATTGTGTAGGCTTCCGCGGCCAGAGTCAGTCGACATAAAAGTTTTCTGGGAGTGGTACCGCGTCATAATGTATAAAACTACCGCTGCGCCGGCCGCGGTGGCCGTGCGGTTCTGGCACTGCAGTCCGGAACAGCGGGGCTGCTATGGTCGCAGGTTCGAATTCTGCCTCGGGCATGGGTGTGTGTGATGTTCTTAGGTTAGTTAGGTTTAATTAGTTTTAAGTTCTAGGGGACTTATGACCTAACATGTTGAGTCCCATAGTGCTCAGAGCCATTTGAACCATTTGAACTACCGCTGCTGGAGACCCAGAAGAAGGTCGCTGCAACGGTGGTCGAAACGTTGGTTTTCCTCCAGCAGCAGTAGTTTTATACATTATGACGCTGATCACACTCAAAAAAACTTTTATGTCGACTACTAAATAATATCATTTGCAAGCTGGATTGCCACGTGTTTGTTTTTTACCGAACTGTTTGATATTTCTGCTTCGTGATCGGTATTATTAGAATTTCATTCATATCTGTAATCTATTTACTGATTTGCAAATTAATAATTGAGTGTCGATATGGTAAGAGCACAATTACACATCCGTTGCAACTTCAAGTTTCCAACATGCAATGCCTTTTACAAATAAATTAAATTTTTTTTCAAACATGTAACTAGCAATAATTAATATAATTTTCAGTGCTTACTTTGAAAGTGCTCTGTTGTGTTCACCCCAAGCCTTCACCTCGACAAGTTCTTTCGTCAGGCAATATTTGGGAATTTTGTGAATTTAGTCTGGCAACCCTATTTGCAAGAACACAGTTGACGCGACCAGGTAGTCTGCCATAGCGGCATTAGTATTTTGCATGTTGTCCGTGTTCTTACGAACGTTGACAAAATTTTCGCCCGAACAGGGACTTGAACCCTGGACCCTTAGGTTAAAAGCCTAATGCTCTACCGACTGAGCTATCCGGGCTCTGACAGCCCCGTTCTCGCTTAAGAATGTTACCGTTAGCGAAGAGATGACTAATAGCTGACGAAGGGCGCGTGGTTCCCTTCTCAGACGGCAAAGCGTGCGTGCACCCAGACTATGTTGGACGAAACTGTCGTGCTACGCAATTTTTCATAGTCTCCCTTACAGTTGACTAGCGGTATGTTCACTAATCAAATATTTAACGAAACGAAATTATAAATTTCTATCAGATGCCTGTATTCCATTTTTCAGAGCGGCTGTGTAAGCGAGCACAACAAGTGAGCCGTTTAGGAGCCATGAAGAAATAAAAAGTTTAACTCAGAAATCGAGACAGCGTAAAAATAAAATGAAAGACGGACTTTAGACAATATAAAGTGACATTAATCGTTGACCCCTGTATGATGTTAAATTTTTTTACTGCATGTGATTACTGAATTTTGTTTTCAGTTGATCAGGGCGGTTGGCAATTTCACTGCTGTGCCAAGTAGTTTGAAGGCAGACCCAGTCGCCCTCGTCGTCGTCATCGTCAGGACCTGCGGTGGTCATTTGTGGGCGCTCGTTGCCCCGACGCATTCCATGACCAGAAACATACCACTTCAATTGTCACAAGCATTTCCCATCTATGTTAATATTGTCTTACTGGCGAACCCGGCATCACTTTACAATTGCTAAATATGTATAGGAATTCATATACATCCTAATCTTCGTCTCTGCCTTTCTCTGTCTTCTCCTTCTCCTTTTCCTTTTCCTCTCTGTCCATCACCTCCTCCGCTCTCTCTGCCCGTCTACTCCCCCCCCCCCCCCCCCTCTCTCTCTCTCTCTCTCTCTCTCTCTCTCTCTCTCTCTCTCTCTCTCTATGTCCCGCTTAAAATGAATGGGGGAATCGGTTGTGATCAGTGCTATGTGATGTATGAGAGAGACTTCTCCAGTGCCGTGTCGCTGAAGATAGTAGCTTCAATCAGAGTATTTCGCATAATTTCAATCTGTAAACGAGTAGGCTTTCAAATTATGAGACGATCGAGATTCCGTATTAGTGTTATAATCGTAATACAACTTTCCTATTATCTGTTAAAACCAACTGTGTGGAAGAAAGGAGAACAGTACATATTGTGTATACAATTTTTTGCTTGAAATTGTATATAAGGAGAAATAATATGTGTATTTTAATGGTTTAAATGGCCTGCTATCGTACTTTAGACGGACTGCAAGAAAGAAAAACGAAGCCGCACATTTCCACGGCTCAGTAGAGCACAGCATTTTCTGTCTCGCAGCCTATTTTAACAGAAAACTTGTACATTGTTGTTTAAAAAATTATATATCATGTCCGTCCAGATGTGTATTAGAGCATCGTATAAAAATCTCAGAGATTTTCGGTAACATTGTTTAACGACGACATTTTGTATAGTAGATGAGTATAGATTATGTCATCTTTTGCATGTTCGTAAATCTTTATTTCGACCAAAAACTATTCATTTTAATTAAAGCTTCATCACTGTTTTCTGTAACAATTAAGATGGTAATTACAAACGACTTAATTAAAGTAAAACGCTTTCGCTCGAAATAAATACGTATTATAGTTGTAAAAGACTTACGATGTACGAGATGAAATGTCCCATGCGTCAAGTTCCAACTACCGTTCCACGTTCAAACTCTGTGTTGCGGCTATAATCACGTCAGAAACAGTTTCGCATGAACCACCTGAGCACAAGTGACGGCTCTGCCAATGCACTGCCCTTTTATACCTTGTGTGCGCGATGTTACGGCCATCTGTATACATGCATATCGCTGCCCCCATGGTTTTTGTCACCTCGGTATACGTCATATTAATAAGAAATTGTTTGACAAAAAATGCTTGTCGGTAGCAGTTTATTTTAGTGGACTAGTTTCAGGCTTAGCCCACCATCAGCGGTATGTGCTAACAGAGATGAAACATATTAGACAGACACCGCTGACGATGGGCAACACCGCTCGAGACAAGTCCGCTACAATGAACTGCTGCAACAAGCAGCTTCTGCCAAACAATTTGTTATTAATATGGTGTACACATGGTTTCTAAAACTTGCAGACTATCAAATCTGTACATGACATTCTTTAAAAAAATTCACCTCTTCGTTAAGGTTCCAAGAGCTACGTTATTAAAAGACAGGGGCCCACTAATAAAGCCAGGACAATCTGGCTGCGAAGTGGCGACACTCATAAGATCTCGCTTGCTCAGTAGGTTCTACCCGCCCATGCCGTTCTTCTCTGCCGCACTGTCCCCGTTTCTGCTTCATTTGGCGTCCAAGCAAACGGCGAGGAGTGTAACACACCTAGCTGCGACTCGTTGGTGTTCTCTGCGCGAGAGTGCGTAATGCCGCTGAAAATCACCGCCAAACATGTGAAAATGCAAGAAAACTGTGGGAAAACGAAGGAAGCTCTGACATAAGTTGTGGGGAGGCAAGTTCTTCCAGATGTTTACAAAAACAGGAAAGCCAAACCTGGCGTCCATCTCATGGAGCTTCTGGGTGTTTGGAAGCGAAATGGAGGTAGAATGGTTCCTTATCATCTGTTGTTGTTGGGTGGTCTTCAGTCCTGAGACTGGTTTGATGCAGCTCTCCATGCTGTTCTATCCTGTGCAAGCTTCTTCATCTCCCAGTACCTACTGCAACCTACATCCTTCTGAATCTGCATAGTGCATTCATCTCTTTGTCTCCCTCTACGATTTTTACCCTCCGTGCTGCCCTCCAATGACAAATTTGTGATCCCTTGATGCCTCAGAACATGTCCTACCAAACGGTCCCTTCTTCTTGTCAAGTAGTGCCACAAACTCCTCTTCTCCCCAATCCTATTCAATACTTCCTCATTAGTTATGTGACCTACCCATCTAATCTTCAGCATTCTTCTGTAGCACCACATTTCGAAAGCTTCTATTCTATTCTTGTCCAAACTATTTACCGTCCATGTTTCACTTCCATACATGGCTACACTCCATACAAATACTTTCAGAAACGATTTCCTGACACTTAAATCTATTATCGAGGTTAACAAATTTCTCTTCTTCACAAACGCTTTCCTTGAGATAGCCAGTCAACATTTTATATCCTCTCTACATCGCCCATCATCAGTTATTTTGCTCCCCAAATAGCAAAACTCCTTTACTACTTTAAGTGTCTCATTTCCTAATGTAATTCCCTCAGCATCACCCGATTTAATTCGACTACATTCCATTATCCTTGTTTTTCTTTTGTTGATGTTCATCTTATATCCTCCTTTCAAGACACTAACCATTCCGTTCAACTGCTCTTCCAAGTCCTTTGCTGTCTCTGACAGAATTACAATGTCATCGGCGAACCTCAAAGTTTTTATTTCTTCTCCTTGGATTTTAATACCTAATCCGAATATTTCTTTTGTTTCCTTTACTGCTTGTTCAATATACAGATTGAACAATATCGGGGAGAGGCTACAACCCTGTCTCACTCCCTTCCCAACCACTGCTTCCCTTTGATGTCCCTCTACTCTTATAACTGCCATCTGGTTTCTTACAAATTGTTAATAGCATTTCGCTCCCTATATTTTACCCCTGCCACCTTCAGAATTTTGAAGAGAGTATTCCAGTCAACATTGTCAAAAGCTTTTTCTAAGTCTACAAATGCTAGGAACGTAGGTTTGCCGTTCCTTAATCTAGCTTCTAAGATAAGTTCAGATGGCTCTGAGCACTATCGGACTTAACATCTATGGTCATCAGTCCCCTAAAACTTAGAACTACTTAACCTAACTAACCTAAGGACATCACACAACACCCAGCCATCACGAGGCAGAGAAAATCCCTGACCCCACCGGGAATCGAACCCGGGAACTAAGATAAGTTGTAGGGTCAGTATTGCCTCACGTGTTCCAATATTTCTACGGAATCCAAACTGATCTTCCCCGAGGTCGGCTTCTACTAGTTTTTCCATTCGTCTGTAAAGAATTCGTGTTAGTATTATACAGCCGTGACTTATTAAACTGATAGTTCAGCAATTTTCACATCTGTCAACACCTGCTTTCTTTGGGATTGGAATTATTATATTCTTCTTGAAGTGTGAGGGAATTTCGCCTGTCTCATACATCTTGCTCACCAGATGGTAGAGTTTTGTCAGGACTGGCTCTCCCAAGGTCGTCAGTAGTTCCAATTGGAATGTTGTCTACTCCGGGGGCCTTGTTTCGACTCAGGTCTTTCAGTGCTCTGTCAAAATCTTCATGCAGTATCGTATCACCCATTTCATCTTCATCTACATCCTCTTCCATTTCCATAATATTGTTCTCAAGTACATCGCCCTTGTATAGACCCTCTATATACTCCTTCCACCTTTCTGCTTTCCCTTCTTTGCTTAGAACTGGGTTTCCCTCTGAGCTCTTGATATTCATACAAGTTTCTCTCTTTTCTCCAAGGGTCTCTTTAATTTTCCTGTAGGCAGTATCTATCTTACCCATTTGTCCTTTAGCCATGCCTGCTTAGCCATTTTGCACTTCCTGTCGATTTCATTTTTGAGACGTTTGTATTCCTTTTTGCCTGCTGCATTTACTGCATTTTTATATTTTCTTCTTTCATCAATTAAATTCATTATTTCTTCTGTTACCCAAGGATTTCTACTAGTACTCGTCTTTTTACGTACTCGATCCTCTGCTGCCTTCACCACTTCATCCCTCCAAGCTACCCATTCTTCTTCTACTGTATTTGTTTCCCCCATTCTTGTCAATTGTTCCCTTATGCTCTCCCTGAAACTCCGTACAACCTCTGGTTTAGTCAGTTTATCCAGGTCCCACCTCATTAAATTCCCACCTTTTTGCAGTTTCTTCAGTTTTAATCTACAGTTCATAACCAATAGATTGTGGTCAGAGTCCACATCTGCCCCTAGAAATGTCTTACAATTTAAAATCTGGTTCCTAAATCTCTGTCTTACCATTATATAATCTATCTGAAACCTGTCAGTATCTCCAGGCTTCTTCCATGTATACAATCTCCTTTTATGATTCTTCAACCAAGTGTTAGCTATGATTAGGTTGTGCTCTGTGCAAAATTCTTCCAGGCGGCTTCCTCTTTTGTTTCTTACCCCGAATCCTTATTCACCTACTACGTTTCCTTCTCTCCTTTTTCCTACTGACAAATCCAGTCACCCATGACTATTAAATTTTCAGCTCCCTTCATTATCTGAATAATTTCTATTATTTCATCATACATTTCTTCGATTTCTTCGTCATCTACAGAGCTAGTCGGCATATAAACTTGTACTACTGTGGTAGGCGTGGGCTTCGTATCTATCTTGGCCACAATAATGCCTTCACTATGCTGTTTGTAGTAGCTTACCCGCATTCCTATTTCCCCTTGCTTTCAGCCGTTCGTAGTACCAAAACAGCAAGGCCATTTTGGGTAGTGTTACAGGGCCAGATCAGTCAATCATCCAGACTGTTGCCCCTGCAACTACTGAAAAGGCTGCTGCCCCTCTTCAGGAACCACACGTTTGTCTGGCCTCTCAACAGATACTCCTCCGTTGTGGTTGTACGGCTATCTGTATCGCTGAGGCACGCAAGCCTCCCCACCAACGGCAAGATCCATGGTTCATGGGGGTAGACCTTATCATCAAGTAATCATATTAATAACTTCTCTCGAGTTCCAAAGAAAGTGTATTCAGTTCTATGATTGGTACACCTGATTGTGGTAGTCATGGCTGTCGCATCAGTCCAGTTCGGAGACGGATGATAAAATGAAAAGACTATGTAAATCCTCTATTGAATCCCAAGGAACTTGGTACAAAGCTCTTATCAGGAAACTGTCCAGTTTCATGGGAGAAGCTCCTGTATGGGGACACTTAGCTCTAGAAAAATATAACAGCATGGAAAGTTTTAAACAGGCCTTCTTTGAGGGGTATTGGGTAAAAGAAAACAAATCGAAATGCGGAGTAGTTTCCAGTTAGGTTAAAAGTACAAGCCAAGGAAGATGCCATTAAGAAGTTTGTGCAAAAGCGGATAACAGCTCTGATGTACATGATTACTAAATACCGAACTCCGCAGATTTATTATTGGTGTAGAGGATAAGCTGTCTTTGTACTCGCAAAATAAAATAATTTTTGTATTGAAAGATATCAGTAAATTTATTTTTCATCTTTCCTGACTGTCGTCGCACAGCCGAAATTCGGTTTCTGACTCAACTGAAACTGCATGTCACTCAAACTTTTTTTGAGATCTAACCCCAAGAAAAGTGTGCACCCGAAGGTATTCTGGAATAACTTTGAGGATACAAGAAGTGGAGGGTAGCGACAGTGGTACACGTACATATACACCATAAAGTAGCTTGCAGAATATAGCTGTAGATGTGGAGGTGAACTGGACACCTCGCGCTGAATGTATTATAGTTCAGCCGCATGTGTGAGGTTGCTGAATCCACATTGGCTATAAACGGTTTATAACACCTAATTTAGTAAAGATGTGGTTACAATACCGCGTGTGTCACTTAAAGTAATGATCCTCACTGCTCTCTTCTGTAGCAGCAGCAGCACTTTGCTGCATGCTGCAGAATGGCCCCATATCAGCAGTACGTAGCTGATGCGGCGACGAAACAGAGCAAAGCAGGCTGTTAGGTAATGTTCTATTGCGCTGCAGTTTAGTTCCCTCAGAAGATGTAGGACTTACGAGAGCGCGACCCACAGATGTGAAGTGAGCTTGTTCCAAGTTAATTTTAAGTCGCCATAGAAGACCAGAGTTTTAAAGAGTTCCAGTTTGATTCATTGCTCCAATGTCAATGACGCCACATCTCTACCTGTGTGTTTTGTTTACCCTTGTTTTCATCGTATTACCGCTAAACTAATACCTGCTCTCATCGGAATGAACATATGCTTGTTAACAGACTGCTTGTTCTCTTTCCACTGGCTAGCGATGCTGTGTCGTCTGCGAATTGTAGAATGTATTTGTTTGAGCTTAGGTCATTTCCAACATTGGTCCTAGTATGAATCCTTGTGGCGTGCCGTGTTGCAGCTTGTTTATTGTACGATGTTGGATCCTTATACCTGTACGACTTTACGTATGTGAGATAAACAAGGCTCAAGGCGGCTGCCAGAGCAGGTGCACAACTATTATCGAGTTTTAACTTAGTAAACAAGGCCCTTTGTGGGCAGGTGTAGATCTCTTACTTTTCCGCTTGGGGAATGACATTGGAGAAAAGACCTCAGCCAGTGGGACGTTGGCCTCCGCTCCCGCGTCAGCTACACGGGCTGTGGGCGCGCCTGCACTGGCTGCTACCTCCTGGCGGCGCCACGGATGGAGCTGGAGCTGGAGCGCAGGTATTTGGCGACACCGGCGACAGCAGTCGTGTGCACGGCCGGGGCTTCCCTAACGGTCGGCGGGGTTGGCTGAGTGCCTCCTTGAATACTAAGCAGCGGGAAGCTGCGCCGTGCGGCCAGTCTGTGACGTGTTTGCGTCTTTCAGCCACTGGCGCTGTTCCTTCTCCTTGTAAGCGGCCCAGCAATGAAACAAGTACTACACGACAAACCTTCGTGTACAAACTTGCACCAGCACCTCAAGCGTCCAAGTTTGGAACTGCCAACTTTTTCGTTAGCGCTATTACTCAATACATCTAACCTGTAAGTGAATAGGGGGGGGGGGGGGGGGGGGAGATACTCGCGGATGGACACAGCAGAGCAGAAAGCGGAAGAGGAGGAGACGTGTGGCATATACAGGGTCACAAACTTTTAGGAATGATGCAGAAAGGTAAATACATCAGTTTGTGGGAAGAGACCCAGGTCTGGAAGCGACCGAGGCAAAAATTATACGCGAAAATCATTCTAATAAATTCACCATTCCACATCAGCCCTGAAAGTTTATATCATCATCATCATCATCAAGGAATCTTCCTACATGTGTCATAGTCGTACGCGGGGGAAGCAACTAGACAAAAGCTGCTCTCAATATATACGTGTGTGGCCAGATGATGATTTGAACAGGTATCCCTGTGCATAATAATCCAGTGTTGTACTAATCCGCTGTCTAGCACGGGTCAAAACGAAGAAGCAGATTCCTTAAAAACCCTCAGTAATTTTTGACGCAGTTCATTTGGCGACAACCCAGTAAAACAGCGGAAAACATCACAGTAGTTTTTCAGCCATTTGAACGGAACTCACTTAACAAGCTTTTAAGAAGCCGTATAAACAAATTTGTCCGGCAGTTCAGGTTGACATTTGACTTCCGTTATTGTGTAACACGTACCAACACAACAAAAACAAAATTTGACTGACTGCAAATTCGAAATTTTCACTCTCGCCTCCTAAGAAGAAACCATACTGCATAGCCACCTAGTTTTTAATCAAAGATGTCGATGTTTTACTTCCTCGCCTTCAAGTTGACAGACGTAAGTCAGTGCTATGAATATCACTGTACACGAAAGGAGGTGACAGCATAGATAGTGTAAATGGTACGATGCAATTCGTCCGTGACAGTAGGCTTTTCGACGATATATGTTAATGGGGCAGCTACGAAAGTGTTGTCAAATGTATGCCAGCAATTCATGTCACCTATTAGAGATACCTAATGTGAGGTTTTAGTTCGAGTGGGATTTCTAAGAACTATTGACGCATGTTGACTTCATAAACGAGTTTGAAAATCATAATGTGAATACGTGTACGTTGTGGCGAGGCTTTTCTGCCTGAGTATAGCTTGTAAAACCGAAAAGTTGTCAGATAAAAGCAATTGACCTCGAAGCTGTCGGTGTGTGAGTTCCATACGGTACTACGTATGTACATTTGGAGATTAGCATTGTGTGAAGTGAATCACGAACTCAGAGAAAACCGAAGAAAATCGAAGCGTTTCAGAAGAGGTGGCTTTCAGAAGGTAAGGAATGAGGAGATTGTCCACAGGATCAGCGAAGAAAGGAACATCTGAAAACACTGACAAGGGCAGGATGATACATGTTTAAGGACGTAAGAGAATAACATACATGGTACTTAAAGGCTGCAGAGGGTAAAAGGTATAGTGGAAGATAGAAAATGGAATATATCCGACAAATCATTCAGAAAATTGGGCGTAAGTGCTACTCAGAGGTAAAGAGGTTGACACAGGAGAGGAAATTGTACCAGACCAGTGAGAAGACATTGAAAATCAGCACTTTTTTTTAGCTATAAAGCTCCATTTAGCAAAAATATTTGAAGCCCTAGACTCAAATCGTCGACAAATTAAGCAATACTGAGGTCCGTGAGCAGGATTTTTATTTGTAACTTCATATTTCTGTGCCATATTTCGTCTCTGTTTTATACTGAAGGTAAGCCTGCCGGTTTGGCCTAGTGGTTCTAGGCGCTTCAGTCTGGAACCGCGCGACCGCTAGGGTCGCAGTTTCGAATCCTGCCTCGGGCATGGTCTGTGTGATGCCCTTAGGTTAGTTAAGTTTAAGTAGTTCTAAGTTATAGGAGACTGATCACCTCAGATGTTAAGTCCCATAGTGCTCAGATCCATTTGAACCCCTTTTTTTGTACTGAAGGTAAATTACCTTTCATCGACGTCTGCTTACAAATGACTATAAAACGTGAACAGTGCAGCCGTCGTTTACGAATGTTGTTTCTGGTCTCAACGGACGATGAGTTACACAATAGCTTCGCGTGGGTGATTGCAGAGCGTGCGTTTTCAACTGTGTTACAGACCATAGTTAATTACAGGAATGCATGCTGTAGGCCGTAAAGAGGAACATGACTGAGCGTACGTGGTACGTGGACATCATAATCACAGGGCAACGTTGATCATCTTATAGTGTGTGTGTGTGTGTGTGTGTGTGTGTGTGTGTGTGTGTGTGTGTGTTTGTGTGCACGCGTACAGCCATGAAGTCAGTAATACACGACGCACCTAACGTGAGCAAGTCAGGTGAAGATGGCGTGCCACTTAGCACAGAATAAGTGAGGCTTCGATTTTAGTGCACTGTTTATCCGCAGGGGAGAAATAGGAACTTTTCTAGTCCTCCGCGGACCCGCGCATACGCAGCAGTAATGGTGTTTGCGGGCATCCCCAAAACGCACCATTTCCAGTGGGCTTTCCGCTTGTTATTGTCTTCACTTACGGTCAGCAGATGAGAAATACGTGAACTGTTGAAGGTCCTTTTGGTTATTGTGAGAGATATTCTACGCATATTTCAGTGAGCAATTTTTTATACATGCAGCACTGAAAGAATTGAAAATGGTCTTCAACTGAAAACGACGAAATTCAATATGGCGTCTCCAAAGTCCTGCTTATTATCGAGACAGCATTCCTGCCTGTTATTGGTTCAAACTTCAAAATCCCGCAGCACGAAGCCTTGGGTTTCACGCTCTGTAGTACCTGTTGAACGTAAAATAACAGTGACATCACAAACCTCGCACAGCTTTACGTAAGCCTCAGCTAGCTCGTCCCGTGTGAACACAGTAGAAATCTTGTCCCTTGAACTGCCAAGTGTTGCTCCTTTTGCCAGGGCGGGCAGACAGAAAACGTTTTGATCAAATTCAGCACCACAGCTAAATTGAAACTAATTTCAATGATTAAGTAAAACCTTCTGGGATTTATTATTGCACATATACTGTGTTGGAACATCTTCACGTTGCCAGTGTGAGTCTAAACTAGCAACCTGGACATGTTCTAAGAACGGCTGCGGTCGAGAAGCAGTAAGTCTGTATTAATACAACTGAGAAGCTTTTCATTAATCATTAAATTTCTGGGACATTTTTTGTTTATCTTTCCTTGTATGCAGAATGTACCTTGAGGTGGGACAGCGCTATGCACTTGTAGAGCACCATGTACACAAGATGTAAAAGGACAGTGCACTGGCGGAGCTGCCATTTGTCCTCAAATGATTCATGTGAAAAGGTTTCCGACGTAATTGTGCCCGCTCGACGGGAGATAACAGACCTTGAAGTCGGAATGGCAGTTGGAGCTAGACACAAGCAACATTCCATTCCGAAAATCATTAGGGAATTCAGTATTCCGCTATCCACAGTGTCAAGAGTGAGCCGAGATTACCGCATTTCAGGCATTACCTCTCACCATGGACAACGCAGCGGCTGACGACCTTCACTTAACGACAAAGAACAGCGGCGTCTGCGTACAGTTGTCAGTGCTAACAAAGAAGCAAAACGGCGTAAAATAACCGTGGAAATCAATGTGGGGCGTACGAAGACGTATCCGCTTACACTGCCCACTATGTGTTTCTGTGTGAAATCTAGCCTAGTTACCTCACACTCTACTAAAAATCTACGTACTACCAAAACTATGTACTCGCGAGTTGGTATCCAAATAAAACTCGTATACTAACCTTTGACTAAACAGAACCTAATTTAAATGGAACTGGTTCAAATGGATCTGAGCACTATGGGACTTAACATCTGTGGTCATCAGTCCCCGAACTTAGAACTACTTAAACCTAACTAACCTAAGGACATCACACAACACCCAGTCATCACGAGGCAGAGAAAATCCCTGACCTAAATGGAACTGTAACTGGTTTGAATTCAACTTGTCTTTATATTAAACTGTAGTAAAACAATTATCTGACCCCAATCAAAATTTCCACTTATCTAGTTTCTTGACAACATTGTTGCAGATTTCTCGAAAACAACAACAAACAGCAAGCAGGTAGCGGCTAAGCTCTTTTTTAAATAAAGTTTCCAAACAATATTCACACTGTTGCATACCTTATGGTGCAATGAGGTAATGCGTAATGATAACCCTTCTTTAAACAGGAACGTAACTGTATTCCAAGACAACGATTTTAGAATGAAATACGTATTCAAAAAGAGAGAGAAAAATTTCGTTTCGTCTTCACACATAACATTGGGCTGGAAGTGCTATGCTTAACATGTTACGCAGTGCTGCAGTCTTACCTCAAACTTTTTTTCTTCAAAAATAACATTATCAAAGTTTACATCCTTTTCGCCTTCCAGTATATACATCATATTGATCCTAGCTGTCCTTTACAGTGGTCGGCCGCGGTGGTCTAGCGGTTCTAGGCGCGCAGTCCGGAACCGCGTGACCACTACGCTCGCAGGTTCGAATCCTGCCTCGGGCATGGATGTGTGTGATGTCCTTAGGTTAGTTAGGTTTAAGTAGTTCTAAGTTCTAGGGGACTGATGACCACAGATGTTAAGTCCCGTAGTGCTCAGAGCCATTTTTTTGTCCTTTACAGTAAATATTTGTTCATCTAGATACAATCACAAGTCAACACAACAGTACTAAATACGTCCATCACCTACCACACTTCAACTTAGAATGTATCAGACTGCGCAGAGGTAAAAACTGTGCCACAACAAGGTAAGAGATTGTTTAATAGTAACTTTACTTACTTTCTCCCTCACGGGCACATCGATAGCTCACAAAAATTAAAATGACATGCCCACCTTACACCAGTGCGACAAAATTTGGCGTTAATAGACTGTGGCAGCAGACGATCGAATCGAGTACCTCTGCTAACACTGTGACGTCATCTGCAGCGCATTTCCTGGGCTGGTGACCATGTCGGTTGAACGTCAGACGACTGGAGAACCGTGGCCCGGTCAGATGAGTCCCGATTCCACTGGTAAGAGTCGATGGTAGGGTTCGTGCGTGGCGCAAACCCCACGAAACAATGGACCCAAGTTGTCGACAAGCCAGTGTGCAATCTGGTGGCGGCTTCACAGTGGTGTGGGCTGTGTTTACATGGAATGGACTGGGTCCTCTAGTCCCAATGGACTGGGTCCAGCTGAACCAATTATCGCCTGGAAACGGTTATGTTCGGCTACGTGGACGATGGAATTTTTATGGGTGATAGTGCGCCGTGTGACTGGGTCACAGTCTTAAGTGATTGGTTTGAAGGACATTATGGACAGTTCGAGCGAATGATCTGGCCATCCCGACCGCCTGTCTTGGATTATAATCGAGACGTCAGTTCGTGCACAAAATCCTGCACCGGCAACACTTTTGGAGTGATAGACGGCTATAGAGACAGTGTGACTCAGTATTTCTGCAGAGATGTTCCAACGACTTGTTGAGGTAATGTTACGTCGAGTTGCTGCACTGCACCGAGGTAAAGGAGGTACGGCATGATATTAGGAGACTTTTTGCACCTCATTGTAGATAGCGTACCTAATTTGTGGCCTTGAGCTGAAATGCTAATCATTTGAACAACTATGAAGGTAGTACGTTTCAAGCCAGTATGGGGTTTCCTTCTCGCCGCCATCACGGAGAAACAACTTTTATTGCAAGTAGAGTAGTTTCTGTCACAGGCTTACGCATGTATGCAGCAATGGAATTTTAAACGGATAGAAATTGTTGCAGAGGGACAGTTGTCTGACACAGTAAATTCACGCGTTTAATAGGCTGGACGTTGTAAAGAAATACAAAGGAAGGAACAGAAAGCGCAATGCAGTGACTTAAGTGGATGTGCGGGGAGGCTCGTCGCAGCGCCAGACGGCAGACAGAGCGGCTGCATTCCAGGCCAGGCCGGCTGGCGAGCTAATCCGGCGTCGCCGTCGCGGGAAACCCGTGAAGCGCCGCACAGCAGGTGCGGCGGCGGCGGCGAGGCAGCGGCACACAACAGCGGAGCTGCGCTGAGCGCAGTCCGGTCCGGTCTGGGGCGGCCGCCCAGCTGAAGCCGTAACAAACAGACCGCCAGCGCCGCCGGGGAAGCCCGCCAGGGCCCAGCGAACGGCCGCCCGCTGGCAGTCTAGCGCGAAGCACCGGAGAGCCAATACTGACACAGACCTACACTATTCCACGCTTACGCGTATGTCACATACACTGCACACATTTGTGTCTGAATCTCTGTTGTTTCTCCAAAATAACTAGCAAAAATTTAAATCTCTCATCTTCTGTTTCTCTCTTGCCTCTTCCATCTGCTTCATAACAGCCAACCCATCTTCATTCTTCTTTCCGACACCTCACTTCCGCGTGCCTCATCGAATCGTCTCCCTTTCACACCTGCCTCCCCTCCTCACATCCTCTTCCATTTACATCTGGCTCCTCATACCCTCTCCACCTATCCCGTACCCCTTTTCATACTCCACCTGACTTCTGCACCTCACCCTCCAATACTTTGCTTCTGTATAGAGCGAAGTAGCGCGGCAGTTAGCACACCAGACTCGCATCGAGGAACACGACGGTTCAGATGCCCATCTGCCCATCCCGACTTCAGTATTTCCCTAAATAGTTCAAGGCAAATGAGGGGATGTTTCCTTTGAAAGGTCGCAGCTGATTTCCTTCCCCAGCCTTCCTTAATCCATACTTGTGCTCCAATACCTCGTTATCGTCAGGATTTTAAACATTATTCTTCCTTCCTTCTTTCCTTCTGTACGTCTCATCCTCCCACTCCTCGACCTTCTCCTTCCCCTTGCCTTTCCCCATTTCCTCACCCCCTCCCTGTGTTCCTTCCCTTTTCTCTGTTCAACCACTGTCCCCACTCAGTGTCCATTTCCCCATGCCCCCTCCCTCCATCTCGTCCTCCTTCCACGTTCATCTCCTTCACTGCCTCTATTCATCTTCTCCTACCCCTTCTCTTGGTCCATACCCTCCTCTCTCTCTCTCTCTCTCTCTCTCTCTCTCTCTCTCTCTCTCTCTCCTCTCCCATCCACATGCTATCCCCCTCTACATCCATCTCTTCATCCCCCTAGCCCACATCTCGTGGTCGTGCGGTAGCAATCTCGCTGCCCACGCCCAGGTTCCCGGGTTCGATTCCCGAAGGGGGTCAGGGATTTTCTCTGCCTCGTGATGGCTGGGTGTTGTGTGATGTCCTTAGGTTAGTTAGGTTTAAGTAGTTCTAAGTTCTAAGGGACTGATGACCATAGATGTTAAGTCCCATAGTGCTCAGGGCCATTTGAACCATCATCCCCCTACATTTTGTCATTCTTCTTCTCCACCCTCTTCCCATCTCCTTCTCCCCTATATCATCTCTCAGTCGTCTCCTCACCCCTCCCTGTCCTCCTCTTCCTCCCCCTTCCGCCGTCTCTCTGTCTACCGGATCTTCGTACAAGCCACAAGTCCCCTTGAAGACTGATACAGATGGAAAGTATTTCAAGAAGTTCATTCAACTATGGCATAACAGGCCGCAATGTATTGATATTTATGACGTTTCCGGCCGTGAAAGTTCACATTCTAGACTAATATAGGCTGTCTTCCAATCCACCTGCATCTGTGTGAGTCAGTTTACTATCTTGCGTGTATAGCCCACATTCTGTGATCATGTCTTCGAGGTATATGACTTACGTGTAGAAATTCATTCCGTTCTCACTTATGCTCTGCATTTTCATTTACGTTTTATTCATCTTCTGGTCGAATTTATTGCTCAGCGGTCTGTCAGTTCCATTAACTAGTTACTTTCGGCCACAAGAGCTACAGTGACACCCACCTATGTTGGCTTCGCCATCTGCAATTCATACCAATTTACTGTCTTATTCTTGCCTCTAGTATTTCTAATAAACTCTCCATTCCTTCCTACACGCACAATGTAATCACAATAGGTTAGAAACTGTGACCCTACTTTTCATACGTTTCGTCAAAAGCTTGCACCGAGCGACGTACCCCCGACACATTGGTGGCACTAGATTCAAATCCTCGTCCTCATTCTCTGGTTTTCCTACATCGTGCGACGAAACCCAAACGGACGGCTTCGGAAATTTCAAGACAGATTACTTCGCTCCTTCTTGACTAATCTCTGATGACTTGTATATCGCCGGCTGTTGTCGACGAGTGGTTCTAGGCGCTTCAGTTCGGAACCGCGCTACTGCTACGGTCGCAGGTTCGAATCCTGCCACGGGCATGGATGTGTGTGACGTCCTTAGGTTATTTAGGTTTAAGCAGTTCTAAGTCTAGGAGACTGATGACATCAGATGTTAAGTCCCGCAGTGCTTAGAGCCATTTTTTACTTACATATCGCCCTAACTTAAATTCCCATTTTTTCCGTTCTCTAACTGAAGCATGCGTCTATTACTTTTTTTTGTGAACTTCCTACACTTCATCTGCAAAGCGTTTATGTCTGTACAGATGAGTAAATTATATAACGTTGTTTATCTAGAACAAGAGAAAATTCCAAACAAGATGGAACTAAGATAATCTTAGCGAATGACCAGCAGATAACGTTTTTAGCTGTAACACCGAATCACATACCAGATGACAGTACTGCAAGTTTTACTGCGCTTTATCTTATCAGCCTTTTTTCTGTTAAGCTTCATCAGTAGTACTGGATCTGTGTAACTAGGCTATCATCAATGAACTTGCGAAGAACTTTCTTAGTAGACGACGATTAGCGCATCGGAATTAAAACTCATCTTGATCCAACTTCTGCGAAAGGAAATAAAAAACTTCGTCATCCCGACAGCAGGTACTTATCACTGACTGATTTCGTGAAACAACTGCTCGTCTGCCACAACGAGTAAAATTTATCAAAGCGCAAGTGTGCCGAGTACAGACTCCTCCTCATTTCGCGAATGCCTAATGTCGTCTGTGTCCATAAGAAACATCCTTTGCCGTTCAAAGGAGTGTGGCTCATCCGCAGTTTTGAGGCAGAAGGGTTGGCGCTGTACGATCGAATTCATTTCAGCACTGGTGCAGGTGACGACCCTAAAAAAAATTATGTCTGGCAAGACAAAGATGTGGCACTGAACTGCAAATGAAACGCGCTGAAAATCAGTAATACTCGACAAGTTTCGAGGTTTATTGTTGTTCTGTCTCTTGGGTTGTATTTTCGTCATTGAGTTTAATCGTGCCTTGCGAAGTACTGCACCTGTGTTCAACAGTGTCAAACACAGCGTAGAAAACAATGTTCAAAATGGCTCTCAGCACTATGCGACTTAACTTCAGAGGACATCAGTCGCCTAGAACTTAGAATTAATTAAACCTAACTAACCTAAGGACATCACACACATCCATGCCCGAGACAGGATTCGAACCTGCGACCGTAGCGGTCGCTCGGTTCAAGACTGTAGGGCCTAGAACCGCACGGCCACTCCGGCCGGCAGTAAACGATGTACCAGACTGCATTGAACCTGTACAGTAGAAGGGACAACAGAGGAAGAACATGAATTTGTTGTAAGTGAAATCATGGTTGAACCAGAGATGTTAACTCTTATATATATAGCTCTGTTTCGTATAAACCATTGCCAAGTGATACTAGGAGATAGATGCGCGTCAACGCCATTTTTTGCGCTGATCACGTGTTCATTTCAGTAAACGTATGCATTAACAGAAACGTTTAAGGTTTCCTATATAGTGACAATTGCATCTGAACCTGTATGTAACTGAATTTCTCGTTAACAATTTGAAAACTGTATGACTTCTACATTCCGATTTCAGATTCAGATCTAGAATCGGCGTGTTAATAGGGAACCGATTTTCGCTGAAAAAAACGTCCCAATCTTGGCCACCAACTGCAAATCTGGCGCTGTGACTGCAAAAAAGACGTATAGAAATGTCTCCATATGTAATGGATTAGAAATGGAATATGGGCAGTAACTGTCAAACAAGTGAAGAACACAAAATGTTGACTTTATTATGAACCAACACTGATACAGTTTGTACAGTATAAGCTCTGGAAACGGCGACAAGATGCTGTAAAGCGCCAGATCTGCACCTGATATCCAAAACTGGAACTGTTATTCTTTTTCTGTGTAAATCGGTTCCACATTAACGCAATGGCATATCTACCAAGTTTCGCTGCCATACGATAATTACAACCCTCACTGGACCTCTGTGAGTAGCTGCACCTTAATTGTAGGCACATGGTACATGAACTACATCAACCAGACCACAAATCGGTGCGTCTTACGTTTTAAGGTTTCATTATTATTCTTAAAAAAAAAGGCGTAAATGTACAATTCTTTATTATGCGTGTTTTTCTTCGTATTTAAACCCTCTATGTGAGTTTTTTTATTAACGATTTTTGTAGACGAGGCTTTGAGTCAGAGACGTCAATCCAATTTTATGTTTTGTAAAATACTTTTTATTGCCACCGTTTGATGAACGGAACTTATGAGTTCCGTTGCACCACTGTACCAATTTCGCTGTCCCAGGAGGAATCGTCAAAATATTGAGGGATATGACAGGAGCGATTATTGGAAGTAATAATGTTTAATAAACGTGGGCTCTATATTGCTGATGTGGAAAAATAATTAAATACCATTTAACACAGCCGGCCTTAGTGACCGAGTGATTCTAGGCGCTACAGTCTGGAACCGCGGGACCGCTACGGTCGCAGGTTCGAATCCTGCTTCGGGCATGGGTGTATGTGATGTCCTTAGATTAGTTAGGTTTAAGTAGTTCTAAGTTCTAGGGGACTGATGACCACAGTAGTTAAGTCTCACAGTGCTCAGAGCGATTTGAACCAACCATTTAACAAATTGAGCACTACACAAAGTTTGAACCTATTACGTTAAAGCCAAACTTCAAAAATGGAAAACACGGTTTAGAATAACGAGCATTGAAAACTTACGTCTTTGTTTGTGACCCGACATTTAGGTCCTTGTCCCGTCGATTTTCTTCAAACTGGATCTGGCAAAACTGGTCTGCGCCGCCTCCTTCGTCTCGGCCCCCTTGCCCAGCACCTACCTGACGTGTGGATACATGCAGTCCCGTTGAGGACTCCTTTTGTGCCGTGTCTCAACAACTGCGAAAAGATCATGCCAACCTCCTACTCAGTTCGCGGCGTGCGGCACAGATTATCGCGACGATACGCTCGCTCGCTCTGTGCCTCTTTGTCGAGATAACAGCACGCGGACACAGCGGCCCGCGACCGCAGGCGACAAACACCGTGTGTGTATGTGTGTTGCCACCGTATCCCATTACGCGGGCGCCCGACTTCTGCCACAACAAAAGCGCCGCACGAACGGGGCTTCGTCCATCAGGCGGTCAACCTCCCACTCTGTGAAACTACACTATATAGCACCGTGTCTCTACTCTCACCGCAGCGCATATAGAGGCTGGACCGGCCCCCGGTTTGTGTGTCCACAGCGTTTATGATTTAACATTGTATTAGTCATACTCCCAGCGGAGAGTACGACTCGGTAGCCTAGCAACCTTACCCGCCTAACAAAAGAGTGGCAGCAATTTACAGTTCACCAGGCACGCGATTCCGTCACTGCGCTCGCACAATGCTAGACTCGCTTCATTTTTTATGATGCGAGGGTAATCCCAAAAGTAAGATCTCCCATTTTTTTTATAAGTACATAGACCTGTTTATTTCTACAATGGTTTACATCAGTTTACAGCTTGAACATTTAGCTATTTTTCGACATAATCACCTTTTCTGTCGATGCTTTTTTGCAGACGCTGTGGCAGTTTTTGTATGCCCATGTCATACCAGCTCGCCGCCATGCGGTTTAGAAAGTTATGAACCTCTTCTTTCACCTCGTCGTCGGAGCTGAATCGCTGAGACCACAATTAACGCTGACAGGTGCTGTGATACTCTGAAAAACTCAAACGGGCAATTCAGAACCGGAGAAGAGGAATGTTGAGGAAGGGCGTAGCACATTCTCCATGGCAACGCTCGCCCACACATCGCTTATAAAGGGGTGCAACCTAAGAAATGTCCGCTCTTGAACGACTACTCGCCGCACGACGGCGTCTGGGTAGCTTGGGAGAAGAAAATTCTTAGATTCCGTATCACATTCGTTGTAAAAAGTGATGTTAATTCCTTCATGTCCTAGCACGTCTGCATTTCTTATCACTGTACTTGTACGTCGCTGGGCATATGATTAAAAAACATGTACGGGTTGTTACGTGTTTTAAACCTCAAGAGAGAATTTCCAGCTGCTTTCAGCTTGCCCGTGGAATGCGACAAACTCGCTATGCTACGGCGTGAGCGTCGCGAAGGAACGCAGAGATTTCGTCGGCGTATTGCACGACAAGTGTCCGCAAAGTTGGCTTCGGCCGGCACGCCGTGACGCCGCCTGCATAAGGGTCTCCGCTGCTGGCGTGCCCACGGAATTCGCTGGCAAGCCACCAAGTCGCGTAGGTTCGAGGACCGAACTAAGGACACCAAGCGTTACACACCGGCTACATCCTGCTGCACCGAACATGCCACGGCCTTAATTTCACGTCTTCCTCTGCCCCTCCATCGCTCCCCACCTCTCCTCTCCCCCTCCACCGCTCCCTACCCCTCCTTCACCCTTTCTTCCCTTTGGCCGGTATTACACTATCAAATGTCTATGTCCAATATCTTTGCCAAAGATCTTTGATGGTGTAATAGGGAACTTTGTCAAATGTCCTCCAATATTTGATCAAATCCAGGGCCTCGCTGTAGATTTGATCATAGAAGTCGCTTGTCTTCTGTTCACTGCAAATGTGACATGTTACCATATGGAGCGTTAGCATCGCTGCAGCGTTCTGTCGTCTGTAATGTTTTTATAAACATTGGCGGTAAATACTATTGGTGTGTGCCGACAACTACAAAATTAATAGAGATGTATGAAGCTGATGAGGCGCTTTACAGCGCGAGGCACCTGGATACAAAAATAGATTAAGAAGATTGGAGACCTGACCTGACCTAACCTAACCCAACCCTCTCCAGTAGCAAGGAATCGAAGTGTTACAGTGAGCCTGTCTTCTGCAGATGTAGCACTTCTTAAGTGAATATTGTGCTTTGTGATAAGAGGATACACTTCACTGAGCACATACAGAAATGTATGCTCATCCATTCTTAAGCAATTGATGTACGACTCGACGTGCTCCACTATAAGCTCACGTAACAAGTTTTGTTGAATGCCTTTATCATGTCGTCGTAAAACCGACAACTTCACCCAGGTATGTTTGCTTTTTTTCTCCCGCTTCTCTTCTGCATGAGCACACAGTGTAGTTGTGGTACATGCAACTGCTGCGGTTAATAACTTTGACGAAAAATATGATGACAGTGTAATACCCCTTCTAGCGCTACGTCAAAGATCTTTGTCAAATATATTTGACGGAATATTTGAACACATCTTTGATCAAATCTATGACAAAGAAATTTGATACTGTGATACCGGCTTGTGCCAATATTCAGAGTGGTTCATTGGCGTGAAACCTCCATCCCAAAACCAAATATAGAAAAAATGGCCAGGCGTGAGCAATACACGCGGGCTGAGGGTTCCGTACAAATTTAATTATGTGTGTGAATAGTCCATCCATCCGGTAAACGAGGATTTTTCTCTGTTATCGACGTTGATACTGACAAGATATCGGTCCCAGGGATTCCACGAGTTTCGTAAATGTTTTAATTTCAGTTTGAAGTCGCATAATGAATGACAACAGAATTTTTTTCGTATAATATTACAAATTCACAATTACCTGTTTGTTTTCCCTCTAGTTATCCTGTGAAACCTTTCTTCTTGCCACATTTCGTTATAGTACGTCAAGGAGAAGTACCCTATACGCTTTAACAAATTAGTTTGCGAGAATCGAAATATGTGACACAAATGGCCGTGTATTGTTTGATTTTACTGACTCGGAAGCTTAATGTTTCAACACCACCAAAGGGCTATAGATCTCAGTATGTGATACAAATTTCATCTTGATTCGTCTACCCATTCCCGAAGAAAAGTGGGTCGTAATAGATTGACAGTCAGTTAGATAACAAATGAAAAAATTCGTTTGGTGCAGTTACAAATTAACAATTTTCGGATTTTTTGATTTGTTTGTATTGTGAAACCATTCTTGTTGCAAATTTCATGAGTCTAGGTTAACGGGAAGTATCCAATAGATTTTGATGACTGAGTATGCGAGTATCAAAATATGAGACATAAATGGCAGTATTGCATTGACTTAGAAGTTTCACTTCTTATTTCGCCAAAGGACTGTATAACTTAATATGTGACAGAAATTTCAACCGGATACATTTATCCATTCTTCAAAAAAAAAAAAAGGTAGTGAGCAGCTGGACCTTTCAGGCAGACAAAGTGTGATCCTTGAAGGGTCCCGTTTTCAGTGATTTAGAGTCAAAGGGTATGAGACAGAAGATAGCGAAAATTTTCAATTGGAATGGGGTCACGTGACGTCAGACGTTTGAGCCTGGCTGTATTCCTTCTCGAGTATGACTGACGTTTCTAACTTACAGGTGACGTGAAAGCCAATGGCTTTCGAACACAGTGATATCGTCTTATATCAGGAGAGAGCAACTTTAAATCAAAGCCACCCAAACAGACCACCAGTCTGTGGTGAAGCTTCTACTGAAATTCCATGAAACTGGCCCGTCACATTCAAATTTCAGTTTTGACAATTGAAAAGGTCCACAGATGAAGCAACATCAACCGCTGTCTGGCTTCGTGCTTTAGCCGTACATCAACAGCTCAGCGAACAGACTATTGTTGTTTGTGCTCGCATTCTGGAGCATGTGTTGGTTAATCCTTTCCTGACAGGGGAGACTGAAAAATCCCGTCCACTTTCCAAGAGTGATAAAAAGAAACATGGAGTTGAATTGATGAACGGGAGTGTTTTTGGGAGGTCTGTGCACAGTAAACTCTTTGGTTGTGATAGTTCAGTATCCTTGCCCAGGAGAACTGTAATCAACAGACGCTCTTACTGCTGACGTGAAAGGACATTATTGTGAGTTTTGATGTTTATAAAATGGTTTCGCATTGTTTAAATTAATATAAATTGGTATTACTTTTTGTGTTAGCAGAAGAGCCAACACCGTGTTACGAGTGGAGGCCGAAATGCACGCGTTTTAGCTCACGCAGGCTGGCGTGAGGGGGAAGAACTATACTGACGTGAGGTCTGGAACATGACAAAGAATGAGAATTCAGAAAGCGGATGTAATTAGTTTGATACTTAACTTTAATCCATTAATGATGAACGTCGCTCTTGACAGTACATGATTCACAATATTATCTGTTCAGAATACATTCTGAAGATAGTAATTGTAGTAACTGAATATGGCGCCTTGCTAGGTCGCAGCAAATGACGTAGCTGAAGGCTATGCTAAACTGTCGTCTCTGCAAATGAGAGCTTATGTAGACAGTGAACCATCGCTAGCAAAGTCGGCTGTACAGCTGGGGCGAGTGCTAGGAAGTCTCTCTAGACCTGCCGTGTGGCGGCGCTCGGTCTGCAATCACTGATATCGGAGACACGCGGGTCCGACGTACACTAACGGACCGCGGCCGATTTAAAGGCTACCACCTAGCAAGTGTGGTGTCTGGCGGTGACACCACATTACTAATGCAATAAGTAAATAATATTATCACATACTATGATTATATCCTTGAGGTGTTCAGACATTCCTCTGCTGTTTTGTATAATACATAAATTTAAAACAATACACGTATTACAATGCAATCATGCTCTTAGTATTTTGGTAATATTCTGCCCGAATATGAAGTCGTTTGGTGCAGTTTCTCGTAGTTACGGCAGGAATGATTAAAGTGTATGAGGAATTGCTGAACGGAATGACAACCACCCTGCAACGTGCTGCATAATACGTCGAACCAGTCTTGTTATCGTCACGTGTCAACACCCTTGCCTGCATTCTTCTGTACGACGTGCGATATAACCCGAGAATGGATGAAGCCAACCAAATGAAAGACGCCGTTGTTTTTCTCGTGTAATTCTGTGTCTGACGTGTCACGTGATCCGCAGCCCCGCCCCTTTTCATCTGAAAACTGCGGGTTACATCCAAGATGGGGGCTTCCAAAATAGCCGCCATGTTGCTAATATAGCCTCACACATTTTCACCCTCCACCTGCTAATTTCACTCCACTTTAAATTTTTGTTCATCCCATCTGTGTTCGTTTTACAAGGTTCCACATCTATGGACCACACTGTATTTTATTTTCCGTGATGCCCCCAACTGCAGTGACACTATCTGCTGTCCCATTGTATTGTCCAGAAACATACATTTCTTGATTCATAAAAATGTAAGAAACAATTACACTAAACTTAACACAACATTCAGTACTAGTCTTAAAACCAGTATGAAAATCTGACTTTCACTTCCGTCAATTCTGGAAATTCCGAAGGAATGTTATCTATAATGTAGATAATGTGCTGTACTACATAGTATACTGTGTGAAACAGTGCAAACACATTGTTCTAACTGCTTTCTTAACGTCACCTTTATGCAGTAATACTAGAACAGCAGGATTCGTATGCATTTGGTCTGCTCTGTAACGGCTGTAACTATGCACATCCGGCGAAGAAGCAAGTCCGGGTTGAACAGTAAGCTCTCCGGACGTCACGCAATTGTTCACTTGACAGTCACCTCGTAGCATCTGATTTGCTACCGCCATCAGTGAAGCAAGCGCAGAACGTTATTGTCAGGCTCTGCTCTGCATTGTTAGAGTGCATGCACCTTGAGACATGACGTCACCGCGGGCCTGATACAGTACGGTTGAACGACCTTGAGCAGCAGGTTATCCGGCGCGTCGCTAACTCTTGATCTGACGTGTCACGAGCAGAACAGGACGGCCTGCTTCGCCGCTGCACTCCTTTTGTACCTTTCCGCTGTTGGACAGATGCCAGACGACTGCGTATTCGAGTACTGCGTCTGGTCTTCTTGTTTATTGTCATCATGTACTGGACTGGTTTTCCAGTTTCGTTAGCATTCTCCGTCTTATGACACTGTTCACATAATGGTACACCCTACGCCCCGGGAAATCTGTGATATATTTTACAATAATTATTTCTCCATAGAATTTCCCCTTCACTATTCACTCTATAGCCCATTGAGCTGCTCCTGGATGATAATTCAGTTCCCAACCAGTCCGTCCCTCTTTCAGGGAAGACGTATGTTCTGTATTAAAGCGTTTCGTTTCTCACTTTTCCTCTCCACATATATTTGTAACCATTTACTGAATGTACTCAGATCCTTTTTTCTTTTTCTACCTAAATTTCCGTTATGTAATATTCTGTGCTTAAGTCTCTAAGCTGTACGTCCTAACCAGAATACTGATATAAGCCCTCGATGTTACTGTGAATGGGGAAAACTGAAGTTTGCCGTAGTGCATATTACCATTAATTTCATTTGTAACTTATACACGTAACAATTATTTACACTTTATTTCAGTTGTAAATAATTCAGCTCTATGTGTCATACTTTCAGTATGTAACCCTTTGTTTCTTCAAATTCGCAGTTTTTAAATAAATACCTACTCACAGAAGGCGACACAGCGGCACGTAGGAGAAAAAATATTGCTGTTATGGATCTCATAAGGCGAAACTATCATAGTAAATATGTATCGTGTCTTCTTTTTTGGCCTTCCATAAGCATTCCAACAGTGGCAGGAAATATCTTGTCTACGTATCCTTTTCGACTGTAGTGTGTCATTATTTCGATAAATCAATCAAATATGCCTTGCTTTCATTAAAATCGTCATCAACGGTGGCAGTAACAGTTGACATTTCGCTTTCCATTCGGATAAATAGGACAGAAATAGTGACGTTCAGTCTTGGCTCACATTTTTCTTCTCTCTGCCTCTCTCAGAAGTTCTCTGTGACGCTCCCCCACACAAATTATTGTACTACACAGCATGTAAGTTTAGTCTATGGGTGTATAAAAGTCCTCATCGCCTACACTGAAACAACCCTGCATTCTTCTGCTTGTTCGCGCTTATATCTCTACGTGAAGCGCGACAGTATTTCGTTTTATACTGCCTGCTATGGTTCTTGTAAATACGGTATATCGTTTTTGACGTACTTTTTTTTTAGTATATGCCCCGATTTTTGGCAAATGCTAGTAATCAAAAGGGCAAGTATTTAGCTTTGTGGCCAGTTCTCATAAATTTTCTTCCAGTGACATACAGAAACAACTAGAGATATTTCGCAATGAGTAAAGGTATTTTTAACGAAATTCAATAACTCGTGTGGATAGCAGTAAAACGATATAGCGGTCATTATGCCCTGAAAAACAGTAAAAACGCAAAATGTAATGTTTCATTTCTATCTGTTGTAAACAAGAAAGAAGACGGATAAAACCTCAGTTAGACGTCTTTAACTTGCTATTAAATGTGAGGGGAATCATTAATTGCTCACCATATGTATAATGTCTGTTGTGTGATAACACTTTTAGGACAGTGGAAGTCGAATGCCAGTCGGAATATCCTGATGTTTTACTTGGCTTGTTAATTAGCTAGTTAGACGTTTCATAGATCATTTGAACGATTCCTTTACCACTATAGTCGACATAATCGTATTGAGAGATTCAACAGCTGTTTAGTCCATTAAGATAATTAACATTTATTGTTCGGTCTCAGATGCACATTTTTAATTAGATCGTATGTTTCGCTCGCTGTGGATCATCTTCAGATCTAAGTAGTTGCTTCAGCAACCCGTCTTGTCTACTTAAAAACCACATATTAGTTCATGATATGCGGTTCTGAGTAGATAAGACGACTTGCTGACGCAACTACTTCGATCTGAAGATCATGCAGACATATCGAAACATGTAATCTAAATGAAAATATGCAGCTGAGGCGGAATAATTAATGAGAATTATCTTAAAATTCTTTTATCATTTACCTGTTCGTTGCTTCCAGCGAGATAAAGGCGAATTTGGAAATAGTGGAAACTATGTAAACCGAAACGTAGAGCATATTAATATTTGGTAAGGAGAGGCAGTACAGAACTACGAATTTTCTTAGTCCAGCACATCTGACAAGAGGTTACCTGCAGGCGTAGAGCCCAAGAGCCCTTTGTTCGCACGAAAATCGACTTCCAAGGCCTCTGTCAGTTGCCACTACAGGCGTGAAGTTCGTGGGAGGACTAGAAAACAACCCTGGCGTGGGTAGTGAAGCGTTGCAGTGCAAGGTATAAAACGCAGCTTACCACCATTGTCGACGTGTTTTGGAAACATCATTTACTACACCACCTGTTAGTGAATACCCCCTGGTCTGGAATTCAACAACCGTTGCACCACCGAAAAGAGGAGTAATTCTCGTTTTTTCAGTTGAATAAGAAAGGTCTGTTATGTGCAACAAGAAGAATCAGCCCAGTGTGACATCCAAGATACTCTGTACTGATTATTCTTGCTCTCCACATTCCTCGCTGTCAGAAGAAGATTACGAATTGAAACTGGATACTGAATTTTCAGCTAGATCTGCCTTGGATTATTCTTTTCTAAGAAACACATTATTAGAAAAGCGAGGAACACCTGTGCTCTTATAAGGGCCTCCTTGGTGCTGCCTGTACTTCCGATGAGCAACACGTGTCCAACATCTTCCCGTCCTCGTCGTGATCAAGGCATGAGCTTCCCCCCATATTTTGAGGCGTGATTAACCAAAGCCACACTCTGATATGATCAAGTTACTAATAGAAATGGCAAAAGGGGACATAACAGAACTGCGTAAATAAAGACAAGGAAGAAGACAAGGGGAAAATATATATTTACAGGCGCTCCTCGAAGGATCCAATGGAAGAGAAATCAGTAGATGTGATGGACATGTGCAGACAAATAAATGATTCCAGTTTCAGAAAAATTTATTCAAGTGAAAGGGCTTCACAAATTGAGCAAGTCAATAACTAGATGGTCCAGGTCTAGTCTTTATACAAGCAATTATTCAGCTTGGCACTGATTGATAAAGTTGGATATTCATCTGAGGGATTCTGTCCAACTGGCGCGTTACCATGCAGGACGTTTCCATAGGCGTCTTCGGCTTGGAATCTCATTGACTGGAGTAGAATTGTCTTCAATGAAGAGTCTCGATTTGAATTGAGCCCCGATTACCAGTGAAGACAAGCTGACTGTACCCATCGCGCAAACATATGTTTATTTCTACGCGGAGGTTCAAAAAGTGAGCAAGTGAAACGTACTGCTCGATTAGGGTACTATTTAAAACCTCTGCTCCAAAGGAAAATAGCCGGTAGCGAAAGTGCCACTACCTTTTATGGCCAACCTAACTGTCTGTCACGGTAGTTCTTGAAGGACCAATCTGGGACGTTTAGGTACCAGGCAATGGCTTCCTTCTAAAGGCGGAAAACCGTTATATTGGCGATAGGTAGTAACCTTCTATTGCAACTAGGTATCAACTCGCAAAAATCAGTAACAATACAACTATGTGTATCATCATTATTTATTTAATATCTCACGAGCGCCCTTATTATCACATAAAAAACTGATACGAACATTTGCGTAGTCATTAGTTGCTGAAGGTTCTGAATAAATTTTTACCTCAAGTGTTTCATTTTCTTTAGTGTAACTCTAAAGTTTTATCTCCATCCCTTGATGATCTGGCTTCGTACGCTGGTACACCTGTCATCTCAGCGACTCCAACTGACAAGAATTATTTGACTGTACTTTTCTTTCGTCGAAGGACACTAATAATATCACCCATGTGTTGCTACCACTTATCGAGACGTTTCTTGGACGTAATAATTTCCCATATCCTCGACTTTCACGAACAAACAACAAACATTACCTATCTGCTATCTCCCTCTCGCCTTTCCCTGCCTCTCAACCACTCTCATCTTTTTACGCAGTAAATGCCGTAGTTCTCCCTCAGTTGTTCCCGATCAAGCAAGGTATCACTGTGGTTAACACCTGCAACTAGCAAGTCTCATTACCACATTCGGCCATCCTGTATTAAGTTTGCCGATGTTTTTCTGAACGGTCCAGTCGAATACCCGAACGGTTTCCCCCTTAAAACCATGGTGGATTCTATCTTCATTCGTCAGCAGCTAAGCTGAAGCTCCGACTATTTTACATATCTCACAGTTTTCTGTAGTTTTCCATATGCTAAACAGTAATAAGTAATGACGTCAACATAAACGAACGACACAAGAAAAACGAGAGCGTCGCTTCCTGTGGGCGTTAAGATCATTTATCGACGGACTATTAGTTCAGGTTGGACAAGGATGGGAAATAAAATAAGTCTTGGCCCATTCCAAGGAACCAGCACGGCATTCGCCTGAAGTGATTTAAGGAAAATAGTACAGAACGAGTGAGGGACTGGCCACAAGGAGATGTCCAAGTCCCAACTCGCTCGGTTCGATCTCTAACACATGTGACCCATTGTTTCCTTTACGCTTTGATTTTCTTACTCACAACAGTTTTTACGAACATTTATTTATTTAGCCACCAATATGTAATAATTTTTTTCTGTTATAATTGACTGGTCTCATTCCTTACAACTCGCCTATAGAATGTAACGATTGTAACGAAAAGGACACACTGCAGGAATGTAGTAGCAGGAATTCCACAAGGATCAGTATTGGACCCACTACTCTTTTCATTTTGTGTTAATGATGTGTTAGTTAATTTCTTCCACTGTAAATATAACCTATACGCTGACGAAATACAGTTATATCTATGTGCAAGTCCAACAAACCTGCGCACGACCATCCATTATGTAAATGCTAGTTTACTTGTCGTATAAATGTGGGCGCACGGCATAGGTTTGAAACATGACCTGTCTAAAACGCAAGCAATCTTAGTCGCTCACAAGATACTTTTCACAGTTGTTCAGAGAATCTCTTCTACCATTAAAAATAAACGACACAGGCATAACCTTTCCCTTCTTCTGCAAAGAACTTAGGGATAATTTAGGACCATCACTTAGACGGGACTGAACACACAACTATAGTCTGTAAGAATGTGTCGCCGTCACTTCATTCATTACAGAAATATAAAAAAGTATTTCCTTTATAACTTAAAAAGAAGCTTGTAGAGACACTAATACTCTCCATACTTGAGTATAGTGGTGCCATTCTCCAAGGACTTCCGTACGAAATCTCACGCAAGCTGGAACAGCCGTTGAATGCTTGTGTACGTTACTTTCGTGATGTACGCTTTTTCGCCCACATTAAACCAGCCTACGAACAAGTATCGTGGCTACATGCCGATAAGTGTAGACACTGCTGTACTGTGTTTGCTCTATCGTCTTCCTCAGTCATTTCACTTCACTCCCTCTTATGAACAGCACAAGAGAAATACTCGTTACGAATAAACTAAAATTCAGCCTGTACCATCATATAGCACTTCATGATTTCTAAATCTTTTCTGTATCTTGAAACCGATTTTAGAGCAATCTTCCTCAAAAGATCAGACAAAGTAAATTTCTTTCATACTGTAAAAGACAGCTAAGGATCCACCTACCACAATAGCCATCTCTCACACATTCATTGCAACTCACTATAGTCAGTCCCTCTCCCACAACTTTTCCGTATCCATTGTTGGCAAAGTTCTTTATTTATCTCCTATTTTTCCTAACAACCATTGTCTTGTCGTTGTAATCTTCTCCTCTTCCTTTCTCTGTTCCACTCTGATAATTCTAAACATGGCTACAAATGAGCTAAGCTAACCTACATCATTACGAATGCCCTTCACTTTTATTATTATTCAAATGAAATGACACAGTTTTCAGATACTTTATTTTCTCTCGCCAATTCACTCTATATACATAAAATCATATCTGTATGAGACCAGTAAAGTCACTGAAAACTGTGTGATTTCGTTTGTATAAGTATGTGCACATGGATTTCGGCCTGGATCCCCCACTTACGCTCGATGCTGAGGTGCTATTCCAGAACATGGAGAGCTTCGGCAATTCTGTTCGTGAGTAACGGGGAATTTAAAATAACTGGAGCAGCAGTGAGAATTTTGATCGAGGGGGGAAGGCGTGCCAGGGTAATCCGTGCAGCTATGCCAATTGCTGTGCCAAGGTAATTTAGTGGATAGCGCATTTTCGTAGGAAGTAGGACACCCGGGTTCATTTCCCGGCCTTGCTACAAATTTTCTCTCGCCACTTCAGTCTATATACATAAGGTTTTTTATGATTATTATTATTTTCAGTTATTATTATAGTGTCATTATTATTATGTCCACCTGCTTAGCTGGGTGGTAACGAGCACTCCACCCATGTAAGCGGGCCCGGGTTCGATTCCCTGCCGGTTTGGAGAGTTTCTCCGTTCGGGGACTGGCTGTTGTGTCGTCCTCATTGCATCCTCATCACCGGCACGCGGGTCGCCCAATGTGGCGTCGACTGAAAACTTGGCGGCCGAACTTCCCCGGTTGGAGCCTCCTGGCCAACGACGCCATACGTTCATTTCATTTCATATTATTATTTTTTTCGCTTCTCAGACGTTATGTCTGGTTAAAAATGGAAAGTGACGCGGACCTTGATCAAGCGTGACTTCCTTTTAACTGTACGGTACATGTCACATTGCATTTAGGAACTTTCGGGTAATTGAACATGTATCAATAATTACAGGTTTCTGTAGTTGTATATATACGTTTGGATGTAGCTGTATTACGTCGATGTACTGGTGGATACTGTGTGGTATGACTCCTGTAGTTGATAGTATAATTGGTATAATGTCAACTTTATCCTGAGGCCACATGTCCTTGACTTCCACAGCCAGTTGGATGTATTTTTCAATTTTTTCTCCCGTTTTCTTCTGTATATTTGTTGTATTGGGTATGGATATTTCGATTAGTTGTGTTTATTATTATTATTATTATTATTATTATTATTGGGAACGTTTTGCAATATCTTTGGCGCATGTTGCTCCTAGTCGGATGTAAGAGAGAGTCTTGAGGCCCTTATCTGGTCGGGCTAAATGAGCATTAAAAAAATAAATGAATAATTATTAATGCCCTTGTCGCTTGACGTAAAGTTTTACTTTTGTTAAGGCAAACATTAATTTTATGACATTTTTCCTCGTTTGCATCTGTGCGACATCATTTTTTAAATGAAGGACGCTTTCTTTCGTACTCGTTTGCAACTGGCACTGCCGTGTTGCCCTGAGTTATATACAGCACTGGCACGGTACTTCGTTTTCTGCCACGAGTGAAAGACCAGGCGTCGTATGTCCTACATAGCATTAAACGGACACTTGATGCGTATCTGATTAGCTGAGCTGATACTGTGTTAGAGACTGGTAATTGCTGTTTGAGTACCTTGAAAATTAATTTCCTTGCCTTAATCAGAATTCTGATAGCAATTTTTTTCTCAATGTTGCAGGTGAGTTGCATGATGTGGACACCCTTATCTACCTGTCTGTTACCTTTTCGTTTGTCGACACAGAGGTAAGTGTTAGTATTCAGTTGCAGCGCGATAGGATGAGAGGCCATCTGTCTACCGTTCGTAACAAAAAGGCAATTTTAAGAAACTTGCTACAAAATGTTCCTTGTGTTCCGAATGTTTCAGGTAGCACACTACATACTCTACAGAATCATTCTCTCGTAATTTCTAAAATTTTTGTGGAATGTGAAAACCAGACGAATATTCCTGTTAACTTCTAGAATCTATGGAAATGGAGACGTACTTTCAGACTTTCGGAATATAGATAGCAGGAGCAGGTAAGGGCGAGAACTCTCACGCAATGATTTCATGCATCCAAGTTGCTGATAAGAACAATATACATTGCAGAAGTTAAATATCAGGGATTATAGATTTCAGTCATTTTCGCGTAAATTTGACATGGAAGGAGTAGTAGTTTGCAAGATGTCTAAAAGATGGACACAAAGTCAAAAATATTGAAACAATTGTGTTGATCAAAACGTAGAAACATGTGCTTGTGACTTGTTGCTGTACAGAATTTCTCTGATAATTGTTACAGTCTACAGATCCCCTCTAGGAAATTTCAGGCTGTTTATGAGAAATCTACATGAGCCACTTTTCAGACTAAAGGAAATGGCAGTAAGAGGCGTTTTCAACGTATATTTCTTAAAATATAGGGGCAGGAAAAATGAACTAAGATTATTGGTTGGGTGTTTCAATCTAAATTTTTGAAATGCTAACAGTCTCTTAGGCTACCTTGTATTTAGGAGGAAACAGTGTGTTACTTGACTGTTCTAGAGCCTACTTCTTGCAGTGTCTGCAGTAAATCACATCGCGATGCACAGCGCCTAGCTTGTAGCGTCTGTTCCTGGAGTTGGATGAGCAACTTCGCTTTCGCGCTCGCTGAAATGAACCTGTAATGAAACGCGCTGTTGTTCTCTGAATCTTGTCAATCTTGCATGGTAAGGGTCACTGTCCGAAGAGCAAAACTGAAGTATTAGACTTGTGATGGGTGTGTAAGCTAATTCTTTCGTGACTGAACTAAGTTTACTGAGCATTCTTCCAATTTGTAGGCATTTGCCTTTGATACGAGTAGTTTTATGCGGCCGTTCTACTTTCAGACGCTGCATACGCTTATTACCAGATATTCTGTGGATGTGGTTATTTCCAGTGACAGTTCGGCAATCGTGTAATCGAGCAATAACGACTCTTTCCGCCTATTTATGCGTAAAACGTAACATTGTCTTACGCAGATCAGCTTCCACTCCCGTGCATCAAGCGTCAATTCACGGCAGGTTCCCCTCATTTTGTTACAGTTTTCTGGCGCTGTGGCTTCTCCACGTGTAATAGTTTTGTCGTTTTAACTGACTGTTCCGTTGGTTCTTGGTAGATTATTTTACACACCATGACTGAAAAAACGCATGCCTCTAGAGTAACCTTCTGCAATACTTACTCTTTTAGTAACGAGTTTTGGGAAGTTAGGCCATCGTCAAATAAAAATATAAATATGAGAGACCGAGTAATTTTGTTGGATTCAGATTACCTTATCAACAAGGTTGAGGTACTAGCAGATGGGAACAATGGCAGGAGCGTGTCCACGATGAGGAAATCAAAGAAAAACTGGGAATGAACTCTATAGATGTAGCAGTCATAGTGAACAGACTTAGATGATGGGGCCATGTTACACGCATGGGAGAGGCAAGGTTACCCAAGAGACTCATGGGTTCAGCAGTAGAGGGTAGGAGGAGTCGGGGCAGACCAAGGAGAAGGTACCTGGATTCGGTTAGGAATGATTTTGTAGTAACAGGTTTAACATAAGAAGAGGCACCAATGTTAGCACTGAATAGGGAATCATGGAGGAATTTTATAAGGGGGCTATGCTCCAGACTGAACGATGAAAGGCATAATCAGTCTTAAATGATGATGATGATGATGATCAAAGACTTTAGTGTAACTGCATAGTATATCAGTTGGTTTTAGAATAGGACAATTGTTAGTGGCTGATTCAGGTCTACAACGAGACGAATTATTTCACAGTTGTTCTGAAAAGAAAAATAAGTGAAGCAAAAAATAAATAAAATATATGTCGAGTGCGTTATGCCAAGTGTAATATTTTACCAGTTTGTAATTTTAGACCTGTTAAGGCACTCCTTGTTCAGTCAGCCCCTTGGGACATGTCATCAAAATTCACTATGTATTGTCCAACCTATTTTCCTTCTCTGAACAATTGTATTTAGTCATATTGCGTATTATTTAATGTGTCACATTATTGCCATATCGTAATATTCCCTCTCGTTTTACTTCATCAAACATGAACAATTTTCATATTTGAAAACCAACTAAGATTATACATGCACCAATTTAAAACCTTCAATTCCAAATTACTGGGTCACACACACATGCATATATCTTCGTACAACTGCCGAAAACCGATGTGTAAAATAATAAGTACTGTGTAACATTAAACAGTGTCGCGTATTTTTAAAATGATGGTAGCATCATCCGCTACGGAAGCGCGCTAACAGGCAGCAGTGGTAAAAAGACGCCGAAGAGCTTCCGCCGGAGCCTGTTGTCCCACGGAGAGCTGGCACTTGTGGCGCACAGTGATTCGATTAGGCCGTCGTGCCCGAGCCAGCCGCTGCACTCGGGGAGAGCTCGCTATGCGCCTTCTCGTTTCCTCGCCCCGCGGCGCTTTTTCCGTTACCGGCTCTCCCACTCCAGCGCTGGAGAGGAGGGGACTCCAGCGTCGCCAGCGGTAGCAGCAGCAGCAGCAGCAGCAGCCGGAAGCACGTCGTAAACAGCGTCCCTGCCCGCCACGGGCCGTCGCCTCGCCGCCTCTCGCCTCACAGTCCACGCCGCTGCACACGAAGCCCATCTGAAAGCTGCTTGCTGCGACCCCAAACAAGTCACGCACCACACCGGTCAGGCTGTTTTGCTATTAATACTACGTTTTGAAACGGGGTGCGGACATTTGCCACGCCGGACATTTACCACGATTTTACCTGCTCCGAAGGGTTTGGTCCCTTGTCTCCCCCCCCCCCCTCCTCCTCCACCCCCCCCCCCCCCCATCGCTTACTGAGCCTTTCCGCTGGTTTACTTAACACAGAACCAGTCTCTTTGGATTTTCCCTCATATGTCTAGAAAGAGTTTTGTTGTGTAAACAATTAAATGCATCTCGCATTGAAATCCGCACCAAATTTCGAGCCTCAGTAAAAAGGCGCCAATCTTGGAGATTTTGCGTTCGTCTAAATTATACTTGCCTTTTTCTGTGCTCCTGCAGCAGCTTTCTGTCGTGTTTTGTGTACCGTGGGGGATCAGTTCCGTTTCTTATTAATTTATTCGGTATGAATCTCTCGATAGCTGTTGATACTATTTCTTTGAACTTAAGCTACATATGGTCTTCACTTACATAGTTTGGAAGGATTGGAGACTGTCTCTTAGAAATACGTCAACCGAATTTTTAATTGCTTTTATAAATAGATATATGTCGCGGTTAGTTCTGGTGAATTTCTTTGTTACGGAATTGAGCCTCGCTACGACTGTGTGTTCACTAATCCCTGTATCCGTCGTGATGCTCAGAATTATTTGCGGGTAAGAGGTCAAGTGCCTTTCGTAACCATTTACAATGTGAATGGCCTCGCGAACTACTTCTTCAAAATAATTTTTAAAAAAGCATTTAGAACAATTACGGTAGTTGTTTTCTATCTACAGTAGGGTCTGAAATGTGTTGTATTTGCGATGAGACTCAAGTTTTCTTTTAACTGTTCAGCAACTGTTTCATCTGAGAAAAGAACCAGTTATCAATTTATTCCTCTTGTCGAATATAACCTCTGCCCATACTAAGTCACAGGAACTATCTGCTTCAATGTCGTTTGTGAGCTGGAACACACATTACATTACTTTTCCTTACGTTGTGCTTCCTGTTTCTGTTGTAGTGCAGATCATTACAATTAAGGCTTTTCCCTCCAAAACCTAGGATGCTTTCTCTGTGACCGTGTAAATACCAGAGGTAAACAATGTAGAACAACAACGTATGTACAAGCATAGCATTCTGTATTACTTCACTCCCTTATTTCTAACATTTTAAAATTGTACGTCGACTTTAGATGATAGGTCAATCACAGATGTTTTTACCTTTATTTAGTGAACGTATTTTCAGTCATGTTTTGAACATTGTCCCGCTACACTTAATTAACTAATGTTTCGCCGCAAGGGATATCGCATTTTAGAGAGTAAATTAATATGGAGTATGTCGTTCTTCTTTTCAAACATTCACATACCCATTTCTTCTTTCCTTGTTGTCTTTTGGGCATGCAGTTACAGTAATTAAAGTAGGCAAAAATGCAGTGATAAAAAAAGAAATGATTAGCGTACATTCGCATTCTCTTTACATTGTTCCTTTCTTGTTGCTCCCATGACGATGGACTGTTTCTATCGCAATCAGTAACCGTGAAAGGAAGCTACCGTACAGACAGAGGAATCTATATTTATACTTGGCAGAACTAATTACATACTGACACAATCGTCGGTATTGCTTTCGTTTCCCAAAAGTTATAAATATTTCGATTTCGAAAAAGAAGCTCTGTATTTGGCCGAGATGTCGAAGAGGAAGGTCCCTTGCGTACCGATTGTATCGAGTAAGATGTGGAGACGGCGGTTTGAAAGCGGACGGAAGTAGTACGAGGAAGTGCGTCCCTTACCTGAGGGATCGCTACCTGACGAAGGGGCCAGTGTGGCAAATGTCCGGCTTGACATATGTCCGGCGTGGCAAATGTCCGGCATTCTTTGCTGACCGGAATACGTCCTTTTAAATGCGAAATTTTTCAGATATGAGAGCTATCTACAACTTTCACAGAAACCAGTCTGCAGTCATAAGGGTCGATGGACACGAAAGCCGGGAGGTAGTGGGTATAATAGGGATGTAGCCTACCCCCATGCTGCTGAGCGTATCCATAGAGCAAGCAGTGTAGTACTCCGCGAGGGAATTTAGAAGGGTAGTTAAGTTTCAGGAAGACGAAATAAAAACTTCGAATGGTCAAAAATTCTTCTGAGTTTGGGGCGTCGGAATTTTATAATTGACAATGCGGTCCCAAACTCAGAAGAATTTTATTGACTGTGACAACGGCCGCAGAAGCATACGTTTACGAAAAACTTCGAAGTTTGCCGAAACCGTTGTTCTTGTGTCAGAGATCCCAAAGGACTTAAAAGATTTATCCACCTGTATGAATACTTCTTGACAAGAGGTTGCAAGATGAACGTCAACCAAAATTAAGCAAAAGTAGTGGAGGGCAGTGTTAAGTAAGGTGACACAGAGGCAATTAGAGAGGCCACTAACGGAGAAAGGAAGTCCAGACTACTAAAAATTAAAATATATCTAGCAAGTGCAGGGAATGCCTGCAGGGTCACCGCAACCGTTAGGACCGATAACTGCAGTGCAGCCACAAACCGCAAGAGATTTTTTCCTTATTTGGATAGTGTCATTCGATCAGCGCATCTTCAGAAGTGAAGTAGCCGAGCGTCCGATATGTGGCCATCGGCTGCGCAATTAACACTTCTCAAAGTAATCTTCACAAATTCAAATTCCAAAAAGCTGCATCCTCTGCATTTACATGTCTGTCAGGACCGCACAGCTGCGTTGCCAACACCCGAATCCTTCGCTTACTTCTCAATGAATGCCCCCGGCAATGTTACTGATGACCAAAGATCACATTGCTTGTACTCAGCACCTCTGTGGTGTAGCGCATTGGCTATTGAAAACTTCTGTTTGAAAAATACCCATTGTACAAATATGAAGTGTGACACATCGAATAAAAACAGATTTCTCGTTCCTTTCACTGAATACCAAAATAAGATAGTAACTTTACAACAAGCCGTGTAAGTCTTCGACACTTTCACAATGGATATCGATATCAGTGAATTTCGTCATTGGTACCCTTTTCACCCTAAAGTCTAGTCCCACTTCTGAAGCATTTATTTCATTTATTTCATTTGTTTCTTCCTCTACGCGACACTGATTAATGTTATACAGTAGAGGAGAAATGCAGCACCACTTCCTTAAACTGTTACTATTCGAAGTGCTTTTATCTTGGTTTTTATTTTTTTCAAATCTTACGAGTCTTGATACTTTGTTTTGAAGAACGAATTACTGGAATATCCACTTTAGTCGTCAAACTAGGCACGCTCTGACAGCTACTTTGCTGAACTTTGTGTCTGGAAAACGGTTGCAGTGTAAGCTAATTGCAGCTGTATGCAGGTAGTTAGCAAACACTGCAGAATTGCAAAATAAAGATAGAAAGTACCAACTGTACAAAATGTGTCGACTTAAACGTGCACCCGTTTGCCTGTGAAATTATCACGTCTCAGTTTACTCCACAGTGCAAAACATTCAGTGACAAGTGCTTTTAGAGCCTTTGTTCTGTCGACTCTCCCGTGTACACAAGGAACCGTAACCGATATTTTTCGACGACAGCGAAAGGAATCTTATCCAGTCTTGTGAAAGTAGGTTAGTGTTAGGTATAAGGGAGTAAGAGAAACCGTTGATGACGTGTGTCATGGCGATTAGGGGCGGTAACGGCAGTTGTTGCTTCCGTAAGCGTGTTACTTCCTTGGCAACTCGTTCGGTTCCACACGTCGAGGAATGCGCCACAGGTAAACTTGCAATGGCACTGGCGGATGAAATTATCTTAAAGCATGTACTGCCTACACCTGCTAGGTAGCGCCTCAGTGATTCGTCTCGGGCGAAATTAACACACGCTTCACTGAAGGAATGGAATGTTAACCATGTTTTGTCTTCAGTAGCCATGATAACCCAACCTCGTTATGTACATGCAAGTCGCGACATCCACAATGATTTAGTCTCCTCTACGCTTGATGGACCTCTACTAGGGTGAGGGGGGGTTGTATACTTCGTCGCCAAACCTGATCAGACATGGTCTGTTGCACACGCTTGGTCTCACACAAAGAAAAAAACTAAATAACAGCTAATGCTTTTCGTGTCATCACATATGCAACTGTTTTCCCATAGAAGTATTTCCGTTCATTTGAAACTTTTTACAGAGCAGCACTTGCAACCTGCGTCTTCAGTTATCTCCTAGATGTATTTCCAATCTCTATCTTTTGCAGGAAAAGGCGGAGACACTCTTGCTGTGGTTTCCTCTCAAAACAAGCAGTTTTTGGGCTCTACAGCTCCCTCTAGTACCATGGAAGTCAGTCCCCGATGTCTTAACATATGTTCTAACATTCTGTGTGTGGCGTTCGCTGTGTTATTCAGTGGTTTGGTATTTAACTAATTTGTAAATGAAAATGATAATCTTATTTTATTACATTGAGCAATTACTAAATAATTTTTCTCCCGGCTAAAGAATTGGTCAATTTGCTAAAGAACTCCAAGTTAACGTCGTGTTTAAGTGTTGTCTGTAAGTTGTGTAAGTGTCACTAAATCACAGTTCATACAACAGATTCTATACAACTATGGATTATGATGAAAACAGTTATCTTCAGCAAAATGATCATTAAAACCACCGAATATCAGCCGCGCGTAACACTGACGAATGTTGCCTGAATTCTTCGCAACTCGTGCGTAATTAATTTCGACTCCATACATCAGCTAGAAAAGTTTGTTATAACGTTCGTGCTATGAGCACTGTTTCGAATCATTTTCATTCAAATGAGTTCGGGACCACCGGTGCACATTTATTTTTACACATTTGTATTACGTTCAGCATTTATGTCTGTATAGTTGCGTAATTTGAATTTGCCGCAGAGACAATTGTTAAGATGGCGGCAGACAATTGATAGAGACTTTCTATTGTTAGACCAAAATAGTAAGTATTTGAAATGATTACTAAATTCTATAAACTATACTTTCATATTGTGCACTATTTAGACTTCATCAAGCAAACATTTGATTTGTTTCTAAGGGAAACACAGACAAAAACGCGATACAAATCGCTATCATCAATGGCTGCGCTCCTTGCAGCGGAAAGAAACAATTAACACAGATAATGCTTACTGAGAGAGGAATTAAAGTTACAAATAATTATTCATTCATGTTAATAATAATAATGAACTCTATTTTCAAGTAATAATTAACAAATAATTACAATTTCTTAACAGACCTCAGTTCGATACGAGTCCGGAATCTACAAAAGCCAACCAACAAAAGGTAAAAACAAAGCAAGACATACGCAGATCATAAAAGGAAATTACAATTATCATTGTCTTTGTATGATACACATCGATATGTCCAATTACGTCATAAAATATTATATAAATAATTAACATATATGTGGATTAGATAATGTCTATAATCGTTAGAGGCATATTGTCCTCTCGTCACACTGTAGCTAAAATTTATCTCGTGGATGTTACATGTGCCTTCTCCTTGTCGGTGTTTTTGCGCAGAACCTAGTCATTACTTACTTTATCAGTCTACCTAATTTTCAATATTCTTCTGTAGCACCACATCTCAAAAGCTTTGATTCTCTTCTGTTCCGGTTTTCTCACAGTCCATGCCTCACTACTATACAATGCTGTGTTCCAAACGTATATTCTCAGAAATTTCTTCCTCAAATTAAGACCTACGTTTAACACTAGTGGACTTTCTTCCATTGACTCTCAATCCGTATTCTTTACTCATTAGACTGTCTGTTCTATCCAGCAGATCATGTAATTCTTTCACTCACGATAGTAATGTCATCAGCGAATCTTATCATTGATACCGTTTCACCTTGAATTTTAATCCCTCTCCTGAACCATTCTTTTACTTTCATCGTTGCTTCTTTGATGTACAGGTTGAACAGTAGGGGCAAAATAATTCCTTCTCGCCATATCTGTGAAGTCTGAGATTTTGGCTAGCAAGCAGGGCTTCTGTGTTGACAATTGTTGTAGTATGTCATTCCTCCATGTGGGGAGAGTTCGGTTTGTACATACTGTGAGCATGTATGAAATTTTTGGTAACATAATTCCATGACAAAGATAAGTAATTGGTTCGGACCTCTAGACACTATATTAAAATCAACATATTGAAATCTATGTCGTTATTCAATTTCAGTACTGTACGTCTCCAAAATTGCAAAGCGCTAGTAATTTAAAAAAATACACAAAATGTTGTTTACCGGTTCGTATTGGTAGTCAAATGATAAAGTACGTATATCTGCAAACCTGATATAGAAGTTAGTCCGGACAAGGTAAGAAATAATTAATTTTGGCCACGCCACGGATTAATACCTGGACGTAGATTTATGCATCTCCGCAACCTTAAAAAATGGTACAGTAAATACGCTCTTCTATATATTGTAACGTCGTTCGCTGGATGTAGAGGGCGCCCCACCTATGAATCCATAGGCGCGCTTTCTCTGTTATTTCGACAGATATTAGCAGTGTGTAGCTGGCGTCACCCCAGACAATTGGTGCTCTTCACGTCTTTCAGTTGACGCCCATTGTCTTACTTTTTAAGTGGAATTTTACGTGGCCATTCGATAGAGAGGAACCACATTAGTCTAGTGAGATATTCGTTCTGTCTATATGTATTAACAGAGAGACTGAAACACGGAGAATAACGAGCATTCCAGCAGCGGCTGAGCAGCACGCTTCTTCACGGCGGCAGCAGTCGGCGTAGGCCGGGGCGGTGGTTATTCCTCATGTTTCACTGTCTCTGAGACTACATACCGGGAAAGCGAACATCGCTCCACCCTAATATGGGACCATTCTATCGAATGGGCACGTCAACTACCACGTCAAAAATAAATTTGTTGGCAATGGGCATCAAACAGGAGCCTTCGGTCGACACTGCGGGCCACATGAAAGACGTGATGAGCAGTAATTGTCTAGGGTGACTCCAGTTACACGTTGCGTTATAAAAACTGCAAAGTTCTGCAGTGCAATGAATACGATACATTTTGTGATTTTTTTTTTTTTTTTTTTTTTTTAATGCGAGGTGCAGCCACTAGCAGCAACAACTACTTCATTCTGCCTGGCCAAGTAGGTACCAGGTCAATTCAACTGTCCCTTTTTCGAGCTTTAAATGCCGCTCAATGGTCCTGGATTCGTTTTCGGCGCTCTTTTTTCCCTTGGGTCCACGCTTGCCTTGTCTTCAGTTTCGGATTTTCCTGGAAACCTTTGTGTGTTGCTAGTTTTTCTTTAAGCGGAGCACGGATTTTCGATATCTTCGGGAGAAATTTCCACATATTTTTCAACTTCTGCGAACCAAGCCTCTATTATTATTATTATTATTATTATTATTATTATTATTATTATTATTATTATCGATTATTCCCTTTTGAGAGAGCCATTGAACTTAAGTAGTCATGATTTCTTCTTCTTTCTTCGTTCTTCCCAAATTCTCTTCATACGTTCACCTTGTTCTCTCTTGCATTCTTCCGACCATCTTTTTCCCGTTCTGTTCTCTGTGTCTTCTGGTTGAAGTGTGTGTTTCTGTATGATGTTTCTAAACTGTCCTCTATTGTTTATGTTGCTTTGTGTGATCCCCAGTTCTTTAATGTCTTCTTCTGCTTCAGTGATCTACTTTGTCTTGTTTTTGCTCTTGTTTACTATCTCAAAGATTTGTCTTGTCAGCCTATTTTTATTCATCCTGCTGATGTGTCCATAAAATTTCATCCTTATCTTTCTAATGGTGTCTGTTATTGTTTCTATGTCTTTGTAAATCTCTCTAGTTGGCCTCTTCATCCAAATCCCTTCCCGAAACACTGGTCCCTATATTTCCGTCGGAATTTTTCTTTCCTGCTTTTCAGTCTCTCTGATCTTCGCATGAACATGAATCACTGTACTTGTTATTATTGTTATTTATTCGTTGGGGCCATCTAGGACCACGTTAAGTCGTTGCACTGAGCACTGAGCCTGGCTTTTTCTGAGCCCAGATTTGCCTCATTCGTTGTGAGTGGGCCTGCTGGCGCCCTTCTGTCCAAAGTACACCGTGTCTCCTTTTTTCGTTTGCTCGTCTCTGGTTATTCCGTTTGTCACTTTCTTCTTTCGGAAAAGAACTCTGTCAAAAGCATCTTCGGGTTTGGCATGTAGCATCTGGAGGTCGTCTTTGGTGTTTTTAAACCATGGCATCGTTTTTTTTATTGTCTTGAATCACAAAAGAGAAACATATTTTTGATTTACCCATTTCCGTCTATTCGTCTGAGGTGGCCATAAAATCGTGCACATCCTTTACGGATTGTGTCTGTAATTTTTTCTGTTTTACTGTAGACTTTCTTGTCGGATCTGGTTTGATGGATGCCATTCTTATACTTAGATCCTAAGATTCTTCTAATGATTTCGCGCTCTTTTTTCTCCAGTTCTTCGAGGAGTCCTTTATCAGCGTTTAGGGATAAGTTTACGGCTGAGCACAAAACTACTGACTTCAAAACTGTTTCGTAGTGACGTATCTTGGTGTTCTGGGAAAGGTATTTCTTGTTACAGATCGTGCGGGATGTTTGGTAAGCTGTAATTGGTATCCGTTCAATAAAGGCTTCCTTATCCAGTCCATTTTTCATGATGATCTCACCCAGGTACTTGAATTTGTCTAATCGCGCGTTGACCCCATCTTTCATACAGAGTTTAAGTGGGGCGTCTTTAATGTTAGTCATGACTTCTGTTTTCTAAAATGATATTTGCATACCAGTTTCTTCAGCGATTTCTTTTAACAGATCTATTTGAACTCTAGCGGTGTCTGTGTCGTTTGACGGAATGGCAATATCATCGGCAAAAGCGAAGCAGTCTACCTCGATCCCCTTCTATTTGCTTCCAATTCGCAACGGGCTGTATTTGGTTTCCGTTAATCTTTTGCGACAGGTTCTGATGATCTTTTCAAGGACGCAGTTGAAAAGCATTGGAGCCAGGCCATCACCTTACCTGACCCCTGTTCTGACATTAAAGGAATCCGATAGACACCCGAGGAATTTTACTTTGGATTTTGTATTTGATAGGGTAGCTCTAATTAATGCCTGCAGTTTAAGGTCAACTCCGAACTCATTTAGGATGTTCAGCAGGACCTCCCAGACTACGGAGTCGTATGATTTCTTGAAGTCCACGAAGACAAACACGTAGTGTTTGGACCTTAGAGAATAAAATCTGATTGTTTTGAGGTTGTAGATCTGCTCAGCTGTTATTATTATTATTATTATTATTATTATTATTATTATTATTATTAGAGTAAAATACGTTCTAATTCCCTGCGCACGTCTGAAAGGTAAATAAAATACACCAGTTGAATTAACGCCTATGTGATAGGGGAAAACACAAAAGCTCTAGACACAGGACATAAACCACAGTATGAAATAAAATCCCCTGGATACCAGGGCATGACATCGGATCACTCTGGGAAGCTGTCCTCCTTGCAGAAAGAAGCACATTGTGAGCTCTCAGTGTCTGGAAGGAACCATGGGCGCCCGCAGAATTTTTTTCAAGAGGAACAAGATTCGAAATTTTCTAGTCTTGGTAATAACTTACTGTTTCTGTGATTTTGGAATGGAAAAGTATTATGTTCCAAGAATTTGACAATGAATACACGAAACTTATTGCACCTCAAGATATTGATAGCTAATGGTACAAAATGCCAATTATATTTCAATACTCAATGCAAAGTACGCCTTTTGTGCCATCTTTTATGTGCCATCTTTTTTGATTCATCGATCTGAAATTATGTCCTCATGCGATTAAATCCATGGTATCCAACGAGTGACGAAATAAAACTAAAAATATTCGCAAAAGCAATGTATTCAAACTTTAATAATGTTAGCTTGAAACAGAAAACTAAAATTCTGAAATAGGGACAAAAAGTCAGAATGGCTGAGAAGATCCCGCTGGATATATATAAAGCCACATTAGTACCTCTCGAAGTGGGGAAACAGAGAATGAATTGAATAAGGATTATTCGACTTTTATGCTGTCCACAATACTTGACTTGTTTTTGAAGCTTCAGATTTGTTCATATTAATGGATTTATTGCATTAATTTCATGACTTTTATTTTTTAGCGTTGACTGATATAGTTCAACAAAATGTGTTCTGAGTACTACATTTTTGTGCGTTGATCTGGTAAAGCGCAGCCCGTGATCTATATACGATTAGACGAATTTGGGAAACGTCCCAACTGTACTCAAACGAGCCAGTGGAATCAACATTTAGCAGCGTATAATTCCAAGAAGTCAATCCTCGTCTCTCCAGCTCGTTTTATTATTGTGGAGCATGCCAAACGGAATGTAGAATTCGCAGCTATGTGCGTGTATATGGAGCTCTGTAGCACCCACAGACTTAGAGAAGATCCCTATCCTTGAGAGAACCCTTTTTATACCTTGGAAATGCACGTTGTTTTCTCCTCTTTTCTATCGTAGAAAACGATATTTTTTTATTTGACCTGCGTGTTTGGGATTAAGTATAGATGTACACACCGGCAATATAGCATTTCTGTGTTCTTGCGAGTGTACTATAATATCTCTAGCGAGTAAACCTGAATGCAGAATCCGCAAAGCATCACGAGTTTCCTTTTTCCGCAGCCAAATGGTAAACTACTGTTGTAATTCCGTCATACGTCAGGGGAGGAGTGAGATTATGGGAACTGGAGACGGATGACAGGCAAGTATACTGCTGCCGTGGTTGTGTGTTGACGATCGGCGACGGAATCCGTGCACGACCGTGTTATATTACCCTTTCTGCGGCCCGGTAAGAGCTGAACGAGGAAGCGACAAGTTGAAGGCATTACTCGCATTTTCGCACGGTTCTGTGAAGGTTCGTATAATTCTCGACTGCGTATCAGCGCCGAAACCCCAGCCGCACCAACGTATCGGTATAATTTTCCGTGAACCGAGTGATACCTAACAAGGGAAAGCCCGCCCGGCTAGCCGCTCGGTCTAACGCGCTGCTTCCCGAGCGGGAAGGCGTGCCGGTCCCCGGCACGAACCCGCCTGGCGGGCGAATCCCAAACACGCAGGTCAAATAAAACAATATCGTTTTCTACGATAGAAAAGAGGGGAAAACAATGTGCATTTTCAAGGTATAAAAAGGGGGGAGGGGACGGCCCACTAGGTGCTGAACCGCACAATAACCCTGGGTTCGGGTGAGGCGGCAGTGGTGTGGGAGGACTGCTATGGCCTATTCTGGTTCTGTGAACCGCTGAGGGCTACGGCGGGACGAAGCCTCTCCGTCGTTTCTGTGTCCCGGGTTTAATACAATACAGCAAGGGAAACTCCTCATCGCACACCCTCAGATTTCTGGTATTAGAGCCCCAGTAGACGGCCTGTCGTAAACTGAACACCGATAACGCATGAAAACAGGGAGAAGGTCTTGTGAACTATGAAAAAAAGAAAAAAACAGAATAGGTACGGTGAACTGTCGAAGGACGAAAAGTGCAATATAGAGCAGCATAGTACAGTATTGGTGTCGTGGTTCAGTGGTCACGGCGTTCGACTGTAATCTCATGTTCGAAATCCGATTATTGTTTTCATTTATTTTATTTTTATTGCTTTCTTTTACCTACTCATATATGTAGAGGGTTACTACACGGATGTTTCTTAGTCAAATCAGGGATTACAAGGGCGTCATACTAATTGTAAAAGTACAACTGGATTTCACGGGAAGTGTCGCAAATTTACTGCATAATATATAATATGTGTGTGTGTGTGTGTGTGTGTGTGTGTGGTATGTTGAGTGAGCGTTAAAAAAAAAAAGTTAAAAATAGTTGCCGTTCGTGCGTTGGAAGAAGGTTGGTCGCGAGCCAAGGACCAGAGTTCGATGAGCACTTTTTTTAATTTATATTTTTTTCGTCATTGGCCACATTATTTAATTTATATTTGAGGGGTAACATAATAACAATAAAAAATCAGATGCATTTTCATGAAGTTGTTTCTTGAGGAAAAAAGTGGTTAGTGTTCGCGCTATGCAAGAGGCTGTGGACGAAGCAACTGTTCGAATCCAGCTATCTATTTTTTTTTTCATCAGTGGTCAAATTATTTATTTATATGACATTTGAGAGATAATATAATAAAACAGAGACCCGCGTGCATTTTCATGAAAAATAAAAAATTAAACAGCAAAGCGAGCGAACCGTGTTCAAACCTCCCTTGTGCCCAATTTTTTTTTCCGCTTTTCCCTGTATTCAAATTTCTATTTGTCCGTTCACAAATGGTTCAAATGGCTCTAAGCACTATGAGACTTAACATCTGAGGTCATCAGTCCCATAGACTTTGAACTACTTAAACCTAACTAGCCTAAGAACATCACACACATCCATGCCTGAGGCAGGATTCGAACCTCCTACAGTACCAGCAGCACGGTTCCGGACTGGAGCGCCTAGAATCGCTCGGTCACAGCGGCCGGCCCTGCCCGTTTGCAACAGCGAGCTGTAAGGATGGGACCTATAATGATAGTTGATTCTGCACAACTGCTCTATTTGCAGCAGAAACGGGAGTCGCAAATGTGTGATGACAAGGCGAAAAGTCAGTAGAACCCTCCAGCGAAAAACACGTCTGGTGTGTTATACACGGCATTAGCGACAGTACGTGTGTTACATGATAGCAATCTCTTACTGACGCACCTAATCTGTGCGCCTGGTGAGTGAGATATGTCTCCCCGCCCGATTAATGGTGTTTGTGTGAATCTGAATGTGATCGCTCCAAAGGAAACGCTGAAAACATAATAGTTTGTCACATAAGATGCAACAAATGAAGGCAACAATGTTATAACCATACAGCTTCTCTGTGCACTGTCCAAACAGTTTTTAAGGTTTTTGTAGTTCCGTTCCGTTTTGGAAGTGTTGACTCTTGAATTCCTTAGTCGAAACATAGTTCACACCCATTCAGTTGTTATTTTGATTTCTGTGAGACTTCTATGTGGTATCTCGCCTGCTGTCACTATTCATCACATCTACTTGTGACGGTAACGTATTCTTACCACATGACTCATTCTATAACCAATGTGTAGTATGAAAACTGCGAAGACTACAGAAAGAGAATAAACATTTGAATGGCGGGGCGGACAGTTCATAATGCTGTGAAAAAATAAATAAATGGCACCAGGGAGTTGTGAACATGGCACGTCCGCTCTACAGTCCAACACGGTGACCACTTAACCAGGACGCCACAGCGATCCCTCTTCGCTTTGTATTGCACTTGTTAAGCTTGAACCGTTCACTGTTTCTATTTTGCTTTTTTTTCAGTTCAGTACACCTTCTTCCTGTTTTCGTTCTTTATCTGTGTTCAGTTTTTAACGGGCAGTGCGCTGGGTCATCTTACCATTAAATCTGAAGAGAAAGCGATGGGGAGTTTCCCTCGTAACAAAAACCCAAGACATATAGTGAAACGTTTCTGTGAAGTCGTTTCAAAGACGATTGTCGAATTCGGTACAACTTATTCACTTTACTACCTCATTTTAGCTCAGTTCATGAATTCATCCAGAAAGACTGAGCACTCAAATAAGGCCTATTGAATATTATATATATGTTTTAATGTGGGGTTTCGGTTTTGTTTTGTGGGAAACGCTGAGTTGGTCATCGTCTGCTGGGAGCACACGATGTTGCTTCTCTTTCGAAGGAGAGTACAGGATGACCAACTTAGCTTTCCAATACATGAACAGAGAGGTTTACACATCTTAGTGGAAAGCTGTTTTTGTGTGTGAGATTGGTGACTGAGGGATACCCCTCTGGTAGCTTCCGCTGCACGGGAAGCTAGGTATACTTAAGAACTTTAGCTTAACTGAAGCGTGTGAAGCGAGTTATTTTTCCGAATGTGCCAGAAATTATATTGCTTTAAATAGGAGATTTTTGGGTGTTTGAGTTAAAAGTGTGGAATTTACTTTGTTCATTTTGAACAACGATGAAATAGAATTTCAAACGGTAAAGCTGATAAGGAAAAGCTGGTTAGGATCACTTCAACCGTACGTGAGTGTAATACTGTGACGAAACTAGTATGATTTTTAATGATTTTTAATCTTATATTTTGTGGAAGTTGCTTTTGTCTCTGTGTCGATTCTGTGCCACATGTTTGGTAATCAATGACCCTTCTGGTTCAAATGGCTCTGAGCACTATGGGACTTAAGATCTATGGTCATCAGTCCCCTAGAACTTAGAACTACTTAAACTTAACCAACCTAAGGACAGCACACAACACCCAGTCATCACGAGGCAGAGAAAATCCCTGACCCCGCCGGGAATCACACCGGGGAACCCGGGCGTGGGAAGCGAGAACGCTACCGCACGACCACGAGCTGCGGACGACCCTTCTGGTCCACCACGGCACCGCAATAGGCTTTATTTTGACAGTCTGCTTGTTTAATGAGCTATAATTTCTGCAAGAATATCTGCTCTTTCGTGCGCTTTCTAGAAAGCAGCACAACAATTTGATTCGGAATGCACCACGTGCTCTAGTTCGGCCGTCTGCAAGCAGCAGACGCAATTAGTATTTTGAATAATTACCGCACAACCTGCATTGGTTAAACCTCTGTCCAGAATAGTGCATACGCAGAATCGTAATGCCAATCTCACACTGAGATACTTTTATCGTATGAATGCAAAGGAGATGATAGTATCATTGTCCCCCACTCCCGTTTTCTGCGTTTCTTCTTGCTGTAGTTAAACTGTGCTCTGTTACATTCTCACGTAATTCTTACTTAAATATTTCTAGTCAGGCACCAGTTACGAGCAATTAGGATGTGCAACCATATACTTAGACACAATAAATAATCTACGTGAAAGATAAATGCTGTGGTGTTGATGTTACCCACTTACTCCGATTTCCAATCCTGAATTAATCAGGTTGTTTCATGCACGACATGGAGTTCTGTTTATCTGCCTACTTAAAGAAATTTGCATACTTGTAATTAAATTCTTAAAGTAATTAAACTAATAATTTTCCAGCTCCACTTTTTTTCTAAATGGTTAGGAAGGGCTTGGGCTGGTGGTGACTTCGAATTTCTGATTTTTTATCATTATTTATGTGAGAGAAGCAGCTAGAAATGCGAGATAACGCATATAGCTCGATGAGAAACGTCTTACAGATAGTAATAAGTTAGAATAGTGATTACTAAAGCTACGGTATTGCGTGTCACGGTCGCAAATGTTAAATCAGCAGGCCAGTGAAGTCGCAGACAATGATTGCTAGAAATCCCAGAGAATTCTGTAATGAGTAAAAACCCTGTCCTCAGATTCCAGCAGGGGGCGAGGACCGCCTCCTGCCCCCTTGCGAACGGCTGTGGATGGAGCGACGCTACGAGTGTCGTGACACCCGGTGCGAGAAGTTGGAGCGCGCGCCGGAGAGGAGTGTAAAACCAGATTGTAATTAAGATACAGCCGCCGCCTCTGTAACGGCCGTGTAAATGTGCTGGGCGCGCCCAGATAGTCGTTTAATTTCCTTTAATTTGCGGCTCGAAGAGCGGCGCTCGGCGATGGTTCGCTCCGAGGTGCTGCGCTGCCCGCCTTATCGCGGGTTCGAACCTCGCCGCATACAAACGGCTCCTTACCGTAAGGACAGTGTCGCACGGCGGGCGCACATCCTGTCCCACGGGACGTGCGGCCGTCATCCGCTGCAAGCGTTCAACGGGCGCCGCGGCCGCTGGCAGATGCCGTACGCTCCAGTTCGTCCTCGAAGCTGCCGGCGTGATTAGTAGGGGTGAAAAACACTGGAATTTTGTGGGGAAAAAACAAGCAGTTTGTAATTGGCCTTGGCACAAGTATGCCATCGGGACGAGAAGTCATCGGGTCTGCCTACGGTGACAAAGATTACGTCGCTATCTGCGATGGAGAGGTGATAGTAGCCACCTCTCCAAACGGGATTATGCAAACAACTCAGCTAGCCGCTCAGAATCGTGCACTCTTCAGTGCACCAGAGAGCGTTTCACCGAAGACTGTGACCTCTTGCCTAAGATACGCATTTCAGCCCAAGAATGTGAAACCTTTCCTGTGATGTGAAATACAGGCACTGGAATATTTTAGATTACTTCAAGATGTTCAAAGTGCCAAACTGCGTTAGTCGTGTTTCTGCAGGAAACTTTGTAGTGGATTAAACACATCAGAACATGCCAAGCCAAATGATTGCTTCTATGAAGGCCAGAACTGGACCAACGCACTACTGACTTCGTCCATTTGCGAAGCTGTTTCAGAAATTGTAATCATTTATATGTCTGTACATGTAAACCACATCTACCGATTTCCGTCCCATTTGGACAATTCCTTCGTGGTGCGTCTTTCCTGTGTCTTAGAGTGTTCTTGTTCTCTGTATCGTTCAGTGATTGTGTAGCGTCAGCGAAGGCCGCCCTCGGCCTCATAGTGTGCTGTCCCATTCTGAGTTGAGAATTCACCCCATTTTTATTACTTCTAAATCTTTTTGTTATTGGTCTTGTTAATTCCTTCAACCATTACCTGGTATCCAATCAAACCGGGACACCTTGCGAGTAGCATCATTGCGACCACCGTACTTGGTCCCATACCGGATAGGAAATTAGTCTAAAACCTCAAAGGGCGCCGCCAGAGGTGGCCTGGGGGTTCTAGGCGCTTCAATCCGGCTGAAATGGTTCAAATGGCTCTGAGCACTATGGGACTTCACTTCTGAAGTCATCAGTCCCCTAGAACTTAGAACTACTTAAACCTAACTAAGCTAACGACATCACACACATCCATGCCCGATGCAGCGGTCGCGCGGTTCCAGACTGAAGCGCCTACAACCGCTCGGCCACAGGGGCCGGCTCATATTATCATCACATTCCACTAATGTAATCACCTGTGTGTCCTAGCTTCGTATATCCCGCGCCCGGGTTCCCGGGTTCGATTCCCGGCGGGTCAGGGATTTTCTCTGCCTCGTGATGGCTGGGTGCTGTGTGTTGTCCGTAGGTTAGTTAGGTTTAAGTAGTTCTAAGTTCTAGGGGACTGATGACCATAGACGTTACGTCCCATAGTGCTCAGAGCCATTTGAACCATTTTTGAACCTAGCTTCGTATATAATACTCTGCCTTACGTTATCCATGATAAACTAGGTTCAAATCGTCGCCCTCATTCTCTGTTTTTTCCTACATCGTGCGACGAAACCGTAACGGACGGCTTTGAAAATTTCAAGACTGATTACTTCGCTCCTTCTTGACTAATCTCCGATGACTTGTATATCGCCGGCCGCTGTGGCCGAGTGCTTCTGGGCGCTTCAGTCCGGAACCGCGCTGCTGCTACGGTCGCAGTTTCGAATCCTGCCTCGGGCATGGATGTGTGTGATGTCCTTAGGTTAGTTAGGCTTAAGTAGTTCTAAGTTCTAGGGGACTGATGACCTCAGAGTGCTCAGAGCCATTTTCAATGGGCTTTTGATATCAATCGATGCCGCGGTCGGGCGAGTTGTTTTCGTTTACTTCTCCCGAGATTACGAGCCCTGTGCCACACGGCTAGGGTTGTAGCGCCCTGTCCACCGATCTCGCCGTGGAACCTGTGGAGCCGCACCTCGCGTAGGGATGCTTGAGGAGGTGCAGTCGCCTGACCTACCACCACCGCAGGGGGTAGGCGCCGCGACGCCGCCCACTGACGTCAGCGCACCGTTGCCGGATGTGCAGGCAGCGGCGCAGAGCGTTGGCAAAGGCCACGCCTTCTGCGGCCCACGCCTCTCGTCTCTCCGGGCCGTGCATCACGCCGAGGAAGTCGCGCTTCGCCAGAGGTAGGCTGTCGACCCTCAACTGACGAAAGCAACGGTAGATGTCTCTGCGGTCAGTGTATCGCCAAGGCTAGTTTTCACGGCGACATTAAGTTCTGAAACTTGTTTCAGGGAACGTGACTGTAGAGTAAAAACGAGTTCCATAGTTTTGTGAATGCAAGTTTTGGCAGCTGCAGCAGTATTAGTGGAGATAATTCTTGCCTGCCTGAGATCTATAGATAGACAAGAAGTAGAAAACGTGTTTTATTCCTGACTAGATAACACAAAGACGTCAAGTCGATTTCTAGCGACTTCGTTGCAAAAATTACTACAGAAGACGCGAGAATTTCAGCCATCTGAAAATATAAACAGAACACTTCACGTCTCTTCTTGGCAGAGTTAACAATGTGATAAGGAAGGAAGATAATATAACGCGTGAAGCATTGTCGCCGAGAGTTCTATCGGTTTTTGGCACAGTGAGATTCGAATTCGTCTGTGCGCTGGATGCTGTCTGTTCCACAACTAAATGATTTACTTGCTTGTGTATTTTGTAATTTGTGGATTTGCTTCTGTGGGAATTAATCGTCAGTTCACAGGTGTGTACGAGTGGCTGAAGCGCAGCAAAGAATCACCGCATTTTTTAATAATCTGCACCACTGAAAACCCAGTAAGACCTGTGTATAGCAGAGCTATTCAGTAATCAGATGAGAATATAAAAGCCGTTGCAAGAATCTCATGCTTTGTCGCACACGAAGACAGAAAAATCTGCTATCCATCTCTCCCACATCGATGGAAAAATATAATCTTATTAGTTCTCATAGCAAAACTTATGAATTCCTCATGTTGGAGTTCGCAGGCCAATAGCTGTTGTCTTTTGACACGTTGTTTGGACAGCATCTCTGGCTGTCTTTTTCAAACTTGGCGAGCGCAGTGTTCACGTTTAAGAGCTGTTAGGTTTTTTCCTGTAAGAGTGAACTGACGCGACAGCTACGACCCTTCTACATTCTTGGCCTTAATGGCTCATTACTTTTCCGTTTTATCCTTTCTTTTCTTTTTTTACATTCTGCAGACAAAACCTTAGGAGAAATATTCCGCGGCCAGCTCTGCACGTTTCGCCTGCTCCCGGCTGGAAGATGACTTCATTCGGAACGCTTGCTCCCGCGATAACGGACACGATGACGATCGCCGCATACGTCACTGAGTCAGCACTAACTCACCGCTGCTGAGAACGGGGCTGATCAGAGCCCGGATAGCTCAGTCGGTAGAGCATTAGGCTTTTAACCTAAGGGTCCAGGGTTCAAGTCCCTGTTCGGGCGAAACATTTTAGGTGCTCAATTTCCTAGATTATCAAATTTTAAAAATATGATGACATTCTAAAAATTTATTGAAAATAGCTCTCGAGAAAGTGGCTTCATTACTGAAATCAACTTTTGATAAAAACACAGAAGAAAGAAGGTTATGAAGAATGAAGCAACGAGCTTAAGCACGAAAGCCGCAGATGCTGACTCGGATGAAGAGGTCGAATCAGGAGAAAAAGCGGAAGCATTTGCATGAAGAAGATCTGAAACCTAGACGAGAGATCCTGAAGACACCTCGCGGTAGAAGCTACTAACCAATAAATGAAAATATCTTTTTCAAACGGTCTGGCGTCATTTTTTGACGTTCTGATTGGTCATGGTATATACTTTTTGGAGAGTACATCTTTCGATGGCAAAATCCTAACCCCATCAGGTATGACTTAACATTTCCTACCAGCTGTAAAGTGCTCTTATCGAACAGGCATATACGTTCTTCTTTTAAAGAGACTCTGACCGAAAAGTTGTGAACCAACTGTCTTATCCTCATTCCCCCTTCCTCACCTGCAACTTTTGCATGCGAACATATTCAGGATCTTTCAACACGGAACGTTCTAAATCGCTTTATCCAGTCTCTCTTTGTAATCAGGCCTTCATATTCGGCATCTCACTGTGTATATTCCCCCTCGCTTTGTCTCCTTCTTTCCACTGATTTAAATTATATCCCGCCGACACTGTCTCCACCATATCTCGGCAGCTCCAAAATTCTGGGGAGACAAGTCCCAATTATTTTTTCCACATATATCAATCTGTTCAAAATCTCGGTCCAAATTGCGCCATGCTCTATACCTATGTGTTAAAGTTGTCTTAACTGGGAGGGTCCAGCAATCCAGCCCTATGTATAGTCTCCACTCATCTGTATTTTTCATTTACGTTGACTCATCTCTGCTTCGCTCCTACTGCTCCTCTCTCTATCCACCTCTCTTTCTCTTTTATTGCCACTGTCTCTCGTTGAACATCAATACCTCCTCTGTCTTTTGCTCCCACTGCTATTGTCTCTTCTCTTTCTCTTTCACTGCTTTCCTACCTTCACTTCCTCCTCTCTCTTTCTCTCCCACCGTCACTCTCTCTCTGGTACTCTCTATCAGCACAAAAAAGCGCAAATATGTCCGCATGCCACAGTGTTCGATGAGGAAGGTGGAAAGGGAGTTTAGGAATGTAGTTCCCCACTTTCGTCGCAGTCCTTTAAAGAACAACATATTCGCCTTTTTGACAGAAGCATTTTTCAGTCGGTTGCCTTCTTTTTCCCGTAACAACAGTATGCGCTGCTTATATAACAAGAATTCCGTACGTCAGTAAAGTTTCCACACATTTATATGCTTGCACAATTATGAAGAACAAATAAGTACGTATAATATAAGGGAACACCGAATCGTTCGCTTTATATTTTTTCTAGATAGATTGTTCATAAATCTCAACTTATTACAAACGCCCGACCTAAACAATAATCGGATGTATGTTACTGAATTTATAGTTTTATGTAATTTTTTGCAGTGATTTTAAGTTTTGTTGAGGCATGTTAAGACCCTTTTCAGCCCTTTTTTTTATCCCTGCTGTACCACTTTGTGCATATTTGTATAGGTGTGAAGTCCACATAATACAGAGACAGCGCGTCATAAAGTTTTATTGGTGAAAAAAAATGCTGACTAAAAACAAGAACATCATCTTAAGAACACATGATAAAAATTTCAACGATCTGCCTTGAACAGAAACTGTACAAGTGGCCGTCCCCAGAATTCGTACTTTTCGTACCCAAAAATCATGATTTCTCGGGGACTCCTCACGGACCGCCCATGAACAAATGGTGATCTTATGAGGTGCCTAAGCTCCAGCCGAGACCACACTTGACGCGAAATAACTAACCGATTTGCTCAATTTGCCTGTGTTGGAGAAAGTGTTGTAATTTTTGAGTTTTGACCCTCTACTGTATAATAGCTACTGTCTGTCCCTTCCTCCGATAGCTATACAAATAGTCGCTAGAGTAAGAGCTACGCAAAACATTGCTCTCTGAAAAACTGCATTTTTGCACGTGGCGTTTTGGAACATACTGGTACCGCGATTTGACGTGCATGACTCGATAAAGTAGAGCATTATACCAGTATAAGACATGTACCAATCAGCCTCAGCCATCTGTATGGTCAACGTTATTTAATCAATTATCTTTATCATGGGTAACATAGGGCAGAGTACTATATTCGAATTTATGACACAGGAAATTACATTAGTAGAATGGGATGATAAAATGAGCCGGCCGCTGTGACCGAGCGGTTCTAGGCGCTTCAGTCCGGAACCACGTGGCTGTTGCGGTCGCAGGTTCGAATCCTGCCTCGGGAATGGATGTGTGGGATGTCCTTATGTTAGTTAGGTTTAAGTAATTCTAAGTTCTACGGGACTGATGACCTCAGTTGTTAAGTCTCATAGTGCTTAGAGCCATTCGAATCATTTGATAAAGTGAAGGTCAGTTCTGCTGTCCTCCGCCTATTTTCAATTGACTCGTGGTAACTTTCTGCACAAGCAACTTCTAGTAAACGCACTTGATAGTGCAGTTATTCCAGTTGAAGATACCAGATATACCTCAAATGATACTTTCCCCGAAGGTCTGATGACATCAAGGTAACAAACTCTGCTTCCAGACAACTACTCATCGCAAGTTTACAGTATTGTGGCACTGAAGTTAACCTCCGCTCTAGAAATTGTTGTGGTTTAGGAATAATGGAAATATTTTTACACTTCACTTTTCGTCTTCTGTAGCATTAAAAGTTGTATTTGCGGACCAGGATATAATGTGAAATCCAATACAAGGAAGGGAGGAAGGCAGGGAGGGAGGGAAGGTAATTCAGAGCCCTGTTCACGACAGGATCAATTGAGAAAGAATAAGATATCGGCCATTTTCATTTCCAGGAATCATCCCGGCATTTACGATAGTGATGTATAAAATTGGCCCAAAAACTGAATGGCCGGACTGAGATCCAAACTGCTGCTTTCCAAAATGCAAGGCCAGTGTCTCAACACTGCTCCTCTGTGTCGTCATGACCTTTTTTGATGCGGGCCGCCAATAATTCCTCTCCTTTGCTAACCTCAGGAGCACTTGCATGGTATGACTACAATTACTCGTAACATATACTCCAGTCTTTGTCCGACCATACAGTTTTTACCTTCCACAGTTCCCTCTAGTACTGGAGAGTATTCTCCTAAGTCTCAACACATGCCCCTATTCTCATCAGTGTTTCCTACATCCTTTCTTCGCCGATTCTGCGGACAACCTCCTAATCGTTATCAGTCCACCTATTTTCAACGTCCTCCTCGAGCGACACATCTGAAACCCATCGATTCTCTTCTTTTCCAGTTTTCCCACAGTCCATCATTCACTTCCACGCAACTATGTCCCCGGAAATTTCTTTCTCGCATTGAACGCAACGTTACCAGTCGACATCTTTTGGCCGCATATGCCCTCTTTGCCTGTGCTAGCCTGCTTCTTATACCTTCCTTTCTTTCTTCCGTCGTTGTAGCAGAATTCCTTTACTTCATGTATTTCGCGGTCCATAATATTAACTTTGAGTTTATAGATAATCTAATTTCAGTTATTCTTCACTTCCTCATCTTTCTTCGGCTTACTCTCAGTTCCTATTCTGTACCCGTTAGACTATTCTTTCCAATCACCAAAGTCGTAAAATTCTTCCTCACTTTCTTTGAGGATAACGTCATCAGTCAATCCCATCATTGATATCCTTTCGCCCTAAACTTTAATCCCACTTCTGAATCTTTCTTTTATTTCCATGATTGTTTTTTTCTGTGTATGGATTGAAGAGCCGGACGAAAGAGTTCATTCCTATCTTATAAACTTTCTAACTCGAGCACTTCGTTCTTAGTCTTCCATTCTAATTTTCCCTCTTGGTTTACGTACGTATTGTATATTTCCGTATAGCTTGTAACGTTCTTTTAAAAAGTTTGTGCTTTTGTTTGTGAATGAATATGAAATGCGTAATGTTTGTTTCATGCAGATTTACTGTGTGATGTATTGTTGAGCAGATGGTGTGCTTAATCAGTTTTACTGTAATGAAAAAAAATTATACAACTTAACCTAGAAAATCAGTATGCAATGTCTATAATGAAATCAATCCCTCTGAAATTTACCCAGTCTCGTGAGAACCGATTTCTATGGCCCTGTACAAAAGTCAAAATTCCCTTTGCAAATAAACAATGAAGTAAATTCTCCTTAGCAACGGATGTAATCTTGGTAGTCCGTTCTCTCCATAGTAGTCACAGAAAATATTCAATCTTCGAACGACCGTAAAATAGCTTCGTGCAAATAATGTCGGTAGATTAGTTGCTAAATGATAACCTCACAAATGATAAGTGAAAATACTGGATGTTGGCTCAGCGCTGTGCAGTGCTCACCGCATTGAAGCTGTTACAAACGTTAATATTTTTCTGATTCTGGCACATTAATATTTTTTCTGATTCTGACTGAAAAATCATTTCTTTTAGAAAATATTCATTGGATTCAAATAAACACGACATGGAAGAGGATGAGGCACTAATAAGGGGATATCCTAAGACCAAATGCTTCAGTTTGAAAATTATCAAAATAAAGTTTCACCTTCACAGTATCTGATATGAAATACTTTACATCAACTTCAAAATCTGTAAACTTCTCAACTGGTCTACAATTCTCACTGTCGTACTTAAAAAGACTTGGATTGTTACATGACAAAAAGTCATGACATCGTTTGACAAAATAAATTCCAAAATTTAACTTCTCTTTATCAGGACTACAAAACACACAAAATATTACAAATCGGATATACCTAATCAACCTATACATTAAATCTGATGGCAAATACTTGGTTGCTACAGTGAAGGGTCAGTACTGTAAAAATTAGCGAAATTCACATTGCGTTGCTGCATACTTAAAACTAAATATACAAAATTTCATTACCTCGATGATTTGTCCCAATTGCATTACTTTGAGTTACAGTACGAATTCATTACTCTTCTCTAATTGTCATGGACAATGGTCAATATTGTTAACGATCAGTATCACTTCAATTCTCGATAATCTTATTTATAGAAATAACTACGACCTAACATTTAAGGCCTCTGTGTGAGCACGAACAACACCATTCATCACTTCATTTTATAAAAACTGTATTGTACTGTGTCCATAGACCAAAAACTAAATTCTCACAGCTAGCCACTAGCTTTTAAGTCTTACAAGCTATTTATAACAAAGTGCAACGACAACTGCTACTGTCTCCGCGCGCCCCTACTTACAATCGATTCTGTCCCTCGGACAGCATCTTTGGTTCATTGGTATAAAAAATACAATCTCTTCTACATATTACAATCGTTTCAGGTCATTTTTCATGAGTTATATCACAAAATTAGGCTCCAAGTACAAATGGACCCCACACAAGCTTACACTTAATTTTTGAGAATTTGGATCTTACACCATTTTACACTGTCGAAAGCTTTTTGCCTTTTTTTTGTCGTCAAATCCTGCGAAGGTATCTTGATTTTTCTTACGTCTTGGTTAGATTATCATACTTGATGTATGGACATCTGCTCTGCCGGAAATTGGGACATACTGTAGCTTCGCCAATGGCTGCTTAGTGAACTAACGACGTATGCACAACCGTTCTTTCAATTCTTCCTGCTACTTACGATTCTTTTCCTGTATCCTATCTGCCTCGCCTGGTCAGTGACACCCTGTCGATTTACGTATTTCCATATGGCGTGATCCGTAGTGCTGACTTTTCCAAGTGTATAGAAATGTGTGCCGCTTTGCCCCAAGGGTTATATCCCACAACGCACCGCATGTAGCTTTGAATGTGTGAAAGGTGCAACAGAATAAAAAGTAGGGAGAATTTTAATGAGATATCACAGACAAGAGCAAGAAGATCTGTGGTGATTGAACTGTTTAAATCGAGATTAGATGAGAGACACTGTTCATTTCGTAGAGCTGAAGTGAGGAGATCCTAGAGGCTGTGGCACATGCAATAAAAAGAAAAATATATTTAAAGGAAACTGCCTCAGTAATGCTCCTTCTACAGGCCCCCGATGAGAAGTTGCTTAAGGTTGCGAAAAAAATTTAAAAAAGTCATTTTTTGATTGCATTTTAATTAAAATGCTCATCGTAGATATTTACACTATAAATACTAAAGTGCCAAGGTAAATCGAAGACTGTTGCAGCCAAGCACGGTGAAATAAAAGTTGGTGGTGGTGATGGTGATCCGTGGCACGGTGGATTGTACTGACGGATAGAATGTCAACTGCGTACATGGCCGATATGGAGCAAGCAGGGGAGAGATTATCGTCAGGAAGACCCTGGCAGCCGTTCCCCTCATAGCCTCACCAGGGGACAGAGGAACAGAGGTAGTAGACTGGAGGAACCAGGATATGAACCGTGACAGCTCGCTTCCTGTGGCAGCTCAACACGCCGGGGGTTAACACACAACAATGAAGAAAAAGCCGACGAAACTCGAACATTAAGAACAGTTAACGACTCTCTCTCTCTCTCTCTCTCTCTTTTTTCTCTTATATTACAATCTGCTTCAGTTCCCCTTCTATTTGACATTTTTCATTTTCTTTTAAAAACATTGTTTTGCCGAAATTTACTGCTTTATTAGGAATGTTAGGTACCCGAATACATTAAGTATTTTGTACTTAAAGTGCAATACACAGGCTACTTTATCATCAAGATAATATTAGGATGAAATGAAATCCTACAGTCGTTTCTCCTCTTGATTCCTGTCCGAAGAAATACTGTTTCCACGTGTCGAGATTCGATGTTCACCTCGCTACATTGTGGGTGCACGCCGACACTCCGTAATTACTTTGTTCCGTATTATCAACCCCTGTTGCTCTAATCCGCCATCGCTTCCTCACTGCCAAATGGACTTTTCCACTTAACTCGTAGTTGTGGATACATCATTTACTTCGACTCAGTGACTGTCACTTTTTCCTTTTTTCTTGTGCTTATGTAGTGTAGAAACCACACTGAAGTCCACGGAAGAAGACTCTAGCTACCGCTCCATGTTTCTCCGAACAACGGAGTCGCCTACCGGCTACCTTTATTGTGAACGCCCGCAGCCTCATAACGTCAAACACGAGGCTGAAAGCTGCGTGTTACGTCACTCAGTCCACGTTCAGTCACTAGTTCAACAGGCAGAACCGGTATATAGATAAATGCCGTACGGAGCCCGGATAGCTCAGTCGGTAGAGCATTAGGCTTTTAACCTAAGGGTCCAGGGTTCAAGTCCCTGTTCGGGCGAAAATTTTAAGTAAATTATACTCTGCTCCCGTGCACATGTTTACATATGTTGTACCACTTATTCTGTTGCATGTACAGTACTCAGAAATAAATCTACCAAGCTCATTCAGTTTTTAGAAGTACAATTAATTGCTGGATGACCCAAGTCTTCGTTTCTCACAAACTTTGTGGTACGAATATGATGAAATGAAGTTATTGTTTTTTTATAGCTAAGCTTATTAAATTCAAGCCACGACGAGTTTCACATATCACATGGTACAGGTACACGTTAGCAACATATCTACTGTTGTATATACATGTGTTCGTCACTACATTCCCTATATAATTATACGTATATAAGGTTCTTACATACGTTAGCTAACACTGCTGTAGTTACTCTTTTCAGATAGTTTAATGTTAGTTAACATATTCTTTGTAGTAGTGTCTCTATGAAATATATGATCATGATATCTATGCACCATAGATTTTAGTTTCTAATCAAAACACTAGATGCTGTAAAGCACTGTGAGGTATTGTAAATCAAGAATGGAAGTAGAGTGAAGGCGTAATCCTTTTTTTTCACGAATGATTCAAAATATAGGAGGAGCGGTGTTAATTCCTGTCCGGTACTACATGCCTTCATGAAGTGTAAATGTAGGATGCACGTTAGTCATTATTTTGACATTGATTTTTGACTGACTCCATATGTCTAGCGAACATATGTGTTCGTAATTAAATTCCATTCCTATACTGAAAGTTACTATAGCCAAAAAACCGCTAGCATTCCTCACACAGTACATCAGCAGATTATATGACGCCAGCATCACATTCAAAATAACACGCTTCGAATAGTATAAATAATTTCATAAAATCCACTGGACGTCTTTTTTTTAAGGCTTCACTTCATGGGCTCTAACAGCATCATACCGACTTCCCCATCGGTTAGAACTTAATTATATGACAAATAACGAGTCATTCCATCGCTTGGAGTGAAAGCGTGGAGGACTGGCTAACTGGATCACAGTTTAGCGAAGGCAAAAAAAGTGTCAAAAAAGAAAATGCCTAGCAAAAGTCTCCGGCTCTCAAAGTAAATAAGTGACTTCAAAGAACAAGGGAAGAGCAAAGAGTAACGACAATTATTCATTTATCCTTAGGTACTTGGCAAAATATTCACGAAGTTGCATCACCAAAACATCGTTTTCTGGATTAATGAATTTAACTCGGTCGGTGGAAAAGGCTTTTCAAATCATCCAAACCTACCACCGTAGTGCCTCCAGAATTTGTGTCTCTCCTGCTCTGTGACCTAAAACGCACCCGTTTTGTATCCCTGTTCATTCTGAAGCGCAGAAAAAGTCACTGGGTTCAGATGCGGTGAGATGGGTGCATACGAAACCGTCGTCATTTTATTTATGGCCGAAGCAATGTGTCACTCAAAACTGTGCGACCGCTAACGTTGCGGTGCTAGAGCAACTGATGTGGGCGCTGGAATAGAGGCCGTACTTCTCGCAATGACGAACAAAAAGGTTCTAGAAGCTGAAGCTGTTGTTGTTGTGGTCTTCAGTCCCGAGACTGGTTTGATGCAGCTCTCCATGCTACTCTATCCTGTGCAAGCTTCTTCATCTCCCAGTACCTACTGCAACCTACATCCTTCTGAATCTGCTTAGTGTATTCATCTCTTGGTCTCCCTCTACGATTTTTACCCTCCACTCTGCCCTCCAATAATAAATTGGTGATCCCTCGATGCCTCAGAACATGTCCTACCAACCGATCCCTTCTTCTTGTCAAGTTGTGCCACAAACTCCTCTTCTCTCCAATTCTTTTCAATATCTCCTCATTAGTTATGTGATCTACCCATCTAATCTTCAATATTCTTCTGTAGCACCATATTTCAAAAGCTTCTATTCCATTCTTGTTCAAACTAGTTATCGTCCATGTTTCACTTCCGTACATGGCTACACTCCATACAAATACTTTCAGCCATCCCTGCTTAGCCATTTTGCACTTCCCGTCGATGTCATTTTTGAGACGTTTGTATTCCCTTTTGCCTACTTCATTTATTGCTTTTTGGTATTTTCTCCTTTCATCTATTAAATTCAATATTTCTTCTGAAGCTAGTAACGCTGAATAATGATGAAACATTCAGGAGCAGATTTATATCGAATTAACAAGCCAGCCAGCATTGCTGTCACTTTGGTTCTCACGAGTATTCTTTTACTTCGATCGCCATGATACACCGTCTTCCATTGTCTCAATTCTTGCTTGCTGTATGGACCAAGTGACGGGTTGCCTAACAGGAAGCGGAACTTTATATTAGCACGTTGTTCTGCCGCAACTTCAAATCGCCGATCACGAGAAACGGCGTTTACGAAAATGAACACACAGACGTTACTGTCGTTTCCAAATGTGTGACTGATTTTTCGACTGCAGCGGAGGCACTGTATGTAGTAGAAGAACTACTCCAAGCCACCAACGAATAACGAATTTCGCTTTCTTCTTATTTCTGTTTACTGTCGCTCTTTTTCCACAACGGTAACCAGCCTCATTCGAAGTTCGATTGAAGACTGTAGAAAAAAGATAGAGGTAGGGGTGTAGAGGTGGAAACCCAGTTTGTTTTTGCTGTATAAAAGAAATGTTTACTTCTCTTTCAGCTTCAAAAATTAGCCGAAGCTAATTTATAATGTTGTAGCAATGAATGTAATATTATGAAACACAAAAACTAAATATGTTAAAAATTTTAAATAAAATTTCTGCGTGCACAACAACTCATTAATTTTTCAAGAAGTGCGGGTAATGTGGAAACGCCTTAAAATTGTGAGAAACTGACTACTTCAAACGAAAACCATTGAAAATGTTAGAAACTATTTTATTTTATATTAAATTTAAATTACACAAAATATTTTTAAACGCAACTGTATCAGAAAAATGCTTCATAAGCGAGGTTCACTTGCAAAGAACGTAGAGTCGTACGACTGCCCCACAGACTCCCGTATGGAGGACATAAAAATAGACATCCCTGGCGTAGAAGAGCAACTGAAACAGTGGAAAATAAATCGAATATGTAAATATCTCCTTCATTCCCGGCACACAAAGAGTGACTCCACTCCTTACACACTTCACACGTAATCCACAATTCTCCCCGTATGTCTTTGAAAAATGCGCCTCCCCAAAAAATACAAATTTCATCTTCTTCGGTAGGTTTTTCTTCCCCAACGGCGAGATCCAAATGTGACTCGCCTGAAGACATAATTGGTGCATCGGGCTCTTCACCTGAATCCTCAGATAACTTAAGCCGTGTTTTGCATGGTTTTCTAGGAGGAGCTTCACGTTTTTTCTTGCTTTTGGCAGGTGCCTTAGGAAGCTTCTGTTTACTCTTCAGTAAGGAGTCTTCAAGGCGTGTTTTATAAGGCGAAGATGTCAAAACAACTGCTGAATCTGGCTTACGACCTCTGTTGGAAACGGTCCTTTTTAGAGGCGGGAGTGGCATGATATCTTGTGGAGACACACACGTATTTGATGAGGTATTTGACAACGATGTTGACCTTCTGCTTTATCCATTTCAATGAGATACTGTACCAACTGTTTCTGAAAGCATCAGGTAGTACAGACTTACGCCCAAGTCTCAAAGAAACACATTCTTCAAGTGACATATCACTATGCACAAACCTTTGAAGTGTCGTCTGAGGTAAACTGCAAGCTTTCACTGCTTTTCTTAACCCCACCTGCTTTCCCTTGAGGCTACTGTAGCCTTAATCATGTTTTCAGCATCCCACTTCTTCACAATAGCCCTTGGTTTCCGATCAGTTAGGTTTCGTGGCGTCTAGAAACAGACGCAAACCGTATTAGAAGTAATGTATGTGATGTTGGTACTGTGGAAACGTTTCCACAATGCCATCGTATGTATGCCTCCACATTACACAATGGCCATTTTAAATTCCGGTAGATTACATTAAGCAACTATGTGTTTAAGTTTGACAAAGGACAGCTAAAATCTTATATGCACCTCCCTTTATAAGCTATCAGACGTAAAGAAAGATAACTAGAAAGTATGTAGATAAATATAATACCACAAGTTACCTCGAAAACGGTTTAGAAAAAGCGCGAACGTAAATTGCATCACTGTCACGGTGTCTGTTGCTCAGCTGACTTCTAACCCTCCAACGTAACTAATAGGAACTATTGCAACAATTTCTGGCTGCCCCGCTACAGCGCAGCACTCTGTAGGCCAGATACTAGCCGTTTCCACATTAACCACACGATTCTACATTTACACCCCTACCTCTATAATAATTCAATGTGGGTCGCGAGCCTGGCTTTCTTTCCTCACGATAATTCTCATATTGGGACCGTATCTGTTTCTTTCTACTGTAGAGATTATCTCGCACTTACCCTAATTTAGCTCTCGCTCAGTGCATCAAGTGTAAACACCGCATCAGCCATGCGGCATTTTCTTGTAATCATCCAACGATGATACTTCACCGCAGCGTTTTCATCGAACAGTCTAAGGGTGTTTCTGATCGTAACTGATGCATCGGTTTACGTTTACTGAGTAACTTACCTGTCCTATTACACTGCTGTGACGCATTTTCGTTTAACGTACTGCTTTCTGTCCGCTGTATGGTACGGAAAAGATTAAGGGAACGGACAGAGCAGGGGCGTACGTTCCGATCTCGGCGGTTGGCCAAACCGGCTCAGAGGGAGTGCATCGGCGGTTGGCGCCTCCTTCCTGTATGAGTCACGCTGTCGACCCTCGCGCTCCCCAAGGACAGGCCCGGGAGGGATGTTTGCACCTGGGGAGACTTCCGTCGGAAGTGGATATGACGTCACCGTCCTATCCTCTGACCACGCGCTCCTCGTTCACTGCGCCGGACACCAGCTAGTGGCTGCACGCAGCACAGTTTCTGCCTTTCTCTGGGCCCAGTGGCGTAGAGGATTTATTCTACCCATTATGAAATGGTTGCGAATTTAAAAAACAGGAGTTTAGTTTATTATAAAATAATATTTACTGCTACTAGTACGATTTTTAGTTTCCTCGCGCTTCGTTTTAGAAAATGCTTAACATTTTGTCCGTTTTTCGTGTAAAATGACAGCTGAGTGGAATGGGTGGCGCGTATTTCGTGTTGACTTCCGTCTCAGAATCTTCGGCGGACCGCCACTAACAACGAAGGCTGACCCTTTAACAGAGCCAGCCATTCTTGCTGGCGAAACGTCGGGAAGATCGTTAAACAAACGTCTGTCTAAGGATTCCAGACGGAAGGCAACAGGCAGTACGTGAACAAACTCAGGAGTGAATGGTGTCTGGAGAGCATAAGATGATTTCAACAAAGGCAAAATAAAGTTAATGCATTGTAGTCGAAGTAAATCAGGCGAAATTGAGAGAATTAGGTAAGGACATAATACGAAAAGTATTGCCATTGTATAGAGGATATAAAATGGAAACTTGTTCTAGCAAGAAAATGTTTGTAAAAAAAGAGGAATTTGTTAATCCACATACATGCCAAGGGCCTTGGCGCAGTGGTAACACCGGTTCCCGTTAGTGCACAGAAGTTAAGCGCTGTTGGGCTTGGTTAGAACTTGCATGGGTCACCGTTCGGGTCTGCCAAGTGCAGTTCGCAAGCGGAGTGCACTCAGCCCTTGTCAGGCCAATTGAGGAGCTACTGACTGAGACCTGTTAGAGCTCGGGTGGGCCATCTGTTTCTGGAAACGGAAGATACTTCACGCATGGTATGTCCTGCTCGCTCTTCCGATTTGAATCCCACACAGCATGTCTGGGATACACTAGGCAGACGGGCTCCATCACGTCAGCATCCACACAAATCGCTCTCCAAGACTTGCGAGCAGCTCCGAAGGAAGACTGGCCGCTATTGCCTCAAATGACATTGATGACGTTAAGCACAGCATGCTCTGCCGGCCGCGGTGGTCTAGCGGTTCTAGGCGCGCAGTCCGGAACCGCGCGACTGCTATGGTCGCAGGTTCGAATCCTGCCTCGGGCATGGATGTGTGTGATGTCCTTAGGTTAGTTGGTTTAATTAGTTCTAAGTTCTAGGCGACTGATGACCTGAGAAGTTAATTCGCATAGTGCTCAGAGCCATTTGAACCACAGCATGCTCTGTCGTTGTCAGGCCTGAATTGCTGACAGAGGTTCCAATATGCTGCTCCTGGCAGTTGTAAAATGAATGTTCGCAACGGAATACTGAACGCGAAAATGAAAAAACGGCTCTGAGCACTACGGGACTTAACTTCTGAGGTCATCAGTCCCCTAGAACTTAGAACTACTTAAACCTAACTAACCTAAGGACATCACACACATCCGTGCCCGTGGCAGGATTGGAACCTGCGACCGTAGCGGTCGCGCGGTTCCAGACTGTAGCGCCTAGAACCAATCGGCCACCTCGGCCGGCGTGAAAACGATTTGGCCCTGTTCGACTACCCCCTGAAGCAGATCATAGGATCTCTTAATGGTGATTATCTCCTTCTTGCTCTTTAACATATCAATTACAACGTAAACATAAATGAATGAATAAAGGAATTAGTAACTACCAAATGATAAATGCTCTTTTCGCTTATACATTTAATGTAGGTTAAAACCCCTTTATATCACAAATGCTTTTATATCAATGTCCAATGGACATAAAGAGATACAAATGAATTTCCTAACTAATACGATTGATCAGTTGCACAAATCTGCCCCTTTTTATGCCTACGCGATCTAATATAAATAACGCGAGATGACTGACATCATCTACGTACCAAACACTAGAAGACACCACTTTCAAAGGTGATCTACAGTGGTGTGAAACCTCAGTGGAAATAAAATTTAGGTGATCACAGCTGTTTAGCTTTATAGCCCTAATATGCAGAAGCAGTTAACAATATCACCGTATGTACTGCGTCCGGTTCGTCGGGGTGATGGTTCTCGTACACATCTGTGACGATGGAAGGACCCCAGCCACAAAGTAAAACTCTTTCAAACACTAGGACTGCAAAAGGCTGTCCTCCGACTATTATAACCTAATACTGTCTTCTGTGTTCTACAGACAAGAAACGCGAATTCCCAGCCACAAGGACGGAATTCAGTTACCGTCTCTCCGTGAGTATAGACAGAAGAAGTGTTCTCAATCACTGAACGCTGCGTACTCAACGACGACTACCTACCCGGAGGCGAAGTTCAGAATTGCATAAGTTCGCTACAGTACAGTGCCTAACCGTTCTAACTATAAAATCTCCTGAGAGCAAAGACAGCAAGTCAGTCTGTACCAAAAAAAAGCTGATACTGTGCGACCGTCAAACTCCGACGCTCAAAACGGAAGACTACTTCTCTCCACCGCTAGCTTCCCAATAAAGCTCGGCTTCCCTCCCTCATAACTCAGAAGGCGAATCATATTCTTGAAACCACGGAATATTTTCCCCCTCTACAGATTCTTCCGAACGCCGACCAACCATATTTTTGTCTTTTGTCGTCCAACGCGGCAAGTTTGCGAGGAAATACCTATAATCATACAACAGTGCGCTTATCAGAGTAAAAATCCTCGGAAATAACCCAGCCAGTGTGATTTCCGAGGTAACACTTCCTCGTTCCTCCCTGCTGTGTCCAAGATTTTCAGAGTTTCCGAAGTATTATCCGTTTATCCTTCCGGTTCCGCTACAACACCGTCCGGCCGCCGCTGTATTGTGCTTCAGCGCTCAAGTGCCCAGACCCTCTGTCTTGGCTACTTCCTGTGTCAAGCAGGACCAACGCACCTGTGCGTGCTTTTCCACCCAGTTACGCCTGCCGTTTCATTTCCACTGGCGTTCCAACCTCTACTAGTATATGCAATTATTCATTACGCCGTTTTGATAATAAAGACACTCCGTCACCTTTCATGCAATAAGCGTTAACAACTATTTAGAAGGTGTATGTGACAATGTCAGTCTTCTTTAAATATTTATATTTACGATGTACAAGCTACCAAATGATACCTAAATCCGGTTGTAAATCACAGCAAGGTATATAGACGAGTGGTTGGTAGGTGGGAAATTATAGCCGTCTTACACGTTGGTGACATCCCATAACCAGTTGTCGGAATGTGTGTGCAAATCTGTTAAGCTGAAGAGAGAGAGAGAAAAAAAAAAAAAAAAAAAAAAAAAAAAAAAAAAAAAAAAACAAATAGAGAACATATTCGTCTACTGCTATGCATGTTGCAGCTGTTTACGTTCTGTACTCATTGTCTCTACTTTGCTATTACCTGTTGACACTGTTTTGTGGCAAAATGAACGCAACGTTGCAAAATTTACATTTGTTACTTTAATTTTCGACACCAGTGCAGATACAAGGGTTAAGGAATCTTTCCCTGAGGCTTTTGTCTGGAGTGTGAAGTTCTGTGCTTTTCTTGCTTGATACGTTCTCAACGCTGTATCTGGTAAGTGTTGTTCCTCGCAGCATCGCCGTAGAGAGCACGGCTCGGCACTCTGCTGCAGAGGTAGCCCCTCCAGGCAGGCAGGCACTCCTGCCGCGTGTTAACTGCCTGGGCGCTCGGCTGTGTGTGCTCGCCACGTGATTAGCTTGCAGTTGCTGCTGTGGTTCGTAGTTCTCTCTAGCAGCAGCCGAGTGCGGCGATCTGAGAAGAGCAACAGCGAGCCTTCTGCCTTTGCTATGTGGATGGACAGCGGAGGGAAAAGCATGCACTGGGAGAGGATACATGTCGCACGCGCGCCCTCAGCTTGGTTCGTCAGCGGACCTGACAATGATGTCCTGTCTGACTGCAGAAATATTGTGCCCGATGAACGCTATGGATCGGCAGTATGTTCGGGGACTGCTCGATGAACAAATACGGTGGGAGAAATTGAAGAACGTGGAGTCGTACGACTGCCCCACAGACTCCCGTATGGAGACATCCCTGGCGTATAAAAGCAACTGAAACAGTGGAAAATAAATACGTCGCCAGATCCAGATGGAATCCCAATTCGGTTGCACGCAGAGTACACTATGGCATCATCCCCTTGCTTAGCCTGTATTATATGAAGATGGTATCTATTCTGTAGGAAATGTCCGACAGAATAGATACCATCTTCATATATTTATAGTTGAGGCTCACCGCCATTTGACCATCTTCTTCTGTGCAGATGCACAAACAGTGCCCGAACTCTTACGGGAATCGTCAGTAAAGCCGCGATTAACGAGTATAATTGGCAGGAGCACTATGAATATAGTGCGGGGCAATAAGTTGCGAATTTGGGCCTCACGGGAGGCGTGCCAGAGATAAGTCCCTGCAGTCGCACTATCCTCTGTGTCCTCTGTGGCTCAGATTGATAGAGCGTCTGCCATGTAGGCAAGAGATCCCGGTTTCGAGTCCCGGTCGGTGCACACATTTTCAACTGTCCCCGTTGACTTATATCAACGCCTGTATGCAGTTAAAGCTGCATTGTAGTTAGCTTGTATTTATTGTGCATCTCTCTCCCAGGGCGAAGTTCCAAGCGGCTGGAAATGAGCGCAGATGACTCCTGCCCGGACCCGCAAAATTACGTACCAATATGCTTAACGTCGATTTGCTGAAGAATTCATGAAGGCACTCTGAGGTCAAACAGAATAAAATGTCTTGACTCAGACAAGGTTCTACCAAACAAATCAACACAGACTGAGAAATCATCGCACGTGCGAAACTCAACGTGCCCTTTTCTCGCTTGATATCATAAAGACCGTGGATGGAGGGCAACAGGCAGATTCCATATTCCTACATATCCGGACAGCCTTTGACAGGGTTCTCCACTGCAGACTGTTGACAATGGTACCCATATATGCGAGTGGCTCAAAGACTTTTTAAGTAGCGGAACCCAGTGCTTTGTCCTCGACAGATGTCATCAGGAGGGTCCCAGATATGTATGACTGGACCGCACTTATCCTCTATATACATAAATGACCTGGCGGACAGCATTAGCAGCAATTCACGGCTATTCGCTGACGATGATGTGGTGTATGGGAAGGTGTCGTCCTTCAGTTACAGTAGTGGGATGTAAGATGACCTAGTCATAATTTCTAGATGGTATGGTGTATGGCAGTTTGCTCTAAATGTTGGGGAATGTAAGCTAATGCAGATGACTAGAAAACACAATCTTGTAACGTTCGAATACAGCATTAGTAGTGTCGTTCTAGACACAGTTACGTCGTTAAAATATATGTGCGTATCGTTGCAGTGCCGTATGAAATGGAATGTGCACGCCAGATTGACAGTCGGGGGCGCCAGCGCTCAACTTCGTTTTGTTCGGAGAAGTTTTGGAAAGTGTAGCGCATCTATAAAGCAGACGTCATAGAGATCGCTAGTTCGGCCCATTCTTCAGTACTGCTCGAGTGTGTGGGATCCAAACCAGCTTGGCTTAAAGGAGACATCGAAACAGTTCAGAGGCGTGCTCCTAGACCTGTTACCGGTAAGTTCGATCAGCACGGAAGTGTTACGGAAATGCTTCGTGAGGTCAAGCTGGAATCACTGGAGGAAAGACGACGTTCTTTTCACGAGACAACTGTTGAGAAAATTTAGAGGACCGGCTTTTGAGGCCGACTGCAGATCGATTGTACTGCCGCCAACGTAAATTTCGCGTAAGCACCGCCAAGATAAGAAACGAAAAACTGGAGCTCGTACAGAGACTTGTAGACAGTCGATTTTCCTTTCCTCCGTTTGCGAGTGGATCAGGGAAGGAAATGGCTAGTAGTTATACGTCGTACCCATTGTCTCACTTCCTACGGTGGCTTGCGGAGTACGTATGTAGATGTAGAATCGATGCCCAGTCTTGTTAGAAACATTGTTATTATTGTTAGTGCCGGCAGTTCACATCTACATATACACTCAGCATGACACCTTACTGTTTAACGAAGGGCACATTGTGTATAACTGTCGCTTCACGCTCTCCTGTTCCAGTCGAGTATGGTTCGCGAGAAGAACGGTTGCTGGGCTCGAATATCTCTGATTTCATCGTCGTGATGTTCTCGCGAGATATACGCAGCAGTAAGCAGTATATTTGTTGACTCTACGCTGTCGAAATTTTAAAAGTAGACCATATCGTGATGCAGAATGCCTCTCTTGCAGCGTCTGCCACAGAAGTTGCCCGAGCATCTCCGTGACGCTTTTGCATTTACTAAATGAACCTTTACCGAACAGTGCTAACGTCCTTGAGATGTTCTCTATTTCTGGTATCGATCCTATCTGGTCCCGATACGAGATTGACGAACAATGTTCAATGAGTGTTTTGTAAGCTATTTCCTTTATTGGTGGACTACGGTTACTAAGGATATTTCCAATGAACCTCAGTGTGGCATCTGCCTTATCCGCGATTAATTTTATGTGGTCGTTCCACTTCCATATCTCTCCGTACTCATTATCTTAGATGTGGAAATAACTGAATCCAGTGAGTGTCCTGCAATCGTTTAATAATACAGTATAAGGTCTTTCTGTCCGTATATTGGCAATACGTTACATTTGTTTATGCGGAGGGTCAGAAGCCACGCCCTGTTCCAAGCGTCGATCTATTGCAAGTCTACCTCCATTTCACTAGAATGTTCTAGCATCACGACTTTCCTGTATAGAACAGCACGGCCCGCGAAAAGCCTCATCCGACGTTAACTACTAGGTCGTTTATGTATATTGTGAAAAGTAATGGTCGTACAGCTCTCCCTTGGGTCACGCCCGTAGTTCCTTTTACGTCTGAAAACTTCCCTCCGTTCAATGACACGCTGTATTGTGTTTGCTATGAACTGAGGCTCGATAGGCTCGTATTTGGTTCATAGTGCGGCAGGGTGCGAAACTCTATCGAACGCCTCTTGGTTTTCGGAATCCATGTTGATTCCTACAGAGGAAATTTTCGGTCTACAGCAACGTCATAATGTACGGGCGTAAAACATATTCCAAAATTCTACAACAGACCGACGTCAGAGATATAGCCCTATAGTTTTGTGCGTCTGCTAGACGACCATTCTTGACAACGGGAATAAGCCGTGACTCCCCCCACCCATTTGGTACTCTTGTGTACCATGTTTTGCATGGTTTTCCGCTTCGACTCATGTGCTCCATTCACTACTTCTGCTTCGCCTTCTCAGTTGTCTTCGTTGACCCCGCGTTTCTCCGTGATACTTCTGTATCATAGCGGTTCTTATGTGGCGGCCTCTGTATTTCCTATAGTTTCCACGTTGGCCTCCGAAGTCGACTGTGCGTTTCTGTGTGTATACGTCAGGGAAGGGGAGAGGGGAGAGGGTGGAGGGGGGTGGGAAGGAGAGGAGGGGAGGAGGGACAGGGGGCGTTTATCTGCCTGAGCCGGCTGTACTGAGCTTTTCACTCTGTCCACAACACGGCGCCGCGTAGGAATTCGCTACTGTGCGTTCCGTTGGCTCACTTTTCTTGACGAGCAGGGAGTTTTTTTCGGGTAGTTTGGGCTCAAATAATCCGTTGCAGTGCACATTGCGGATGTTCGTGACTGCCCCGTGCTATAGAAGGTCCATGGCAGCAACAAAATAGGCTGTAATGTACTCTGTTTAGATCAGCACTTGCTAATAAATGCTGTAGTTTGAAATCTATCTGCCAACAGATCGCTTGCCGTTGCCTTCCGACTGTACCGAAACGTATGGTCTCACGCAGCGTGAGATCTCTTTCGCAGCCCATTCGTTGGCAAATGATATGCCCCAACATTTGTCGCCATCTACATATGCCGTTAACGTCCTCCTGAGCATCGCAGTGTTCTTTTGATTTCTTTGAAAAAATGACTGTGCATAAACACATTAGTGCCGGGAAAAAGTTTGGGTAAAGAATGAAAAATAGAATACATTGTGTTTTGCAGAAGGTGGAGTTTAAGAAAAAACTGACTTTAATTTGCAAATAGGGAAAGTAGCAACTTCTAATTACAGCAAGATGATAGTAAAAGCCCGTTAAATATCACAAATTTCTGTCTTTGACAGAGCGATTCAAGAATGGCGTAAGCCGAACTTCCGCAGCAAAACCACCCACTGTACAAGGTTAAAAGTACTCTGTCCCATGCTCTCAACGCTCGGGATGATACCCCTTGATGTGACAAGACTGCGGAGTACAGCACAGTCTCGCGATGATTAAATCTTGATAATCCTGCAGCGTACTATATTTTTGTCTGTGCTCGGTGTTCCTGTTATTGGTAATTGTTGTTGATAAATCATACCCCATGTGGAGATAGACTTTTAATACCCAAACCGTCAAATTAAAATTTTCGCCCGAACAGGGACTTGAACCCTGGACCCTTAGGTTAAAAGCCTAATGCTCTACCGACTGAGCTATCCGGGCTCTGTTTGCCGAAGGTCTGGAAACACGTTATCGAACGTGTGACGCACTGCTGATGTTGCCTAGGAGGCCCCTGGTCCCGTTACGTGTACAGTATTATCAGGCGGCGAGCGGTTGGGGAAAGGTTGGTTGCAGCCGGGAAAACTAGCTTTGGCGATTTGGTGTACTGAAGCACGTAAGCCATGCGTCACCTCATCATCCATTTTTCCCCACTTACGATGCGATACCTGTATAGCATATGTCGCATTGCATATCACACCAAGGTAGCGTGGCCGAGCGGTCTAAGGCGCTGGTTTTAGGCACCAGTCCGAAAGGGCGTGGGTTCGAATCCCACCGCTGCCAAGATTTTTGAAAAAAAGGTAGAATTTTAAAAATGTGGCCTGTCTCGTGCTAATTTTACTGTTCCTAAATCTCTACCGACTGAGCTACCTGGCGTGTCATATCTTATGGAGAAGGCGCCGTCCTCGGCGGACCCTTGATGCAGTTTGTTCCACTCTTCGGTCACGAGAAATGGTTTCCACGTACAACAGGGAAAATTAACGAGGTACTAAAAAGGAAGTAACACAGTTATTGCTCTTATGACAGTGAGTACAGCCAGCAGGATATCGTAGAGAACTAGTAAGAACGCACAACGAGAACAGAGATGGATAAGGAAGAGATGTTCACCAACAATAAGAGAGAAAATACAGTACACGATCCGCATGTGAAAAGATCGGGTCAAGTAACTGTAATTTAAATCCACCGAAAATAATGAATCGGAGCCGGAGAGAGAGAGAGAGAGAGAGAGAGAGAGAGAGAGAGAGAGAGAGAGAGAGAGAGAGAGAGAGAGAGAGGGAGGGAGGGAGGGAAAAGTGAATTATCTGTAAAGCAGGCGATGAGAATTGGAAACGTTACATGAAACTAACGTATTTGTATACGCATCGTCAGTATTCCTTTCATCTAAGCTGTGCTCCAAAACTCAGTCGTTACTTCTGAACACATCCTCTATTTGCCATCTTCTTTTCTCTTTTTTCGTTAAAAGGTTAATAAAGCTTTGTATGTACGAGTTTCTCTTACGGACGTCTATTTCCTGTATAAACGTCACTTAGAACTTTGCAAATCTCTCTTGCTACCACCTCCCAGCTACCTCCACTCACAAACAGCATGTGGTACTGCAAGACAAGAACAGTTTCTCTTGGATTAATGTTTAATACGAAGAGATCATCATTCAAGGAATTTAGGCATCAGCAGAAGGTAGTGAAACACGTGCGGAACAGATGGAGCCGGCCTCAGTGGCCGTGCGGTTCTACGCGCTACAGTCTGGAGCCGAGCGACCGCTACGGTCGCAGGTTCCAATCCTGCCTCGGGCATGGATGTGTGTGATGTCCTTAGGTTAGTTAGGTTTAATTAGTTCTAAGTTCTAGGCGACTGATGACCTCAGAAGTCGCATAGTGCTTGGAATGACATGGGGTTTTATTAGAACCAAAAAAAGACAAACATTCAAAAAATGTCCAGCAGATGGCGCTTCATTTGATCAGAATAGCAATAATTAGCATAACAAAGTAAGACAAAGCAAAGATGATGTTCTTTGCAGGAAATGCTCAATATGTCCACCATCATTCCTCAACAATAGCTGTAGTCGAGGAATAATGTTGTGAATAGCACTGTAAAGTTATGGCGAGGCATTGGCGTCGGATGTTGTCTTTCAGCATCCCTAGAGATGTCGGTCGATCACCATACACTTGCGATTCAGCTAACCCCAAAGCCAATAATCGCACGGACTGAGGTCTGGGGACCTGGGAGGCCAAGCATGACGAAAGTGGTGGCTGAGCACACGATCATCACCAAAAGACGCGCGCAAGAGATCTTTCACGCGTCTAGCAATACTTCTGTTTTGTTCTAATAAAACCCCATGTCATTCCAAGCATGTGTGTCAATTTTTACCTCTGTATCTACATTATTCCGTGGTTTATTAAGTTTTAAAATTTATACTGACTTTTTTATCACCCGGTATACTATGTTCGATTGAAATCAGTCTAGCATACGTACGTACATTTCTGTAACATGTATAGATTCCTTTAAATTCATTTTAATTGTCGTGAAAAAGATTTTTCTGGTAACTGACACTACGTCCTTTATTTACTTTAGTCAGACAGTTGCCAAGAACCGAAAAAGTACCGTGAACCGTTCGACAAATAAACCGCGACCGAGTACGCATCCTGGTAGCGAAGCCGATTTCACGCCTACATATATCGCCGGTTGGGCATGGGCAACAGGCCAAGCGACCCACGTTACACGTCACCTGTTACAGTTACTCATCGGCATGCTGGCAGTAAAGTTCCCGCTGGAAATATCACGTAGAAGAGCCCGGATAGCTCAGTCGGTAGAGCATTAGGCTTTTAACCTAAGGGTCCAGGGTTCAAGTCCCTGTTCGGGCGGAAATTTTATGTTAAATATTTCGTCTAATAGACCGCAGTCTGCTTGCTTGAAATACGAAGACGAACAAGAGAAATCCTCAATTTTTATCCATTACAGACGTAGAACACTACGACAGTGTTAAACAAACAGTTTCAGAAATAATTGCAGTCAGTTGTCTTTTGTGATGGTATAATTTTTGTTTTACGGCGATTGGTTTTAAGTCGTCTAGCGACTCATCATCAGATGCTACACAGTTCTACTGCTAGTTATAGTATTAAAGGGCTCTTTGTGCTGTGTAATAAGCGTAACTGCAAAGAAAGAATAATGTTTTCCAAATTGGCTGGTGCATCAGGATTAACCCCACGGATTTAAATTACACTACTATCCCGAAAATCCTACAGTCAATCACTAATAACTGTGTACCATCTGCTGATAAGTGACAAGGCATCTCGAAACTACTAACACTAAAATGAAAATAATATAACACCGCCAAAGGCAACTGGCTGCAGTTATTTCTAAAGAATCTTTGAACAAAACAACGTCTCAATATCCCAGATTGGAAATACTAATTTTACTAAAAGGTACGGTACAAACAGGTTTCAGATACTGAAACTAATTTCTGGTATCTTGTGGTCATTTTACTATAACTGAAATCTTCTGTGACATCGCTCAAGCATTGAATGTACCATAAATGAAACTGAAATGGAATGGCAGTTAATTTCCAAGGACGTAACTGATGCTACGTATCACACAAATAAACTTAATGACCTTGGAGAAAATCATTTCAGTTGTGGTTCCAACATAAAGCAAGTAAGGCAGCCATTTTGAACGATATTTCCTTACTTTCTCCTCATAGAGAACGTTATTTTTACCACTGTAAAGTATTGTACAGATCAGTTATATGTAGGTTACGTAACTTCACGCGTGACTCAGCAGATAATTTCTACATATTACGGTTAGATTGTACTCTGAATTAGAGCAACCTGGTACGGAGGAAATGTTACTAATAAAGTCGAAATCTGATATTACGGAAGGAACTGTATTTATTTCCAATTTACGGTATGCATGAGAGATCATGGGTCTGCTCTCATACGCCCAAATCGAAAGTAATACCGACTGTAATCGTAAAATGTATGCACAAATAACATCGATCTTCTGCTATAGTGTCTCCCTTCGTACGTACTCTACGCGTTTTAATGCTCATGCCACAATTATGAGGTGGATTTTGTCAGTTTCATACAGTGTATTATGTTTGTGCCATCCATATGTGCCCGCTCTTTAAAGTATGGCAGTGGCACGTATATCGTAGTGTAGAGGCAAACAGCAATTGTTCAGTCAGTGCGTTTACGTGTGAAAAAGTTTATCTTATAGACAAAATCAAACTGAAGTTCTAGTAGCAATCTCTATAAATTTTTCCATGAATAAATTTTATGGTTACTTAATTGTGACATGCTCTGAAAATATTTTATGCTGTTGCCAGACGTTTTAGGATCGTAACGACTACGAAATTACAATTTCAGAAACAATTTGTTTTCTGATCTGAATTACGAAGCTGTATCTACAACAATTGCAAAAAGAAAAGAACAGTCCATACATAGTTTCCCGGTGATCAGGAAGAAAGCAAATAACGAACAGCGTTTATTGAAATTGTTTTACTTAGCGTGTCTGTTACGTGTTTTGATCTTCAAATGAACATACTCAGAAGAAAATACACGTCTCGTGTAAGTCCATCGACAGTGTTGCATTGTTAGTGTCCAACCCTGAAGAAACACGTCAGATACCTGCGCAGTTACGTTTATCTAAAATCAGTTTAAAAGCAATCAAGTAGTCACCAAAGGCAATATTAGACACCATCCAAAAACGGATTGCTATTAGATGTTGATTATTGAAGAAACAAGTGAATGAAACAGCAAAGAATTTCAGACAATTCTAGCTCAAGATCATACAACAAATTGTAAGGAGATACGGGTAGCTCGCTTGAGACGGATCAAAAGCCAGAAGATAATTTGATAACTGTTTTATCATTGACTTCAACCAAAGCCTGTGAACAAGTGGTTGGTAGTTCACGATACAGTGCCATGTTCCGCCAACTAAGGTAGAGGAAGGACGATGTGTTCCTAAGCGTCGCTTAACCTTTTCATAATCATCGTCTTTCGTCAGAATTATCATCGTCATCATCATCATCATCATCATCTTTTTCTTCTTCTTCTTCTTCTTCTTCTTCTTGTCTCCACCTCTCTGCCTCCTCCCTCCGCCCTCCACCTTATTTATCTTTTTCTTACCTCACGTAGTAGATAAATCGTCGACCTGATCTCAACTGCCATAACGAAACTTGCAGTAGCTGTTGTTTAGTAGAATTTCATTACTGTATATTTCGTAGTTCTTCTCCTGGATGTGCTTCTAAGGATACTCCACATATCAGTTACCCAACAACCTGAAAAATTGACTCGATTAAGTCGTTCAATGGTTTTGCACTGATTATTAGATTGCTGAATATCCCACGAGCTTCAGATTTGTGTTTACACACTTGATGTCTGTACAGTCTGAATGGCCCGTCAGCGAAGCTAAAAGCCAGTGATAATTGGTAAAATTCTTGTTGTAAAATTGCTTTCTGATCGCATATGATAATCCATCCTTTAAAAACAGAAAAGTTGAAATAAAATTATTCCCAAACAGTGTTTGTCATTTTCAGTTTTCGGCTTCCTAATTACAATACCAAGAAAAGCATTTAGAAATATCTTTTAGAAAATGGCTTATTGTCGTGCTCTTATAGTATCTTTTGCTGTTAATGTGATTCAATGTTCTTTTTGTGTACATATTTCTGAAATCCCCCTATACGTCAACGGCATCCAATGGGATGTGCGTCAGTTTTCATAGAAACCTTTTTACGGCGCTGTCGCTTATGTTTCTCTGTTAAACACTTATATGTTTTTTTTAATTAAATGTCTTAGAGGAGAAAGGTTAGCCAAAAGGATCGTAACTTGCTTAAACAGCGATCACGTTTTCCGGCCTTCTATACAATCGACATAAAAAATTACACCTGAACAGCGATTTAAACCCTCGACCCTTAGGTTAAGAGCCTGATGTTCTACCGGTTGACCTATCCGGGCTCCGAACTCGTTCTCTCTCTGCTCATACCACGGTGGTGAATCAGTGAACCTGACTTCGGGAGCTCTATGCGTGACGTTAGACAATTGTGAACGTCGCATGGTTCGTATTAAGTCACTCCAGTATGTCTCCAGCGATGTAGGATGTTTGAGATGAGCGTCATATAGTATTTAATTCCTGCGTCTCCGTAACGTAAGAGCCCCAGACGGCCAGAAGACTTACTGTTACTTAACGAAATATTCGTCGAACAGTGGACTCATAGTTACCATGAGATCTTCGATACTCGGTGGTCTACGAGGGATGTTCAGAAAGTAAAACAATATATTTTTCTGAAATAAGATTGAATTTATTCGTGTCCCGATTCACGACATTACTCCACTCTCTTCTAGCTACAAAACGCTAGTTTTCAACATGATCTCCGATCAGTGCGACGGCCACCTTGTTGAGACGGCTTGTACGCTCGTATGGTACCATTCTACTGGTCGACGAAGCCAACGTCTCGCAGCATCGATAAGCGAAGCATCATTCACATGCTGGTTCCCGCGGAGTGCATCCTTCATTGGGCGAGACCATGGGCGTAGGGTGGACGAGGAAGTTTTGTGAGCTCCACTCGGACGCGCAGACTTACGTGAGACATTGCGTTGTCACGGAGAAGGAGAGGTTCGTTTGCATTTTTGTTGCGAATAACACGCATAAAGTCCAACACCGCAAGAGTCACAGCTGTATGTGCCACCCGGCATAAGTGAGATAGGACAGGTGTGCGCTACCTTGTTGCGATGATGACAGACGCCTCGCACAACGATTCGCCGACTTTTTTAAAAATATTTCGCGCGAACAGGTACTTTTCACTGGACCATGAGTTTAAAAGCCCAATGGTCTACCGGCTGAACTACCCGGGCTCACGCTTGCGTTGTTCACGGGCCTGCTTTCACTCGGCGCGGTGGTGGTGAGTCAGTACACAGAGAGGCTGCGTGGGCACACGTCTTCCGGACTCACAGCCACGAGCGCAGGCGCGTGAAACTCCACCAGGACGCTTTGCTCACAGTGCTTCTCATACAGCAGGAGCAATAAGCAGTAGGAAGATAAAAACTGTCATCTGTGCAACAAAATATCTCTCGATCTATCCATTGTAGCTTGGGTTGGTTTTTTCTGTCTCCAAGTATTTCAAAGGAATGAAGGCGTGCGCCCCAAGTCATAGGTGATTTCCTCGCTCAAAGTTTACAAAACCGTTTTCTCTTTCGAGCTCATTGTTGTTGCCATCGACTGACTGACAAATTTAAAATCAACCAGTCTGCACAAAATGCAGCTTTTTGTAGATATTTACTTTGTCTAAGCTATTAAGTATGAATCGTACCTTTAGGTGTTTAATACACTGAAAATTGCACCTAAATTTAATCTACATAAACAAATGTAAATGTTCGTTGTTAAGGATCGTGTATTACCGAAATTTCCGCCCGATTACTTTTGACACAACATTCCATTGATACAGGCTCATGTTTTAACTTACCTGTTTTTCAATACATAAATTTATATAAACTGAATAATACGGAAGCGTTATAAAATATACGATGGTGGAAAGTTGTCAGCATACAGGAAACTTGTATTTTTGGCTTATTGGTTTATGATTAGAATACTGCTACGAAATCTGAAATTCCACTGAAAACAAGCAAGGCTGAAGGTCAGAGAGGAGGGGGAGAGGAGATGGACAGAGGCATAGGAGGAAATGGGCATAGAGTATGGGATGGAGGAGGTGGACAGAGAAAGGAGTAGGGGGAGAGATAGAGACGAAGAGAAGGAAAGAGTGCGGGGGGGGGGGGGGTGAAGATGGTCAGAGAAAGTAGGTGGAGGTGATGGAAAAAGAGATAGGGAAAGAGGAATAAGATGGACAAAGAGAGGGAAAGAGGGAGATGGAAAAAGACAGGGGAGAGAAAGAGATTAAGGCGTACATCCAGCTCCCATACATAATAGAAACATGTGTTTTCTCTTTTCGATTTAAGCAGACGGAGCCACAGCAAAGATTGGCCAGAAACAGCTAGTCTTACCATGAAATCGTTAAGATACAGTTTCTCGGTATATAGGCATCTTGTCGTTACAAATTACTATGTTAGAACAGTAATCTAATCAGTTCCACTCTTTCCGCTCACGTGCGTAGTTTTGTGTGTGTCGTTCTACGAATGAAACTACAATACTTAAAATATTGGCTCAAGCGGCTCTGAGCTCTATGGGACTTAACTGCTGTGGTCATCAGTCCCCTAGAACTTAGAACTACTTAAACCTAACTAACCTAAGGACATCACACACATCCATGCCCGAGGCTGGAATCGAACCTGCGACCGTAGCGGTCGCGCGGTTCCAGACTGTAGCGCCGAGAACCGCTCGGCCACCCAGGCCGGCCCTTTAAATATTAATGTAACAATTATATATCTCCGCTCTGACTTAATGAAACATTCTATTCTGACCAGATTACAATTACTGTTCAGAATTTTAAGTCAGGTACAGGTTTTAAAACATTTGAAGTGAGAACGCTTCAGAAAATCAGTGTAGGTTCAGAGGAAGTTCAGCTGAAAACATATTTTCCTGTAGAAAGAGTGACCGGCATTCGTTTACTTGAGAGAGGTATTTTTTGTTAATATACAGGGTGTTACAAAAAGGAACGACCAAATTTTCAGGAAACATTCCTCACACACAAAGAAAGAAAATATGTTATGCGGACATGTGTCCGGAAACGCTTACTTTCCATGTTAGAGCTCATTTTCTTACTTCTCTTCAAATCATATTAATCATGGAATGGAAACACACGGCAACAGAACGTACCAGCGTGACTTCAAACACTTTGTTACAGGAAATGTTCAAAATGTCCTCCGTTAGCGAGGATACATGCAGCCACCCTACGTCGCATGGAATCCCTGATGCGCTGATGCAGCCCTGGAGAATGGCGTATTTTATCACAACCGTCCACAATACAAGCACGAAGAGTCTCTACATTTGGTACCGGGGTTGCGTAGACAAGAGCTTTCAAATACCGCCATAAATGAAAGTCAAGAGGGTTGAGTTCAGGAGAGCGTGGAGGCCATGGAATTGGTTCGCCTCTACCAATCCATCGGTCACCGAATCTTTTGTTGAGAAGCGTACGAACACTTCGACTGAAATGTGCAGGAGCTCCATCGTGCATGAACCACATGTTGTGTCTTACTTGTAAAGGCACATGTTCTAGCAGCACAGGTAGAGCATCCCGTATGAAATCATAACGTGCTCCATTGACCGTAGGTGGACGAAACTAAAATGAGCTCTAACATGGAAATTAAGTGTTTCTGGACACATAACATATTTTATTTATTTGTGTGTGAGGAATGTTTCCTGAAAGTTTGACCGTACCTTTTTGTTACACCCTGTATATGCAAATTATTTTAAATTCCTACCTGTACTAGAAATAACAAACGAAATACAGTTGATTAGTATGATTAATCCGGATATTCCAGTCACTGTGCTCCAGAGTAGTATTCGACACTGCATCTCACTAGCTTTTGTTAAGCTGCTTTACCCAATAGATCACCTGTGTAGTTTAGTAGGCCTTCTGTTTGTGGCTACTGTCTTGGACCTCCCGTGTTCGATTTGTGTTGACACCTAAGATATGCTTGTGGTGGAAAGTTCAAAACTATGTGATCGGTAGGGAAAGTTGTGACTACACTGTTCTGGGACGTGGAACGTAGATGCGCGATTAAGGTTAATTTTTTTAATTTTTTTTTTAGCTGGGATGCCCAATAAATTCTGACCAATACCCTCCAGCAGCTAAAAGCACGTCTTCAGAAAGTTCGCCTAACAAGAGTTATGGCAGATATTCTTATTTCGCATCGCAATGTAGGGTACACACTAGTCGTCACACCACTGAAAACATTGCGAAAATTGGATGTCAGATCTTGCCTTATCCTCCACACAGCCCTCATCTGGCAGCGACAGATTTCTATCCATTCGGGCCGCCAAAAGAAGCTCATCGTGGGATACACTTTGAAGATGGAGAGGCCGTAGAAAGGGCCGTGCAACAACGGCTTCGGCTGCACCACCGTGAGTTTTTACAACAATCGATTTCATGCACTTGTTAAAAGATGGACCAAAAGTATGGCGAGGGAAGGAGATTACAAGCAAAAGTTCTAAATTAATCGTCAGTGTTGTGGCTTTCAATCTATGTAGCCGGATTTTAAAGTCTTGACAAAAATGTAGGAGGCATTACTTTTTAACTGGCCTTCGAATTATGAATTACAGTGCCCCTCTTCGTTTTACTGTCTGTATGTGAAGGCTAAACTCAGGAACTACTGCACGGATTTTGATACGGTTTTTAGTGCTAAAAAATAGATTGATTCACAGGGAAGGTATGTGCCTATAATATACTACCGCTACACCAGACAGGTTGTCCGGCCGTGCTTAGCCGCGCCGGGTGTTGATCTTACACTGTTGACATTGTTTAAGAGGGGATTTTTCGAAATTCCATCCCCAAGGGATGATATAGGGGATGAAACGTTTTTTAGGAAAATATGTCGCTATCAAAGCAGTTTTGAAATAAGTATCTGGTGTTATAGTGTTTGAACAGTGTGTAAATTTACACATGAGCAGTGAGTGTAACAATAGAAAAATTCGATTAAAGAACGGCAACAAAATATGCAGACCATACAGTCTACGCGGCCGAAGCAGCGAGTGCTAAGCTACTTTTGGATAAACCAATAACAAACAAGCAAATAAAAAAGGAAGCTAACCACATGTTCAGGACTGTGTGAACGTTGAGATATGCTACGCTGCTGTAATTGACTAAGGCTGTGCTTTTTAAGTAAAAACTCAGTGTGGAATGCGATAACCAAATAGAATACACTTCCTCTACAGTTCCACGGGTAGATTTGGGGAAAAAGTCACAGCTTAAACGACACTCGTGGAAGAGCGATGTAAGAACAGACATTCATCCTATCTTCGAAAACTTTGATGGCAGCGTAATAAAAGCATCAGAAAGCAAATTCTTTCAGCCATTTACATTAAAAACTCGACTCAATATAGGTTATTGTCAGATGGCGAAAACGAAAAAAAGCTGCCCTTGATAATGAAGTTGCTCATTATACTAAACCTATGACCTATTTCCTAAGAGGTTGCTTGCAAGGGCATTTTCCCCGATTACTTTCCCCGCTTACACTGCGAGGTAACAACGTGCTCTGGTCTGAACTGGAACGATTGTGCACCCGGTCACGTGACCATATTAGTTCACTGCATGGCCGGGTCTACTGCGCACTTTGCCATAACACCTTGTCCACACATATGCCTTTTTCCGAAACTGAATTCGGTACTGCGTATCACAAACGAACGCACATTCTTCTTCTGTGTTCGCGTCGATCTGACCAGAGACTACACTCTGGTGCACACGCGACCAAGTCTTCGGCGAGTTAGCGAAGTGTTTGGATTTCGTTTCCGAGTGTACACGTTTCCGAGTGTACGGAGTGCTGCGCCGCGCCGCGCTGCCCTACTCGTAGTGTGGGAGGAGGCAGCGCGGCTGCATGAGAATCAGATTTGCCAGCTCCGCCATAACATTTGGCACGTCGGCCGCGCGGATCCTTAATGTGATTGGCCGACGGCCGTCCCACCACGTCGCGGTAATTGGATTGGTTCGGCGGACGGGGCGTTGCTGATCAGCCGAAGCCGTCGCTCCAACGCCGCGAGGACTGGAGCCTGACAATTAGGCCACAGCGAAGCTCGCAGTGTTTGCGGGCCGAGGCGCTGGCGTCGAGAAAACCAACAGAACTGCCTGGCCTCTCTGACGCACTGCCCTCTTATACACACAGGGTATTTCCGTGAGAACGACTCAAACTATTCGGGAGGGTGGAGAATTTTAACAACAGAAGCCTGATCCGGAAACAAATGCGTCGATTTCTGCATTCGGAAATTACGATATTTTAGATTTACTCTTGACCTGCTGTCAGCGACAGAAATGCAACTAAATCCGTTTTTTTAATAACTTATCCAGATGCCCACCTTACAAAAGGGTCTACATTACTGACATAGGCATTAGCTCCCAGCTTCTTTGCAGGCATAATGCCGTCGTAAAATATTCGTGTCCATTCGATTAACACCATGTGGTTAACTGACGGACTTCCCCGTGTTGCCGGCCGCGGTGGTCTTGCGGTTCTAGGCGCTCAGTCGGGAACTGCGCGGCTGCTACGGATGCAGGTTCGAATCCTGCCTCGGGCATGGATGTGTGTGATGTCCTTAGGTTAGTTAGGTTTAAGTAGTTCTAAAGTCTAGGGGACTGATGACCACAGATGTTAAGTCCCATAGTGCTCAGAGCCATTTGAACTTCCCCGTGTTGTCAGCGGAGTCACAGTTTTCATTTGAGGGAGCATTTCGACGAGTTTCGTGCTTTGTTTAGACTTTAAATAGGCAACCCTTGTATTATTATTAGCCGCGCCACCGGGACATTTTGGGACGCCATCAGGGGGAAGAGTGCTTTGTGCAGCCTGAACCTGGGGATCCGTCTTTCTGTGCTCGTTCTGACTGGTTTGTGGTCGGAACCTGCTACACTGACTAAAGGTTTACTGACTGTCTCGAGAAGGCAAATGTTTCATAGCGCCGGGTGGAAGCAGTATTTCCCAGCAACTGCTGCCGGTGACTGCAAGGAATTATGTTTCAGAGGCTTTGGGCTGAACAGCCTAAACGTGAAAACAATTTCGGAAGCTAGCAGCCGGCCGCTGTGGCCGAGAGGTTCAAGGCGCTCCAGTCTTGAACCAGGCGGATGCTATGGTCGCAGGTTCGAATCCTACCTCGCGTATGGATGTGATGTCCTTAGGTTAGTTAGGTTTATGTAGTTCTAAAGTCTAGGGGACTGATGACCTCAGCTTAGAGCCATTTGACCTTTTTTTGAGCTAGCAGGATCGAAGACACCTCCAACAGATATCAGTGATGCCGGCTCTAAGTGCTGTGTCCTCTTGGTCGGAATTGAACGTTCGTCATGCACGGAGCTACTTTTTCAATGTGAAAGTCCCCAAGAATCGCAGGTGTGGCCCCGTGAACTGGCGTAGAATCCTGGAGAGTTATTTTCCAGTCTTGTAGGCGAATGCTGAGATGTAGCGTGTGCGCGTGTCCTCGGCAGGTAGACGCTTAGTGTCAGATAGTGCGGACCCTTAGCAAGCTAGGGGTGGCATTTAACGCAAGAGGCGGACGTGATGAGGTCCAGTCGAAGTAGGAGGACGGTTCTACCAATAGAATTTCGAGAGCTCTAGAGTTTCTGTCGATTAGCACTAGATTTTGCATAAAACAGTGCAGATTGCTTCGAAAAACAGTGGTGGTAAATAAGACACACTTCGCGCATCATCGCAGTGTAGCGTACAACAGCGGACTACTACGCAGGGTTTTTAATAGTTTTTGAACTTCGTCCACAGACTGTATAAAAGTTTTTATTTGGCTGCAATTATTACCGCGAAGTCTATATGTCTCACAGAGTCAGCCGGCCTGCAGTCTGGAACCGCGTGACCACTACGGTCGCAGGTTCGAATCCTGCATGGATGTGTGTGATGCCCTTAGGTTAGTTAGGGGACTGATAACCACAGATGTTAAGTCCCTTTGTGCTCAGAGCCATTTTCTCACAACCAGCCAGTTACTGACCCTATATCAATTTTTAAATGAGCAGAACATTCAAGTAACTCGGAAGTACGCACGTAATGAATTTTCCGTCCATTTACCTGTCTTATCCACACGTATTGACGAATTGAAGATCAAGAAACGGTACAGGCCGAAATCAGATGATGGCGTGAGACGTATAGATTTTTGTGTAATAGTTACAGCCAAGTTAAGGAACAACGAAGGCATTTAATGACTCTAAATTTCCGTTGCTGCACTTCCAGAGCTTTTAGTAATGAAACAGTAGGTAGAGTTTCGAAAAGTAAGTGTGACACGGCAGCAACGATCAGTCTTCAGATGTATGCACCAGAGTTAAGTTACCGGGACGGTCCATCTCACGTAGAGCGACAGTCGTATTAAGAAGTCGCGAGGTGATGATTAGAGACAAGGTGAGGAAAGAAGACTCTGGGGAACGTTAGTGGAACGCCTGCTACCGCATTCAAGAGTTTTCACTGGAAGGAGCGGTAAAGAGTATATCGTACAGGCAGACAAACTGTGTAGAATATGTAAGACAGGCTACAGTGGATACTGGGTCCAGCAACCTGCTAGATATGCGAAGTGTAGTACAAGAGAGTGCTGACTGATGACCATAACTGTTAAGTCCCATAGTGCTCAGAGCCATACAAGAGGCGAAAAACTGAAGATAACAGCAAGCTCGCATCAACACGTCTTTAAAAAAATGGTAAACTTTTTTGATACTGAAAATTACTTCCCGAAACCGAGTCGTGCGTAAGAAACATTACCTAATAAAAAAAAAAGACATCAGCGGCACATGTTTGAAGTTATAGCTACGGTGCCACAGTGTAGGTACAAGCCCTTCGGTTTGCACTACGACACCCACCCCGGCGACATCGCCCTCTAGCCGGCGCTGTGCAGCTCTACGACCGCCGCTTCAGGCTCTGCCCATTTGATCAAGAGCAGACGACCAAGCAACTTAGCTTCTACTTCATAGGGGGCTAGCCATGACAGGCTTTGCCTTTGTTACTTAAATGATAGTTTGTCCAACTACTCATAACAGTAGGTTTTGATACATGAATGGCTTCGCGCCTACGCGCTCATCTATACGCAAAGTTAAGTAATACTATAATTTGCGTATGTTCATACACCAGTAAAAGAGATTTACCCTATACGCAGTACCTACTCGCGTCCTTCACTCTCGGCCTATTTTGCAGAAGCAGTTCACAGGAGCAGATCCACACACCGCCTGTCCAAGAGGGATACAAAACAATATCTATGAACAATTTAGAGAACTTTGTTGTTAACATTAATATAAACGGGCTTAGACTGCGTTCGACGATGATTGCAGTCTAAATTCAAACGTTAAATGTCTTAAAAACTTGTCTGCCAACCGTATATCTGCGCAGACGTTCCATCTCACCCCAAGTTCATTTTCCCGCTATCCATACAGGTACGGTACCACTCGCTGTATGAATCAATTTTCCTGGTGTTCCTGCAGATAGTTTTAACCCTTGAGAAACAGTCTGGTGGAGGGAGAAAGAGGGCAGCGTTCACAGATCCGGAGAACATTCATTCGTATGTCAGCCGCAGAGACGGTTACATGTCAGCGCTCCAAGATGTCTGATATTACGAGTGAATGTAATAACGCCCCTGACACTTTGGAAGCAAGAGAAAGTGAACCTGACGGTGATGCCGAATCGCCTTAAAGTGCGATTAGGAACGGCACTAATGGGTAATGAACAGCTAGCTCTTCCTCTAAAAATCTCTCATTGTTTCCAATCCCCTTACAAGGAGAGGACCCCAGAGGTGACGTTGATATTTTCGAAACCATATATACGGTGATGTAGGTGAAGTTCCAGGGTATCATACCCTGCACCTAGTCACCCTGGTGGGCCCTCACTTGCGAGATATCCTTGAAAAAAATCGTAATTTCGCCTGATTCTCTAGAGCTTAAAAATCAGAGTCTTTGCGCAGAGTAGTGACATAGCGTAATGATTAAGGTGCTTTCACATATGCAGAATATAGTGGGTTCGAATCTCCTCGGCTATGTTGAAATTTCTTAATCTTTATCGAAGTGATGTAGATCATTATTTTTACCCAGCTGGTTTAAATGTATTTTTTCAATTTCTAATCCTTTTTATGTCACTTTTAATAATCGTTTTGAATTTGTGATTTGCCATAATTTTTTCTTCCTTCCATGCTTTTTCCATCTGGAATCAGCGTGCATGTGAATTTACTACTTTTATTTATCTCTCATAATATTTGAACGTTTGAAAATGTCCATCTACCGGTTAAAAAAAAACGATATAATGTATTTATACTGACTGTGCAGTGCTGTCAAAAATATATTATGCGTTACAACATGTACATTTTTTGAGTTGTGATCATCTTAAAAATACTTAAAAGATTACCTAGTGCTGCCCTATGGGCAAAATAACACAGGCGAAGACTTAAACGAAAGAAAATATTATAAGTAAAACTAAAGATGGTATTATCAGTAAAATGAAACTGATGGAAAATCAGGAACAGAATAATGAATGCAATAACATAGACGAAAATATAAGATGATGAAAGTGAAGACATTAAATCGAAATTAGTAGACAATTATGAAGTCACACGAACAAAATTCCAAACATAAAAACAATGAAGGAAGAAAAAATGAGAGCAAATCAAAAAGTAAATATAATGATTAAAATGACACCAATAAGGGCCAGAAATAAAAAAACTACATGTAAACCAATTAAATGAATTGAAATAATGATACAACTCATTTAGATAAAGACTAAAAAATAAAAAATTCAAAGGACGTGAGAAAATTCAAACCCACAGCCTGCTGCATGTGAAGAATACATCTCATCCATTTTCTACATTGCCAAACTGTGTTTTGTTGTTGTGGTCTTCAGTCAGAAGACTTGTTTGATGCAGCTCTCCATGCTGTTCTATCCAGTGCAAGCTTCTTCATCTCCTAGTACCTACTGCAACCTACATCCTTCTGAATCTGTTTAATATATTCATCTCTTGGTCTCCCTCTACGATTTTACCCTCCACGCTGCCCTCCAATATTAAATTGGTGATCCCTTGATGCCTCAGAATATGTCCTACCAAGCCATCCCCTCTTCTAGTCAAGTTGTGCCACAAATTTCTCCCCAATTGTCCTTATTATTATGTGATCTACCCATCTACTGTGTACGACTACCGTTTTTAAAGCTGTAGAGTATTTCGAGTACTAGTAAATGAGGGCCCACCAGAATGAATGGCTGCCTAGTACCCTAACTTACACAACTGTGTAGACGGTTTCAAGCCTCTGCCACCCGTGGGGACCTCTCCTTGTTAGTGATTTGTGAGCAGCTAGATGTTGTTGTCAATAAACGACAATACAACGTTGCACCCTGCGACTTTTAATCCTGTCTCACTACGAGCTATGCAGCTATTGTCACAGGTATAAGTGTCAAAAACAGGATTTAAGGGCAGGACGTTTGGTAGGCAGGCCAGATAATGAGCATCACCTTCACTTCTTCATTTAGACGCATTTTATTCGTAGTACAGTGTTACAGCGAGCAGCTCGGATTCAGCGAATGCCGCCTCCTGCTGGAACATGGTGCACGTGGGCTCCTGAGGCTGGTGGCCGGGTGGGTGGGTGCGTGGCTGCGCCGCTTCACCACCACTCGATGGCCTTGTCGTAGTAGGGGATGATGGGGTGTGGCCGGGCGCACTTGCCGTCGTAGATCTTGCGGTAGCCTGTCAAACAAAGAGCGCGCGTTTCATCTCGTGATGCATGGGACCGAAAAGAAACAAGTACATCTCTATACTGAAGTTAAACTCGTCACTACAAATACAGAGATATAAAAGAAAGAAATTCTTCACCTTTCTGTGTCTCAAAGACGTCTCTGAGTTATGTCCTTTCGTTTTCATTTCTGTTAAACAGGATACTGTATGAGGAAATCTAATGCAGCGATTCTCATTCATGTGGGACACGAATTCACAACTTGGCAGCTACGACGAAGAGAGTTAAATACCATTTCTGGTCGTGTTCGTAAAAACTCACCTTATAAGAGACACGGGGAAAAGAGAAAAAAGAGAGATTGTTCTGTTGGTTCTGTGAATTCTGAAATCATTGGTTTGAAGGAAGTTATCTGTATTAAGCTCCACAAGACTGCAGCTGAAGGCTACTACAGGCTACGGAGAGGTTATGGTGAGCAAGACTTGAACTAAGCAAAGTAATCTGAAGGAAGAAGCAAACAGTCAGTCGTGGTTACTGGGATGTCTTTATTATTTATTTGCCAATGACGCGTTTCGCCTGATTTAGGCATCTTCGATTGGCAGAATATGGGTGGTATTAAGTACATGGGATACCGAGCATGCAGAACGTGCCAGCAAATAATTACCCTTGTCAAATATTGGAAAACATTGCACGGTGGCCTAGTTGCTCTGGGCTGTGCATAGGAACAAACTGAGGCAAGTGCGATATTACAGTCTCAACAAGGGCCCCGCACAACGTTTCCAAATATTCGACCAGGACAGTTATTTGCTGGGACGCTCTGCATGCTTGATACCCCATGTACCATGTCTTAACAGGCGAAAAGCGTGTTTCTTAAATATTGTATTGTATGTTTACCGGGGACCTAGAAACGACGGAGAGGCTCCGTCCCCGCCGCAGCCGCAGTGGTCCACAACCCCACGACGACTACCGCAGTTCACTTCACCCCTCCGCCGCCCCACACCGAACCCAGGGTTACTGTCCGGTTCGGCCCCCAGTGGACCCCCCAGGGAACGTCTCACACAAGACGAGTGTAACCCCTATGTTTGCGTGGTAGAGTAATGGTGGTGTACGCGTACGTGGAGAACTTGTTTGCGCATCAATCCCCGACATAGTGTAACTGAGGCGGAATAAGGGGAACCAGACCGCATTCGCCGAGGCAGATGGAAAACCGCCTAAAAACCATCCACAGACTGACCGGTTCACCGGACCTCGACACAAATCCGATGGGCAGATTCGTGCCGGGGACCATGCGCTCCTTCCCACCGGAAAGCCGTGCGTTAGACCGCACGGCCAACCGGGCGGGCTTTGCTAATAACAAATACTTCCCTGCAACTAAGATTGTTTGTTTGTTTGTTTGTTTGTTTCTTCATTGTATATTACTTGTTACTGTACCACCCCTGTCATGTGTTGGACAACGCTTTAGAATATGAGTGGTTTAAATACGGCCTCAAATCTGTGAAAGATGACAGAAAACTGAGCCGACTGTCATAATGCACAGCTCCGGAAACGATGGTGAAAGTGCGTGAAATTATCCACAAGAACAGAAGGCAGACAATCGGTGATGTTTCTGAAATCGTTGGAATTTCATACGGGTCATGTGAACGCATTGTAGCTTATGAACTGAACAGGAGATTAATTTCAGCGATATTCGTTTCTCATCTTCTGAACGCCGACCACTAGGCCATTGGGTTCAGGTGTGCACTGAACTGTAAATAAGAGTTCGAGATGATCAGACTTTCGTACTCAAGAGTCATAACTTTCGCTGACCCAAAACAGCAATGTTCGCCTCTGTGCCGCAAAATAGCGCGCCAAATTCGAAGTAACATCAAGACAGTGCTAAAGTTTTTTCATTCATGGAAACTGTCCATAAGAAATTTCTTCGATGTGGTTGAGCAGTAGCAAGGAATTTCTGCTACGGCGTTTTGAGGAGGCTGAGGGATGATGATCAACGCAAACGACATAGGAATATGAGAAGAAAGACCGGTTGCTGCATCATGCAAATGCACCTGCACTTGCACTTAACTCGCTTATTGTGAGGGATATCCTGGCAAAAATTGTGACAACTGCCTCTCACCCTCCGTACATGCCTGATATAGCTCTGTGCTGTTTCTCCTTCTTCCCGAAAATGAAATTGAAGAGGACAGTGCGGCGTTTTGATTCCATAGAAGAGAAGCGGAACCGCACCTAATTTTGAACGCGATTTAGCCAGCAAAATCGGAGGAAGCCTTCCATTCAAGCGACAGATTACTACTCTGACGGTGGCGGTGGAAATTTACCTTTTACCTTTAACCTTCTCACGACGTGTGGGACACATGTCTGCCATATACCAATTTATTTCCCTGAATTGAAAGCGATATGAAAGTACCTCATCCGTGTGATACTGCGATGTACCTTTGGATACATTTACTGTCTGGAGCCAGTATGGTCATTGTTCGGCACCAAATGTTTGATATATCGCTTAATTGTTTCACTTATGCATTGTGTGCCTTGTATTTTAGCGTCCTTTTCCTATCTGCGATGGGTACAGTCAGTATAAAGGTATTTATTGCCTTTTTTACATTGTTTGCTAGAAATACACATATTTGTGCATATACAGGGTGTTTCAAAAATGACCGGTATATTTGAAACGGCAATAAAAACTAAACGAGCAGCGATAGAAATACACCGTTTGTTGCAATATGCTTGGGACAACAGTACATTTTCAGGCGGACAACTTCCGAAATTACAGTAGTTACAATTTTCAACAACAGATGGCGCTGCAAGTGATGTGAAAGATATAGGAAGACAACGCAGTCTGTGGGTGCGCCATTCTGTACGTCGCCTTTCTGCTGTAAGCGTGTGCTGTTCACAACGTGCAAGTGTGCTGTGGACAACATGGTTTATTCCTTAGAACAGAGGATTTTTCTGGTGTTGGAATTCTACCGCCTAGAACACAGTGTTGTTGCAACAAGACGAAGTTTTCAACGGAGGTTTAATGTAACCGAAGGACCGAAAAGCGATACAATAAAGGATCTGTTTGAAAAATTTCAACGGACTGGGAACGTGACGGATGAACGTGCTGGAAAGGTAGGGCGACCGCGTACGGCAACCACAGAGGGCAACGCGCAGCTAGTGCAGCAGGTGATCCAACAGCGGCCTCGGCTTCCGTTTGCCGTGTTGCAGCTGCGGTCCAAATGACGCCAACGTCCACGTATCGTCTCATGCGCCAGAGTTTACACCTCTGTCCATACAAAATTCAAACGCTGCAACCCCTCAGCGTTGCTACCATTGCTGCACGAGAGACATTCGGTAACGATATAGTGCAGAGGATTGATGACGGCGATATGCATGTGGGCAGCATTTTGTTTACTGATGAAGCTTATTTTTACCTGGACGGCTTCGTCAATAAACAGAACTGGCGCATATGGGGAACCGAAAAGCCCCATGTTGCAGTCCCATCGTCCCTGCATCCTCAAAGGAATCATTGGCCCATTTTTCAGATCCGAAACGCTTACTGCATCACGCTATCTGGACATTCTGCGTGAATTTGTGGCGGTACAAACTGCCTTAGATGACACTGCGAACACCTCGTGGTTTATGCAAGATGGTGCCCTGCCACATCGCACGGCCGACGTCTTTAATTTCCTGAATGAATATTTCGATGATCGTGTGATTGCTTTGTGCTATCCGAAACATAAAGGAGGCGGCGTGGATTGGCCTCCCTATTCGCCAGACATGAACCCCTGTGACTTCTTTCTGTGGGGACACTTGAAAGACCAGGTGTACCGCCAGAATCCAGAAACAATTGAACAGCTGAAGCAGTACATTTCATCTGCATGTGAAGCCATTCCGCCAGACACGTTGTCAAAGGTTTCGGGTAATTTCATTCAGAGACTACGCCATATTATTGCTACGCATGGTGGATATGTGGAAAATAGCGTACTATAGAGTTTCCCAGACCGCAGCGCCATCTGTTGTTGACAATTGTAACTACTGTAATTTCGAAAGTTTGTCTGCCTGAAAATGTACTGTTGTCCCAAGCATATTGCAACAAACCGTGTATTTCTATCGCTGCTCGTTTAGTTTGTATTGCCGTTTCAAATATACCGGTCATTTTTGGAACACCCTGTATTTACTGATAAAATGCTGTTAAGTTTGTTTTGCCTTTTTGCCAGTATATAGAGAATTTCTGTTTGTGTCTTTTGTTCATATTTGTGTCTAAATCTTTACTTTTATGTATTTTATTCGGTGCTGTAATCTTTTTATTTTATTTCTCTTGATCTTATATGAAACGGAAGACTCCACAAAGTGGTGGTTTGTTTTTTGTGATGAACGCTTGCCTCACACTTGTCTTTACATTTCTCCCAGTTGAAAGCTGCCTTACAAGAGCAAGGTGAAAAGAAAGTTCGTCAAATTTACCTCCGTCATTACAGTTCCACGTGACGAAACTGTTCACTGTTGCAATATCCAGAAGAAAATAAGAAAGAGTGTGCCACCATTTAAGTGGCCTACTGCAAATAGCATATCGTTCTCTTCACTAATCGAATCGGTCCACAGCTCCCAATACAGCCGGGTTCTCTGCTATGGATGCATGGCAGGATATTGCTGAAGATGCATCACATCTGTTTTTTGTTGTGACGAATCTTATGTCTTTCGGATGGCGAGCAGTTGACAAAATTGTAACTGGCGTATCATCTTACCAATATAGGGGAGATACAGACCCTTTTGTACGGATGATATACTATGCGCTTGTATGCAGCTGCAAAACATTTTGTAGCAAGAAGCGCAAGGAGGCGACGCAGACTGTGCAGTTCGCAGAAGCAATAGATAACGGCTAATTTCACTGCAAAGTACCTCTACGTATTCAGCCATGTTTTACAGAATTTCATCAAAGTATCCAGCTGTGAATAAATAAATTTGCATGACGTAATAAAGGTACGTACTTTCTTCTTTTTACGCAACCTGGCCCCAGGAAAAAAAAATAATTTTAAATGGGACATACATGTCCTTCTGGACTAGAGGAGGAATAAATTTAGGATACCATTATTCCTCCTGGAGGCCAGCGGGGCATACACGTCCTACTTAAAATAATAATATAAAGCTATAAACAAGAATAGAAATATGGAAACATGGCCTGACTCAGAATCCATTACAGAAGCAGGCACAGAATTTTTACAGTTGTAGAGGAAATTTTAATTAATTTGGTCTTGAAGCGGTTAGGGTGAGTTTTTCGGGGATATTCTCGAAAAATTTGGATGGGAATGAAGGCCTTCTAGGTGAACTTCATTGATGAAATATTCTCGGGTTATCAGCAGTGTCGTGGCATCGTGTTCTAGGAACGTTTCGACGTGTTTGCTGCCCATCTTCGTCTGAACATGACTAGGGTTCAAGGTGTCGTCGTTGAGTGACTGTAGGAGGATACAAGATGACTTGGACAGGATTTGTGATTGGTGTAAAGAATGGCAGCTAACTCTAAATATAGATAAAAGTAAATTAATACAGATGAATATGAAAAAGAATACCGTAATGTTCGAATACTCCATTAGTAGTGTAGCGCTTGACACAGTCACGTCGATTAAATATTTGGGCATAACATTGCAGAGCGATATGAAGTGGGACAAGCATGTAATGGCATAATGGCAGTTGTGGGGAAGGCGGGCAGTCGTCTTCGGTTCATTAGTAGAATTTTGGGAAGATGTGGTTCATCTGTAAAGGAGACCGCTTATAAAACACTAATACGACCTATTCTTGAGTACTGCCCGAGCGTTTGGGATTCCTATAAGGTGGGATTGAGGGAAGACATAGAAGCAATTCAGAGGCGGGCTGCTAGATTTGTTACTGGAAGGTTTGTTACGGAAATGCTTCAGGAACTCGGGTGGGAGTCTCTAGGAAAAAGGAGGCGTTCTTTTCGTAAGCCGCTACTGAGGAAATTTAAGGAACCAGCATTTGAGGCTGAGTGCAGTACAATTTTACTGCCGCCAACTTACATTTCACAGAAAGACCACAAAGATAAGATAAAAGAGACTAGGGCTCGTACAGAGGCAATTAGGCAATAATTTTTCCCTCGTTCTGTTAGGGTGTGGAACAGGGAGTGCAGATGCCAGTTGTGGTACGAGCTACCCTCCGCCACGCACCGTATGGTGGATTGCGGAGTACGTATGTAGATGTAAATGTTTTGCAAAATTTTATCAAAATATGCGGCTCTGAATAAATAAATTTGATTACCATAATAAAGGTATTCACTTTCTTCCTTTTAGAGATCCTAGTCCCAAGTAAAGAAAAATTATTTTAAGTGAGATATACATGCCCTCCTGGACTGGAGGAGGAATAAATTTGGGGTACGATTATTCCTCCTGGAGTCCAGCGGGGCATAGACGTCCCACTTAAAATAATATTATAAAGCTACTTGCAAGAACAGAAATACGGAAACTTGGCCTGACTCAGAATTCATTACAGGAGCAGGAACAGAATTTTTACAGTTGTATAGAAAATTGTAATTAATTCGGTCTTGAAGTGGTTAGGGTGAGTTTTTTGGGGATATTCTCGAAAAGTTTGGATGGGAATGCAGGACTTCTGGCGCAATTCATTGACGAAGTCTTCTCGGGTTATCAGCAGTGTGGCGTCGTGTTCTCGGAACGTTTCGGCTTGTGTCCTGACCATCCAGTGTTCCAATGAGTGTGAAATCTTATAGGACTTAACTGCTAAGGTCACCAGTCCCTAAGCTTACACAATACTTGCCCTAAATTATCAGAAGGACAAAACACACACCCATGCCCGAGGGATGACTCGAACCTCCGTCGGGACCAGCCGCACAGTCCATGACTGCAGCGCCTGAGACCTCTCGGCTAATCCCGCGCGGCTCCTGCCCATCTTCGCCTGAACGTGGCGAGGTGCAAAACATTGCGACAACACTACATCACAACTCGGATGGTAACCCGAGAAGAGTTGGTCACCTCGTATACCGTCCAGCACCGGTAACTTCCCCCAGTTTATTCTCGCCCTGTCCCCGGCAGCGCAGCTGAGTGGAGGCCGCGAGGTCCAGCCACGCCACGCCACGCGCCTGCAGTAGTCCTGTAGTGCCCAGCCGCGCAGCGGTACTCACGGGTGCCCTCCTGGCAGTTGGCGAGGTGCATGAGGCACTCGTTGCCGAAGGTGCGGTGCTTCTGGCAGTCGGTGGTGCAGATGGGCTTGAAGTAGTCGGGGCAGACGAGCGGGCAGCACTCGGGCGCGCGGAAGGGCGGGCAGCAGGGCGGCGCCAGCAGCGGCGGCTTGCCCGGCAGCGGCACGGCCACCGGCACCTGCTCGGGGCCCTCCGGGTCGGGCAGCGGCTCCACCACCAGCGGCACCTTGCCGTGCCCGAAGTGGCTCGGCGCCGGCTCCAGCTCCACGACGTTGGCGCTCGTCACGGCCACGGCGGCTGCAACGAGACGCACACCGCTCACTGCCTCCCACCGTCCGACAGCAGTGGCCGTGCAGAACAAATGGCTCTCAGCCCTATGGGACTTCTGAGGTCATCAGTCCCATAGATCTTAGAACTACTTAAACCACTGTAACCTAAGGACGTCACACACATCCATGCCCGAGGCAGGATTCGAACCTGCGACCGTAGCGGGCGCGCGGTTCCAGACTGTAGCGTCTAGAACCGCTCGGCCACCCCGGCCGGCCCGTACAGAACAGCTGATTATATAAAGTAGCATGTTTGTATGAACGGCTGGGATTACCTCCTAAACCCCTGGATCGAATGCCGCACAAACAACAAACTTAGCGAGTATCGGCCTGTGAAGTTTATAATATCGTAGCTCCAATTAGAAGCAGAGATATGGATAAAACTAGTTTTTTTGGCTCCTACCTTATAAAAAAATGGTCCAAATGGCTCTGAGCACTATGGGACTAAACATCTATGGTCATCATTCCCCTAGAACTTAGAACTGCCTTATAGGCTGCCCTGCAGGACAATGTGTGTTGTGTAGGAGTACGTACAGATATGCAAAGTTGCCATTCGTTTGCACATTTTTGACATGGTTTTTGCGTATTCGGAAATACCGGTTTCTGACTATGTGTTAAAAATGGGTCCCGGCCCGAAAACTAATCATTTAGTGAATAAAAAAAAATGTGGAATTCGGACTGCTTTTTCGTTGTAAAGCGCGTTCAACAGTTGCCATAAATACAGTACCATCTCAGCTGGTTCTTTTACAATTTTTCCTTGTGCAATAGACTCAAAAAGTCGTTCAGAGCTAAATAGTTTTATGCTGTACTGGTTCTATGACGCCAGCTAATTTGGCTAAAATTTCGTTTACAAATAAATTCGGGGTACCTTTAATGAAACAGTACAGTGCCCGGCGCCGTCTCTTTATACTTCCTATTTAAGTCCTGTCTCGCAGCTATGTATTTTAAGTATTTCACGTATCTTCGAGTTTTGTGTCTAGTTTACCACTGCGTCCAAAGAAACATTCAAGAACTACATACACTTCAAATAATCGCAGTATTCATGAAGGGGATAATCGTCAAACTGATGATGTGAGCGCCGCAAGTCGATGCATGAGACAGGAGTTGTTTACAATCACAGTATCTTACACGTACTTCATACTTACGCCACGCTAGCAAAAGCGAGAGAAACTTTATTTAGCTTGATATTACTTGTATAATCCTGGGCCGTCGCAGTATAAATCACACTCATTAAAATTCTTTGGCGTTATGAGCCTGTTATGCCGAGCAATTTCAAGCAACACTACCCACATACATCCATTCATACACATACATACAAACGCAATCAGTCACGTATCCAAAATTTATTTATGTCTGTGATAATAGGCGGTATTGCCTAGTCCGACCGAGGTTTTCGAAATGAGACGAATGACAGAACTCGATATGCCTTCCAAAACATTCCCAGTTGGGATATTTGACTGAAATCCAACATCCTGCCCTGCTCGAACGAGTTGGGAATGAAAAAGAAAAAGCTTGAAACATTGAAGAAAGCCCAATCCCGTCACTTCACTCACTGCCCCCGTCACTGTCTTCTTGGGAATGGCTACTGCCACTTACCAGTGCAGTACAATAGTTGAAGAGCATAAGAAGAGCAATGAGTGAGGCATTCTATGACTTTGAAAGTAAAATTTTGTCATCCGATCTGGGTAAAAATGCTACAACATTTTGATTTTGCCTACAAGTAGTAAGTGATTCGAAATCATCTATTCAGTCTATCTGTGACTATACTGGCACAGAAACTGAAGATAACAGAGAGAAGATCGAAATACTGAATTAGGTCTTCCGAAATTGTTTCACCGCGGAAGACCGTAACACGGTTCCTTTTTTAATCATCGCACGAACGGCGAAATGCCGGATATTCAGATAACCAATCGCGGAATAGGAAAGCAACTACAATCGCTTAGGAGTGGAAAGGCATCAAGAACAGATGAGATACTTGTAAGAGCCTACAAAGGTTATGCGAAAGAACTTGTTCCTCTTTTAGCAGCAGTTTGTCGTAGATTGCTGGGGCAACCAAAGGTACTCTGGAAAGAAGTGCATTTCATTGCCGTTTTCAAGTAAGTTAGTAAGATACTTGCACATAATTACAGGCCTATAGCGTAGACGCCAGTCTGTTGTAGAGTTATGGAAAATATTTTACGCTTAAGAATTATGACATTCTTGGAGAAAAAAATCTATTGTATAAAAATCAAGATGAATTCCGCAAGCAGAGATCATGCCAAACGCGGCTCGCTCTGCTCCTTTGATATCCATAGTGCTGTAGATAACGGCGCCCAGGTTCATGCCATGCTCCTAGATTGCAGGCATTTGACAACGCCTCGCGCTGCCGTTTGGCGAAAAAAATACGGGATTAACGAGTATCGGATCAGATTTGCGACTGGATTGAAGGCTGCCTTGCAGATAGAACTCAACACATTGCGCATACATAAGAAAAGACAACCACAACTGAAAATGTCAATGTCGTGTGACCACGGCCTCCCGTCGGTTAGACCGTTCGCACGGCGTAAGTCTTTCGATTTGATTCCACTTCGGTGACTTTCGCGTCGATGGGGATGAAAGCATGATTAGGACAACACAACACCCAGTTCCTGAGTGGAGAAAATCTCCGATCCAGCCGGGAATTCGAATCCCGGCCCTTAGGATTGATATTCTGTCACTCTGACCACTTTAAAAAAAAAAAATCTAATTTTGCTCTATATTGGTCTACGAATCTGATAGTGGCTGACGTCCGATGACAGCCGTTCAGGTTCTTTGTTGATCCGTTCAATCAGTTTTTTTTTTTATTACGGAGGGTAGCTAACCCTCTGACCGAGCTCGCTGAGCTCAGCTACCGGCACCACGGCTGTGAAACTACACTACTGATGAAAAATTGCTGGAAAGAATATCTACCGTAAAATATCTGCGAGTAACTATCCGGAGAAGCAGGTCCTAGACTGTGATTCATAGAAAGAATCCTAAGGACATTTAATTCATCCACAAAGGAAATGCCTTACAAGACGCTTGTTCGACCGATTCTTGAATAATGTTCATCAATTGAGATGCTTACCAGGTAGGACTGATACAGGAGATAGAGAAGATGCAACGAAGGGCGCCGCGTTTCGCCACGGGATCCTTTACAAGGCACGAGAGCGTTACGGAAATGCTCAACATACTCCAGTGGCAGACGTTACAAGAGAGGCGTTGTGCATCACGGAGAAGTTAACTGTTGAACCTTTCTAGAGAGCACTTTTGGGGAAGAATCGTATTACTTCCTCCCACATACATCTTGCGAAATGACAGAGACGAAAAAATTAGAGAAATTAGAGGTAATACAGAAGCTTACCAACAATCACTTTTGCCTCGCGCCATTCACGAGTGGAATACGGAAGGGGGGATCAGTTAGAGGTTCAGTAAGTACCTGTTATGTGACTTGTATGAGTACGTACAGCTACAATGCTACGCGCAATTAGTCATCTTCATCAAGGATGCCTTGCATGGTGACTGCCCACTATGACGCGATCACACAGCCAGAACAATTGATTCTGCATTCCTGGATTTCCAGAAGGCTATCGACACTGTACCATACAAGCGGCTCGTAGTAAAATTGCGTGCTTATGGAATATCGCCTCAGTTATGTGACTGGATTTGCGATTTCCTGCCGGAGAGGTCACAGTTTGTAGTAACTGACGGGAATTCATCGAGAGAAACAGAAGTGATTTCTGCCGTTCCCCAAGGCAATGTTACAGGCCCTTTACTGTTCCTTATATATATAAACGATTTGTGAGACAATCTGAGCAGCCGTTTTCGGGTGTTTGCAGATGACGCTGTCGTTTATCGACTAATGAAGTGATCAGAAGGTAAAAACAAACTGCAAAACGATTTAGAAAAAATATCTGAATGGTGCGAAAAGTGGCAGTTGACCCCAAGTAACGAAACGTGTGAGGTCATCGACATGAGTACTAAAAGGAACTCGTTAAACTTCGGTTACACGATAAATCAGACTAATCTAGAAACCGTAAATTCAACTAAATACCTAGGTACTACAATTACGAAAAACTTAAATTGGAAAGAACACATACAAAATGTTGTGGGGAAGGCTAACCAAAGGCTGCGTTTTATTGGCAGGACACTTAGAAAATGTAACAGACCTGCTAAGGAGACTGCCTACACTATGCTTGTCCGTCTTCTTCTAGAATACTGCTGCGCGGTGTGGGATCGTTACCAGGTAGGACTGACGGAGTACATCGAAAAAGTTCAAAGAAAGGCAGCACGTTTTGTATTATCGCAAAATATGGGGGAGAGTGTCACAGAAATGATACGGGATTTGGGCAGGACATCATTAAAAGAAAGGCGTTTTTCTTTGCGACGGAATCTTCTCACGAAATTCCAATCACCATCTTTATCCTCCGAATGCGAAGATATTTTGTTGACACCGACCTACATAGGGCTGACCGATCACTACAATAAAATAAGGGAAATCAGAATTCGTACGGAAAGATATAGGTGTTCATTCTTCCCGCGCGCTATACGAGATTGGAGTAATAGAGAATTGTGAAGGTGGTTCGATGAGCCCTCTGCCAGGCACTTAAATGTGATTTGTAGAGTATTCATGTAGATGTAGATGGAAGCAGTATTAATTGTTAAACGGTATTAGTGACAAAAGTTGCCGAAATCGTATCACAGGAAGTGGTTTTGAACAGTCAGTCGCCAGGCCCCAGAAATGAACCCCTGCCGCCATAGCTGTAGCGGCGCGCGGCAGAGGCAGTGGGCTGGTGGCAGGGCAGCGCGCTGCAGTGGCTGTCTTACCCAGGAAGGCGGCGACGGAGAACTTCATGTCGCTGGCAGGTGCTGCTACTGTCCACCAAGGTGGCGGCGGGCCTTATATGTCCCGGGGGCGGGCGCGCTGTTTACACGCCGGGAGCACGCAACGCGGCCGCGTCTGCCGAGTCAGCGCCACCCGCCACCCGCAGCCGTGGCTGCCTGCCTAGCCCAGCACCACCACCGCCAGCTTTACGTCATTTTATCCGCCCTGCTGGTCGTCCGTACCAATCACTTGTCACTATTATAATAATTGTTTCTATTTTAAATTTGACCTCAGGCACGTTGGTCTAGAACACAGCAGATTATTCAGACTACGTATTCAAATTAATGCAGTTTTCATTTTTTACATTTCCTCTAAACGTATATTGTCCTTCGATTTAAAACTTTATCCAGTACGGAGCAGAAAGGGAAAGCTGAAAGATGGAAGGATCATATAGAGGGTGTGCACAAGAGAGAAGAAGATGTAAGCAGTATTACAGAAATGCAACAAGATGTAGATGGAGATGAGATGGGAGATTTTACACTGCGAAAAGAATTCGATATAGCACTGAAAGACCTATGTCAGAGAAAGGCGCCGGGAGTAGACGACATTCCGTTAGAACTTCTCTTAGCCTTGGGAGAGCAAGCCTGAACAACACACTTCCATCTCGCGAGCAAGATGTAAGAAACAGGCGAAATATCTTCAGACTTCAATAAGATCGTATTAATTCCAGTTCCATAGAAAGCAGTTGCTTTCCGGTGTGAAAATTACCAAACTGTCACATTAATAAGTCACGGATGCAAAAACAATATTACGAATTCTTTGCAGAAGAAAACTGGTAGAAGACGATCTTCGAGGAAATTAGTTCAGATTTCGGAGAAATGTACGAACACGCGATGCAATACTGACGCTACGACTTATCTTAGAAGGCGGATTAAGGCAAAGCAAACCTACGTTTATAATATTTGTAGACTTGGAGAAACCTTTTGACATTGTTGACTGGAATACACTCTTTGAAATTCTGAAGGTAGTTGGGATAAAATAGGGTGAGAAACGCTATTTACAAGTCATGCAAAAACCAGTTGTAAGAGTCGAGAGGCACTGCTTGAGAACTGTGTGAGACAGGGTTGTAGCCTGTCCCCGATGTTGTTCAATCTGTACATTGATCAAACAGTAAAGGAAACCGAAGAAAAAAATGGAGTAGGAATTAAAGTTACGGGAGAAGAAGTAAAAACCTTGAGGCTTTCAATGATATTGTAATTCTGTCAGAGACTGCAAAAGACGTGGAAGAGCAGTTGAACACAATGGACAGCGTCTTGAGAGGAGGATATAAGGTGTTCATCAACAAAAGGAGGAGAAGAATAGCGGAATGCAATTGAATTTAATCAGGTGATGCTGAGGGTGTTACATTAGGAAACGAGACACTTAAGTACTAAATGAGTTTTGTTACTTGGGCAGAAGAAAGCTGAAGATGGCCAAAGTAGAGAGGATTTAACATGTAGACTAGCAATGACAAGAAAAGCTTTGCTGAAAAAGACAGTTTTTCTGAAGGTATTTGGCTGGAATCTAGCCTCGTATGAAAGGGAAGCACGGACGATAACCACTTTAAAGGGAGTAGAAGCTTTTGAAACGTGGTGCTACAGAAGAATGCTGAAAATTAGATGGGTAGGTTATATAACTAATGAGAAGTCGGAGAACAGAACTGGAGAGCAAAGAAATTTGTGGCTTAACTTAACTAATACAAAGGATCGGTTCATAGGACACATCCTGAGACATCAAGGGACAACCAATTTAGTACTGGAGAGAAGTTTGGCGGGTAAAATTTGAAGAGGTAGACCAAGAGACTAATACAGTAAACATACGCAGAAGGATGTAGGTTGCAGTAATTATTCGAGGATAGAGTCGCACGGAGAGCTGCATGAAACCAGTCTTTGGACTGAAAACCACAACAACAACCAACCGGAAAAGAGATTGGAATCTGACCTCTGTGCTTCGCAACAACGATGTCCACTTCTAGTCACTATAAATTCTCTAATGACGTAGTAAACTGGAATTTTTCATCGTGTCAGATAACATTGTTCCCTCCCGTTCAATTCACGGATAGAGTGTGATAAATATTATAAATATAATCTGTCATTCGCGTCAAGTTGAAACACCTCTTTTCATTTGGCGAATGGTTCAAGATACAGAAACGAAGTGGTTGACTGATAACCGTACGCAGAGCAGCACGTAGTTTTGCTGCATGTTTCAACTCTTGTATCAACCGGGGTATGAAACGATGTCTCTTTAAGGCGTTCCATAGCTCCAGAAAAGATGAGTACAATGACAGGACGTTTGTTAATGTTGCGCCGAAACTTTTCACAAAAAAATATCTCTGTGGTGCAAAAAGTCATTCACAGGAGTCCTAAAAGGAATCCACGAAATTTCGGTTACACGATAAATCATACAAAGGTCGTAAATTCAACTAAATACTTAGGGATTAAAATTGTCAATAAATTTGGAACGATGACACAGAAAATGTTGTGAAGAAAGGAAACCAAAGACAGCGATTTATTGGCAGAATTCTTGGAAAGTGCAACAGATCTACTAAGGAGACTGCTTACACCACCTTTACCCATCCTCTCCTGGAGTATTGCTTTACGGGGTGGGATCCCCATCAGACATGACTGACTGATAAGGGAAACCTCCCATAGCGCCCTCCTCAGATTTAGTTGTAAGATGGCCCAGTGGATAGCCAGTCAAAAACTGAACAGATATCAAGAATGAAAACAGGAAGATGGTGTGGTGATGTGAAAAAAGCAGCAGATGGAAACAGTGAACGGTCCAAGTTCAAGATGTGCTACATCGAGGGAACATGAATTGCGAATGCGTCGTGGTTATGTGGTCACAGACTGCGAAGAATGAGCTACGTGGTCAAATCTGTCTTACCGCCCTTATTTTTTTCACAAAATTGTGAACTGTCCGTCGGGTCATTAACGTACTTTTTCGCTATGTTACAAATTTGTGTCTGTGTCGTGGTGTAACATCCGTTTGCAACAGCGAGATGTAAGGAAAGAACCTCCAGACTTACGAAAATCCTATTTGTTGAAGACGAGTACCACATGTTATGACTCTTGTATCCTGTTTTGGAAGTTTTGACTCTTGAATTTATTTGTTGTAACATAGTTCACACCTGTTTATTTGCCGGCTGGGATGGCCGAGCGGTTCTAGGCGCTACAATCTGAAACTGCGCGACCGCTACGGTCGCAGGTTCAAATCCTGCCTCGGGCATGGATGTGTGAGATTCCGTTTTGCATGCTTTATATCATATGATTTTTCTTTGTTATTTCTTCCATACCAGAATCTCTCACTGAGTAATATCATTGCTTCTAATACCAAACAGACAATTCTATTTTAATTATTTTTTTTGTTTTGTGTTCACAAATTTACCGGCGCAGCGTGAAATTTTCAAACTCAGGTACTCGCGTTTATAGATAGAGTATTTCCTTTGGAGTGTGAAGATAATGCACTCTTGGAAATCTTACATTAAAGTTTCTATTTTTATAATTTGTGACAAAAAAGTGTAAAACGTTTTCATATGTTTTATAAAATCGAGCATTTACGTTACTGGATCATCTATTTTCCAGCATCTCATACTGCCTATTTTTCTATCACACCGGATGACACGTCGTTTACTGTACCCTTTCCACACATTCGTCATTTCCTGTATGTTTCCACTGTCACTACAATTACATATTATGAAGTTTTATTTTCTTTTGAAATAATCTGCCAGTACGTATTTCAATTCCCTTTCAAATTTCTATAAGCTGTTCAACTTTACGTTTCCACATTTCCTGTTGGTTCGATTTACCTTGTTCACACGCCTTGATTTATCGATACCTTGTAAGTTGCAGTATCCTGTCGCTTAGTGTCAAAATATATATCATATGTAAACTTAGTCATAATGGAAACACATAGGATATGGCAAAGAGATGGAAGGGGGTGCGTTAAACAACTTTATAAATAATCACACACACTTAATAAATATAACATTACACGCCAAAATAAACTCCGAAACACACAGTTAAAAAAAAAATTCCCCGCGCACATAATTCAATGTCTTGTTGCTACATTTTCTATCATGATGCAGCGCTTTTGATTTCTTACTGTATCGTCTATTGTTCAGCTTCTTGAATTTTCGAAAAAGAAGCGTAGAGACCAGGTGACTGTTCTCGTTTTTTCCCCATCTAACCATGTACTACAATATTTCTTCCTCTATTCAGCTATATTATGACAGTTCTCCAGCCCCGTGAGACTATGATGTTACTCTTGCACATAATCTGCCATTTTGTTCTTCTCTGGTCTCTAGTATTATCTTCACATTTTATTGGGTTTTGAATATTGCACCGTACTGTTTATGTACGTTAACACAAGAAACTGGTTGCAGAGGGTTTTTGTCTACCAGCTAGTCTTGACGCCTTATTTGACAGATTCGATGTAAATAAACGGAATTTGATAGCCGAATAATTAACAGAGACGGATGTGTAGATGTAAGCTTTGTAGTGTAAATTCACTTGGTCCGGAAAATTTAGGCAGACTACCTAGATGCTGGAGCAATGTCTTGCACCTTAATATAGATAATTCTTTTGAAATATTCTAAGAACAGACTTGCACATAATGTAAACATGACGCTAATTCAATCTCATTGATGCCGGCCGCGGTGGCCGAGCAGTTCTAGGCGCTACAGTCTGGAACCGCGCGACCGCTAAGGTCGCAGGTTCGAATCCTGCCTCGGGCATGGATGTATGTGATATCCTTAGGTTAGTTAGGTTTAATTAGTTCTAAGTTCTAGGGGACTGATGACCTTAGAAGTTAAGTCCCATAGTGCTCAGAGCCATTTGAACCCATCTCCTTGATACACTGTACTGTTCTCAGTGTTGGGTAGTTCTGTCGGCTTACTTCAGCTGAATGTTATTTTAAGTAGATGTAGTGATAGCTATTGACGACTGACTGGTAGGCATAAAAAAACCTAAAAAAAATATGTCTGCCCACGCCTTAACGCCTAACAAACGCTAAAAGTTTCCCCCTGTGGCGTCATCTTTTCATAAATAAAATATTTTGTGCAAACACAAAGATACCGAATGTTATGACAGCGGAGTTAACAGCCACGAGACCTAAAAGAATGTCACCATCATCACGTTACTCCCTCATAAATGCTTACCGCCCACCTACGTAGGCGGATGTAAAAATCATGTGTGGATAATGGGAATGCAAAACCAAGAACGTTAAGTTTCTACACTGAAGCACCAAAGAAACTGGATAAGCATGCGTATTAAAATACAGAGGTATCCCGCGCGGTGTAGCGGCGCGGTCTAGGGCGTCTTGTCACGGTTCGCGCGGTTCCTCCCGTCGAAGGTTCGAATCGTCCCTTGGTCATGGGTGTGTATGTTATCCTTAGTGTGAGTTAGTTCAAGTTTGGTTAAGTAGTGTTTAAGATTAGGAACCTATGACCTCAGCAGTTTGGTCCCATTATATCTTACCACAAATTTCGAAAATTTCCAAACAGAGGTATTTAAACAGGCACAATACGGTGCTGTGGTCGGCAACGCTTATATAAGGCAACAAACGCCTGGCGCTGTTGTTAAATCGGTTACTGCTGCTACAATGGCAGGTTATCAAAATTTCAGTGAGTTTGAACATGGTGTTACTGTCGGCGTACGAGCGATGGGACACAGCATCTTCGAAGTTGACGAAGTGGGGATTTTCCCGTACGACCATTTCACGAATGTACCGTAAATGTCAGGAATCCGGTAAAACATCAAATCTCCGACATCGCTGCGGTCGGAAAAATGTCCTGCAAGAACCGTACTAGCGACAACTGAAGAGACTCGTTTAACGTGACAGAAGTGCAACCCTTCCGCAAATTGAAGCTTCCTGGCAGATGAAAACTGTGTGCCGGACCGAGACTCGAACTCGGGACCTTTGCCTTTCGCGGGCAAGTGATCTACCACCTGAGCTACCCGAGCACGACTCACGCCCCGTCCTCACAGCTTTACTTCTGCCAGTACCTCGTCTCCTACCTTCCAAACTTTACAGAAGCTCTCCTGCGAAGTTTGGAAGGTAGGAGACGAGGTACTGGCAGAAGTAAAGCTGTGAGGAAGGGGCGTGAGTCGTGCTCGGGTAGCTCAGTTGGTAGATCACTTGCCCGCGAACGGCAAAGGTCCCGAGTTCGAGTCTCGGTCCGGCACACAGTTTTCATCTGTCAGGAAGTTTCATATCAGAGCACACTCCGCTGCTGAGTGAAAATCTCATCCTTCCGCAAATTGCTGCAGATTCCAGAGCTCGGCAATCAACAAGTGTCAGCGTGCGATGTATTCAAGGAAACATCATCGATATTGGCTTTCGGAGCGGAAGGCCCAGTCGTGTACCCTCGATGAGTGCACAGCGTAAGAGCTTTACTCCTTGCCTGGACTCGTCAAGACCGACATTGGACTGTCGATGCCTGGAAACATATTGTCTGGTCGGACGAGTCTCGTTTCAAATTGTATCGAACGGATGGACGTGTGCGGGAATGGAGACAGCATCACGAATCCATAGATCCTACATATCAGCAGGGGACTGTTCAAGCTGGTGGAGGCTAGGTGACACGTACGTAAGCATCCTGTCTGATCACCTGCATCCATTTATGTCCATTGTGCATTATCCATTGTGCAATTCCAGCAGGACAATGCGACACCCCAAACGTCCAGAATTACTACAGAGTGGCTACAGGAACACTCTTGTAAGCAATTCCGCTGGCCACCAAATTCCCCAGACATGAACGTTATTGAGCATATCTGGGATGCCATGCAACTTGATGTTCATAAGAGATCTCCAGCCCTTCGTACTCTTGTGGATTTATGGACAACCCTGCAGGATTCATTGTGTCCATTCCCTCTAGCTATACTTCAGGTATTAGTAGAGTCCATGCCACTTCTGAGTGCTCGCGGGGGCCCTGCACGCTATTAGGATGGTGTACCAGGTTCTTTGACTCTTCAGTGTGTAAAGAAAAGTGTTTGTGTAATGTGAAAATTGAAAAGATAAGGAAGAATATGCAAGAAAATTTCGGCAGAGGAATCAAAGTAAAGGAGAAGTCAATATTAATGCAAAATTTTACAGAAGACAACCTTTCGAATAGAAGTAATAATGTATATAAAGGGAGGTAAAAGCAAACAATGTTATGAAGAAATTCCTGAAAAGCAGGAGAAAAGAGACTGTGATTTAAGTGTTAAAAAAATTCTAAAGCTAAGGTCATATAAATATTTCTTTATTTAAAATAACCGGTTTCGGCAGACTTTGCTGTTATCTTTAGGTCTCAAAAATCTTTTGGGTACAAAACATTTTCAGTTTAAAGGGTTTGTTAGTTATGCCAGACCTTTTATAATGAGTCGCTTTTTATCCACGTGACAACTTTGCGTGAGGTCCAACTTAAAATGAGCATGTCTCATAAGAAAAAGATTAAGACCTGAAGATACCAGTAAAGTCTTTCGAAACCGGTTGTTTTAAAGGAAGAAGTAATTATGCGATCTTTGCTCCAGAACTTTTTTAGCAAGTAAAACAGATAGCTCCTTCTGTCTTCTGAAAATGAGAAACTTCAGGCGATTTAATTGACTTGAAGCAGGGGAAAGACATAGTAGCGTAAGAAGGGAAAGAATACATCACTCCAGGAAGCAGGAGCACATAAGATAGTCAAAGACAGGAAGGAGTTTGGAATAGGTAGAGAAAATTCTCCGGCAGAGAGGATCATTACTGTTTTCAAATACGTAGGCAGCACTCCGTCAAAATGTACGCCCGGTGCTCATAATTACATGTAAGCGAAATGTAGAACATGGAAAATTCAGTTGAGAAGAAACTGGTACTATTTCAAAAGTGAACCTGTGGAAGTCGTTATAAAGTGGACAGCTAAAATACGTAATGAGGAGCTATTAGAAAGAACGGGAGAAGAAAGAAGTCTGTGGTCAAGTCGAGGAATTAGGACACGTTAGTAGCGTGATAAAGCTTCCAGGTGTACTATTACTTGTAGTGGAAAGATTAGCAAGGAGGAAAAACTTTAGAGGATGGGAAGGATTTGATTATGTTAAAGCTAAACAAAGCAGTATCTCGCACGTAGAGATGAACAGAGTAGCATAGAAAGAGACGAAGGATGGCTAGCCGACTTGAACGAAGAAGAAAGATGAGAATCACAGTGTAATTCTTGCAGCAATGCCACTGTCATTTCCCTCCTAGCCAAGAGGCGAGTACGTAATAAAAATAGAAACGAACAGGAGTGCAGCAGGAAAGAAGCTAGTGGAGCTTCCCAGTCGTCACTGTGGACCGGCGCAATCGGCTGCAAAAACGCCCAGTGACGACAGCCAGTGGAGTGCGTGGTGAGCGGACGCACGCCACCTGTGCCGTGTTGTCTGCCGCCGCCGCCTTCCTCGGGACGAGGGCAACGCTTTCCTGGTGCGGCCGCTGGAGGCCGGGGCTCGGCGCATGCGCACACGCTCCGGCCCGCCTCGCGGTCTATTCTTGGCCGCGATCGCCGCCGCCGCCGTTGCAGCCGTCGCGCCGTGGCAGTGACCGCAATCCGTGGCGTACCGCCGCTGAGTGTACGCCTGCTCGGCAAGTGCTCGCGCCGCGCAAGTATGTAGGCCGAGCGGGCACCTGCCGCACGTTACACGGCCTGTTACTCACCGACTGCCTGACCGCCGTGCGTAGGTCCTAGTTCCATCACACCCATCTTGCATCTTATTGCATGTTACGAATTATTCTTTCTTGATATATTTCTGTGTTCAAATAGGCATAAACGATAATCGTTTGCAACTTGGCGCCGTCGGATAGGGGAAATCGAGTGGAAGGTATTGATAAGACACTTGTAGTTTACTAGGTCGGCAGCAGCTTCAAATTGGCACGCGAAAGTCACTTCACCTACAGCGCATGCACGCCTTGCCAGATTTTGCGCTAAAATCTTCCTTGCATATTACTTCGGAACTTTGTGGTAAGGTCGTGAAGGACCAAACTCCTTATGTCATCGGTCTCTAGGCTTACACAATATTTAATGTAACTTAAACAAATTTACGCTATGAATAAAACACACACACACACACACACCCACACACACACACATACACACACACACACACACACACACACATACACATACACACCCATGCCCGTGGGAGGACTCGAACCTCCGACGGGGGCCGCCACACGGACCGTGACAAGGCGCCTCAGACGGCTACCTCGCGCGGCCCTTGCATATTAAAAACATCTTATCTTGGACTTACAGAATGTAAAATTGATGTTTTTGTAAGTTTCACCTCTGTTACAAAATTTTAAGGCTTTCGTGGCCACTTGCTGACAAACTGCATATTGGCATCTGTCTCGGATTCTTCAGCCGACATTCGTCTGTTGATTTTACTGACGTTTCGCCAGGACGAGTGGCTGGCACTGTCAAAACTTTACTGTCCATTGCTTGTGGTGAACCAGAGCTGAGCTCGCCCAATAGGCAGCTTGTTTACCACATTTTTTTTCTTTTTTTATAAATTTTGACAGCATTAAATAAAGAATCGAAGTTCGTTTTTGTTGTCTGACTTTATGAAACTATTGCTTGTATGTTTAGACCCAACTGTGAACGTATTTAGTTTTGCATAACGTTTACAAAAGACTCTTTTTTTTATCTTTCGTTGCCCCCAAGAGAAAAAACATCTGAGGTCATCAGTCTCCTAGACTTAGAACTACTTAAACCTAACTAACCTAAGGACAGCATACACATACATGCCCGAGGCAGGATTCGAACCTGCGACTGTAGCAGCAGCAGCGCGGTTTCGGACTGAAGCGCCTAGAACCTCTCGGCCACAGTGGCCGGCGCCCCCAAGGGAAAGTTTATATTAATGATGTTAACGACATAACTGTCTAAGGCGGTGGCGTAGCCGGCCGTTGTGGCAGGGCTGTTCGTGGCGCTTCAGTCTGGAACCGCGCGACCGCTACGGTCGCAGGTTCGAATACTGCCTCGGGCATGGATGTGTGTGTGATGTCCTTAGGTTAGTTAGGTTTAAGTAGTTCTAAGTTCTAGGGGACTGATGACTCAGATGTTAAGTCCCATAGTGCTCAGAGCCATTTTGAGCGGTGGCGTAGAAGAGCGATAGGATATTGAGAATCTCGCGAGACGCTCATGCGCTTTAGCTTAGGTGACTTTTCTAGACCACTTCCGGTTACTTCTCGATTTTATAGGCCACAAGCATCCCATATCAAATTTCTCGCCACGACTTTACGTACAACACTGTAGTACGTTGCAAACAGTTACTGTTCACAGGCTGTAAGCAGGGTGATTCTTATTAATGCTAGAAGCTCGCCGATGCGACAGAGATAATCCTCAGACAAGTAATTTAATATCAGACACAAGCGGTCGCAAATGTCGGGAAATACCCCAAAAACTTACGAGAAATGCTGAACATGTGACGTCATGAGATGTATCTCGCCACGCGTGTAGCGGTTGGGCTTGGGCGTCAAAGGATGATTGAGCGATGCACTCCTTGCATTCTAGCAAACGGTGCAAACTTCAAACACCTTTTGTAAATGTGGTCTATTATAAAGTTAGATTACTATTGTCCTCACTGTAACCAAGTAAAAACTGTTCGTATTTTGTGTTTCTTTCCTTTTGTCCCCTCTTATTTTGTTTCCATACATTATTTGCTAAAGAAAACGTAGGTCACTTACTGGTAACGACGGAATTCGGAAGCTTATGATCATCTACTTTTAACGCAATGCGGCAACTTTTTGCGGTACTGTACTTTGCAATAAACCAGTGGGGTCTGCTAGACCGATAAATAAAATAATAAATCATTTCACAATGTAAATTCATAATTGTCTAACGCAATGAAAAAAATACTCCCTGCCAGACCCGAGACTCGAAACCTGAGCTCCACGGGCCAAGGTCGAGTCATGCGCCCGGAACCACACCTACGTGAAGACTTGACTTGGCTTGGGATGATCAGATGAGACGTGAGACAGACCGATAGTCTCAACCGCAGCGCATGTGACGACGTACGTCATGTGGCGGCGTTACATTTCTCAACCACTTTTTGGGTATTTCCGGCCATTTACGATCCCACTTTTCTTAAATTACTCTTATCACAGCGTCATAATACGTCGCTTCGGAGGTTTTTTGACTTCAATACGAAGCACCTGGTGTATGACCTACACTCTTCAGAACCTACTGCATGTCTTAATTTTACCATAAATCGTAAATGAATTTGGAAACGTACATTCTGTGATATTTTGCATCTGTATCGAAAGATGTAACATTAAACCAAATTAGAACAAAATATGTGCTTTTTTTACAGTTTCATGAAAAAATAAAGCAAATAGAAACATTCTTCAGATTTCCAGTACTAGCAGCTATAGCGTGCGCATATCACTTTTCTGTATATTAGACAGGCTGTTTCGCAGTTCTTATTACAGGCTTCTAGAGGTTGTGGAGGGGACTTAGTAAATGGTTTTGATAAATAACCCATGTCCAGAAACGTACCGTTTGGATGTAAAGTACTGACTATGTAAGTTACCAATATTTGTTTTATTTTATTTCAAATACTAGCATTAACGCGTGAAGTGGTATGCTGAAGACTGTAGTTTGTGAGATGAATGTATGAGCAACATCTTCGTCACTAAGTCTTCCCACTACACACATATTTTGTAACATGCTTATATGGCAATAAAATTGAGACATGTGTCACATACACTTAAATATTTCATGAAAGGGCGTTCTCCTAGTTGTACTTTGTTCCCACAATCGGCCAGAAATTGCTTCAATATTCACTTCGTAACAGATAAATGAACTGACACCACAACACAACGTAACTATCTCTATTTGTTTGGTGCATAAATTCGTAGCATTTTTCCGTAAGCACAAGAAACACAACACACATAACAGAGGCTTTAGTCGTCAATAATATATTCTTCCTCAGTATTTACATCAGGCTACCAACAGTGGGGTAACGTTTCGATTCCGCGGCTGTAGAAGTCACCTGCTTTTGAGAAGTAAAACTCGTTGAGCTATATACGGAGCGAATTTTCATCCAGAATGGAAGTTCCTTGAAGACTATTCGTACGAGAGCGTAAGAAGTGAACATCTGAGGGCGCAAGATCAGATGAATAAGTTGTATGTATGTTTGTGTTAAACCGGGGAGCTAGAAACGTCGGAGACGCTTCGTCCCGCCGTAGCCCTCAGTGGTTCACAGGCCACAGCAGTCGCCCCAAACGGAACCCAGGTTATTGTGCGGTTCGGCCCTCCGTTGCTTCGAGGGGAGTTCAATAAGTAATGCAACATCTTTTTAAGCAAGTTGATTTTATTCAGGATTCTAATACACCGAGTTATTACCCACTCTTCTGGCTACGAAATCTAATTTTTCAACATAATCTCCTTCAATGCGACGGCCTTACGCTACCTTACTGCGATGGGCTGTATGCCCGAGTGGTACAGCTCTAGTGGTCGAAGTCGGAGCCAACGTCTTGGTGCATCAACCACCTCTCCATCATCCCCGTACTGCGAGATGCGGGTTGTAGGCTGGATGAGGAAGAAGAGTCCAATCCAGTTTTGTAAGCTCCTCTCGGCTGCGTAGACTTGTGTGAGGTTGGTTCAAATGGCTCTGAGCACTATGGGCCAACATCTGAGGGCATTAGTCCCCTACACTTAGAACTACGTAAACTACATCACACACATCCATGCGCGAGCAGGATTCGAACCTGTGACCGTAGCAGCAGCACGGTTCCGAACTGAAGCGCCTAGAACCGCTCGGTTACAACGGCCGGCTTGTGTTAGGTCTTGCTTTCTTACGGAGAGGGATAAATTCGTTTGAGTTTTTGTGGCGACGAGCACGCTTTTATGGTTTCCTAAGGATAGCGCAATATATACGGCATGGCTCCACCATGACGGGGAACATCAAGCAGAATAACCAGTTCGCAGCCCCAGAAGACCGCCGCTTTCACTTTACCGGCTGCTTGTGCGTCTTTGAAATTTTTCTTCGGTGAAGAGGTGGTATGGCGCCACTCTACGGATTACCGCTTTGTTTGCGGTTCGAAGTGATGAAACCATGTTTCGTAGCCATCGACGATGTGTGACAAAAAATTTTCACTATGAACCTCGTAACGCACTAGCAATAGCATACAGGTAGTCCTTCGTTGTTCTTTATGGTCTTCTGTCTGGTGGCGAGGAATCCATCGGGGAAAAAACCTTTGGTACCCCAACTGTTGGCCCAGTCTATCAGCGCTATTAACAGAGACGTCAGCTGAGCAGCGAGGTGTTTGGTTGTGACCCGCCGATGACATCGAATGAGAGTGTCCGCACGTTCCATCATTGCAGGAGTCACAGCTGTGTGCGGCCAGCCGGCAAGCAGGAGATTGGACAAGTTTACGCGACCTTGCTGCTTTGCTGAGAAACGCATCGCCCAACGACTTACTGTGCTTTTGTTCTATGCCAGGTCTCCGTAGTCATTCTACAAATGCCTGTGAATATACACGAATGACCGTTAAGAAGAGGCTTTGAAGTCTACGTATAGCGGCGCCACCTATCGGAATTGCATGAAACTGTAGGGGCTCAAGCGGAAAAAGTGCACGACGGCCCACAAGAAATTCTACATTTTTTTGATCAAACTAAATACCTAGGTGTTACAATTACAAACAACTTAAATTGGAAGGAACACACAGAAAATGTTGTCGGGAAGGCTAACCAAAGACTGCGCTTTATTGGCAGAACACTTAGAGAATGTGACAGACCTACTAAGGAGACTGCCTACACTACGCTTGTCCGTCCACTTTTAGAATACTGCTGCGCGGTATGGGATCCTTACTAGATAGGACTGACGGAGTACATCGAAAAAGTTCAAAGAAAGGCAGCACGTTTTGTAATATCGCGAAATATGGGAGAATTTGTCACAGAAATGATACAGGATTTGGGCTGGAAATCATTAAAAGAAAGGCGTTTTTCGTTGCAACGGTATCTTCTCACGAAATTCCAAACACTAACTTTCTCCTCCGAATGTGAAAATATTTTGTTGACACCGACCTACATAGGGAGGAACGATCACCACGATAAAATAACGGAAATCAGATCTAGTACGGAAAGATATAGGTGTTCATTCTTTCCGCGCGTTATACGAGATAGGAATAATAGATAATTGTGAAGGTGGTTCGATGAACCCTCTGCCAGGCACTTGAATGTGATTTGCACAATATCCATGCAGATGTAGATGTAGAAGTTAGCTGAGAAAGAAATGTATAGCATCACTTACTGAACGCCCCTCTTACAGTCCATATAACAATGCCGAACTCGTAGTGAAACGAGACAGGGCAAGGAAGATGGTTCAAATGGCTCTGAGCACTATGGGATTCAACTGCTGTGGTCATCAGTCCCCTAGAACTTAGAACTACTTAAACCTAACTAACCTAAGGACATCACACACATCCATGCCCGAGGCAGGATTCGAACCTGCGACCGTAGCAGTCGCACGGTTCCTGACTGCGCGCCTAGAACCGCGAGACCACCGCGACCGGCGGGCAAGGAAGAAAAAGAAGATATTCACTTTTTTCCAGCCGTGTCAAATGGTTAACATGCCACGAGCTTTTGCGCAAGTACTGCTTGCCGTTATCAAGTGGTACGTCCTCGTATACTCCAGTTGCCGTCTGGCGCATACAGTATCGCCATATATGACGAAACGTTGACTCAGTATTGATGTGCCAGCAGCCGGCCGCGCTGATCTCGCGGTTCTAGGAGCGCAGTCCGGAACCGTGCAACTGCTACCGTCGCAAGTTCGAATCCTGCCTCGGGCATGGATGTGTGTGATGTCCTTAGGTTAGTTAGGTTTAAGTAGTTCTAAGTTCTAGGGGACTAATGACCACAGCAGTTGAGTCCCATAGTGCTCAGATCCATTTGAACGATTTTGATGTGCCAGCGGCAGCTTCGAACTCGCAGTGTCTACACCACCATGAGTTGTACGCCTACGTCTCTGTTGTTCTCAGTGATATTTATTTCAGTGATTTTTGTAATTACGCTGTCCCAGAAACAATGCGAGCCACAACAGTAGTGTCGTCAAATGTGTTGCGATGGCCGATTTCGAGAAGGTGCTCAGCTAAAGCATATTTTCTGGGGTAGCGTAAGCAACAAAACCTCTCGAATAGCTTCCCTCGTCATTCTACAGTGCGCAGTTTTTGCCCGATGTAAAACTAGCCGGACTCACAGGGTATTCTGCAAAGCCCAAGTGTTCTGAGAACTGTCGCTTCTTTAACAGGTTTCGGTAACTGCCGGATTTTTTTACGTAGGCCGGAAGATCAATAGATTCGGATTTGTATCTTCTGAGCAGGCGACACGGAGCCATAGAACGGCAGAAAATGCGTAGTTCTTTTGCCTTCAGCTTGTTGAAAATTCCTGGCATTTTAAAACACCTGGCTCTGCGGAAAGGCCGAAAATGTTTATTCAGTGTGTCGCCGCGAGACACTTCATTCTTACATAAGAGTGGAGAAAGTTGCGCACAACGCCAAACACAGTGCTTCCATTGACTGGAAGCTGGGTGGGTGTGTCTCGGAACGAGCAGTTTACGTGCAGACCCCGCTGCCGGCGATGGTGTACGGAGGCAGTTTTGCGACTTCCGGCAGCGTCGTTAATGGCGCCAGTCATAACAAACCCAGCCCTCGCTGATTCGCGGCCCTGTTTATTCTTAGCCTGCCCGAAATTCTTTTAACTGTCAGTGCGGCGCCCACCGTATTTCACGCGATGCTTGCAGTGTGGGCTGTCCCGGCTGCCATCGTCTCGTTACAGCACTTTTTCAAGTTGTTTCTCCTCCTCCCCCCACTTCCCGCAACCTCCAGCATCTTTCCAATCACGGATGGTGTGCAGGACACAGACTGTGGATACACACTCACGTAAGCCTGAATTCCTCGTCTTCTTCTTCGTCTTCTCCCAAGTCTAAATCTTTTTCCTCCAGTAGTTCTGAGAGAAACCTGGGATAGTCACTCCATCTATCGTTCTCTCTCTCTCTCTCTCTCTCTCTCTCTCTTTTTTTTTTTTTTTTTTTTTTTTTTTTTTTTTTTTTTTTTTTTACCGGGTGCTGTTGTATTGCTTAAGATTTTCATAATCTTCCGTTCATCCTTGCTATCTGTCTGTCCGTTTCGTTCGCGCTTTCTCGTACATACCACTCATTAAGGAACTACAAAGGTATCCATTTCTAATACTTCTGTCTCTATCTCTGTCTTCCCCGTAATGCTTCGCAGAATTTTCATTTCCGTTGTTTTCAAAAGTCTCCTCGTTTTTGATGTTTCGAGACTTAGCTCAGCTACGTTTGTCGTCATTGGGCTTTAGCTGTGTTTGTCGTCATTGGCCTCACTGCTGTTTTGGATGTTCTTTCCCTGTATATTTGTTTTTCCAAACAGAAGTATCATTTAAACATCCTGCCAGTTCGTCCGCTTTAGCTAGTAGTTCTCTAACTTCCTTTTCAACATTTCCACTGATTGACATTTCAGTATCAAAATGTATAATTTTTTAGATTTGCTTCCAGTTTGCCTCTAATTGGTTTCACAAATGTGGTCAGACGTTTTTTTTTTGAGAGTTCGGTGCCTCAGTATGTAAAAACGTTAAACTTCCAGCATTTCCTTGTTATCCGCCGCCGGCCGAAGTGACCGAACGGTTGTAGGCGCTTCGCAGGTTCGAATCCTGCCTCGGGCATCCATGTGTGTGATATCCTTCGGTTAGTTAGGTTTAAGTAGTTCTAAGTTCTAGGGGACTGATGACCTCAGATGTTAAGTCCCATAATGTTCAGAACCATTTGAACCATTTTTGTTATCCACCTGTCTGTCTGTATGTCCGACTGTTAAGAACCCTTTGCTTCAGGAATGGGTACTCGTATCGAATTCAAATTTAAGTCGGCGATTAAGATCTATGGTCGTAAAAATTGTAAGCTTCTAAGTCGATGCACTCAAAAGATTTATTCTGGCGGGTCCGCCGAGCGGGACATCTAGTGATCAATTCCTCACAACTGGTTTCAATCCCACTCGCGGAAGAAATTAAGAAATTCGTGAGAGAGGGAGAGAGGAGAGAGAGAGAGAGAGAGAGAGAGAGAGAGAGAGAGAGGCGGACGCCCGGACTCTGCCTGGTTCGCATTTCCGGGTACTTCCGCGTCGTTTGGCTGGCCTAGTGGTTTGAAGCTCATGACGCAGAGAAGTGGATATTTTGCTTACTCGGCAGAGTGCCTTTTTACCGCCATTGGATTTTTAACGACAATAGAAACACCTCTCTAGCGTCAGTGTGAAGTTATGAATCAAGTGCGCACGCGCTTGCTGAGATTTCGGTGAACAGTTCAGTGCCTTTAAGAGATGCGTGGAGACGAATTTTCGCGTCTGGTTTAATGCTGACAACACACACTATTTGCTGCTTACATCAGTGACACGACAATAGCCAACTAATCGGGAAATGTGCCGATTTGAACAACTGCAGCAGGGGCACAACCTAGTTGGTGAACGAACTGGTTGTTTTTTGTCGGTTCACGCGTAAATATCTATGCTAGTTGTTTGTTCTAAACTGTCTTTACTGAGTTCATTCGCACTTATTTGTACTAGTAATACACATAATTGCTCTTCCTCAAATTTTTAGCTTACCACACTGCTTGACACCTGCTATGAAACAACCGCCAAATGCTACGGAATACCCGACTAATGATATTAAAAGGAAATGGCGGTACTCGTTAACTGCAGCGAAGAACGTGCACTAAAGCTTTGTATGCATTCGACAGTTCATGCAGACGATGTTTGACGAGGATTGTTGTGGAATCCATAGTGAAACTGCATGTGGTGTGGCTGCGTGTGTGAAAGGCGACATTTCTGTGCTTAGGATTGTGGATGAGCAACAGCTGGACGTCTCGAAGGTGGTGTGGCCACAGAAATAGGTGTGGCCAGACGTGTCATCTCGTGATTAAAAAGGCCGCTAAAGATGGAAATGCTATGCGAAAGCATATCCGTGGCCGTAGACGGACCACCACACTGCAAGAGGATCGATACGTAACCCAAGTGGCGAAAAGGAACAGAGCTCTCATTCCTAGGCAGATCGCTGCAGATCTTGCAACCGCTACTATTACATGCGTCTCTTCCAGAACCATTTTGCAGCGATTATACCAGGCTGGTTTGCATGTTCTGACGTCTTTTAAATGCATCTGGCTTCAACAAAGCCACGAAAAAGCGTTCATTAGCATAGGGAGTATGTTACTTGGGGTCAGTAACAGTGGCCCGCAGCGATGGTCTCTGGCGAATCCCGCTTCACTGCGGCAAATGATTGTGACCACCAGTTAATGTGGAGAGAGGGGAACTATTGCATGCCGCAGTATGTTTATGAACGTCATCGCTATGGTGTGGGCAGACATTGTGAACAATGGCCGAACACCGCTGCATATATTTACGCGTCGTACCGTAAAAGCGCAGCGGTATTGCAGGGAGGTAATTGTGGATCATATCCGTCTGTATCGGTGTGACCCCCAAACAGGACACCGCTGAAGTATCGGACACGTTGGAAAGTGAAGATATTGAACGTGTGGAATGGCCTGTGTACTCTCCGGATTCGAACCGTATAAAGCATGTCTGGAATGCTCTTGCAGACGTGTTTTTCAACGACGACCCCTCACAAAACCTTGCTAGACCTGAAAACCGTCTTGAGGTAGGAGTGGGACAACGTCCCCCAAGTACTCCTCAATATTTCCGTAGCCAGCATGAATAACAGGTGCAAAATATGCATTAGTGCCGTAGAAGGGTATATTCCTTACTGCGAGTCCAATACCGACCTATATGTTGGGAGTCCGAACTGTGTCAAACATAAACGTTGTGTTTGTTATCCTGCTTTCCCATGTGGCGAAATCCGAACCATTTTTCGTTATAAATCTACCACTCCACGTCTGTTGCCTACACTATGTGATCAAAAATATCCGGACACCTGGTTGAAAATGACTTAAAAGTTCGTGGTGCCCTCCGTCGGTAATGCTGGAATTCAATATGGTGTTTGCCCAGCCATAGCCTTGATGACAGATTCCACAGGCATACGTTAGATCAGGTACTGGAAGGTTTCCGGGGGAATGGCAGCCCATTCTTCACGGAGTGCTACACTGAGGACAGGTATCGATGTCGATCGGTGAGGCCGGCCACGAAGTAGGCGTTCCAAACCATCTCGAAGCTGTTCTGTAGGATTCAGGTCAGAACTCTGTGCAGGCCAGTCCATTACAGGGATGTTATTGTCGTGTAACCTCTCCGCCACAGACCGTGCATTGTGAACAGGTGCTCGATCGTTCTGAGAAATGCAGTTGCCGTCCCCGAATTTCTCTTCAACAGTAGGAAGCAAGAAGGTGCTTAAAACATAATTGTAGGCCTGTGCTGTGATAGTGCCACGCAAAAAAACAAGGGGTGCTATCTCCCTCCATGAAAAACGCGACCACACCATAACACCATCGCCTCCGAATTTTATTGTTAGCACTACACACGCTGGCAGATGACGTTCATCGGGCATTCGGCATACCCACGCCCTACCATACGATCGCCACATTGTGTACCGTGATTCGTCACTCCATACAACGTTTTTCAATTGTTCAATCAGCCGGTAGGTGTGGCCGAGCGGTTCTAGGCGCTTCAGTCTGGAACCGCGCGACCGCTATGGTCGCAGGTTCGAATCCTGCCTCGGGCATGGATGTGTGTGACGTCCTTAGGTTACTTAGGTTTAAGTAGTTCTAAGTTCTAAGGGACTGATGACCTCTGTATCAAGAGCCATTCAATTGTTCCACCGCCCAATGTTTACGCTCCTTATACCAAGCGAGGCTTCGTTTGGCATTTACCGGCGTGATGTGTGGCTTTCGAGCAGCCGCTCGACCACTCGACCATGAAATCCACATTTTCTCACCTCCCGCCTAACTGTCGTAGTACTTGCAGGGGATC